>NC_092757.1:28758817-29958817 GCF_047496795.1 Chiloscyllium punctatum
GTTGGAGCCGGTAGTGTGATGGAGAGAGAGAGTGGGAGCGGGCAGTGTGAGGGAGAGAGAGATTGGGAAGCATCAGTGTGAGGGAGAGAGAGAGTGGGAGCAGACAGTGTGAGAGAGGGAGAGAGAGGGAGCAGGCAGTGTGAGGGAGAGAGAGAGTGGGAGCGGGCAGTGTGAAGGAGAGAGAGAGTGGGAGCGGGCAGTGTGAGGGAGAGAGAGAGTGGGAGCGGGTAGTGTGAGGGAGAGAGAGAGAGTGGGAGCTGACAGTGTGAAGGAGAGAGAGAGTGGGAGCGGGCAGTGTGAGGGAGAGAGAGTTGGAGCCGGCAGTGTGAGGGAGAGAGAGAGAGGGAGACGGCAGTGTGAGGGAGAGAGAGAGTGGGCGCGAGCAGTTTGAGAGAGAGAGAGAGAGAGTACGAGCAGGCAGTGTGAGAAAGAGAGTGCGAGCGGGCAGGGTGAGGGAGAGAGAGTGGAAGTAGGCAGTGTGAGGAAGAGAGAGAGTGGGAGCGGGCAATTTGAGGGAGGGAGAGAGTGGGACCGGGCACTGTGAGGGAGAGAGAGAGTGGGAGCGGCCAGTGTGAGGGAGGGAGAGAGAGGGAGCAGGCAGTGAGAGGGAGAGAGTGGGAGCAGGCAGTGTGAGGGAGAGAGAGAGTGGGCACCGACAGTGTGAGGGAGAGAGTGGGAGTGGGCAGAGTGAGAGAGAGTGGGAGCGGGTAGTGTGAGGGAGAGAGAGTGGGAGTGTGCAGTGTGAGGGAGTGAGTGTGCCAGTTATCCAAGATAGTGGAACAGGCACCTTCGGCCCCTTTTGCTCCAGGCTGGCCATATTCCTTTCTCTCTCTCTCCTTGTTGTATATATTTTCCTTCATTTCTGGAGTTCTGTCGAGAGACAACAGTGATGATGCATTGTGGGAAGTGTGCCAGTGGCCTTGGGTCCTGAGTGCTGTCAGATGACCATCTGGGGTGTGGATGTGGCTGTGGGCCTGAGCCTAACATGGTCAGAGCAAGCCCGGAGTGGGACCATTCGGTGCAGCCATTTTGGCGCGAGCGATTTGGTGCGGCCTGTTTGGCGCAGCCAATTTTGCTGCAGACCCATTCAAGCAAAGAACTGTTTTGGTGCAGATATACGGTTTCCAGCAGCTTGTAGTTATTATTAAAATAAAATATAACCCATTAAAGAATGCAGAAAGAGATACCGTCATTTCAAAGATAAAAGTATGAGCTGCTGAAACTGTAGAGGGAAGTTTACAAGTGATTAACAAGTGCCTAGAATATATGTCGGAAGCTTGCCAAGGAACGATGCCTAATAACAGAGCACTGAAGACAAGGAAAGAAATTGCTGCTTAACCAGTAATTCCAAGAAATTTAGAAGAACTTGTAATTCCAGATAGCTTTAAAACATATTCTGTTAAGGAATATATTGAAGGACAATTTTTACTATCTTTACAGCAGTAGCACCACCTGCAGAATTCTTATATTTGGGAGAAAAAGGAATGTTGTGTTTCTGAAACAATCAAAAATGTTACATGTTGATGGAACATTCAAAACTTCCCCAGCTCTATTTTCACAAGTTTATGTTATTTTAGGGGAAATACATAAAGGTGTGTTCCCACTGTGCTTTACTCCCAAATAAGTTACAAACAACAGATGATAAATTATTTGAAATGGTTCTGGAAATACAGCCTGAATGCCACCCTGACATTATCAACTGTGACTTTGAACATGCAAATTTCAAACATTGACAGCAGCATTTTCCTCCTGCAGAAATCAGGGGATTTTTTTTCACCTGGCTCAAAATATGAGCAAACATCTTGCCAGTTTGGGACACTTGAGTAAGTATAAGATTGACTTGGAGTTTTCTTTGAGAGCTAAAATGATAATTGGTCTTGCATTTATTCCGATTGAAAACATTGAACACTTGGCTGATGCTCTTCCAGATGAACTGCAGCCGCTGCTGGGCTGGTTCGAGGATAACTATGTAGGTAGAAGATTACGCAGAGGAAATGGTAGGTGTCCACCACTTTTTCCAGTTGGAATGTGGAATTTATATGAAAGAACTTTAAACAATGTGAACAGAACAAACAATCATGCAGAAGCTGCCCACAGGAGATGACAATGTGAACTTGGAGTGAAACATCCAGTTATGAGGAAATTTATTGACAGTTTACGAAAAGTTCAGAGTGGAAGGGACATTTCCTATGAGCATCTTGTAGCAGGGCATGATAGTCCGTTAAAATTAAAGAAATTCAGGGAAGCAGACGCTAGAATACAAACACCCTCGTCAGAAGATTTAGTGAGAGAAATGATGTTGAGTATTTACGAGGGATTGCCCATAATTTTGAATAAACGTCAGATTTTAGATTTTTCGGAATTAACTTGTTTCTTTCATATTTTTTCTTTTTAACGTTTTTAGGAAAGAGAATAACATTATTTTTATTTTTATTGTTTTCAGTAATGCTTTAACTAAGCCTGAAAATGAATAAATATGAGCTGCGCTGATATAGTTCTGAGCCTAAATGGGTCTGCGGCAAATGGGCTGCACCAAACAGGCCGCGCCAAATCGCTCGGCACCAAAATGGCTGCACCGAATGGTCCTAAACCTGAGCAAGCCCGAAGTGTCTATGGGGGAGATACCCCCACCCCTACCCCCAACATCTGCAGCATCGAGAGCAGAGAGATGGAGGTTTCCCAAACAGCGGGCCCAAGCAAAGGGGATCGAGCCTTCACAGGGAGTGCACTTCAGAAACCCTGGGCAACTTTTACTGTTATTACTTTATTGTTCCACTTAACACTATGAAGGACGGTAATGTTAACATTTAACTTTATTTCTTGATTTTTCTACTTACACTAAGAAACACAGTAATGCTTTCCCTCTAACTTAGTTGTTGTATTACTACACGTACCGTGTTTGATGACATTGTGCACATTTCACTGTACTCCTGTATCCCTGTACTTGAGAACATGTAACAATAAAGTTTACATCTGAATCTAAATACCAACCACCTTCTTCACTCCCCTGTCCACCCATTTTCAAACATCTATGAACCAGCACTCCAAGGTCTCTTTGTTTAGTAACACTCCCCAGGACCTTACCATTAAGTGCATATGTCCCACCCTGAGTTGCCTTTCCAAAATGCAGCACCTCACATTTATCGAAATTAAACTCCATCTACCATTCCTCAGCCCAGTAACCCATCTGATCAAGGTCTCATGGTACTCTGTGGGAATTTTTGCTGTCCACTACATATCCAATTTTGGTGTCATCTGCAAAACTACTGACTCTGCCTCCAATGTTCGTGTTCAAATTGTTTATATAAATGACAATAAGCGAGAACCCAGCATTGATCACCGTTGGTTACAGGTCTCCAGTCTGGAAAGCAACCTCCATCTCCACCCTCTGCCTCCTTCCTTCTATCTCCAAATGGCTCGTTCTCCTTGTGGTCCATGTGACCTCATCTTGCTCACCAATCTATCATGTCGAACTTTATTGAATGCCTTACTGAAGTACATATCGATCACTTTCACCACACTGCCTTCATCAATCCTGATTTGGAGATGCCGGTGTTGGACTGGGGTGAACAACATTAAAAATCACACAGCACCAGGTGATAGTCCAACAGGTTTATTTGGAAGTACTAGCTTTTGGAGCGCTGCTCCTTCATCAGGTGGTTGTGGAATATAAGATCATAAGACACAGAATTTATTGCAAACGTTTACAGTGTGATGCAACTGAAATTATATTTTGAAAAAGACCTGGATTGTTTGTTATGTATCTCATCTTTTAGAATGACCATGTTGTTTTCACTTGTTTCATATGTAAATCCCAGATCTTTTCTTTTAAAGTTGCATTCTCAAGTGAACTTTACCAGTAGATGCCATGTCAGCTCAAGTAATGCATTGAAGGTGTGAGGTACCCTGTGGGAGGGTGTCTGTGCCCCGATGCTCAGACTGATTCTTTTTCTGAAAAAAAAGGATTTTCAGAATCTCACATGGTTTTTGAGCAAAATAAAATGTAATTCTGCAAGTACAAATTCACCCCACAAACCTGTGTGTGTGTGTGTGTGTGTGTGTGTGGGGTGGGGGGAGGGGGTATTTGAGTGTCTGTGAGAGAGTGTGCGCATGTGTCTGAGTGTGAGTGTTAAAGCTGTATAAGTCGATGAGAGGGTGTGTGTATGTGAGTGTGGGTGTGTATGTATGAGTATATGAGAGAGAGCTTGTGTGTGAGAGAGGATCTGTGTCAGTGTATGGGTCTGCAGGAGTGTGTGTTTGTGAGAGAGTGTGTGTAGTGCAGTGGAGTCACCTGGAGTGTGACATGACCCCAAAGTCTCAGTTGAGGCCATCCCCATGAGTACCAAACTTGGCTACCAGCCTCTGCTCACCCACTTTGTGTTGTATCCTGTCCCGACGTCCATCTTGGAGGATGGTCACCCAAAGGTCTGAGGGTCAAATGTCCTGGACCGCTGAAGTGTTCTCCGACTGGGAAGGAAGGAACACTCCTGTCTGTTGATTGTTGTGTGGTGTCTATTCATCCATTGCCATAGTCTCTGCTCGGTCTTGCCAATGTACCATGCCTCGGGGCATCTTTGCCTGCAGCGGAGGAGATAGACCACGTTGGCCGAGTCACATGATTACCTGCCATGTACCTGGTGGGTGGTGTCCCACAGGTAATGGTGGTATCCGTTTCAACACTCTGATACGTCTTACAGCGTTCACTGTGACAAGATTGTATGGTGTTGTCCTGAAAGTCGGGCAGTTTGCTGCGAACAATGATTTGTTTGAGGTTTGATGGTTGTTTAAAGGTGAGAAGTGGAGGTGAAGGGAAGGTCTTGATGAGGTGCTCATCCCCATTGATAATGTGTTACAGGCTGTGAAGAACATGGTGTAGTCTTTCAGCTCCTGGGAGGTACTGGACAATGAAGGGGACCCTGTCGGTTATAGCTCATGTCTGTCTCCTGAGGAGATCATTACAGTTTCTTGCTGTGGTGTCAGTGGGGGAGTTACTTCCTAAGTAACATTGAAAATGGAAAGAAAGACGACAATGGTTCTCAATCAGAAAACAGCAAGATATTTAGAAAAGACAGACAAGAACAAGTCAGAATAGAGAAACTCTGAACACTTAAACTGCATTTATTTCAATGCAAGAGGCCTTATTGATAAGACTGATGGACTCAAGGCATGTAAGGGAACTTGGGACTGGGATGTCATCGCTATTACAGAACTTGGCTGAGGAATGGAGAAGAGTCGACAAGTGTGGTGCTGGAAAAGCACTGCCGGTCAGGCAGCATCCAAGGAGCAGGAGAGTAGCTCTTCACCAGAAATGAGGGGATGGCCCAAGGGAGAGATAAATGGGAGGGATCTCAGACTGGGGGGAAGGGAGCTGGGAATGTGATAGGTCGATGGAGGAGAGGGGTAATGGTGATAGGTCAGAAAGGAGGGTGGAGCGGGATAGGTGGGAAGGAAGATGGACAGGTAGGACAGTTCAAGACGGGTGTGACAAGTTGGAATGTCAGATCTGGGATAAGGATGGTGGGAGGAATGAAGAAACCGAGGAAATCTACATTGATCCCGTGTGGTTGGAGAGGCCCAAGGTAGAAGATAAGGCTTTCTACCTCAAGATGGTTAGAGTTTGGCAAACTCCCCCCCCGACCTCTACTCTGCTAAGGACATGCCAGTCCTGGACCTCCTCCACCGCCAAACTCCAGCCACCCGACATCTGGAGGAAGAATGCATTATCTTCTGCCTTGGGACCATCCAAACACATGGGATCAATGTAGATTCCACCAGCTTCTTCATTTCACCTCCCCCCTCCTTATCACAGAGCCAAATGTCCAATCAGGCACCACCCTCTTGAACTGTCCAAAAGGTCCATCTTCCTTCCCACCTATCTGCTCCACCCTCCTCCATCTACCTATCACATTCCCAGACCCCTCCCATTTAAGTCTCAGCCCCCCTTGGGCCATCCTCCCATTCCTGGTGAAGAGCTTATATTCGAAATGTTGGCTCTGCCTAACTGGCTGTGCTTTTCCAGCACCACACGTTTTGACTCTGATCTCCAGCGTCTGCAGTCCTCACTTTCGCTTGAGGAATAGAAAAGACTGGCAGTTCAATGTTCTGTTTTAGGGTTTTCTCAGAAGGATATAAAGAGAGGCAAGAGAGGAGGAGTGTTGCATTTTTGATTAAGGAAAATATTATGACTGTAATTTGAGAAAATATTTCTGAGGGACCAGTTCATGAAAATATATGAGTTGAAGTTAGAAATAAGAAAGGGATGATCACCTTGTACTACGATTGTACTATCGGCTCCCCAACAGACAGAGGGCAATTCTGAAGCAAATATGTAGAGATCTTAAATATATATAAGAATGATAACTATGAAATAATAAGGGATTAAAATTTTCTAAACATTGATTCAGATTGCCAGAGTGTTAAAAAGTTTTGATGGTGAAGGATTTGTTAAATTGCAAGAAAATTTCCTTTGTCAAGATGTAAATGTTCCTACTAGAGAAGGATCAAAACCGAACTTCTCTTGGGAAATAAGACAGACCAAGTGACTGAGTGTTAGTCAGGGAACACTTTGGGAGCAGTGATCATAAAACTATCAGTTTTAAAATAGTTATGGAAAGGCACAGGTCTTCCATGAAAGGTAAAGTTCTTAATTAGAGGAAGGCAAATTTTACAAGTATGAAACAAGAACTTTCAAAAGTTGATTGGAGTAGACTGGTCACAGGTAAAAGGAACTAGGAGGAAGTGAGGAAGCAAATGCTGGAGATCAGAGTCACGAGTGTGGTGTTGGAAAAGCACAGCAGGGTTTCCTATTCGTGGGATGCTGCCTGACTTGCTGCGCTTTTCCAGCACCACACTCTCGACTCTGTTCGCAGGTAAAAGGATGATTGAGAAGTGGGAGGCCTTCAAAAGTGTGATAACAAGAGTCCAGAAACATTCTGTTCCTGTTAGAGTGAAAGGCAAGGCTGGTAAGATTAGGGAACAATGGATGAATAAAGATGTTGAGGTTCAAATCAAGAATAAAAAAATCCATCAGAGAGCCAATTGGGATGAACTGAATGTCTTGAAGAGTATAAAAAGTGAAGGGACATCCTTGAGAAGAAAATGAGGAAGGCAGTGAGGGGATAGGAGGTAGCCTTGACAGAGAAGGTAAAGATACTCCAAAGAGATTCTATAAATACATTAAGAATGAGGGAGCAACTGGAGAGAGATAGGACCCCTTAAAGATCAACGAGGTTGTCTTTGTGTTGAACCTCAAGAAATGGGAGGGATATAAATGAATAATTCTGTTTTACTGTTGGGAAGGAATTGGATGCGAGAGAAAGCAGGGAAATAAATATTGATATTTTGGGAAAAGTTTACAGTACAGAAGAGGAGGTGCTGGAGATCTTAAAAAACACAACAGTAGGTAAACCTCCAGGACCTGATCAAGTGTGTCCCAGGACACTGTGGGAAGTTAGGGAGAAAATTACAGGGCCCCTAGCAGAAATATTTGTATCATCAATAAACACAGGTGAAGAATTGGAGGACTGGGGTGTGGCTAATATGCCATTGTTTAAGAAGGGATGTGAGGAGAAGCCTGGGAACAATCAACCCGTGAGTCTCACTTCAGTGGTGGGCACATTTTTGGAGATGATTCTGAAAGATAGGATTTACACAGGGTGGAGAGGAAAGGATTGATTAGAGATGGTCAGTATGGTTTTGTGTGAGGAAAATCATGTCTGGCGCACTTAGTTAGGTTTGTTTTTTGGAAGTAACAAAAACCAATGAGGACAGAGTGGTAGATGGTGTTTGCTTGGCCGTTAATAAAGCCTTTGACAAGATTCTGCATGGGAGACAGGTTAGTAAAGTTCGATCACATGGGATTCAGGGTGGGCTTGCCAATTGGATGTAATTGGCTTGGTGGTAGAAGACAGCAGGTGATGGTGGATCATTGTTTTTCAGACTGGAGGCCTGTGACCAGCGGTGTCCCACAGGGAGCGGGACTGGCTTCACTTCTGTTAGTCATTGAAATGAATGATTTAGATGAGAATATGCGAGCATGGTTAATAAGTTTGTGGACAACACCAAAATTGGTGAAACAGACAGTGAAGAATGTTACCCGAGGTTACAAAGAGATCTTGATCAATTGGGCTAAAGGGCTGAGGGATGGCAGATGGAATTTAATTTGGATACAGGTGAGGTATTGCATTGTGGTAATACAACCAAGGACAGGACTTATTGGTAGGTCCTGAGTAGTGTTGCAGAGCAGAAAGACCTTGGGGTTCAGGGACATATTTCTTTGAAGTTTGCATCACAGGTAGACAGGGTAATTAAGGAGGTATTTAGCACACTTGCCTTCATTGCACAGACCTTTGAGTACAGGAGCAATGTCAGAACTGACACTATATTGAAGTTCTACAGGGCATTGGTGAGGCCTCTTCTGGTTTAATGTATGCAATTCTCATCACCTTGTGATAGGAAGGATATTATTAAACTGGAGAGGGTTCAGTAAAGATTTACCAAGATGTTGTCAGGAATGGAGGGTTTCAGATATAAACATGGACTGGAAAGGTGAGGACTTTTTTCACTGTTGTGTTGGAGGTTGAGGAGTGACATTACTGATGTTTAAAAAACCTTGAGGTGCATAGATAAGGAGAATGACAAGGGTCTTTTCCCTCGGGTGGGGAGTTCAAACCAAAGGGGGATATTTCTAAGGTGAGAGGACAAAGATTGAAAAACGACATGAGGGGCAAAGTTTTTAGTAGTTTCCGTTTAGAATGAACTACCAGAGGAAGTGATGGATGCAGGTACAGTTACAACGTTTAAAATACATTTGGATAAGTTCATGAATAGGAACGGTTTGGAGGGATATGGGCCAAGCACAGCCAGGTGGGAATAGTTTAGTTTTGGAATATGGTCGGTGTGGTCTGGTTGGTCCGAAGGGTCTGTCTCCGTGCTGTATGACTCTCTGACTCCATGACATTATGGTACGCAGTCAAAAGACACGTTAGTCTCTTCACACGCTCACTTTGTCCTCCAGTCCAGAGGCTGGGTCACAGCACGGGGCAAGGGTATTGTTGATGGACGGAGATACCGAGGGGTTTTTATATGCAATGGGTGTGTAATGGAGGAACTACAGAGGGACAGTTCAGGATAGATGGAGCTACTCAGGGGAGGGTAATTAGACAGGGGCCATGGAGGGGGACAGGGGCCAAATTTGCATTGGGGGTGGGGGGGTTGTCCAAAATTGAAGGGGGTGTGGGGTGTAGATTCAGGATTGAAAGACAGAAATCAAGAAGAGAGGAAAAGACAGAGAGAATGAGAGAAGAAGAAAGAAAGCAAGAGAGTGGGAAAGAACAGAGACAAAGGAAGAAGGAAGAGAGAAAAAGAAAAAAAGGAGAGTCTGTCAGGAGAGAGAGAGAAAGATAATGTGAGAGAGAAAGGTTGAGAGGGAGAGAGAGAGAGAGATGGAATGATATAGACAGTGAGTGAGAATCAGAGGCAAAGAGAGAGACAGAGAGAGGGAAAAGAGGAAAAATCAGACAGGTCCAGCCAGGAGATAAGGAAAGATGTAGCGAGATTAAAGAGGTGATATTCACCATTCCGGTTGGTCTGAGTTCTCTTGATGGTCTCTCACACTTCCTCTCTCCCATTTGGGACAGACTCTGCTCCAGGGGCTTGCGTCAGGAGGGGCTGGTTCTGGGAGGGGGTGAGGTTAAAGGATCAAAACTGGGATTGAGATTCAAACACTTCCCACATTCTCTCACACACAGACAGACAGAAACACACCGATACTCACCCCCTGCTCAGTGCACACGGTGAAAGGGACAATGGCTGCCAGAACCTGTTTGAAATATCTGCAGGTCTCTCACTCAGAGCACCCTCTCTGCCCAAGTCCCAGGTTCCTCTACCCAGGGCATACCTCCCCCAGGGATGGAGCACAGCCAGTGCCACCTCAGTGGGATTAGACGGGGGAGGGAGGGAGGAGGTGTGAGAGAATGCAGCAGGTAAACAGTTTCATCCAGTCTGTCTTTGTCTACTCCTGCTTTGCATTTTATTGTCTTGGAATGAAAGCCAAATGTTTTTTCAAAATGATCCAATTCCTTTTGTTCTTTGGGGTTTCCTATTGATTATTGTAAAAAAATCTCAACTTGAGATTGCCAGGAATCTAACCCAGGTCACTGACCATGATAGCACCATCACCGTGCATTTTACCACAACACAGTCCCCAAAGATATTTAAAAAGACCTTTAACCCTATTTAGTTTGTCATGATAATGTTGATTCACTGAATGAGATATTGGGTCAGGTGACAATAACTTATATGAAGAGGTAGATTTGAAGGAGCATTGAAATCGGAGAGGGAGCTGGGTCATTGGGTGGGTGCAGAGAGGGAGTCCAGAAATCCCTCTGGTTGGGCTTGGATTCCCCGGCAATGCATCAGCTGGTTCATGGAAAGGAACAAATAAAGAAACAGAATGATATCAGAGAAATAGTTTAGTACAGACTGCCTTTGTCTTCTCCTGCTTCCAGAGATGGTAAGAATTCACGTGGAAGTAGAGAAAGTTCAGGAAGTGAGAAGGGCAGCAGGATTAGCCGATGAGTACGTGATGGTGCATAAGACAAGCTTCTGGCCAGAATTTCATCCAGTCAGGGATAGAAGTTGGGAGAACAGAAGATCCCACACTACGAACCCAGAGTAGAGAGCACACTGGTATGATCTCCCCACAGGATAAAGAATCCCAAGAGGTGGACAGGAGATGAAAGGCCTCACTATAGTGGAGTGGGACACAGAAAATGACAGTGCCAGTGGTTTCAGAAGGGCACTGGGAAAAGGTGTTTACACTGCCAGAAGGTGGGACACGTCCAGACACAGTGCTGCTCATTAAAGAAAGGCACTATGGGAAAAGATGTGGGAAAAGGAGCTGAGCCAGTGGCCTTAGTGAAGGTAGTAAAGGAGACCCCAATAAGAGCCGAGGAGCTGCAGGAGAGAGCACAGCCGAGGCAGGGGCTGGGTATGGGGTTAGTATCTGATCTCTACAAAAAATTCACCTCTGTGGGTAAAGGTTACTCAGAAAGACCAGGGGGAGAAGGACAAGAATTTTGTGAGATACACGATCTAACCAGTCCCTGATAATAGGGATGAGCGAATATGCATTCTTTCTGATTTGTTACACGAGAGTGTGGTAATTTGTGGGATAGATGGACAGAAATTCAGTGTTTCCCTGAGTAAGATCAGGTTGGAGTGCCAACCCAAGGTTGGGGAAGTTACAGTGGGAGTGATTGACAGAGTGTTCCAGGAATTCAGTTTGTCCTTGGGAATGATTTGGCAGGATCCAAGGTGGGAGTGACACCCTTTGTTGTGGAGAAGCCCAAGGAAGACCAAGAAACTGAGGAGTTAAAGCAGAAATATCCTGGTATTTTCCCAGTCTGTGTGATAACCAGATCCCACTCTCATAAAACACAGCACAAAGCAAAAAGTAAAGAGAAAGATGAAGGAGTTGAGGTTCAGTTTACGGATCCCCTGCTTGATGGAATGGTGCAAGAAAAACCTGACCAGGCAGAGGGATAGACAGACGGGATTACTCCTGAAAGATGAAGAGACTTGCAATAGCAAGACAAGATGATAAAACATATATATGTGGATGCATACTCTGAAAAGGAGGCAGAGAATATTCCAGAGGGTTATGATCTAAAAGATAGAATCCTCAGACAGAAACGGCAGCTTAGTGCAGAGGAGAAATAGGCCGAAGTACACCAGATTGTGTTGCCTGTAGCATACAGACAGGAGACGTTACGGGTAGCACATGAACTACCTTTAGGGGGTCATGTAGGGGTACAAAAGACTCAGGCTAAGGCCTGGAATGCACAAGGATATGGTTAACTTTGGCCATCCCTGTCATACATGACAAATGTTAGGGAAGCCACAGGCAGTAATAAAACCTTTGTTGTCAATCCCCGCATTTGAAGAACCTTTCACGCAGATTAGAATCGATTGTGTAGGTCCCCTCCCGAGAACTAAAACTGGGAACCAGTAGATGTTAACCATAATGGATTTGTCTACCAGATTTCCAGGGGCAATTCCATTACAGAGTATCAAGGCTAAAAGGGTAGTAGGGGTGTTAGTATCTTTCTTCACACGGTATGGGTCTCACTCTCACTCTCATTCTCCTGCACTGTCCTCACAATGTGCTTCCTTTGTCTGCTCTTCTCCCTTTTAAACTGCTGTTGTTTTGACTTTTTTTCCCCAAAGTTCCAAAACAATGCAACAGCATATAAAACAGTAATTGCTGCTCCAGGAATTTGAGGAAATCACCTCCAGCACCTAAAATACCTCAAAAAAAAGGAGCAGCTCTTACAGCCAGAAATTTTTCCCATCCTCCATCTTGGATTACCCAGAATGCAGATGAAAAATAACCTATTTAACCTCATCATAATCTCTTGACCCCACATCTGACAGTGTATCAAATTCTCACTAGCTCTGCCGACCAGTTTAGCCTGAACTAGCATTGCCCATAAATTCTCAGACCACTCCATCTGCCTAGAAACTTTTTCCAATGAAATAAAGAAGGCTTCAACATCTTTCTCATCAAAATGTGGCAGAGTTTGACATATTTGTATGTATCACTACCTTCTCCTTTAATCTCCATCCTGTTAACTTGACTTTTCTGACTAAGCCGCAACTTCTCATGTTCAAACTCTCTCTCTGTTTGCTCAGGGAAGAACCTTCTCTCTCTTTCTTTTGCTTTCTCTCTCTGTCTCTCTCTCTTTGTTTAGCTCAGAACCTTCTCTCTCTCTCTTTTCCTTTCTCTCTCTCTTTGTTTATCTTTTAACTCCATTTTGCTCAATTGTAATTGAAGTTTTTCTGACAGTCCTCCACTTGTCTGTTTCTCTGGCACACCTGAGTGTTTGAGTAATTCTCTTACAGATTCAGCTTTGTTTTTGGTCTTGGTTAAACCCAATTCTAACCTCTTTGCTAATTCTACGAGTATGGCCTTTTCTTTCTAAATTTCTTGGCCAATTTGGGAATCATTTCCAAACCCCAGAACCTCCTTAGCAATTTTAAGAGCCATTTCTCTCACTTTTAATTTAATCAACCACAGGTAACCAAAATTAAACTAATTGTCTCACCTATGAAAGATGTAGGACACTCATCGGCAAGTGGTTAAACCAACTGGGCTTTTTTTGTATCCCAAATCTATTCACATCTGTCCAAGTCTCAGATTGGATCTATCTGAACATGTTGAGATCATGAATTTGAGACTCAAACTGCTCAAATCCTGGTGACGATCCCCCAAACTATTATGACACAGGGTAAACCCCTCTGCAAATTTAAACCTGACACACAGAGATGCTCACCCCATGCTGTAATCTGTTACATTTCAACAGGCAAAGAACCATCCCAGATTTCACTATTTAAAGGAAAAATTAACCATTTTATTCTTTAAGTTTAACAGAGAACATTAGACCACTATTTACAACTCCTTTCTCTTATAACCTATGTTTTACTGCCCACTCTACAATACTGGTCTGATAAAGAAAGGCCCCAACTAAGTTTGCAAAACAAAATCACATTTCAAGTCCAGTCAGCTTTGTTGATTCTCCTTTTGTAGACTTTCCTCTGTTTAGGTCTGTTGTTCTTCAGTCTTCTCCTGCACAGCGTACCTTACGGACAGGTACCTTTCAGAGAATGATTCGATTTGCAATCTATTCTTGTTGGGGTTCATGGCAGTGCTCCCCCTAACTGTTCAAAATGTCTGGTTTTATCCCCCAAAACATCGGATCATTTCATTGGTGTGATGTTATCAAAACACTAAATTCAAATTCGATTGGAGTTTAGTATCTGGGGCAGAGTTTAAACTGATTGGCTGAATTTGAATTTGTTTTTGTTCCATGGCAATGCAACTGCAGCTATTTGTTTCAACCAAGTGTTAGATTTTTAAATTGTTCAGGACACTCTGTGCTTTCAGTCAGGCCTTGTGAACTTCGTCCCTCTCTCTCTCAAAGGTACAGGACACACCTACACCTTCTTAACAAGGGACACTAGTGGTGTCCCTTACCTCCCACATTCTGCAGGAGGAACATTCAACTGCCCTAACCACCATTCCCACTATTCTAAATTCCCAAAGAGACTATTGAAAAATTAAAAAAAAGAAAAATTAGTTACCTTATCAATCCGGCACACAGAACCTTGTTTTGGTGAGAGGAGGATGATGGGTAGGAGACGCCACCTAAGTAGTATTTTGGGGAAGCCAAGCACCCAAATATATTATTTCACTCACTCAGCAGTCCCATGTCCGTTCCTGCTCAGCCTATTCATGAGGTCAGTTTTTAAAGCAGAAACGTCTCTCCCAGCAGCCCCCACTCCTCTCTCCCTCTCTCCTCGCTGCTCCTGAAAAACAGCAAACTGAAGAAATTTGAACTATTGGCTCCAATATGAGAAGCTTGATGCTTTCTCAAGTTGGTTGACTATTGAGACAAATTCCACCCACCCGGTAACATTGAAGACTTTATTGAATTCACCTCTCCTTTCTTCAATCTGTATTAACACGAACAATGTAATTGTTTTATCCTGTCTTAAAATTTGGTTTCAATTAGATGTCACTTTCACTTTCAGTCATTTTCTACAAAGGTGCCGTTGATGGCAAATCATATTTTTCCCCATCTTTAGTGGACATTGCCTTTTCTGGTTGGGCTAAGTTAGGAATAAAAACTGTGAAAGATTATATGTTAATGGTGTTTCTGCATCTTTTCAACATCTTAGTCGATACGTTTTCACTTCTTAAAAGCCACTTCCTTAAATATCTCCAAGTTCGCAGTTTTGGCCGTAGTTCATCGTGATTCCTAATGATTCTGATTTTGACATCTTTCTAGAACCACTTTCTTCATTAAAGGAGGTTATTTCAGCTAGTTATTCAAACATTCATAAAGTATTGTTATGATATGGGGTAAACTCTCCTGCTTTATTTAAAACCAGCAATACAGAAAAGATTTATCCCTTACAGTAATCTGTAAAACTTCCAGTGGCCAAGAACTATTCAAAGTAAAAGTTAACAGCTTTATTTCTTAACACAGAATAATTAACTAACAACTATGTATAAGTCCTCACTCTAACCTATCTTTACCTTCCCTTCTATACTAGTCCAATAAAACTCCCAATTAAGATTTACAAAATAACACTTCTTAGCTCAAAACCAGGCAGCTTTTTGTTCATCGATTTGGATCTTCCTGTGTCTTTTCTTCTTCTTAGGAATTTCTGCTTCACAGGTTACTGATTGATAAAGTTCCTTTTTTAAGAGAGCTGTTTTTCTGGGCAATGTGCAGATGTCGTTGGCTTGGCAGTTGTCCTATCAACTGTTCAATTGTTCCCAGTCTTATATCCCAAAGCATCAGATTGTGTCATTGGCTTTTAAGATTGTCAATATACTCAATTCAAACTGGATTGGAGTTTGATATTTTTCGGGATATAATTGACACTGATTGGCCAAATTCAAATTTGTGTTTTTGTCTACAGGCAACGAGCCAATTGAGTTGATCGACCGAGTGTTACGTTGTTACCTTACTGAGAGCACTTGGTGCTGTGTCCGGTAGTTCTGCTGCTTTTAACTCTCTTAAAGTACACCCACATCTTCATAGCACCTCCCCCCTTAAGAAAAAAATGAACCATCATAATGAAAAGATGGCTTCATTTCTTTTTCTAGCTTTTAAACACATTACCCGAACATACAGATAACTTTTATATCAGTTCACCTTAATTTATTCCCATATACTGATATATATAAAACATTAAATAAAGACAAATCACATCTAAAAGCTATCAGTTAAATCCACGATAACGCATCTGTGATTACATTCTTCCAACCGCAACATGTATGATTTTTAAATTGAAAGTCTGTAACATAAGACTCCAATGAAATAGTCTCAGACTCCTATCTTTAAAACATTCCAAGAATGTAAGTGGATTGTGGTCAGTGAATACAACCATCTCCGACACATTGTTCATGACATCCACATTAACATGTTGGAAGGCCAGGACCAAACCTAATAGTTCCTTTTCAATTGTGGAGTGTTTTCTCTAGTGGATGTTGATCATCTTCAAAAAGTAACCAACTGGCAGTTCAATCCCATCCTCATCTTCCTGGAGGAGTACAGCTCCAACTCCACTGTCACTAGCATCGATAGTGACTTTAAAAGCTTTTGAAACACTTGTAGCTAAAGCTGGTTTGGTGGTTAATATCGATTTCAAATGAACGAATACCTCCTGGCATGGTTCTGTCCACTGAAACTTTGTGTTCTTCGTCAGTAAATCGGTTAACAGTGCCACTACACTGCTAAAGTTTGGAACAAACTTCCGATAGAATCCGTTGAGTCCAAAGAATCGAAACATCTCTTTCTTCCAGGTTGGTTGTGGAAATTCCTTGATGGCTTTTGTCTTTGTGTTCTATGGGGTCAACCTTCCATGACCGATGTTACATCCAAAGAATGTCACCTCTGCTTTCGCAAGTTCCATTTTATTTCAGTCTGTCACTAGTTTTGCCTCTCGTAGTCATAGAATCACAGAGTCATAGAGACGTACACCATGGAAACAGGCCCTTTGGTCCAACTCGTCCATGCTGAACAGATATCCCAACCCAATCTAGTCCCACCTGCCAGCACCTGTCCCATATCCCTCCAAACCCTTCCTATTCTTGTACCCATCCAGATGCCTTTTAAATGTTGCAATTGTACCAGCCTCCACCACTTCCTCTGGCAGCTCATTCCATACACTTGCCACCCTCTGTGTGAAAAAGTTGTCCCTTAGACCATAAGACCATAAGACCATAAGACATAGGAGTGGAAGTAAGGCCATTCGGCCCATCGAGTCCACTCCGCCATTCAATCATGGCTGATGCGCATTTCAGCTCCACTTGCCAGCGTTCTCCCCGTAGCCCTTAATTCCTCTAGACAACAAGAACCTATCAATCTCGGTCTCCTCTTTATCTTTCCCTTCTCACCCTATACCTGTGCCCTCTAGTTCTGGACACCCCAGAGAAAAGACTTTGTCTACTGATCCTATCCATGCCACTCCTGATTTTACAAACTTCTATAAGGTTACCCCTCAGCCTCTGACACTCCTGGGAAAACAGCCCCAGCATATTCAACCTCTCCCTACAGCTCAAATTCTCCAACCCTGGCAACATCCTTGTAAATCTTCACTGAACCCTTTCAAGTTTCACAATGTCATTCAAAGAGCTCTGCCAACTGTACAATATGATCTTTCCAGGAATTACTAAAGATCACTACATTGTCCAAATAGACTGCACAGTTTGTGAACGTAGCCACAACTCTGTTCATGAGTCTTTGGAATGTGGTGAGCACATTCTTCATTCCAAAGGGCATCACTTTAAACTAATATAGCCCATCTGGGTTACAAACACAGAAATTTCTTTCACCAACTCTGCTAAAGGTACCTGCCAGTGACCACGCATTAATTGGTGATGTAACTGGCTTGTCCGACTTTCTCGATGCAGTCCTCCAATCTGGGAATTGGATATGAGTTGGCATTGACCTTGGGTAACAATATTAACATGTCATCCCCCTTGGGAAAATGTCCGAGTCTCAGAGCTTTTATCTGCCACCTGCTACCTACTCGATTTCATCTCTTCTCTCGTCTCTGATACATAATCTAAGTGTGAGATCTGTGACTTTGGTCCTGTCAAATTTTCTTTAATTAATTTCAAAGGGCCTCTCATTTCACGACTGAATATTAACTCAAAGGGAGTAAACTGAATAGATTCATTTGGGGCAGTTCTAATGGCAAACAACACGAATGGGATACCTTTATCCCAATCATGCAGGTAATCCTGACAGTATACTCTCAACATGGTCTTCAAGGTCTGATACCACCTTTCGAAAGCTCCTTGGGATTCAGGATGATATTCACTGGGATTAAAGTGCTGTACACCAAAAGCTATCCATAACCTCCTTAAACAGCCTAGCAGTAAAATGTGACCCTTTGTCGGACTGATCTGTTAGAGTAGAGTGAGAGTGAGAGTGTGAGAGAGAGAGAGAGAGAGAGAGAGAGAGAGAGAGAACGAACCTGCACAGTTGCTGCCTTTGCTGTTTGAATTTGTGTATCGCTGGATATCGGAGTGCATCTGGGAAAATTAACAAACAGTGAAATTCACAACTAATCTTGGAGGAACTGTTGGGTGAAGTTCACAGCACAGAATCAGAGAAGTTAATTGTTGTTTTAAGTCTGTCCAAGAGAAAGGCTGCAGTAGTGAGTATAGTGGATTTTTTCTTGATTATATGCTTTTGGAGATAAGTCTCTTGATTAAACTTAAAATATAAGCCATAGGTATGAATTTAACCTGGGCAGTGTTTGTAGAGGAATAAGAGGGTGTTATTTTCTGGGTCTGTAGATTGTGAAGGAGCAAAAATGGCCTTTGCAGTGATATGTACTTCTTGTCAATTGTGGCAGTTTAAAGAGAGTTTAAGGGTTACTGCGGATTATATCTGCCATAAATGCTGTTGGATGCGAATCTTATCAGATTGAGTGGATCAGTTGGAGAGACTGATAGAAGCGATGAGGAATTTGCAACAGCAACAGTATGTGATGGATGGCAGTTATAGGAAGGGGGGAAAGTCTCAGATACAGTCACATAGATGGGTTAACTCCAGGAAGGGTAACAGGGATAGGCACCTAGGGAAGGAGTCTTTTGTGGATATACCCATTTCAATCAGGTATGCTGTTTTGGAAAATGTAGGGGTTATGGATTCTCAGGGGAATGTAGAACAAACAGTCAAGTTTCTGGTATTGAGACTGGCTCTAATGCAACGAGGGGTAAATCGGCTTCCAAGAGATCAATTGTATTAGGGGATTCTGTAGTCAGACAGACATTTCTGTGGCCAACAGAGAAAAAGCAGAATGGTGTGTTGTTTCCCTGGTGCTAGGATCAAGGAAGTCTCAGAGAGGGTGCAAAATGTTCTCACGGGGGAGAGGGGCCAGCAAGAGGTCATTGTCCACATTGAAACCAACGACATTGGAAGGGAAAAGGTTGAGACTCTGAAGGGAGATTACAGAGAGTTAGGCAGAAATTTTTAAAAAGAGATCCTGAAGGGTAGTAATATCTGCATTACTCCCAGTGCTACGAGCTAGTGAGGGCAGGAATAGGAGGATAGAGCAGATGAATGCATGGCTGAGGAGCTGGTGTATGGGAGAAGGATTCATATGTTTGGATCATTGGAATCTCTTTAGGGGTAGAAGTGACCTGTACAAGAAAGACGGATTGCACCTAAATTGGAAGGGGACTAATATACTGGCAGGGAAATTTGTTAGAACTTTTCGGGAGGATTTAAACTAGTAAGGTTGTGGGGGAAGGGGGGGGGGGGTGGAGGGGGGAGGTGGTGGGACCCAAGGAAATAGTGAGGAAAAAGATCGATCTGAGACGGGTCCAGCTGTGAACAGAAGTGAGTCAGACAGGGCAGGCAGGGACAAGGTAGGACTAATAAATTAAACTGCATTTATTTCAATGCAAGGGGCCTAACACGGAAGGCAGATGAACTCAGGGCATGGTTAGGAACATGGGACTGGGATATCATAGCAATTACGGAAACATGGCTCAGGGATGGGCAGGACTGGAAGCTTAATGTTCCAGGATACAAATGCTACAGGAAGGATAGAAAGGGAGGCAAGAGAGGAGGGGGAGTGGCATCTTTGATAAGGGATAGAATTACAGCTGTGCTGAGAGAGGACATTCCCGGAAATACATCCAGAGAAGTTATTTGGGTGGAACTGAGAAATAAGAAAGGGATGATCACCTTATTGGGATTGTGTTATAGACCCCCCCAATAGTCAGAGGGAAATTGAGAAACAAACTTGTAAGGAGATCTCAGCTATCTGTAAGAATAATAGGGTGGTTATGGTAGGGGATTTTAACTTTCCAAACATCGACTGGGACTGCCATAGTGTTAAAGATTCAGATGGAGAGGAATTTCTTAAGTGTGTACAAGACAATTTTCTGATTCAGTGTGTGGATGTACCTACTCGAGAAGGTGCAAAACTTGACCAGCTCTTGGGAAATAAGGCAGGGCAGGTGACTGAGGTGTCAGTGGGGGAGAACTTTGGGGTCAGCGACCATAATTCTATTCATTTTAAAATAATGATGGAAAAGGATAGACCAGATCTAAAAGTTGAAGTTCTAAATTGGAGAAAGGCCAATTTTGATGGTTTTAGGCAAGAACTTTCAAAAGCTGATTGGAGGCCAATGTTCACAGGTAAAGGGATGGCTGGAAAATGACAAGCCTTCAGAAATGAGATAACAAGAATCCAGAGAAAGTATATTCCTGTCAGGGTGAAAGGGAAGGCTGGATGACTAAAGAAATTGAGGGTTTGGTTAAGAAAAAGAAGGAAGCATATGTCAGGTATAGACAGGATAGATCGAGTGAATCCTTAGAAGAGTATAAAGAAAGTTGGAGTATACTTAAGAGGGAAATCAGGAGGGCAAAACGGGGCCATGAGATAGCTTTGGCAAATAGAATTAAGGAGAATTCAAAGGGTTTTTACAAATATATTAAGGACAAAAGGGTAACTAGGGAGAGAATAGGGCCCCTCAAAGATCAGCAAGGCGGCCTTTGTGTGGAGCCACAGAAAATGGGGGAGATACTAAATGAATATTTTGCATCAGTATTTACTGTGGAAAAGGATATGGAAGATATAGACTGTAGGGAAATAGATGGTGACATCTTGCAAAATGTCCAGATTACAGAGGAGGAAGTGCTGGATGTCTTGAAACGGTTAAAGGTGGATAAATCCCCAGGACCTGATCAGGTGTACCCGAGAACTCTGTGGAAAGCTAGAGAAGTGATTGCTGGGCCTCTTGCTGAGATATTTGTATCATTGATAGTCACATGTGAGGTGCCGGAAGACTGGAGGTTGGCAAACGTGGTGCCACTGTTTAAGAATGGTGGTAAAGACAAGCCAGGGAACTATAGACCAGTGAGCCTGACCTCGGTGGTGGGCAAGTTGTTGGAGAGAATCCTGAGGGACAGGATGTACATGTATTTGGAAAGGCAAGGCCTGATTCGGGATAGTCAACATGGCTTTGTGCGTGAGAAATCATGTCTCACAAACTTGATTGAATTTTTTGAAGAAGTAACAAAGAAGATTGATGAAGGCAGAGCAGTAGATGTGATCTATCTGGACTTCAGTAAGGCGTTCGACAAGGTTCCCCATGGGAGACTGATTAGCAAGGTTAGATCTCATGGAATACAGGAAGAACTAGCCATTTGGATACAGAACTGACTCAAAGGTAGAAGGCATAGGGTGGTGGTGGAGGGTTGTTTTTCAGACTGGAGGCCTGTGACCAGTGGAGAGCCACAAGGATCAGTGCTGGATGCTCCACTTTTTGTCATTTACATAAATGTTTTGGATGTGAGCACAAGAGGTACAGTTAGTAAGTTTGCAGATGACACCAAAATTGGAAGTATAGTGGACAGTGAAGAGGATTACCTCAGATTACAACAGGATCTGGACCAGATGGGTCAATGGGCTGAGAAGTGGCAGATGCAGTTTAATTCAGATAAATACGAGGTGCTGCATTTTGGGAAAGCAAATCTTAGCAGGACTTCTACACTTAATGGTAAGGTCCTAGGGAGTGTTGCTGAACAAAGACCTTGGAGTGCAGGTTCATAGCTCCTTGAAAGTGGAGTCGCAGGTAAATAAGATATTGAAGACGACATTTGGTATGCTTTCCTTTATTGGTCAGAGTATTGAGTACAGGAGTTGGGAGGTCATGTTGCGGCTGCACAGGACATTGGTTAGGCCACTGTTGGAATAATGCGTGCAATTCTGGTCTCCTTCCTATCGGAAAGATGTTGTGAAACTTGAAAGGGTTCAGAAAAGATTTACAAGGATGTTGCCAGGGTTGGAGGATCTGAGCTACAGGGAGAGGCTGAACAGGCTGGCGATGTTTTCCCTGGAGGGTCGGAGGCTGAGGGGAGACCTTATAGAGGTTTACAAAATTATGACGGGCATGGATAGGATAAATAGACAAAGTCTTTTCCCTGGGGTCAGGGAGTCCAGAACTAGAGGGCATAGGTTTAGGGTGAGAAGGGAAAGATATAAAAGAGACCTAAGGGACAACTTTTTCACGCAGAGGGTGGTACGTGTATGGAATGAGCTGCCAGAGGATGTGGTGGAGGCTAATACAATTGCAAGAGGCATTTGGATGGGTATATGAATAGGAAGGGTTTGGAGGAATATGGGGGAGCTGCTAGCAGGTGGGATAAGATTGGGTTGGATATCTGGTCGGCATGGATGGGTTGGACTGAAGGGTGTGTTTCCATGCTGTACATCTCTATGACTCTATGAGTTCTTATGAATTGGTCCCAAAAGCGTACAGACAGTGGTTCAGAGACATAAAGAAGGAACCACGTCAAACTTAAGTTGAGTTTGAAAGAATGAAACATAATCAATATGAGAGATATCTGTGAGCCTTAAAGATAGAGAAGACCTATGAGGCTCTGAGAGATTATTCTGCTGGAGGAGTTTAAAAACTCACTTCCAGAGATGGTAAGAATTCAAGTGGAGGAACTTAAAGTTCAGGAAGTGAGAAGTGCAGCAGGATTAGCAGATGAATACACATTGGTGTATAAGAGAAGCTTCCGGGCAGAATTTCACCCTGTGTGGGATAGAAGTTGGGAGAAGGGGAGATCCTACACGATGAAACAAAAAGTAGAGAACATGTAAATATTTACCACAGGTTAGAAAACAAGCCCAAGAGGCTGGAAAGGAGGTGAAAGGCCTCAGGTGTTCCCACTGTGGGAAAGTGACACATGTCAAGTCACAGTGCTGGTTGTTGAAGAAAGGCATTGTGGGAAAAGATGTGGGAAAAGGAGCTGAGCCAGTGGCCTTAGTGAAGGTAGTAAAGGAGACCCCAAGAAGAGCCGAGGAGCTGCAGGAGAGTGCACAGCCGAGGCAGGGGCTGGGTATGGGGTTAGTATCTGATCTCTACAAAGAATTCACCTTTGTGGGTAAAGGTTACTCTGAGAGAACAGGGAGAGAACAAGAAATTATAATTTTGAGGAACATAATTAGAGACTGGTTAGATTGTGTAAGAGATGAGCGAATTTGCATACTTCCTGATCGGTTACCCGAGAGTTTGGTAATCTGTGGGAAAGACAGACAGAAATGTAACATTCCCTGATGTAAGATCAGGTTGCAGTGCCAACTCAAGGCTGGGAGATTAACAGTCCTGCTCCTCGGACGCTGCCTGATCTGCTGTGCTTTTCCAGCACCACTGTCTAATCTAGACTCTGGTTTCCAGCATCTGCAGTTCTTGGTTTGACCTGGGAGCGTAACAGTCAGAGTTTGACAGAGTGTTGGTTCCAGGAATTCAGTTAGTTCTTCTGAATGATTTGGCAGGATCCAAGGTGGGAGTGACATCCCTTCTTGTGTTGAAGCCCAAGGAAGATCAAGAAACTGAGGAGTTAAAAGAAAAATATCCTGATATTTTCCCAGATTGTGTCGTAACAAGATCCCACTAACATAAGTCACAGCAAGAAGCAAAAACTGAAGAGAAAGATGAAGGAGTTGAGATTCAGTTGGTGGATTCCCTGTTTGATGTAATGGTGCAGAAAAACCTGAACAGGCAGAGGGTCAGACAGAAGCGTTTAGTCCTGAAAGGCTAAGGGACTTGCAACAGCAAGACAAGGCAATAAAAGAGATATGTGTGGATGTGTACTCTGAAAAGGAGGCAGAGTGTATTCCTGAGGGTTATTATCTGAAAGATAGAATCCTCAAATAGAAATGGAGACCACGGCAGGTTAGTGCAGAGGAGAAATGGGCCAAAGTGCACCAGGTTGTGTTGCCGGTAGCATACAGACAGGAAGTGTTACAGTGAGAACATGAACTTCCTGTAGGAGGTCACCGAGGGGTATGAAAGATTCAGGCAAAGGTACAAAAACATTTTTATTGGCCTGGAATGCACAACGATGTGGTCTTGCTGTATGTGTCATACATGACAAATGGTAGGTAAGCCCCAGTCAGTAACAAAACCAGCCCCTCTGTTGTCAATTCCCTTTCGCGTGGGTTGTAATTGATTGTCTAGGTCCTCTCCCAAAAACTAAAAGTGGGAACCAGTACATGTTAACTATAATGGATGTGTCAACCAGATTTCCGGAGGCAATTCCATTACGGAGTATCAAGGCAAAAAAGATGGGAGAAGAGTTAGTAGCTTTGTTCACACAGTATGGGCTACCCAGAGAGATTCAGTTGGATCAAGGGTCACATTTTACTGCGAGGCTGTTTAAGGAGATTAGAGATAGCTTCGGCATACAGCATTTTAAATCCAGTGAATATCATCCTGAACCCCAGGGAGCTTCAGAAAGGTGGCATCAGACCTTGAAGACCATGTTGACAACATACTGTCAGGATTACCCGAATGACTGGGGTAAAGGTATCCCATTCATATTGTTTGCCCCAAATAAATCTACTCATTTTACTCCCTTTGAGTTAATATTCAACATGAAGTGAGAGGCTGTTTGAAATTAATCAAAGAGAAATTAACAGGACCAAAGTCAGAGATCTCACATTTAGATTACGTATCAAAGGTGATGGAGACACTAAATCGAGTTGATGATTTAGCTAAACAGCACATAAAGAGGGCACAGTGTTGAATGAAGCAGGTGGCAGATTAAAAGCTCTGAGACTCAGACATTTTCCCGAGGGGATGATGTGTTAGTATTGTTACAGGCAATAGGCGATCCCTTTCAAACCAAGTTTAGGGGACCTATCAGATTGAGAAAAAGTTGAGTCAGGTGATCTATCTAGTAAAGATGTCAGATGGAAGAAAGACTGTCCTGGGGATGTCATGTGAACATGCTGAAACCTCATTATGCTGGAGAGAAAGAACTGGAGAAGTGGGTTAGTTACTGCCCCACAGAGCGAGGAATCAAATCCGGATACTGTGAACTTTGATGTGTCTCAAAATATGTTAAAAAATGAAGAAATCCTCGAGGAGTTGGACAGGTTAGTGAGCTGTCGGTCTCAGGAGCATAGAACACAGTTGAAAGGTTTGTTCCTGCAGTTTGAAGACATATGTAGGAATCAGATGGGGAGGACTAATACTGTTGGACATGAAGTGGACATAGGGAATACTGTTCTGATAAAACAATACCCCTATTGGCTTAATGTTTTCAAAGCCAGACAGGTCCAGATGGAGGTAGAGGCCATGCTTGACAAGAACAGCATTGAACCGAACCAGAGTGAGTGGAGTTTGCCAATCATCACAGTTCTCAGACCAAACAGGACTCAATGATTTTTTGTGGATTATCAGAAGGTGAACAACGTTACAAAATCGGACTCATATCAGACAAGCCAGTTACATCACAAAGTTAGACTTACTGCGTGGTTCCTTTTGTCAGAGATGGTGATAGAGATTTCTGTGTTTGTAACCCCAAATGGGCTACATCAATTCAAGGTGATGCCTTCTGGAATGAACAATGCACCCACCACATTCCAAAGACTCTTGAACAAAGTTGTGGCTGGGTTAACAGACTGTGCGGTGTATGGGGACGATGTAGTGATCTTTAGTAAGTCCTGGAAAAGTCACATGATATGGTTGGCAGAACTCTGAATGACTACAAGAAGCAAAAACTGGTAACAAACTTAAACAAAACTGAATTTATGAAAGCAGAGGTGACATTCTTGGGATGTAACTTCAGTCATGGAAGGTTGACCCCCATGGAAAGCAAAGATGAAGGCCATCAAGGAATTTCCACAACCAACCTCGAACAAAGAGGTACAACAATTCTTGGGACTAAGCAGATTCTATCAGAAGTTTTTTCCAAACTTCAGCAGTGTAGTGGCATTGTTTACCAATTTGCTGAATAATAACCCAGCGTTTTGGTGGGCAGAACGATGCCAGGAGGCATTCGGTCATTTCAAAGCATTATTAACCATCACACCAGTTGTAGCTACACTAAACCTTTCAAAGTTGCCATGGATGCTCGTGACACAGGAGTTGGAGTGTACTGATGCAGGAAGATAAGGATGGGATTGAACTGCCAGGTGGTTACTTTTCAAAGAAACCCAACATCCACCAGAAAAAATACTTTATGTTCGAAAAAGAACTATTGAGTTTGGTACTGGCCTTACGACATTTTAATGTGGACATCACAAACAATGTGTCAGAGACGGTTGTGCACACGGATCACAATCCTCTTGGATAGCTTTAAAGACAAGGAAATGAGACTATTTCATTGGGGTGTTACGTGACAGACTTTTAATTAAAAAATCATACATAGAACATAGAACATAGAACATAGAACAATACAGCACAGAACAGGCCCTTCGGCCCACGATGTTGTGCCGAACTTCTAACCTAGATTAAGCACCCATCCATGTACCTATCCAAATGCCGCTTAAAGGTCGCCAATGATTCTGACTCTACCACTCCCACGGGCAGCGCATTCCATGCCCCCACCACTCTCTGGGTAAAGAACCCACCCCTGACATCTCCCCTATACCTTCCACCCTTCACCTTAAATTTATGTCCCCTTGTAACACTCTGTTGTACCCGGGGAAAAAGTTTCTGACTGTCTACTCTATCTATTCCTCTGATCATCTTATAAACCTCTATCAAGTCACCCCTCATCCTTCGCCGTTCCAACGAGAAAAGGCCGAGAACTCTCAACCTATCCTCGTACGACCTACTCTCCATTCCAGGCAACATCCTGGTAAATCTTCTCTGCACCCTCTCCAAAGCTTCCACATCTTTCCTAAAGTGTGGCGACCAGAACTGCACACAGTACTCCAACTGTGGCCTAACCAAAGTCCTGTACAGCTGCAACATCACTTCACGACTCTTGAATTCAATCCCTCTGCTAATGAACGATAATACTCCATAGGCCTTCTTACAAACTCTATCCACCTGAGTGGCAACCTTCAAAGAACTATGTACATAGACCCCAAGATCCCTCTGTTCCTCCACCTGACTAAGAACCATACCATTAACCCTGTATTCCGCATTCTTATTTGTTCTTCCAAAATGGACAACCTCACACTTGGCAGGGTTGAACTCCATCTGCCACTCCTCAGCCCAGCTCTGCATCATATCTAAGTCCCTCTGCAGCCGACAACAGCCCTCCTCACTGTCCACAACTCCACCTATCTTCGTATCATCTGCAAATTTACTGACCCACCCTTCGACTCCCTCATCTAAGTCATTAATAAAAATTACAAACAGCAGAGGACCCAGAACTGATTCCTGCGGAACTCCACTTGTAACCGGGCTCCAGGCTGAATATTTACCATCTACCACCACTCTCTGCCTTCGACCGGTTAGCCAGTTTTCTATCCAATTGGCCAAATTTCCCTCTATCTCATGCCTCCTGACTTTCTGCATAAGCCTACCATGGGGAACCTTATCAAATGCCTTACTAAAATCCATGTACACTACATCCACTGCTCTACCCTCATCCACATGCTTGGTCACCTCCTCGAAGAATTCAATAAGACTTGTCAGGCAAGACCTACCCTTCACAAATCCGTGCTGGCTGTCCCTAATCAAGCAGTGTCTTTCCAGATACTCGTAAATCCTATCCCTCAGTACTCTTTCCATTACTTTGCCTACCACAGAAGTAAGACTAACTGGCCTGTAATTCCCGGGGTTATCCCTATTCCCTTTTTTGAACAGGGGCACAACATTCGCTACTCTCCAGTCCCCTGGTACCACCCCCGTTGCCAGTGAAGACGAGAAGATCATTGCCAACGGTACTGCAATTTCCTCTCTTGCTTCCCACATAATCCTAGGATATATCCCGTCAGGCCCAGGGAACTTGTCTATCCTCAAGTTGTTCAAAATGTCCAACACATCTTCCTTCCTAACAGGTATCTCTTCTAGCTTATCAGTCCGTTTCACACTCTCCTCTTCAACAATACGGTCCCTCTCGTTCGTAAATACTGAAGAGAAGTACTTGTTCAAGACCTCTCCTATCTCTTCCGACTCAATACACAGTCTCCCACTACTGTCCTTGATCGGACCTACCCTCGTTCTCGTCATTCTCAGGTTTCTCACATACGCATAGAATGCCTTGGGGTTATCCTTGATCCTATCCGCCAAGGATTTTTCATGCCCTCTCTTAGCTCTCCTAATCCCTTTCTTCAGGTCCCTTCTGGCTATCCTGTATCCCTCCACTGCTCTGTCTGAACCCTGTTTCCTCAACCTTATGTAAGCCTCCTTCTTCCTCTTTACTAGACATTCAACCTCCCTCGTCAACCAAGGCTCCCTCACACGACCATTTCTTTCCTGCCTGATCGGTACATACATATCAAGGACACATCGTATCTGCTCCTTGAAAAAGTTCCACATTTCCACCACATCCTTCCCTGACAGCCTATGCTCCCAACGTATGCTCCTCAAATCCTGTCTTACAGCATCGTAATTTCCCTTCCCCCAATTGTAAAATCTTCCTTGTTGTGCGCACCTATCTCTCTCCATAACCAAGGTGAAAGTCACAGAATTGTGGTCACCATCACCAAAATGTTCACCCACTAACAAGCCCACCACTTGTCCCGGTTCATTACCGAGTACCAAATCCAATATGGCCTCCCCTCTGGTTGGACACTCTACATACTGCGTTAGAAAAGCTTCCTGGACACACTGCACAAACACCGCCCCATCCAATCTACTTGATCTAAAGAGCTTCCAATCAATATTTGGGAAGTTGAAGTCACCCATGACTACGACCCTGTGGCTTCTGCACCTTTCCAAAATCTGTTTCCCAATCTGTTTCTCCACATCTCTGCTGCTATTGGGGGGCCTATAGTAAACACCCAACAAGGTGACTGCACCTTTCCTATTTCTGACTTCTGCCCATACTACCTCCAGAGGCAGATCCCCCTCAAACTTCCTTTCTGCAGCCGTTATACCATTTCTAATTAGCAATGCCACCCCCCCTCCTTTTTTACCACCCTCCCTAATCTTACTGAAACATCTGTAACCAGGAACCTCCAATAGCCATTCCTGTCCCTCATCTATCCATGTTTCCGTGATGGCCACAACATCATAGTCCCAGGTACCGATCCACGCCTTAAGTTCACCCACCTTATTTTTGATACTCCTTGCGTTGAAGTATACGCACTTGAGCCCATCTCTGTGTCCGCAAGTAGTCCCTGTCAGTGCTACCTTCTCCACAGCCTCCCTACAGTCTTGGGCATCCTGACACACAGCTAGCTTACTTGCTGGACTACAAGTCAGGATCCCATCCCCCTGCCAAATTAGTTTAAACCCCCCCGAAGAGTGCTAGTAAACCTACCCCCCAGGATATTGGTGCCCTTCTGGTTCAGGTGCAACCCGTCATGTTGCGGGTCACAAGAATGTAATCACAGATGCGGTATCACGGATTTAACTAATAATGTATTGGTGTCTATTCAATGTTTTATATACATATGGGAAGAAGTTAATATGAACTTTGGTTAAAGTCATATGTACGTCATGGTAATGTGGTTTGGAAATAGAGAAAAAAATGAAGCCAACTTTTCATTATGATGGCTCATTTTTTTCTTAAGTGGGGAGGTGTTATGAAGATGTAGGTGTGTCCTGTACCTTTGAGAGTGAGAGGAAGCTCGCAAGGCCTGACTGAAAGCACAGTGTGTCCTGAACAATTTAAAAATCTAACACTTGGTTGAAACAAATAGCTGCAGTTGCATTGCCATGGAACAAAAACAAATTCAAATTCGACCAATTAGTTTAAATTCTGCCCCAGATACCAAAATCCAATCAAATTTGAATTTATTGTTTTGATAACATCACACCAATGAAATGATCCGATCTTTTGGTATCTGTCCGTAAGAAACGCTGTGCAGGAGAAGACCAAAGAAAAACCGACCTAGACAGAGGAAAGTCTACAAAGGAGAATCGACAAAGCTGACTGGATTTGAAATGTAACTTGTTTTTGAAAACTTCGAGTTTTTTTTAAATCAGCCCAGTATTGTGGAGTGGGCGGTAAAAGACAGGTTTAAGAAAAAGGAGTTGTAAATAGTTTTCTAACGTTCTCTGTTGAACTTAAAGAATAAAATTGTGAATTTTTATTTGAAGTAGTGAAAACTGGGGTGGTCCTTTGCCTCTTGAAATTTAACAGGTTACAGCAAGAGGTGAACATCTCTGTGTGTTGGGTTTAAATTAACAGAGGGGTTTATCCCGTGTCATAACACCCTGCTGACTCCATCTGCGGGAAGTGCAATCAAAAGCAGCTCCTTGAAAAACGCTTCAGGGAACTGGAGCTGGAGCTGGATGAACTTTGGATCATTCTGGAGGCGGGGGAGTTAATGAGAGGAGTTACAGGGTGGTAGTTGCACCTCAGGCCCAAGAAAAGGGCTGATGGGTTGCAGTCAGGGGATGGAAAGGGAACCAGCAGGCAGTGCAGGGATCCCCTGGGGCCATTCCCCTCAATAACAAGCAGACCATTTTGGATACAGTTTTGGGGGGGGGGAGCTTACCAGGGGTAAGCCTTGGGGTACAGGTATCGGACACCGAGTCTGTTCCTGTTGCTCAGAGCATTAGTCATTGGGGACTCCATAATTAGGGGGAAAGGCAGGAGGTTCTGTGGGAACGAGAGGCTCATGGTTGGAGTGTTACCTCCCAGGTGCCAGGGCTCGTGATAGCTCGGATCCTATTTTCAGAATCATCGAATCATAGAATTCCTACAGTGTGGAATCAGGCCCTTCTGTCCAACAAGTCCACATCGATCCTCCGAAGAGTAACCCACCCAGACCCATTCCCTTACCCTATTATCCTATATTTACCCCTGACTAATGCACCTAACCTACACATCCCGGAAAACTATGGCCAAATTAGCATGGCCAACTCACCTAACCTGCCCATGCTTGGGTTGTGGGAGGAAACTGGAGCACCTGGAGGAACCCCATGCAGACACAGAGAATGTACAAACTCCACACAGATCGTCGCCCAAGGCTGGAATTGAACCCGGGCCCTGAGTGCTGTGAGGTGACAGCGCTAACCACAAAGTCACTGGGCCACCCATAAGGAGCCCCTTGAGGGTGACGGGGAGCAGCCCCAGGGTGTGGTCCACATAGGCACTAACGACATGGGTAGGGACTTAAGGCAGAAATTCAGGGAGCTAGGGTGGAAGCTTGGTGCTAGAACAAACAAAGTTGTTATCTCTGGTTTGTTGCCCGTGCACAGTGCTGGCGAGGCAAGGTATAGGTAGAGAGAGAGAGAGAGAGAGAGAGTTGAACACGTGGCTACAGGGATGATACAGGAGGCTTAGATAATTGGGGCTCATTCTGGGGTAGGTGGGACCTCTACAAACAGGATGGTCTGCACTTGAACCAGAAGGGTTCCAATAACCTTGGTGGGGAAATTTGATATTGCTCTTCAGGAGGGTCAAAACTAATTCAGCCAGGGATGGGAACTAAAATTGTAGTTGGAGTGTCCAGGGGGATGAGGGTAGTGAGGTCAGAAATATGGTTTCATGGTCACAAGAGTGCACCAGCCAGCAGGAAATTGATTTCAATGTCAGGAGCATCTGGAATAAGGTGGATGAACTTGCAGGATGGGTTGGTATCTGGGACTTCGATGTTGTGGCCGTTTCGGAGACATGAATAGAACAGGAACGGTTGTTGCAAGTTCTGGGGTTCAGATGTTTCAGTAACAACAGGGAAGATGGTAAAAGAGGGGGAGGCATGGCAATGTTAGTCAAGGACAGTATTATGGTGGCAGAAAGGACATTTGATGAGGACTCATCTACTGAGGTAGAATGGGCTGAAGTTAGAAACAGGAAAGGAGAGGTCACCCTGTTGGGTGTTGTCTATAGGCCTCCAAATGGTTCCAGAGATGTCAAGGAAAGGAAAGATGTCGAGGAAAGAAGGCATACGGTGTGTGAGGTTTTATTGGGAGAGGGATTAGGTTTTGGAGCCACAAGGTCATGTTGCAGCTGTCCAAAACTCTGGTGCGACTGCAATTAGAGTATTGTTTACAGTTCTGGTCACTGCATTGTGGGAAGGATGTGAAACCTTTGGAAAGGTTTCAGAGAAGATTTACTAGGATTGCCTGCTATGGAGGGAAGGTCTTAGGAGGAAAGGCTGAGGGATTTGAGGCGGTTTTTATTAGAAACAAGAAGTTTGAGAGGTGACCTAATTGAGACATATAAGATAATCAAAGAGTTAGTTAACGTAAGACAGTGAGAGCCTTTTTCTTCAGATGACAATGGCTCATACGAGGGGACATAGCATTAAATTGAGGGGTGATGGATATAGGACAGATGTCCAATGTAGTTTATTTACTCAGAGGAGTAGGGCCATGGAAAACCCTGCCTGCAACAGTAGTGCACTCACCAACATCGAGGGCTGAAGGACCTGTCCTGCGCTGTAATGTTCTGTGTTTTATGTTTAGTGTGAGGAATTGAATGGAAACAAAGTATGTTATTGTTGGAAATAAATGTGTAACTAAAAGACACAGAGTCCTGACACTATGTTATTTCCCCTTTTAAACTTCTCATGTATTTTGTTAATTTGCCCAGATGTGTGGCTCAGAGAATTCAGTGAGGAAGAGTGGACAGGAGCCTGTCGTTGCATTTCCCTCTCTGTCCTGCAGTGAACTGTCTTGTCTCAGGTAACTGTCTGGGTGGGGTTTGCACATTCTCCCCGTGTCTGCGTGGGTTTCATCAGGGTACTTCAGTTTCCTCCCTCAATCCAAAGATGTGTGGGTCAGGTGAATTGGTAATGCTAAATTGCCCACAGTGTTAGGTGCATTAGTCAGCGGTAAATATAGGGGAATGGGTCTGGGTGGGTTACTCTTCAGAGGGTCAGTGTGGACTTGTTGGGCCAAATGGCCTGCTTCCATACTCTGAGGAATCTAATCCGATCTCATCTAACACTCACCTTTCTCCATATTATTTATTTTTCTACCCACTTCACTCACTGAGAACGGATTACTTGAAGATGAATGTAGCTTTTGTGCATATCTAATTCATCTTTTGGGTTTGCTTTTGTTCCTCCACTTCCTACTAATTGTTGCTGATTACTAACAGCACTTTACACTGGCTTTCCACCTCCAGGCTCTTTCATTTTGCTCCTCAGATGGAGTCATTCCTTGTCCATGAGGAAAGGAGTGTTATCATGTTGCTGCTCCTCCTTCTCCTTTCAGTCCATTCCTCACGTGGACTCCTCGTTCCGTTCTCTGCTGCACCTAATGTTGGCTCTCAGTTACTTGGATTGATTCACCAATTGAATTATTGTTCTCACTGGATATGTCATGGTGTACTTTAACTGGTCTCTGAAATGTTTCTGTGTCACCACATAAATAAGGGCATTTGTGCAGCAACTGAAGTTCCTCAGCATGTATCCAATCAGAACAAAGAGACCAAAAGCAACAGAATCCAAGGAGTAACCAACATTAAAGAAATATAAAATATGCAACAACCAGAGAAGTATGAAGCTGGCAGATATGGCAAAGAGTAAAATCACAGAATTCTTCCTGCTCTCTACCTCTGGATCATTCTCTGTTTTTCTCTGACCTCTCAGTTCCTTCCGCACCTTAATGGCCTCGAAGATATGTCTGACAGTCAGAATGTTGATAAAGAGAATAAAAGTGATTGGGAACAATGGTGTTAAAAAAGTCTGAAAATATTTAAAACTTCTCCACCGAGGGTCCTAATAATAATTAGACCTGGTATAACAGTACCATGGAACATTGTTGATGATCTTTCCAGGTTTATGTACAAAGGAGTTGGGAATGTTCTTTAACAAAAAGAAGATGCAGATTGTTGCTAGAACCCTGGTTGCAGTTTTCCCTGTGCAATACTTAGTTTTCATCTCATGGAAACAAATGGCAACAAATCGATCAAAGGAAAAAGCAACAGTGAACCACGCAGAACAATCAATGGACAAGCAGCTGCCAACAAAGATAACAGTACAAACAGGAGTGATGTGCAGGAAACACGGTGGATAATAATAACGTCTAAATCGACGAAGAATGATATAAAAAACAATGAACAGTAGATCTGACATTGACATGGCCACTAGATAGCGAGTGCTGCATGTTGAAAGGCCACATTTTCCCCGAGCTAAGATTACAATTACCACAAGACTAACTGTAAGAACGGAAAAAGAGACTTGAGGTTATTGATCAAACATTCTCTGTGCCTGAGCCCAGACTGTAAGTAATGACACAAAGATAATTGTTATTCCATGTTATATAAAGTTTAAAGAATCTGAACCACAGCAGCAAACCCTCTCTAAAAGGAACATTTGCATTTTAAACATGAGCAGCAGATTACTCACAGAAACACAGTCATATATTCAAGGGGTTTTTTGGGTCAGCAGCAGTTGATTTCACCTGCTTTCCAGGTTACTCTGACTGGCTGGCATTACCCATAAGCCCACAGCATCCACACAAAGACACCTGGGATCAGGGAAACAAAGAATAGGAGACACCGAACATGGACATTGATCGCAAAATTATTGTATTCGGTTTTGGAGTCTCCACAGTTCAGTTTGCCTCCAGAATTCTATATCCCCACTGTATGATCTACAGGACAGGGCATTGAACCACCCCACAGTGTCCCGGAATGGATGGCCTTCACAATGATAGGATGAATAAATGATAAGGCATTGCTAGAACCCTGGTTGCAGTTTTCCCTGTGCAATACTTAGTTTTCATCTCGTGGAAACAAATGGCAACAAATCGATCAAAGGAAAAAGCAACAGTGAACCACGCAGAACAATCAATGGTCAAGCAGCTGACGACAAAGATAACAGTACAAACAGGAGTGATCCTTCATGCACAGGATTGAACATCCTGATGATCTGAACCATGAAGGTGTTCAGCAGTGAATCCATTCACATTGTACCAGGTTGAATACTTACCACAATCAGAAAAACTTCAACATTAGTCCGAACTCCCCCCCTCTCCGCCCACCTGTTCACGATGGTACAGCACAGCCTTCAGCAAATAAAACCTGAATCCATGCAACATTGGTCACTGTAACTGTCCTGAAGAAGAGTCCTGCTTAAAAACTTGACTCTCTTCCTCCTTAGATGCTCCCTGACCTGCTGTGCCTTTTCCAGCACCACGCTCTATCTGCAGTCCCCATTATCTCCTCATTCCTAATGACCTGCTGAACCCACCCATTGTCCTGTTGTATCTGGGGTTCCATTTGGAGCGAGCTGCCTGAACAAGATCCACCAACACAATCCCTTTCCATCAAGGAATGGGAAACACCAGGTGTCACTGTGAGGTGGGTTGTTACAAAACCCATCTGACCGATAGCGGGCTGTGAACTACCACAGAGAGAGGGTGGTCTTCCAAAACACTTTCTAAACCAGCCAGGGCCAGTGCTCAGCCAAACTCCATTAATGTGGCCTCAGTGTAAACCCATTCTGCACAGTACAGGGAAACACACAATGCTGTACATTACTGAGGAGCCTCCGAACTGACAAACTATTCACTTTAAACTCAGTCAGTGAGGACACTAACGTCTGACAGTGGGATTTGCCTTGATAAATGGAAATATATTATTATCAGTTGTTGTCGAAATAAGGATGATTCAGTGCTGAGTTTTATATGAGTTAAGTTGTTACAAGACTTACCAGGAACCCCAACGACAGCGAGGATGGTGTCAAACACCTGACCCACCCTTCCCCTGAGAAGATCCATTTCGTTGTTTGTGACACAACCTTTCCCTTCCTGCTGCTGGCAATCTGTCGGAATGGGAGAATTCTCTCGGAGATGGAGCTGACACAGTTCCAGAGACTTTGTTTTATATTGTGTGGTATCTCCACTGGGAAACCGTGATCATATGTTTTTATATCATTTTGAACAAACAATTAATGACAACAGGTTTATTTTAATGAAGTGATAGCATTGAGATTTAAGTCTGTATTTGAATACCCCAAAGACTGGATTAATCATAGATTAGATTAGATTACTTACAGTGTGGAAACAGGCCCTTCGGCCCAACAAGTCCACACCGCCCCGCCAAAGCGCAACCCACCCATATCCCTACATCTCCCCCTTACCTAACACTACGGGCAATTTAGCATGGCCAATTCACCTGACCTGCACATTTTTGGACTGTGGGAGGAAACCGGAGCACCCGGAGGAAACCCACGCAGACACGGGGAGAACGTGCAAACTCCACACAGTCAGTCGCATGAGGCAGGAATTGAACCCTGGTATCTGGCGCTGTGAGGCAGCAGTGCTAACCACTGTGCCACTGTGCCGCCCGAATCTGATCCTGTTAGGTCTCAAATGTTCATTCCAATTTGTCTTCAACAATAATACTTGCAATATTTCACTCACTATCAGTCCCTTCAGCATCGAAATATGTTTCGATATTCTTTTCAGTGATGACCTTCATTCTGCTGAGGTTATTCAGACATTTAATATCTCATGTTGTCGAGCTCCTTGAGAGCTGTTCCACTGCACACTGTTATCCCACAGCTTTCCTTGTTGATCCAGTTATACAACTGATTTGGGAAATTCTCTGTGAATGAGCACTCTAATACAGAACCTGAAGCTGATACCGACCACACCAACAGCTGGAACTTCCACTCGGTCACATTTTCTCAAAACCAAGACGAAACAAAAATCGGAACCTTACATTCAAATTAATAAAGTGATGGCATCATACAGGGTAAATGTCCCCTTTGGTCCAAAATTACTCTAAAAGCAGCACAAGTCTCAGTCCCCAGCACTTCGTCCATGGTCTTGAATGTTATGACCTTTCAGTGCTTGTCCAAGTACTTTTTGACAGTTTTGAGGATTTCTCCCACAATTCCCCTCCTGGACAATGCAGCACAGGCCCCTCCCATCCTCTGGATGGCATGTTCCTTCTAAACCCTTTGCTTTTCAGCTTAAAATTACACCACTTTGTTAATTGCCCTCTGGTTAAGGGGGAAAACTGCTTAACATTCACCCTGTCCACATCCCCCTTGGTCTTATATACCCCGATCTCTGCTCTAAAGAAAGCAGCCTGAGCTTATCCAGCCTCCCCCTTCACAGGTTTTTTTAGATTAGATTAGATTCCCTACAGTGTGGAAACAGGCCCTTTGCCCAACAAGTTCACACCGACCCTCCAAAAATCAACCCACCCAGACCCCATTCCCCTCCATTTATCCTGACTAACTCACCTAACACTATGGGCAATTTAACATGGCCAATTCACCTAACCAGCACATCTTTTGACTATGGGAGGAAACCGGAGCTACCAAAGGAAACCCCCACAGACACAGGGAGAATGTACAAACAGACAGATGCCTGAGGCAGGAATTGAACCCAGGGCTCTGGTGCTGTGAGCCAACAGTGCTAACCATTGAGCCACCGTGCCACCCAAAGGGATGAAGGGTTTTGTGAAGTGTAGGTCATACCTCACAAGCTTTATTGAGTTCTTTGAGAAGGTGACCAAACAGCTGGATGAGGGTAAAGCTATTGATGTGATGTATATGGATTTCAGTAAGGGGTTTGATAAGGTCCCCCATGGTAGGCTACCGTACAAAGTACAGAGGCATGGGATTGACAGTGATTGAGCAGTTTGGATGATGAATTGGCCAGCTGAAAGAAGACAGAGAGTGGTAGGTGATGGGAAATGTTTGTCATGGAGTTCTGTTACTAGTGGTGAATTGCAAGGATTTGTTTTCGATCCACTGCTGTTTGTCATTTTTATAAACAACCTGGATGAGGGCGGAGAGGGATGGGTTAGTAAATTTGCGGACGACACTGAGCTCAGTACAATTGTAGATAGTGCCGAAGGACGTTATAAGTTACAGAGGGACATAGATAAGTTGCAGAGCTGGGCTGAGAGGTGGCAAATGGGGTTTAATGCAGAAAAGTGATTCACTTTGGAAGGAGTAACAGGAATGGAGATTACTGGGCAAATGGTAAGATTCTTGGTAGTGTAGATGAGCAGAGAGATCTCAGTGTCCATGTACATAGATCCCTGAAAGTTGCCACTCAGGTTGACAGAGCTGTTAAGAAGGCGTATGGTGTGTTAGCTTTTAGTAGTAGAGGGATCAAGTTTCGGAACCATGAAGTCAGGCTGCAGCTGTACAAAACTCTGGGGAAAGCCGCACTTGGAGTATTGTGTGGAGTTTGGGTCACCGCATTCTCAGAAGGATGTGGAAACTTTGGAAAGGGTTCAAAGGAGATTTACTCAGATGCTGCATGGTTTGGAGGTAAGGTGTAATGAGGAAAGATTGAGGGACTTGAGGCTGTTTTCATTAGAGAGGAGAAGGTTAAGAGGTGACCAAATTAAGACATCTAAGCTCATCAGAGGGTTAGATCGGGCGGACGGTAAAAGCCTTTTTCCTCGGATGGTGATGGCTAGCACGAGGAGACATAGCTTTAAGTTGAGGGGCGATAGATATAGGACCGATGTCAGAAGTAGTTTCTTTACTCTGAGAGTAGTAGGGGGTGTGGAATGCACCGCGTGCAACAGTTATAGACTCACCAACTTTAAGGACATTTAAATGGTCAATAGATAGGCATATGGACGAGAATGGAATGGTGTAGGTTCGATGGGCTTCAGATTGGTTTCAGGGCCAAAGGGCCTGGACTGCACTGCAATGTTCTATGTTCTGTATTCATGTCTGTTGTCCTGAGACAAACACAAAATACTGGCTATGCTGGAAATCTGAAATTAAAAACACAAAATGCTGGGAAACTGCGTCAGGTCAGACAGTATCTGTGGAGAGAAACCATTTGGTACAGGTCAGGACCATTCCACATGAGATGCAACCTTCTTGAAACATCTGAGATTCCCAGAGAACCTGACAGGGTCGATGCAGAAAGATTATTTTCTCTTGCAGGAGAGTCTGGAACCAAAGGGCATAATCCCCAAATAATCCCTCACCACCCAAGGCACATAAGGTGGAATTTCCTTTCTAAGAATAATGAATCGATGGAATTATTTGCCACAGATGACTGTCTAGGCTGGTTTATTAAGGTTAATCAATGCTGAGATAGATTGTTAAGAAAGCATATGGTGTGTTCGCTTTTATTAGTAGAGGGATTGAGTTTTGGAACCACAAGGTCATGCTGCAGCTGTACAAAACTCTGGGGAAAGCTGCATTTGGAGTATTATACAGTTCTGGTTACAGCATTATAGGAAGGATATGGAAACTTTGGAAAGGGCCCAGTGATTTACTAGGATGTTGCCTGGTACGGAGAGAAGGTTTTATGAGGAACGGTTGAGGGACTTGAGGCTGTTTTCATTAGAGAGAATAAGGTTGAGAGGTGACTTACTTGAGACATATAAGATAATCAGAGGGTGAGAACGGGTGGACAGTGAGAGCCTTTTTCCTTGGATGGTGATGGCTAGCACGAGGAGACATAACTTTAAATTGAGGGCTGATCGATATAGGACAAATGTCAGAGGTAGTTTCTTTACTCAGAGAGTCGTCGAGGCGTGGAACGCATTGCCTGCAACAGGAGTAGACTTGCCAATTTTAAGAACATTTAAATGATCATTGGATAAACATATGGATGAAAATGGAATAGTGTAGGATAGATAGGCTTCAGATTGGTTCCCCAGGTCGATGCAACATCGAGGGCCGAAGGGCCTGTACTACACTGTAATGTTCTATAACATAGTACTTTCCACTTCCAAGTCTCAGATGAGGAATGGTCACCTCCTTGAGGATGACAAGAACCCCATAAAGACCATAATTCTGGCAGGAATGACAACATCAAGGAGGGACAGGGCAGTTGAGCATCAGCCACATTGCTGGGGGTCTGGAGTTCCATGTAGTCCAGACCAGATAAAGATGGCAGTTTCTTTCTCTAAACAACATTCATGAACCAGATGGGTTTTTCCAACAATTGATAATGGTCACTGTTATGACTCTTAATTACAGATCTTTTGTTAAATTCAGATTTCATCTCCTACTGTACTGGGATTGGATCTCGGATCCCCAGAAATTTATTTGGGCCTCTGGGTTAATGGTCTAGAGATAATACTGCCCATTACTTCCACGATATCAAAACAGTGAGTGTTTTGGTGGCAGACATTTAACACTTTTTTAAAAGCTTTTGGACATCATTATGTCAAGATGAGCTCATTGATCAAACAGATTTTGTATAAGTTTGATAATATTCAATGCATATTTGGCCTTATTACTTCATCCTCAGCGACTGAATCACAGTCATGATAATAATGCACCATGAGTCTGCAGATTAGCCTGTTTAAAGCTGATTGGAGGAAATATATTGCAGTCTTTACTAAAGCCATAATGGAAAAATATCCAAAACTGAGAATACAATGAAGAGCAGTCAGCACTGGTGTCAAACCCTATTGAATTGTTTGCTGACATAACAGGATGGGTAAAGGTACGACAGAGACTGTATTATATCTGGACCTTTAAAAGGTACCTCCAAGTAAACGCATGACTAAAGTTGCAACATCGATTCAGGAAAGAAGGAACAGAATAGATAGCAATATAGTGGATACTCATTTAAAAATCAAAAGAACTGCAGATACTGTAAATCAGAAACAAAAACAAAAATTGCTGGAAAAACTCAACTCCAAATAAACACTAAATCTTAAAGCTAGTTGCTCAGACTGAAAGAATGTGTTGTTCCACAGGGTACTAACCTGAAAATAATTATCTAAAATAATTGTGTCTGGAGATCAGAGGTATAGCAGTTATGTGGATGACAGGAAATTGGGGCTTATGGCTAATCCTGAGGAAGATTGTAATAAAGTAGCAGAGTACAGGAAGGTTAGCAGAAATGGCAGGACAGTGGCAAATAACTATAAGAGCCGGTGTCCTCACATTGGAAGGAAGAATGGGAAGCTGCTTAGATATATGTTTAGAATTGAGAGCATTTGATGATGTGGACTCAAAAAGTCATTTCCACAGATGAAGAATAACAGTGAGATGACATCAATCTAAGATGGACATCATTAAGACCAATGAAGTATGAGAGAAATGTCTTCTCAAAACAATGTGGCATTCAATGCTACAGAGAAACATAGAAGACAGGAGCAGGAAGAGGCCATTTGGCCCCTCAAGCCTGCTCAGCCATGCATCACAATCACAGTAGATCGTCCAATTCAATCAGCTAATCTTGTTTTCTCCCCATAACCTTTGATCCTATTCACCCTAAGTGCTGTATGTAACTGCCTCTTGAATACATTCAATGTTTTGTCATCAACTACTTCCTGTGGTAATGAATTCAACAGGCTCACCATTCTTTGGGTGAAGAAATGTCTCCTCATCTCCGACCTAAATGATCCATCCTGAATCCTCAGTCTGTAACCCCTGGTTCTGGACATTCCCATCATTGGGAATATTCTCCCTGCATCTATCCCGTCTAGTCTGGTTAGAATTTTACAAGTATCAATGAGATCTCTTCTCATTCCTCAGAGCTCCAGCAAAAACAATCCTCACCCTAGTCAATCTCTTCCCATAGGTTAGTCCCACCATCCCCGAAATCAGAGTGGTAAATCTTCGCTGCACTCCCTTGAGATCAAGAACTTTCTTCCTCAGAAAAAGAGACCAAAAGTGCCCAGAATATTCTCGGTGTGGCCTCTGCAAGGCCCTGTATATTTGCAACAACACATCCCTGCTCCTGTACTTGAAACCTATTACAATGAAGGCCAACATACCATTTGCCTTCTTTCCCACCTGCTGCACCTGCATGCTCACCTTCAGTGACTGGTACACAAGGACCCCCAGGTCCTACTGCACACTCCCCTCTCCCAATTTACAGCCATTCAGGTAGGAATCTGCCTCCATGTGTTTCCTTCCAAAGTGAATAACCTCACATTCACCCAAATTATACTGCATCCCATAGGCTTGAATGTTGTGATGTTTCAAGTGCTCATCCAAATATTTTTTAAAGGTTGTAAGGTTTTCAAACTTGTCGAATATACTGGCAGGGAGATATCCTAGAACTGTGCAGGAGGATTTAAACTGGTGCAGGATGGGAAAGGGTCCAGGATGGCAGGGGGCGGGGGGGGGGGGGGGGTGGCAGTGCTAGTGGGGAGAGACCCAAGGAGACAGTGAGGAAAGAGAGAAAAGTTGCCCATCCAGGGCAAGTGAGGAGTATTCCATCACACACTCCTGACTTGTGCTTCTCGATGGTGGGACAGGCTTTGGGGATTCAGGAGGTGAGTTACTCGCTGTAGGATTCCTAGACTCAATAAAAATTGGGCAAAGGAGCAAATCAAATTATCAGGGGAGGCAGGAACCATGCAGAGAACGAAATAAGACTGGTAAATTAAACTGCATTTATTTAGTGCACAGGGCCGAGCAAGTAAGGCAGATGACCTCAGCATGGGACTGGGATAGCAAGGCAATTATAGAGATGTGGCTTAGGATGGACAGGACTGACAGCTTAATGTTCCAGGGTATAGATGCTACCAGAAGGATAAAAAGGTGGGCAAGAGAGGAAGGAGAAGGGCTTTTCTGATTAGTGATAACATTACAGCTGTACTGAGGGCGGATCTTCCTACAAATGCACACAGGAAAGTTATTCGGGTCGAACTGAGGAATAAGAAAGGGATGATCACTTTATTGGAATTGCACTACAATTGCCCTTCAATAGTCAGTGAAAAATTGAGAACCAAGTTTGTAAGGAGATCTCAGTTATCTGTAAGAATAATAGGGTGGTTATGGTAGGTGATTTTAACTTTCCAAACATAGACTGGGATTGACATAGTATTAAGGGCTTGGATGGAGAGGGATTTGTTAAGGGTGTACAAGAACATTTTCTGATTCAGTATGTGGATCTACCTACGAGGGAAGCTGCAAATCTTGACCTACCATTAATGATATAGATGAAGGTATTAAAAGTAATATTAGCAAATTTGCTGATGACACAAGCTGGGTGACAGGGTGAAATGTGAGGAGGATGTTAGGAGAATACAGGGTAACCTGGGCAGGCTAGGTGAGTGGACGGATGCATGGCAGAGGCAGTTTAATGTGGATAAATGTATGGTTATCCACTTTGGTGGCAAGAACAAGAAGGCAGCTTACTACCTAAATGGAGTCAAGTTCGGTAAAGGGGCAATACAACGAGATCTAGGTGTTCATTCAATGAAAGCAATGAAAGCAAGCATGTAGGTACAGCAGGCAGTGAAGAAAGCTAATAGCTTGCTGGCCTTCATAATGAGTATAGAAGCAAAGAGGGCCCTGGTGAGACCGCACCTGGAAGATTGTGCGCAGTTTTGGTCTCCAAATTTGAGGAAAGACATTCAGGCTATTGAGGGAGTGCAGCATAGGTTCACGAGGTCAATTCCTGGAATGGCGGGACTATCTTATGCTGAAAGATTGGAGCGACTGGGCTTGTATACGCTTGAGTGTAGAAGGCTGAGAGGGGATCTGATTGAGACACATAAGATTATTAAAGGATTGGACACTCTGGAGGCAGGAAGCATTTTCTGCTGTTGGGTGAGTGCCAAACCAGAGGGCACAGTTTAGATATAAGGGGTAGGCCATTTAGAACAGAGTTGAGGAGAAACGTCTTCACCCAGAGAGTGGTGGGTATATGGAATGCTCTGGCCCAGAAGGCTGTGGAGGCCAAGTCTCTGGATACTTTCAAAAAAGAGTTGGATAGAGCTCTTAAGGATAGTGGAATCAAGGGTCATGGGGATAAGGCAGAAACAGGATACTGATTGAGGATGATCAGCCATGATCATAATGAACGGTGGTGCTGGCTCGAAGGGCAGAATGGCCTACTCCTGCATCTATTGTCTTGGAAAAAAAGGCAGAGCAGGTGACTGAGGTGGGAGTAGGGGAGCATCTCGGGGCCTGCAACCATAATTCAATTAGTTTGAAAAAAGTGATGGAAAAGGACATACCGGATCTATAAGTTAAACTTTTATATTGGAGGAAGGCCAGTTTTGATGGTATTAGGCAAGAACTTTCAAAAGTGAACAAACACACGACACCAGGTTATAGTCCAGCAGGTTTCATTGGAAACACTAGCTTTCGGAGGACAGGTCTTTTATCAGATGGGTGATTAAAGAGCAGCGCTCCGAAAGCTAGTGATTCCAATTTGAGCTGTTGGACTGTAACCTGGTGTTGTATGATTTTCAACTTTGTACACCCCAATCCAACACCGGCATCTCCAAATCATTTCAAAAGTTAGATTGATAGGTTTTATTACTGGTTTAGCAGAGCTTTATTACACTTTCTTAGTATGTTGATTGATTGGGTTTATTTCTGGTATAATGGAGCGAAATTACAGTGTTAGAGTGCAGACTGATAGGGTTCATTACTGGTGTAACACAGCTTTTATCACTGTGTTAACATGTAGAGTGATGGAGTTTATTACTGACGTAACAGAGCTTTTTGACTATGATCTGCAGTCCTCTCTTTCACTCATAATACTCTCTGAGCCTTCCTAATTACTTGCTGTAGCTATCAGTTAACCTTCTGCAATTTGGCAAATAAAACACTCAGATTTCTCTGCATCGCAGAACTTTACAACTTCACCATTTAGTTAATGTTTCTTTATTATTTAGGTGTGCCAATGGGCTGAGGAGTGGGAGGTGGAGTTTAATTTAGATAAATGTGAGCTATTGCATTTTGCAAAGGCAAACCAGAGCAGGACTTAACGTTAAAGGTTAGGCCTTTGTGAGACCTAGTGGTGCGGGTGTACAGTTCCTTGAAACTGGAGTCGCAGGTAGACAGACTGGTGAAGAAGGTTTTGGCCTGCTGACCTTCATTGATGAGAATATTGAGATTCGGAGTTGGGATGTAAATTTGCAGCTGTATAGGATATTTTTGAGGCCACTTTTCAATTCCTGCTTGCAATTCTGGTCCCCCTTCTGTAGGAAAGATATTGTTCAAGTTGAGACGTTGCAGAAAATATTTACAAGGATGTTGCCTGGAATGGAGGGTTTGAGTTATCAGGAGAAGCTGAATAGGCTGGGGCTATTTTCCCTGGAGCATCAGATGCGAAGGAGTGACCGTATAGAGGTGTATAAAATCATGAGGGGCATGCATAGGTTGAAGAGCCAAGATTTGTTTTCCTGGAGTTGGTGAGTCCAAAATTAGAGTGTAAAAGTTTAAGGTGAGAAGGGAAAGATTCAAAAAAGACCTGAGGGGTAACTTTTTCACAAAGAGGATGGTGTACATTGAGGAAGGCACATAAGACCAAGATTTTATGGGTTCGGTCGATGCCGGAAAAAATCTGTGTAAACCACCTTGGCTAATCATAGAATATGAACTGTATTTTATGATCATCGAGGATTTATTGTCCTTTAATCCCAGCGGTTTCCCCAGCATAGTCATAGAGATGTGCAGCACAGAAACATACCCTTTGGTCCAACTTGTCCATGCCGACCAGGTATCCTAACTAAATCTACATATCCCTCTAAACCTTTCCTATTCACATACCCATCCAGAAGCCTTTTCAATGCTGTAATTGTACCAGTCTCCACCACTTCCTCTGTCAGCTCATTCCATATACACAGCACCCTCTGTGTGAAAAAGTTGCCCTTTAAGTCCATTTTATATCTTTCCCCTCTAACTATAAACCAATGCCCTCTAGTTCTGGACTTCCTCACTCCAGGGAAAAGACATTGTCTATTTATCCTGTCCATGCCCCTCATGATTTCATAAACCTTTATCAGGTCACCCCTCAGCCTCCAACACTCCCGGGAAGACAACCCCAGCCTATTCAGCCTCTCCCTGTAGCTCAAATCCTCCAACCCTGGCAACATCCTTGTAAATCTTTTTTGAACCATTTCAACTTTCACAACATCTTTCTGATAAGGGGGAGACCAAAATTGCACAATATATTCCAAAAGTGGTCTAACTAATGTCCTGTACAGGCACAACATGAACTCCCAACTCCTCTCCTAAATGCTCTGACCTTTCCTATCTACTTGCAACTCAACTTTTAAGGAACTATCAACCTGTACTCCAAGGCCTCTTTATTCAGCAACATTCCCCAGGACCTAATCTATGACCCTATGCATCACTTTGTCCTTAACTGAGGTTTCTCCTCTTCCACTCTGGTTAACAGGGCCCTCACTGATATACTAAATGAATCAGTAAAAGAGGTGATAAGGGTTCAGCTGAGAACTTTTAAAAAAGGTGGCAGCTGCACTGCTCGTAGTTTATTGTAGACTACCAAATCCAAGAGGAAAATAGAAGAGTAGGATGTCAGACATTTCTGAATATTCAACAATAGAACTTTGAGTAGTTGGTGATTTCATCTCTGAAATACAAATTGGAATATGAACAGAGTGAAAGGCACTGAGAGCAAAACATTCATTGAATCATATTTAACTAACCTCTTTAGCACACAAGAGCCCAGTGAGAGGAAGAGCAATTCAGGAATTGATCTTCTGAAATGAAGCTGGTCTTCTGGATGAACTGAGAGAGAGGGACTCTTTATGAGCTCCTGACAAGAATATATTTAGCATAAATATGGAACAAGGCAAAGACAACAAGATTAAAACGTTGATGTCTGGGGGAACAAATCTCATGAATCTGAGAGATTATCTGACGAAGTTCAACTGGATGCAGATATTTGAAGATAAAATAATGATAAACCAGTGGGAGGATTTCAAAAGTGAGATTCTAGAGACACAGTATAAACATGACCCAACAACAGAAATCATTATGCTTCCAGATCTAGTGCCCCATAGGTGTCCCCAAGCAGACAAGGTGACAGGAAACAGTCAAAGAAAGATACTGATCCTGACAAAACAATTCAAAAACTATGGGAAGCTTAGCCGAGAATCTAAATGGGTGAACTGAAAACTAAAAATAAACACTTGGAATGGCCAAGGAAGGACAGGGCAATGTTAGTGGGTAAGATCAAAAAGAAAAAGTGGTTTATTATGAAATTAAGAGCAAAAAGATAACTATGAAAATTATAGGGCTGTCAAGTGCAAGGTGATTAATGTTGCCACTGCACATTCACACACTAATGCACACACACAAACGATAATCCAATGCATCACTTAGTATTATATTACTTTAATCACAATGAATCATGTTACTATGTTTGTGATGTATTCCATGTTAATGAATATAAACCTGTTGTGGTGAAGATCTGTGGGAAAGATTTGTCTGAGGCATCATCTCATGAATTGGTTTTGAAGTCGAAATGTTTCCCTGACCACGGAAGTGCATCAAAGATAATCAAGACATAAACACTGTATTGGAGAACTGTGTCCCATTGTTACAATGACTATGAAGATACGGCATTTGGAAATAACACCCCAGACAGCTGCACATATTTCTTCAACCGTAATCTTGACGAGAGGAGCAGAGAGATGACATCTGGGGATGGGCTTGAAACAGGACAGTGATGTCATTGAAACCAATGAAATGAGCCAATACCAGGACATCCCGAGCATGACAGTCACAACAGGAGAAAGGGGAATGAAGAAATAACTTGGAATTTGACTTGCTGCTGAAGCTGGGTAAACCACAACTGCTGGAGAAATTCAGCAGGTCTGGCAAAACCTATCGAGAGAAAATAGTTAACATTTCAAATCAGTGATCCTTCATCAGAAGTAGTAAGATAGGGTGCTCCAAAATCGAGCTCAAATGAACTGTTCATAGGAAGGATGAAAGGGGAGGCAACAAAGGAGGAGGGAGTGACTATTTTGATTAGGGAAACATCACGGCAGTACGTAGAGAAGGTATTCCTGATGGATCGTCCAGTGAAGCTATCTGACTTGTGAAAAAAGGGTGTTATTACTTTGATGGGATTGTATTATAGATTTCCCAGTAGTCAGAGGGATATTGAGGAGCAAATATGTCGGGAAGTCACTGATAGCTGTAAGAATAGTAAGGGGATCTTAACTTTCCAAACACAGATTGGTAATGGCTGGGAGGAATTTGTTAAGTGTATTCAATAAATCTTTCTCAATCAATATGTAGATGGCCCTCTGAGAGAAGGGTCAAAACCCAACCTTCTCTTGGGAAATAAGGCAGGGCAAGTCACTGAGGTATTAGTGGGGAAACACTTACCACAATTCTATTAGTTTTAAAATAGCTATGGAAAAGGATCGGCCTGATCCAAAGGTTAAAAACTTTGGAGCTGACAGTGGGATTAATTCAGTTTCTGGATATTACAGCCTGTAAGGGTGATTTGTAGAGTTTGTTTCCCAACCTTTGATATTGTACAAAGGAGTAAGGTCACTCAGCACTCAGATCTGTTATTCTTTATATGTCTGATAGATTATGATCACATATTTAATGTTTATCTCCATATTTTTGTTTGCAATTATATCTTTAATATTGTAATGTACAAATAGTTTTCTATGTGGTATATCAATTATAAATAACCTGAACTCTATGGGAATATCTGTTTGAATTAAATAACTTGTGTGCCTTCTGGACATGGAGGAAACTTACAGGTTGTAAACAGAAAGTGCTGTAAATACTCAGCAGATCAGACAGCATCTGTGGAGAGAGAAACATAATGAATGTTTCTGGTCAATGACCTCTCATCAGAGAAAATTATTGATTAATTCCAATAGTCGTTGTTCTTATTTAATGTTCACAGCATCTGGAGTATATAGTTTTCAGTTTATAAATCTGCATAAACATACTCTTCAATTGGTTGTTGTAGGTTACTATTGAGAGATTAACACAGTTCTTATTGATCTTATAGATGCTGTGACTTGGAGGCTGGGATTTGTTTCCAGACCAGTTTGGAGAGAAATATAAATCATTTCTTTCTCTCTCACTCTGTTTGAGCGTTAGAATAAAAATATATCACCAGAACATGGGATCAGCATGAGACTGAACATTGTCTCTGTTTGAGCCTTTGGGAGTGATGACCCTTCTGTGTCTCTGTATCTCTGTCAGTGATAATGTGAGTGTGTGAGAGAGGGAACTACCCGCATTGTTACTTGTGTCTCAGCTGGAAGGTGGGAAGAAGAGCAGAAGGGAAAGGCTGTGATGGGCTGGAGGGCAGGAGAGGCTGAAATGACAGAGTAACAATATTGACCAAAATGGTGCAAGGAACAGGGTGGAGGGTGCAGTGGGAAAAGAGAAAAAGCAGAAGATGGGGATGTAAATTACAGGATCCTTACCAACTGTCATCTGAAAGGAATCAAAACAAAAGAAAACTGTGACAGTGATAACAAAGGGAGGTACTCTGCCATGTCACCTTCACTGTTTACAGGATGCATGATTACTGTCAGATTCTGAATAAATTCTGTCGGTTTCTCATTGTTAACTCAAATATGGCCATTTACTCTCAGTTTTCAGGAAACGGACCTGGAGTCAAGTGACCAATTCATTGGTTTTACAGAAAGTCTGTTCCAACCCAGTTTCAGTGGGAGGACACAGGGAAATGTCCTTTGGCTGTTGGTGCAATGGGCCCATCTTCTCAGGGCAATGTTACATCCCGAGAATTCTGTATTAACCAAAAACCCACTCTGTCTGTCACTGATGAGCATGACACTTTGTTGACATGACAAATCTCCGACATGAGCACTGGACGATATCGATATAGCTGGTTGTGAACAAAGAACAAAGAAGATTTACAGCCCAGGAACAGGCCCTTCAGCCCTCCAAGCCTGAGCTGATCCAAATCAACTGTCTAAACCTGTCGCCCAATTCCTAAGTATCCCTCTGCTTCCCATCTACTCATGCATCTGTCCAGATGCATCCCAAATTAATCTGCCATACCTGCCTCTACTACCTCTGCTGGCAACGTGTTCCAGGCAGCTATCACCCTCTGTGTAAAGTACTTGCCGTGTGTATCCCCCTTAAACTTTTCACCTCTCATCTTGAAAGCATAACCTCTCGTTAATGAATCCTTCACCCTGGGAAAAAGCTTATCTCTATCCACCCTGTCTATACTCTTCATGATTTTGTAAACCTCAATCAGATTCCCCCCTCCATCTCCTTTTTTCAAATGAAAACAAACCCAACCTATTCAACCTCTCTTCATAGCTCGCACCTTCTGGACCAGACAACATCCTCGTAAACCTTCTCTGCACCCTCTCCAAAGTGTCCACATCCTTTTGGTCATGTGGTGACCAGAACTATATGCAGTATTCCAAATATGGCCAAACGTAAGTCCTTTGCAACTGTAACATGATCTGCCAGCTCCTTTAGTCAATACCCCATCTGATGAAGGCCTTCTTGACCACTCTATCCACTTGTGTAGCAACCTTCAGGGTACAATGGACCTGAAGTCCCAGATCTCTCTGCTCGTTAACTTTCCCCAAGGCTCTTCAATTCATTGTATAATTCGCTCTAGAATCAGACTTCCCAAAATGCATCACCTCACATTTACCTGGATTGAACTCTATCTGCCATTTCTCCACCCAACTCTCCAGACTATCTGTACTCTCATGTATTCTCTGACAATCCCCTATGCTTTCTGCTACTCCACCAATCTTCGTGTCATCTGCAAACTTGCTGATCATACCAACAGTGACCTCTTCTAGATCATTTATGTATATCACAAACAACACTGATCCCTGTGGAACACCACTGATCACCTTTCTCCATTTCAAGAAACTCCCTTCAACTACTACTCTCTGTCTCCTGTTGCTCAACCAGTTCTTTATCCACCTTGCAAGAACATCCCACACATCATATGACTTCATTCTCTGTATTGATTTGCCATGAGGAACGTTATCAAATGCCTTACTAAAGTTCATGTGTATGACATCTACAGCCCTTCCTTCGTCTATAAACTTAGTCACTTCCTCAAAGAACTCTATTAAGTCGGTAAGGCACGATCTCCCCCACACAAAACCATGATGTCTATCACTGATAAGCGCATTCTTTTCTAAATATAAATAGATTCTATCCCTCAGTACATTCTCCTACAAATTTCCCAACACTGACATCAGACTCACTCGTCTGTAGTTACCCAGAATATCCCTAATAACCCTCTTGCACAGGGGGACAACATGAGCAACCCTCCAGTCCTCTGGCACCTCACCTGTGTTTAAGGATTCCACAACGATATCTGCCAGGGGCGCCAGCTATTTCCTCTCTCACCTCCCATCCAGTTCTGGGGATTTTAATAACCTCTAGCCGACCCAACACAACTTCCCAACTGATGGCAACGTGATCCAGACTAATCAAACATGTATCTCTAATCTCAAAATTCATCATGTCCCTCTCCTCAGTGAATACTGATGTAAAGGACTCATTCAGAATCTCACCCATTCTCTCAGGTTTGACACTCAGCCTTCCTTCATTATCCTTTAGTGGACCAATCCTTTCTCTAGTTATTCGCTTGCTTCTTATTTAAGAATAAAATGCTTTGGGGTTCTCCTTAATTCTGCTCGTTAAAGCTATTTCATGACCCCTTTTAGCCCGCTTGATTCCTTGTTTAAGACTGATCCTACTCTCCCGAGATTCCTCCAGGGCCTGTTCTGTTCTTAGCTGCCTGGAGCTTATGTACGCTTCCCTTTTCCTCTTGGCTAGTTGTACAATTTCTCCTGTCATCCACGGTTCATGAATCTTGCCCTTCCTATCCTTTGCCTTCAATGGGACATGCCTATCCTGCACTATCTTTAACCTCTCTTTGAAAGCCTCCCATATGTCAAATGTGGACTTCCCTTCAAATAGCTGTGTCCAATCCACATTCCCAGCTCCTGCCTAATTTTGATATAATTGGCTTTGGCCTAGTTTAGTACTCTTCCCTTCGGATCACTCTCATCTTTGTCTATAAGTATTCTAAAGCTTACAGAATTGTGGTCACTGTTCCCAAAGAAATCCCCCACTGTAACTCCCACCACCTGGCCTGGCTCATTCTCCAACACCAGGTGCAATACGGCCCCATCCCTCATCGGATTATTGAGGTACTGCTCTAGAAAACTCTCCTGGATGCGTTTTACAAGTTATGCCCCATCCAGACCTCTGACCATCGGTGTATCCCAGTCAATGTTGGGAAAATTAAAATCTCCCATCATCTCTACCCTTTGACAAAGGGTCAGTTAGACTCGAAACATCAGCTCTTTTCTCTCCTTACAGATGCTGCCAGACCTGCTGAGATTTTCCAGCATTTTCTCTTTTGGTTTCAGATTCCAGCATCCACAGTAATTTGCTTTTATCATCTCTACCCTGTTGCGTCTACATCATTCCATAATCTGTTTACCTATTCATTCTTCTACCTCATGCTCACTGTTGGGAGGCCTGTAATACAGCCCCAACAACGTAACTGTGCCCTTCTTCTTTCTCAGCTCCACCCATAATGCCTCACTATTCAAGCCTTCCATGGTGCCCTCCTTCAGCAAAGCCATGCTATCATCCCTGACCGGCAATTCAACTCCTCTCCCCCTTTTATTTCCTTCCCTGTCCTGTCTGAAGCGTCTATATCCTATAGGGATAGTGAAGGGGCTGGAGGAGGATAAGGAGATAAGGAGGGTTTAGGTGCTGGAGGAGATGACAGAGATAACAAGGGATGTTGGAGCTGGAGGGGTTTACAGAGGTAGGGAGTGGAATAGAGGTTGGAGGCTGTTGGCGAGATATGGAATAATGTCAATAGTCAAGATGGCTTCTCATACAGGGAGGGATGTAACTGCTGGATGTTGTCACAGAAAGAGGAAGGGATGTTGGGGCTGGAACAGATAGGGATAGGTACAGATACAGTGTCTGGAAGATGTTACAAAGATAGGGATGAGTTTTGATGGATGGCGGAATTGACAGTGATAGGGAGTTTGTAGTTTCTCAAGGACATTAGAGAGATGAGGGGTGTATGGATGGAGCAGGTTTACAGATATAGGGAGGCTTGTTGTGGCTAAAGGAGATAACAGAGATGGGAGGGTTGTAGGTGCTCTAGGAGGTGACTGACCTAGGGAGGTGTGCAGGGCTGGAGCATGTTACAAAGGTAGGGAAGAGTTTAGGGGCTGGCAGAATTTACAGAGATAGGGAGGTTTATAGAGATTAATGGAAGTGACAGAGATGGAAGGATTCTAGGTGCTATAGGAGGTTACAGAGATAGGGAGGGGTGCTGGGGCTGAGGGACGTTATAGTGAGGGTTTCAGTAACTCCCTGTTTGATCACAGTGAGGCCTCTTGAACCGGAGAGGTCAAAGTGTGACCTCACCGTGTACATCACAGAGAGAGCTCAGACATCACAACTGGTTTATAAACTGGCTTCATCGGAGACATGAGGCTGCTCCAGGAAACACAGGGAAGGCGAGATCACTGCACTGACCGTGTCTCTGGCTGATCTGTCTGGGAGTGAATGTGATCAGCAAGAAGATCAAAACAGCTTCACAGACACCACATTGTGTTGTGTAAATCCCATTGACGAGGTGATCAGACAGAAGGTAGTGAGATTTGAAAAGTCCCTCAAAAAAATCTTTCTCTTGCACTGACTGAGGTTTTGGTGAGAATGGGGAATAAATTCTCAGAGACTTACTCTGAGGAATTTTAGAACTTAGTTAAACTGGTTAAAATATCCAGAATTGATTCTTAACATGGGTCAGAAACTTAAATTCCAAATATTATTCCTCTCCTCTGACCGAGCCAATCCTGACATCACTGGTGGAAATCACAGTGATAGGGAGGGATGCAGTTGCTGTGAGCGGTTACAGTGACAGGGAGCAGTGCATGGGCTGGAGGATGACACAGCATTAGGAAGAGTTGGAGGGAATGGAGGAAATAACAATGATAGGAAAGAGTATAGGGGTTGGAGCAAGTTCCAGAGATATCGAGAAGTGCAGGGTTGAGTGCAGGTTACAGAGAGAGAGAGAGAGCTGTATGGTCTGGAGGAGATAACAGAGATAGGGAGATGTGTAGCAGCTGCAGGAGTTTTCAGAGATAGGGAGCTTTGTAAGTGTTGGAGGAGGTAACAGAGACAGGGAGTTGTGTAGGGGCTGGAGGAGGCAACAGTGATAGGGAGGGCTGTAGAGGCTGGAGGGGCTGACGGAGATAGAGCACAGTGTAGGGGATGGAGGATGTTACAGCGATAGGGAGGGATGTCAGGGCTGGAGTAGATTACAGAGATAGGGAGGGTGTAGATCTGAAGGAGCTTATAGTACTAGGGAACAGTGTTGATGCTTGAAGTTACAGAGATATGCCGAGTGTATGTGCTTGAAAGGGCTCCGAGACAGGAAGGTGAGTTGGGGCTGGATGAAGTGATAGACAAATGGAAAGATACTGGTTTTACAGAGATATGGAAGTCTGTAGGGGTTGGAGAAGGTTACTGAGCTTGGGACGAGTGGAGGGGCTGGAGGAGTTTAGAGAGTGGGGACATTCTGTCGGTCCATGGAGAATATTACAGACAAGGAGGAGAGTCGGGGCTGACAGAGATAGGGATGTATGTTGGGCTGGAGCTCATTACAGATCTGGGGAGGCAAGTAGATGCTGGAGGATATTATAGAGATAGTTGGAGGAGATTACAGAGATAGTAGTGTAGGGGCTGGAGGAAGTTACAGAGATATTGAGGGGTGTAGGGCCTGGAGTCATTTAGAGGCAAGGAGGGGTATAGGGGCTGGAGGAGTTTACATGCTGTTGGAGTTTATCAAATTGGGGGAGGGGTGGGGGGGTCGTGGGGGCTCAGGGGGCTGGATTGCAGATTAATCCAGAACCTCAGCAAATGCTCTGGGACTCAGGTACAAATCCCATCACAGCAGCTGGTGAAATCTGAATTCATTAATAAAGATTTGGAATTAAGAATGTACTAAAGGCCATGAAACCATTGTTAATTGTTGGAAAAATCCATCTGGCTCACTGATCTCCTTTAAGAAAGGAAATCTACCATTCTCACCTAGTCTGGCCTACATGTGGCTCCACACTCACAGCAACACAATTGACTCTTAGCTACTCTCTAAAATAGCAAGTTGTATCAATGGCTAACAAGGTCTCAATGAAGAAATGAAACCACATGGATAACCTGGCATGGTCTTGGCACCAAAAAGACAATGCTAGAATCAGCCTTGTGGACCCTGCAAATCTCCCTGGGGCTTGTGCCAAAATTAGGAGTGTGGTCTCACAGACTTATCAAGTAAGTCTCTATCTCTCTCTGTCTCTCTCTGTGCCCGCCCTCCTCTCACTGTTTCTGTCTGTCCTTTTCTTTGTTTCCTCTCTCTTGACCTCGATGTAAGAACGTTTTACTTCATCTGTCTCTTCATCCTTGTGCCTGACTTTACCCTTTATCTCTTTCTCCCTCTTTCTCCAGCTGTCTCTCTCTCTCTCTCTCTCCAGCTGTCTGTATTTCTCTGCTTGTCTCTGTCTATTGTACACAGTGCCTGCCCAAAAATCATCTTGCACTGCCCCACAATGATGTGCTTTGCTGTTCTTGCACAGGCTCAACATTCCCTTCCCAAACAAATTACATCACCCTTCTCCAGTTTGAGTTCAATTTGTCACTTTTCTGCCCAACTGAGCACTTTGTAGAAGCATAGACTCCCGAAAGTGTGGAAGCTGGCCATTCGGCCCATCGGGTCCAGGCCGACCTTCCGAAAAGTATCAAGCCAGACCCACCTTCCTGCAATATCCCTGTAACCCGGCATTTCCCATGTCTAATCCATCGAGCCTGCACATTCCTGGGTATTCTGCTATAATCAGAGAGCTCTGTCACTATTGATCCTCTGATTGTATCCAACACCCTCAGTGCCACTCCCTGAATTGCAAGTTTGCATAAATTGTGCAATGTTGCTGAGTTACAAAGGTGGAGATCCTGCACAAATTCACAAAGAGCATACCCAGTTATATATCACATTGACCATCAGATCATGTTGTATTAAAATGTCTCAAGTTTTGACGAGAATTGAGAATCAAGAAGTTATTAATTAGATTTGTAGGTGCCGGTGTTGGACTGGGGTGTTCAAAGGTAAAAATCGCACAACACCAGGTTATAGTCCAACAGGTTTATTTGGAAGCACTAGCTTTTGGAGTGACACTCCAACAACCACCTGATGAAGGAGCAGTGGTCTGAAAGCTAGTGTTTCCAAATAAACCTGTTGGACCAAAATCTGGAATTGTGTGATTTTTACCTTATTGAGGTTCAAGATCATCCAAGTGATTTGGAAGTGCAGGTAGTGAACAATCAATCGGCAGTGAGTGTTCAGAAACAAGTTGGGGTGGTGGTGGCAATGAAATTGGAGAGGTTTTTAAGTGTTCTTTGTTACAGGTTTGAGCAGGGACACATATTGTACATCTGCCAATGTATCCGGAAATGATCATGTGACTACTACAGAGACAGGTAACAGGTGAATTCATGCTACAACTCAGCAATTGTCTTGAATGTTACATTTAAAGTTATTTAGAGCAGGGAAATTAGACGTTACCAAATTTCATGCATTTGTTGGTCCCCTCATACATGCCTAGGCCAAGTAAAATAGAGGTTAGATACAAAGCACGATCCCACAACACTTCCCAATAAAGCAATCCTACATCAGGTAGAGTATAGTCTGGTTACAGAATAAAAACCCCTGCACTATCACTATCAGACATTCCCAGGAGAGGTACAGCCCAGGGTTGCATAAAGTGTCAGACTCTTCTGGTTTGAAATCTCCAACCTTCCCAAGGCAGGGACCTGCATTCAACTTTCCAAATGGCAAGCAGTGTATGTTTCTGAAGCAAAATGAAGCCTGTACACTGTGTCATTGAAGCAGTTACAATGTAGGGACAGGAAGGGATTGACAGAGCTCAAAGCTGTGATCTCACAGAGAGTGAACTTGGTGAATGATGGATTGGGTGAAAGAGGGAACGGAATACTCTTCTCCACTTTTCATTTGCTTTCATTGAGTAGCAATGCCAAGTGCTTGGTTCCTCATACAGTGCAGAGGAAGGAGATTTTTGGGACTAACTGGTAAGCCATTCAACATGTTATAACTGGTCAGTAACTTCAAAATAAGATTAGATAGCACTGCTGCAAGGAAATGGTAGACAAGCAGGAGGCGAGAAGAACACAGCAAACCAGGCAGCATCAGGAGGTGGGGAAGGCAATGTTTCGGGTGTAACCCTCCTTCAGGACTGGGGGTGGGTGTAAGGGGAGCTGCAGGTAAACAGGGTGGGGGGGGAGCAGGGTGGTGAGGTGGGGATAGGTGAAGACAGGTCAAACTGTTTGGTCGCTGGGAGGAATGAATCCAATTGGTGGCTAGAAGGGAGAGGGGAGAGGCTGGGAATGGAGTCAGGGGAAGGGAAGGGGGGTTGTTTGAAATTGGAGAACTCAATGTTGAGTACTCAGGACTGCAGGCTGCCCAGGTGGAAGATGAAGTGTTGTTCCTCCAATTTGTAGTGCAATGGAGGAGGCCGAGGATGGTCATGTCAGAAAGGGAGTGGGAAGGGGAATTAAAATGGGCTGTGACTGGGAGGTCTGCTCGCCCTCTGTGGGCCTGGCCGAGATGCTCGGCAAACTGTTCACTAAGTTTATGTTTGGTCTCCCTGTTGTAGAGAAGACCACACCGGGAACACTGGGTACAGTAAACTAGGTTGGAGGAGAGGCATGTGAACCTTTGTCTCACCAATGATGCAAAACCTACCAGCACACCACCCCCTTCACCTCCATCCAGTGCCCCAAACAGTCCTGACAGGTGAGACAATTTCAAATAACCTCCTTTCCCATCCCCTGATTCCCTTCCTAGCCCCTCCCCCTCCCTTCCATTCCTCTCATCGACCCTTCCTCCCAGCCACCAACCAGATTCACTTCTCCCATTGACCAACCAGGTCATACCCTCTACCTGACTTCACCTATCCCCACCATCACCCTGCCCCATACACCCCCTTTAACTGCAGCTCCCCACAAACCCACCCCCAGTCCTGAAGAAGAGTTACCCCCAAAATATTGCCTTCTCCACCTCCTGATGCTGCCTGGCTTGCTGTGTTCTTCCAGCCTCCTGCTTGTCTCCCTTGGAATTCAACATCTGCAGTTTTTTTTTGTCTCTGAGCAAGGAAATGGTCAACCTGTGGAATGTGGGATTCTAGGAGGTTCGATATGTCAGAGATAAACATATCTCCTGGAAATGTCACAGTGTGCATGAACTGGAGCTCTGTTTTCCAGAGTTGGAGTAACTGTGGGCCATCCACGGGGCTGAGGATGAGGGGAATACCACATTTATGGAGTTGGCTCCACCACAGTTTAGTGTGTATGGGTAAATAAGGAATGAGTGACAGCCAGGTATCTCAAGGGTCCCCTGAGATGATCGAGATCACACACCAGTTCCCTGCTTTGGAAACTTGTAATGGAAAGGATTCATCAGAGGAATGTAGACAGAGTCATGTCAGGAAGATAGGAACAGTGGGTACACCATACTGATAATGGGCTCTTTAGTTCGGGGAACAGAGTGGAGTTTCTACAGTTATAAACATATCTTCAGCATGCGATGATAACCTCCCTGCTACCAGGGTCAAGGATATCACAGAACAGCTGCAGGAAATTCTGCTGCTGCAGGAGGATCAAATGACAGAGGTATTGCTCCATGTTGGTGACAAAGACCTCGGTGGGAATGTGGGGATGTGGTCCATGAAACAGATTTGAGGCAGCAAGGAATGAGTTTGAAAAGCAGGATGTGGAACACAGTATTCTCAGAATCACTGCCAGTCCCATGTGCTGATCAGAATTTGAGCAGAATAATTGGATGGTTGAACATGGGTCTGGAAAACGGGTTCAGAAGGTCAGGCAGCATGTTTCAAGGCATTAGGACCAGCTCTAGAGCAGGCTAGAACTCAACAAGATGGACAGTTTACATCTTGGTAGGACTGGAATGAACATCCATATAATTCCCCCAAATAGGTTTGTGAGTGCTGTTGGGGAGGTGATAATCGAGATGAGAAATGGCTTGGGAATGTAAGTGGCATCTTGGCTTCAAGGGAAGGCTGCATTCATATTCTGTCCCTCCCCGATCAGTTTCTTGGTCATGTGCTGCTGGATCCTAAATTGCTCCCAATCATCAGGCTTACTATTGTTTCTGGAATTGTTATCCGCCATTTCATTTGACTTTCTGCAACAAAACCTGTAATTGTTTTTCGACCATCACACCAGCTGGTTACATTTACAGCATAGCAGAACATCGAACAATTTCATCTTGAGTTTATACAACAAGACTCACACAATCCGAAAAAGAAATGAAATCAGTGGAAGAACATGGAACATTTTGGATACACGAGTGAGAGTGTAAAATCGAGAATTTGGAGGACAATATGCCTGTGCTGGTTTTTGCAGTTACCGGATGATCAGGGAATATTGGGATTTGCTGGGATTTGCCAAGGCAGGATGGCGGAAGACACTTGGACAAAGTAAAGGTATGGAGTTTCTAATCTGGTCTCCAGCCGATATGGTGTGTGCTACAAAGGTCCAGATATAACAACGGAATACATTACTGTTTCACCAAATATGAACTGAGGTAGGGATATAGGAGCTGTTCTGCAGATGGAAACAATTCAATTCTTCATGATGATGTAAATATGATTTTGAATTTATCACACCCTTCAATATGAAGCCACAAGCAAACAGGGTTCATCCAGAGTCAGTTCACAGTGAGCTCCATGGAGACAGTGAGAGCCACCAAATGTGTTCATGATGAGATGTTGCCTCATTTGCCATATCCGACCCCATTCCCAAGTTTCGGATCACATCTGCCACCAAGCCCTCTAATTGGGCCTTGGAGTTTCCCAACGACTTTCCCAAAGATTGTGTAAAGAAATGAATAATGAAATGGAGTGAGATCAGTCTCAGGGCCGGGCAGACAGTGTGGAAATGGGCAAAGTAAATTATCAAAAAAAATATATTTGCAATAAAAAGACAGACTTTTTTTCTGTTTACACATCACATTATTTAGTCTTTATAACAGGAACTTTTCTTTCACTTTTTCCAGATGTATATATCAGAGACTTCAGTGCGGAAGAATATTTAATTCCTTTTTTGTTTTGGCTTTTGTTCCTCCCCTTCCTACGAATTGTTGCTCATTACTAACAGGACTTTACACTGGCTTTTCACCTCCAGGCTCTTTCATTTTGCTCCTCAGATGGAGTCATTCCTTGTCCATGAGGAAAGGAGTGTTATCATGTTGCTGCTCCTCCTTCTCCTTTCAGTCCATTCCTCACGTGGACTCCTCGTTCCATTATCTGCTGCATCCAATGTTGACTCTCAGCTACGTGGATCTATTCATCAATTGAATTATTTTTATAAGGGGATATTTCAATGTATACTTTAACCGGTCTCTGAAACTATTCTGCATCACCACATAAATAAATGCATTTGTGCAGCAACTTAAATCCCGCAGCATAAATGTGATTAGTTCGAAGAGATAAAAATCATCCAAATAATAACCAACATTGAAGAAATATAAAATATACCCCAGCCAGAGAAGTATGAAGCTGGCAGATACAGCAAAGAGTAAAGTCACAGATTTCTTTCTGCTCTCTATCTCGGGGTCATTCTCTGTTTTCCTTTGACCCTTCAGTCCCTTACGTGTCTTAACTGCTTCAAAAATGTGTTTGACAGTCATGATGTTCAGAAAGAGAATAAAAGTGAATGGGAGAAGTGGTGTTAAAAATGTTTCAATATATCGATAACTCAGCCAATGAGCATCATTATTAAATCTGTAGGTGGTGTAACAGTACCACGGAACATTGTTAATGATCCTTCCGGCTTCAAATCGAAAATAGTTGGGAATATTCTTTAAAGAAAGGAAAATGCAGATTGTTGCTAGAACCCTCATTGCAGTTTTCTCTGTGCAATACTGAGGTTTCATCTGATGAATACAAATGGCAACAAATCGATCAAAAGAAAAAGCGACAGTGAACCAGACAGAACAATCAATGGTCAAGCGGCTCAGGGCATAGATGGCTCTACAAATAGGAGTGATGTCCAGGAAACACCGTGGATAATAATAGTAGGTAAACTTATGAAGCATGATATCAAAAGTAACATACAGTAGATCAGACACTGCCATGGTTACCAGATAACGGGTGGTGCATGTCGAAAGACCACACTTGCCCCCAGACAAGAATAGAATTGCTGTTAGACTAACTGTAAGAGAGAGAGAAAAAAAAAGACAAAGTTACTGATCAAATATTCTCTATGCATGATGGATTTTAGCACAAACATATTTGTTGTTCTGTGTCTTATCATCAGAATCACTATAGTAATACCTCTCAAATGAATCAATTGCACTTTTAGAGACACAATCACATGATTAATCACATGATTAGCAAATTACTCCCAGAAAGACAAAATGTAATCAGTATTTTTTGGGGAAGGCAGACGTTGTTTCTTCTCCTTTATAGGTTACTGTGACTGGCAGGAGTTTCCCATAAGACCACAACATCCCCAAGAAGACACCTGGGATCAAGAAAATAAAGAATAGGAGACACCTGACATGGTCATTGACTGCAAAATGTTTGCATTCAGCTTTGGAAGTTTCCGCAGCTCAGATTGACTCCAGTATTGGATGTCCACGCTATATGACAGATAGTGCAGGATATTGAATCACTCCACAGTGTCCAGGAATGGATGCCCTCCACAATATGGACAGATAAAAGATTGGACATTGAGTCACTCCCTCATGCACAGGACTGAACATACTGACAATCTGAATTATGAAGGTATTCAGCAGTGAATCCAACCATCATGTCCCAGGTTAGATAGCATCATATACAAGATTTTGTTTTTATCTGTATAGTGTGGAAACAAGCTCTTTAGCCCAACAAGTCTGCACCAACTCTCTGAAGAGCATCCCACTCAAACACGTGCCTACCCAATCCCAGTAACCGTGTGTTTCCCATGGCCAATCCACCGACCCTGCACATTTTTGGACTGTGTATGGAGACCAGAGCACCCAGAACAGACTGAGAGAAAATATATAAATGGCACACAGTCACCAGAGGCTGGGATTGAACCTGGCTTCCTGGTGCTACGAGACAGCAGTGCTAACCACTGAGCAACCATGCCATCCAGCTTCCAATATTTGTGATGGAATTCCCCCACATGTTCAAGCCTGTAAACTGTAGTCTTCACATAAATAAAATCTGAATCCATGCAGCATCATTCATTGCATCTTTAGAAATCAGACACTTTATGTGGGATTAAGCAAAGCTTCTTGCCTGATGTCTAGGCTCACGCTCCAAAACTCCTCTCCTAGGCTCTCTCCTTGTGAATGGAGATCCTCCTCCCAGATTTGGAGCACAAACTAGGGCTAGGAATCTTCACAGTTTAACCAGCACTCTCTGTGGAGATCACCAGAATTACACCACAACTTGTTCGAGGATACCAAACACAGAATAGCCTTTATTGTCACATAAACTCAATGAGTACAGTGAGGAGTTTATACCTCACCAATTACAGTGCCAACTGAGGTACAAAAGTAAAAGTTCAGGACAGCAGACCATGCTGGCAGCTAGTTTTCAGTCCGCGCCAATGACACACCATGCCAAGAAGCCGCTATGCAAGGAGGCTGTTACACCAGACTAGGACATTGCCATGTCACCCCGGGAGGCTGCTGCACCAGGCAGGGAGGTCACTGTGCTGTAAGACCACTGTACCAGGTCAGGAGGTTGCCACACTGGGAGGTCACTGCGCCAAGAATAGAGGATGGCAGGTGTTAGGCTGGGATAGAGGTGTTAGGCTGGGAGGCCCCTACAACAGGCCAGGAGGATACCATGCCTCACCGGAATGCTGCTATGGGAAGCGAGAAGGCTGCCACAAATTGCCAGGAATCTGTTGTGCCAGGCCAGGAGACCGTGAGCGGAGGCTGCTGTGCCAGGCCAGGTGTCGTCACCAGCGGCTGGGAATCATCTCTGCAGGCAAAACATCGTCACTTCCCAGAGGCCAGGAGTCATCACCAGCGGTCGGGAATCATCTCTGCAGGCAAGGAATCATTGCTCACCAGCGGCCAGGAAGAAAAGGAGCAGGAAAAGAGAAAGAAGAACACGTGGAGCGGATGAGTTCTGGCTGGAACATCCTACTCTGCTGCCTTCTTGGAGCTTGGTATCAGGGACTCCTGCTGTGGATCCAGTCCAGTGTCAAAGATTAGGGGAGATGATGGGGTTTTGGTCTTGTGAAACAATGATTTCAGAGATCAAGGGGAGCTGGGTTCGATATCCACAACGGCAGATGGTGAATTCTATACAAATCTAGACTTAACAGGTGACCACTAAATTGTTATCAGCTGTCAGGAAAAAGAATCCCATCTCCTTCACAAATGTCTTTCAGAGGAGGTAAGCTTTCATTCTAACATGGTCTGGGCCACATGGGACAACAGTGTGTTGGAAATATGCCTTTAAGAGGGATTTATTTTGTCCTGTTCTCTTGAAGAGAGCTATTGTCAACTATTGGTGAGGAGTCTGCTCCATGGAAAGCAGGTTAAATAGCTTTGTTATTTTTTAATTTTACATGAAAAACACCTGAGTGGATGGAGTTCGGCTCACAAACTCCCAGGGTTTTAGTTTCTGCTATCTGTTGTTGAACTTTGTGTTTTGGAGTTGAAACTGGTCAATACAGTTCTCTCTCTGCTGCTACAGAAAATCTTGAGGACTCTCTCAGTTGTTGAAAGGGTTCTTTCAGTATTTTATTCTGCCGCCTTAGAATGAGAAGACCGCAATGAGAATCACATTATTTTGTTGAATTTGCTTTCGCCAAGGGTGTGTTTATGGATGAGGTTAAAATACAAATTACTTTGTCTCTGGTCAATAATATAGAATAAAATGTATCTGCAAATACAATGCTGCAAATGCAAATTCACCTCATTGACATGTGTGTGTGTGTGCATGTGAGAAGGAGAGAGAGAGAGTGCATGTGTTGGGGCGGTGGGGGAGAGGGACAGAGTGTGAGTGTGTGCATGCTTAGTGGAGTGTGTATAGGTGGAGTGGTCAATAGCCACATTTGATACCCAGAGGATGGCCTCAACTGGGATCTGGGGTTTAAGTCACACTACAGTTGACTCCACTACACTATACACACACACATATATATGCTCATACACTCACATTGACTCTTTCACATACATATTCTCTCTCTCAGCCACACACATACACAAGCCCCACAAGCACACCCTCTCACAGGCTTATACTCCATCACACTCACACTTTACCAAGCACACAGTCTCGCTCGCACGCACACACACACTCCTCTCCCTCACATGTACACACACAGACATTTAAGTCAATGGGCTGAATTTGCATTGGCAGAATTGTATTTGTAGATACAATCTATTTTGCTCAGAAAGCACACAATCTGCAGGCAGTGAATGCAGGCAGTCAATCTATGTAACATTTTATAAATTCCTACATTGGAACTAGAACCAGTCTGACTCAAGGATGGAATACATACAGTCTCTCACCTCACACATTTAATGCATTATCTGAGCAGGAATGTCACTTTTTAAAATAAAACCTTAAGTTATCTCGGGAATATGACTTGAAAGAAATTCTGGGATTTACATATTAATGAATTAAAACCCGCAACCTATTCTAAAAGAAAGACTTAACAGCAATCTAGATTTCTTCAGTATATTGTATCAGTTGCATGACACTATGATCTTGTGCTCTCAATTCTGTGTCTTATGAACCTGCCCCATGAGCTACCTGACGAAGGAGTAGTGCTCCGAAAGCTACTACAGGTACACAATCCTTTATCCGAATCCTTGGGACCAGTTGGTTTTTGGAATTCGGAAATTTTCGCATTTCAGAATAAGTGACAGTTTAATGGTGATTTTAAAAAAAATTGTACCAAACAGCAGACTCATTGGTGAGTACTACAGGCCCTGAGACAGAATTGCTGGGTGCTGGGTCAGGCCCCCACGTCACATCTGATGTGGGTCGAGTGGGTATGGAGTTGGGTTAACTGTTTGCACGCCAAACAACCTTGTAAATGAGAAAAAACTTCACAAAAGGAACTTCAGTTTTGGGAGCTTTTCGGATTTCAGGATTTTGAATAAAGGATTGACTGCCTGTATTTCCAAATAAACCTGTTGAACTATAACTTGGTGTTCGATGATGTGATTAAGATCTGATTAAGGAACAGATATTCTGTAAATACAAGTCAAACAGTCCTGAGTTTGTCACACTTTAGAGTTAACACTTGCTTCTTTGGAAGATCAGCAGCTGGGAATAAAAAATGGGCAATGTGTGACAGTCTGGAGACCCGGTCGAGTCAGAATATTTGTCATTACCATACAAAAAGAAGAGAAATGCCCACAACTTGAGAAATTGGATTTGTGAGCTCTGTTAGTGACATTAAATGTGGTGGGCAGGATCGAGTTGTAAAGTCTTAAGTCAAATGTCTCATTCATGATTTTCTCTACTTAATGGCCTAGATACTGCATTCTGTACTGTTAATTCTCTGTAATGCTCTTAAACTCAATTATTAATCAGAGTCATAATATTGCAGATACTAAAGTCAGTTATTTGTTGAAACAAACACTTTTATTCCAAATATTTTTTTTTATTCCTGTATGTCCATCCTCCTATTCACCTGTCCACTCTACCCCTCCCCATGAACCAATCACGATTACCTCCTATCTGCATCCACCTAACACCATCCTACCTGCCCTTCCCCCAGCCCTACCCCCCTCCCTCTATTTATTTCTTTGCTCCCCTGCCGTCCCCTGCCCTGATGAAGGATCCCAGCCCCAAACATCATCGACTTCCCTGCTCCTCCAATGCAGACTTCTCCAGCTCCACATTGTTGACTTATATTTGTTTATCTCCAACGGATCATTTAACTTTGGAAACTTTGGACCAAACATATTCACCCAACTGAGAAGATTTTCCCACATGCAATCCATCATATTTCCAAGCTAGATTCACAGATCCATTTGTGAACAGATCAGAAGTGAGAAATAAAATACAAATAAATCATCACATGGTTTCAATCAAGTTATCATCCTATTTCCCACTGCGGTCAGATATTCCATTGCATTCAATTCCTCACAAACAATTAAAGTTTGTAGTCTGGGTTACTCCTCCCTGTGCAAAACTACAGGGGTAAGTTGTTCCCCTCCAGTCAGTAACCCCTACTCAGTGTAATTTTACTCTGAGAGATTCTCCCAGTAACACTTGGACACTGGGGTTAGTTGTTCCCCTTTGGCTGGGAACCCACACTCGGTCAAATTCTAACTGAAAGATGCTGACTGAATCACATTGCCACTGGAACCTGGTATTCCTATTGACCCACATGTAATACAGTTCCACAGTTAAAGACGTTCCCTGTAAGACTTGCAATTGAGGTCACTGGTATTCTGCTATTAGTGCTCCCCATTTACTCCAATGCTGCATTTACAGATACCCATAGAAAAGCAAGAATACTGGCTCAGAAGTTCATACCTGTGCAGTTACCCCATTCTGTACAATTCTACAATGACACATCCTCCCAGCAACATGAGGGTCCAGCCTGAGGTTTGTGATCCCCATTCAGTACAATTCCATGATCCGGAATACCTTCACTCAGAGTGATTCCTGGAGATCTGGATCAACAGTACACAACATTCCAATCAATCTCTGGATAATGCAGAGTCTCTGTGAGCTACAGATAGAGTTTCTTTCCTCAGCTGAGGAATTACACCACAGAGTAAGTTTGGAAATGTTAACTGCAGACGTTGATCTCACACGATGGAAACTCGCATTAACCCAGTGATCTGTCCCCACCAATATCATGACCCCATACATCCACGGACTGATAAAAACCCACAAGATGGTCAAAGCCATCTCTGCTGACCCTCACTTTTCACTCCATAATAACCTGCTGAACCCACCCATTGCCCTGTTGTATCTGGGCTCCCATTTGGAGTGAGCTGCCTGAACAAGATCCACCAACACAATCCCTTTCCATCAAGGAATGGGAAACACCAGGTGTCACTGTGAGGTGGGTTGTTACAAAACCCGTCTGACCGATAGCAGGCTGTGAACTACCACAGAGAGAGGGTGGTCTTCCGAAACCCTTTCTAGACCAGGCAGGGCTGGTGCTCAGCCAAACTCCATCAATATGGCCTCAGTGTAAACCCATTCTGCACAGTATAGGGAAACACACAATGCTGAACATTACTGAGGAAACTCCAAACTGACAAACTATTCGCTTTAAACACAATAAGTGAGGACACTACTGTCTGACATCAGGATTTGCTTTGCTAAATGGAAATATAACAATTATCAGTCGTAAGTAGAAATAACTATGTTTCAATGCAGCGACTTATGCAACTTAAAATTATAACAAAGCCTACCAGGAACACCAACAATGGCAAGGGTGGTGTAGTATACTGTAGCGATCCTCAGTCTTAGAAAATACATTCTATTGTTTGTGAAACCACCTCCCCCTTCCTGCTGCTGGCAATCTGTCCAATTTGGAGAATCCTCTCAGAATTGGAGATGAGACAGTTCCAGAGACTTTATTTTATATTGTGTTGCATCTCCACTGGGAAACTGTGATTACACCTTCAGGCTTTTTTATAATTTTGAACAATAGCTTTACTTTAATGATGTGATGTCATTGAGATTTAATCTGTAATTGAATACCCCAAAGACTGCACTAATCTGATCCTGGTCTCAACCGTTAATTCCAACTTGTCTTCAAACAACAATACTGAAATTATTTCAAGCACTATTAGCCACATCAATATCTCAATACCTTTTGATATCCTTTTCAGTGATGACCTTCACCCTGCTGAGGCTATTCAGACATTCAATACCTCATGTTGGAGAGCTCCTTGAAAGCTGTTCTACTACACGCTGTTATCCCCCAGCTTTCCTTGTTCATTCAGTTTTATAATTCATTTGGGAAATTCTATCTTGCCTAATACTGTCAAAATTTGCCTTCCTTAACTTTGAGATCAGGTTTATCCTTTTCCATCACTACTTTAAAACTACAAAGGACAAAGACAAAGAAAATTACAGCACAGGAACAGGCCCTTCGGCCCTCCAAGCCTGCGCCGATCCAGATCCTCTATCTAAACCTGTCGCCTATTTTCTAAGGATCTGTATCCCTCTGCTCCCTGCCCATTCATGTATCTGTCTAGATACATCTTAAATGATGTTATTGTGCCCACCTCTCCCACCTTCACTGGCAACTCTTTCCAGGCATCAACCATCCTCTGCATAAATAACTTTCCACGCATACCTCCCTTAAACATTTCCCCTCTTACCTTGAACTCATTACCCCTGGTAATTGAGACCCCCACTCTGGGAAAAAGCTTCTTGCTGTTCACCCTATCGATACCTTTCATGATTTTGTAAACCTCAATCAGGTAACCCCTCAACCTCCATCTTTCTAATGAAAATAATCCTAATCTACTCAACCTTCCTTCATCGCGAGTGCCTTCCATACCAGGCAACACCCTGGTGAACCTCCTTATCACACTCTCCAAACCATCTACATGCTTTTGGTAATGTGGCAACCAGAACTGTATGCAGCATTCCAAATATGGCTGAACCAAAGTCTTATAGAACTGTAACATGACTTGCCAATTCTTGTACTCAATACGCCGTCCAATAAAGGAAAGCATGCCGTATGCCTTCTTGACCACTCCATAGACCTGCATTGCCACCTCCAGTGTACAATGGACCTGAACACCCTGATCTCTCTGCACATCAATTTTCCCCAGGGCTTTTCCATTCACTGTATAGTTCACTCTAGAATTGGATTTTCTAAAATGCATCACCTCGGATTTTCCCAGATTGAACTCCATCTGTCACTTCTCTGCCCAACTGTCCAATCTATCTATATTCTGCTGCATTCTCTAACAGTCCCCTTCACTATCTGATACTTCACCAATCTTAGTGTCATCTGCAAACTTGCTAATCAGACAATCCATACCTTTCTCCAGACCATTTATGTATATCACAAACAATAGTGGTCCCAATACCGATCCCTGTGGAACACCACTGACCACAGTTCTCCATTTTGAGAAACTTCCTTCCACCACTACTCCATCTCCTGCTGCCCAGCCAATTCTCTATCCATCTAGCTTACACACCCTGGACTCCATGTGACCTACCATTGGGAACCTTACCAAACGTCTGACTGAAGTCCATGTATATGATATCTACAGCCCTTTCCTCATCAATCAACTTTGTGACTTTCTCAAGGAATGCTATTAAGTTGGTAAGGCATGACTTTCCCTACAAAAAGACATGTTGCCTATCACTGACAAACCAATTTTCTTCTAAATGGGTACATATCTTATCCCTCAGTATCTTCTCCAGCAGCTTCCCAATCACTGATGTCAGGCTCTTTGGTCTATAATTACGTGGATAATCCCTGCTACCCTTATTAAACAAGGGGACAACATTTGCAATTCTCCAGTTGTCTGGGACCTCACCCATGTTCAAGAATGCTGCTGTTAAGGCCCCAGTTATTTCCTCTCTCACTTCCCTCAGTAACCTGGGATAGATCCCATCCAGACCTGGGGACTTGTCCACCTTAATTCCTTTTCGAATATCCAACACTTGCTCCCTCCTTATGCCAACTTGACGGGGAGTAATCAAGCATCTATTCCTAACCTCAACATCTGTCATGTCCCTCTCCTTGGTGAATACTGATGCAAAGTACTCATAAAGTCATAGAGATGTACAGCATGGAAACAGACCCTTCAGTCCAACCCATCCATGCCGACCAGATATCCCAATCCAATCTAGTCCCACCTGCCAGCACCCAGCCCATATCTCTCCAAACCCTTTCTGTTCGTGTACCCATCCAAATGCCTCTTAAATGTTGCAATTGTACCAGCCTCCACCACTTCGGCTGGCAGCTCATTCCACACATGTACCACCCTCAGTGTGAAAAAATTACCCCTTAGGTCTCTTTTATATCTTTCCCCTCTCACCCTAAACGTATGGTCTCTAGTTCTGGACTCTCCGACCCCAGGGAAAAGAGTTTGTCTATTTATCCTATCCATGCCCCTCATAATTTTGTAAATCTCTATAAGGTCTCCCCTCAGCCTCCGATGCTCCAGGGAAAACAGCCCCAGCCTGTTCAGCCTCTCCCTCTAGCTCAGATCCTCCAACCCTGGCAACATCCTTGTAAATCTTTTCTGAACCCTTTCAAGTTTCACAACATCTTTCCAATAGGAAGGAGACCAGAATCGCACGCAATATTCCAACAACGGTCTAACCAATGTCCTGTGCAGCCGAAACATGACCTCCCAACTGTACTCGATACTCTGACCAATAAAGGAAAGCATACCAAACGCCTTCTTCACGATCCAATCTACCTGCGACTCCACTTTCAAGGAGCTATGAACCTGCACTCCAAGGTCTCTTTGTTCAGAAACACTCCCTTGGACCTTACCATTAAGTGTATATGTCCTGCTGAAATTTGCTTTCCCAAAATGGAGCGCCTCGCATTTTTCTGAATTAAACTCCACCTGCCACTTCTCAGCCCATTGGCCCATCTGGTTCAGATCCTGTTGTAATCTAAGGTAACCCTCTTTACTGTCCACTACACCTCCAATTTTGGTGTCATCTGCAAACTGTACCTCTAATGCTCGCATCCAAATCATTTATGGAAATGACAAAAAGTAGAGGATCCAGCACCGATCCTTGTGGCACTCCACTGGTCACAGGCCTCCAGTCTGAAAAGCAACCCTCCACCACCACCCTCTGTCTTTACCTTTGAGCCAGTTCTGTATCCAAATGGCTAGTTTTCCCTGTATTCCATGAGATCTAACCTTGCTAATCAGTCTCCCATGGGGAACCTTGTCGAACGCCTTACTGAAGTCCATATAGATCACATCTACTGCTCTGCCCTCATCAATCTTCTTTGTTACTTCTTCAAAAAACTCAATCAAGTTGGAGAGACATGATTTTCCATGCACAAAGCCATGTTGACTATCCCGAATCAGTCCTTGCCTTTCCAAATACATGTACGTCCTGTCCCTCAGGATTCCCTCCAACAACCTGACCACCACTGAGGTCAGGCTCACTGCTCTATTGTTCCCTGGCTTGTCTTTACCGCCCTTCTTAAACAGTGGCACCACGTTTGCCAACCTCCAGTCTTCCGGCACCTCACCTGTGACTATCGATGATACAAATATCTCAGCAAGAGACCAAGTAATCACTTCTCTAGCTTTCCACAGAGTTCTCGTGTACACCTGATCAAGTCCTTGGGATTTATCCACTTTTAACCATTTCAAGACATCCAGCAATTCCTCCTCTGTAATCTGGACATTTTGCAAGATGTCACCATCTATTTCCCTACAGTTTATGTCTTCCATATCTTTTTCCACAGTAAATACTGGTGCAAAATATTCATTTAGTATCTCCCCCATTTTCTGTGGCTCCACACAAAGGCCGCTTTGCTGAACTTTGAGGGGCCCTATTCTCTTCCTAGTTACCCTTTTGTCCTTAATATATTTGTAAAAACCCTTTGGATTCTCCTTAATTCTATTTGCCAAAGCTATCTCATGTCCCCTTTTTGCCCTCCTGATTTCCCTCTTAAGTATACTCCTACTTCCTTTATACTCTTCTAAGGATTCACTCGATCTATCCTGTCTATACCTGACATATGCTTCCTTCTTTTTCTGAAACCAAACCCTCAATTTCTTTAGTCATCCAGCATTCCCTATACCTACCAGCCTTCCCTTTCACCCTGACAGGAATATATTTTCTCTGGAAACTTGTTATCTCATTTCTGAAGGCTTCCCATTTTCCAGCCGTCCCTTTACCTGTGAACATTTGTCTCCAATCAGCTTTCGAAAGTTCTTGCCTAATACCATCAAAATTGGCCTTTCTCCAATTTAGAACTTCAACTTTAAGATCTGGTCTATTCTTTTCCACCACTATTTTAAAACTAATAAAATTATGGTCGCTGGCCCCAAAGTGCTCCCCCACTGACACCTCAGTCACCTGCCCTGTCTTATTTCCCAAGAGAAGGTCAAGTTTTGCACCTTCTCTAGTCGGTGCATCTACATACTGAATCAGAAAATTGCCTTGTATGCACTTAAGAAATTCCTCTCCATCTAAACCTTTAACACTATGGCAGTTCCAGTTGATGTTTGGAAAGTTAAAATCCCCTACCATAACCATCCTATTATTCTTACAGATAGCTGAGATCTCTTTACAAGTTTGATTCTCAATTTCCCTCTGACTATTAGGGGGTCTATAATACAATCCCAATAAGGTGATCATCCCTTTCTTATTTCTCAGTTCCACCCAAATAACTCCCCTGGATGTATTTCTGGGAATATCCTCCCTCAGCACAGCTCTAATGCTATCCCTTATCAAATATCCCTCTCCCCCTCTTCTCTTGCCTCCCTTTCTACCCTTCCTGTAGCATTTGTATCCTGGAACATTCAGCTGCCAGTCCTGCCCATTGCTGAGCCATGTTTCTGTAATTGCTATGATATCCCAGTCCCTTGTTCCTAACCATGCCCTGAGTTCATCTGCCTTCCCTATTAGGCCCCTTGCATTGAAATAAATGCAGTTTGATTTATTAGTCCTACCTTATCCCTGCCTGCCCTGAGTGTTTGACTCACTTCTGTTCTGAACTGTACCAGTCTCAGATTGATCTGTTTCCTCATTATCTCCCTAGGTCCCCCACCCCCCACCCCAACCCACCTTACTAGTTTAAATCCTCACAAGCAGTTCTAGCAAATTTCCCTGCCAGTTTATTTGTCCCCTTCCAATTTAGGTGCAATCCGTCCTTCTTGTACAGGTCATTTCTACCCCAAAAGAGACTCGAATGATCCAAAAATGTGAATCCTTCTCCCATACACCAGCTCCTCAGCCATGCATTCATCTGCTCTATCCTCCTATTCCTGCCCTCACTCGCTAGTAGTACTGGGAGTAATCCAGATATTACTACCCCTGAGGACCTCCTTTGTAAATTTCTGCCGAACTCTCTGTAATCTCCCTTCAGAATCTCAACCTTTTCCCTTCCTATATCATTGGTTTCAATGTGGACAATGACCTCTTGCTGGTCCCTCTCCTCTGTGAGAACATTCTGCACCTTCTCTGAGACATCCTTGATCCTGGCACCAGGGAAACAACACACCATTCTGCTTTTTTCTTTGCTGGCCACAGAAACATCTGTCTGTACCTCGGACTACAGAATCCCCTAATACAATTGATCTCTTGGAAGCCGACATACCCCTCCTTGCATTAGAGCCAGTCTCAATACCAGAAACTTGGCTGTTCATGCTACGTTCCCCTCAGAATCCATCACCCCCTACATTTTCCAAAACAGCATACCTGTTTGAAATGGGTATATCCACAAAAGACTCCTGCCCTAGGTGCCTCTCTCTGTTACCCTTCCTGGAGTTAACCCATCTATGTGACTGTATCTGAGACTTTCCCCCCTTCCTATAACTGCCATCCATCACATACTGTTGCTGTTGCAAATTCCTCATCGCTTCTATCTGTCTCTCCAACCGATCCACTCAATCTGGTAAGATTCGCATCCAACAGCATTTATGGCAGATATAATCTGCAGTCATCCTTAAACTCTCTTTAAACTCCCACATCTGACAAGAAGTACATATCATGGCAAAGGCCATATTTGCTCCATTGCAATCTACAGACCCAGAAAATAACACCGTCTTATTCCTCTCCAAAACACTGCACCAGGTTGAATAGCTATGGCTTATATTTTAAGTTTAATCAAGAGACATATCTCCAAAAAACATACAATCAAGAAAGAACCCACTATACTCACTAATACAGCCTTTCTCTTGGACAGACTTAAAACAACAATTCACTGATCTGATTCTGTGCTGTGAACTTCACCCAAACCAGTTCCTCCAAGATTAGTTGTGAAATTCACAGTTTGTTAATTTTCCCAGATGCACTCCGATGTCCAGTGACACATGAATTCAAAAACAGCAAAGGCAGTAACTGTGCAGGTTCTCTCTCTCCCTCTCTCTCTCTCCTGCACTGCCCTCACAATGTGCTTCCTTTGTCTGTTATTCTCCTTTTCAAAACTGCTGTTGTTTTGACTTTTTTTTCTAAAGTTCCAAAACAATGCAACAGCATCTAAAACAGTAAGTGCTGCTCCTGGAATTCGAGGAAATCACCTCCAGCACCTAAAATACCTCAAAAAAAGGAGCAGCTGTTACAGCCAGAAATTTTTCCCATCCTCCATCTTGGATTACCAGAATGCTGGATGACTAGAGAAATTGAGGTTTTGGTTGAGAAAAGAAGGAAGCATAAGCCAGGTACATAAAGCAGAGAGTGAGTGAATCACGAGAAGAGTATAAATGCAGTAGATTAGATTTCCTACAGTGTGGAAACATGCCCTTTGCCCCAACAAGTCCACACCGACTCTCCGAAGAGCAACCCACCCAGACCCATTCCCTTACATTTACCCCTGACTAATGCACCGAACACTACTGGCAATTTAGCACGGCCAATTCACCTGATCTGCACATCTTTGGACTGTGGGAGGAAACCGGAGCATTGGGAGTTAACCCAAGCAGACACAGGGAGAATGTGCAAACTCCACACAGAGAGTTGCCCGAGGTGGAAATTAAACCCGGGTCCCTGGTGCTGTGAGGCAGCAGTGCTAACCACTGAGCCACCGTGCTGCCCCAGTGAATACTTAAGAGGCCCGGTAGGAGTAGACTTAAGAGGGAAATCAGGAGGGCTGAAAGGGGACATGATGTAACACTGACAAATAAGATTAGGGAGAATCCAAAGGGATTTTATAAATACATTAAGGACAAAAGAGTAACAGGGGAGAGAATAGGGCCCCTCAAAGATCAACAAGGCAGCCTATGTTTAAAACCACAGGAGACTGGGGAGATACTAAATGAATATTTCGCATCAATATTTACTGTGGAGAAGGACATGAAAGACAATACAATGTGGGGAAAGAAATGGTGACATCTTAAAAATATTCATATTACAGAGGAGGAGGAGCTGGGCTTAAAATGCATAAAGGTGGATAAATGCCCAGGACGTGATCAGGTGTACCCTCAAACTCTGTGGGAAACTCGGGGAGTGATTGCTGGGCTCCTTGCTGAGACATTTATGTCATTGACAGTCACAGGTGAAGTGCTGGCAGACTGAGGGTTGGCTAATGTAGTGGCACTATTTAAGAAAGACGGTAAGGAAAAGCCAGGGAACTATAGACTGGTGAGCCTGACATCGATGGTGGGCAGGTTGTTGGAGGGAATATATTTGAAAAGACAAGGATTGTATAGGGATAGTCAGCATGACTTTGTGCTTATGAAGAAGATTGATGAGGGCAGAGTAGTGGGTGTGATCTACATGAACTTCAGTAAGGTGTTCAACAAGGTTCCTCATGGTGGAATGGTTAGCAAGATTAGATCTCGTGGAATTCAGGGAAGCCACTTGGATACAGTATTGGCTCAAAAGGTAGAAGACAGAGGTTAGTGATGGAGGGCTGCTTTTCAGACTGGAGGCCTTTGATCAGTGGTGTGCCACAAGAATTGGTGCTGGGTCCATTTCTTTTCGTCATTTATACAAATGATTTAGATGTGAACGTAGGAGGGATAGTTCAGAGGTTTTCAGATGACATCAAAATGGAGGTTACCTCAGAATACACAGGATCATGCTCAGATGGGCCAATGGGCCGAAGAGTGGCAGATGGAGTTGAATTTAAAGAAATGTGAGGTGCTGCATTTTGGAAAAACAAATCAGAGCAGGACTTATACACTAATGGTAAATCTTGGGGAGTGTTGCTGAACAAAGAGACCTTGGCGTGCAGGTTCATAGTTCCTTGAAAGTCAAGTCGCAGGTAGATAGGATAGTGAAGAAGGCATTTGGTATACTTTCCTTGATTGGTCAATGAATTGAGTAAAGTAGTTGGGAGGTCATGTTACATCTGTACAGGACATTGTTTAGGCCACTTTTGGAATACTGTGTGCAAATCTGGTCTTCCTCCTATCAGAAGGATGTTGTAAAACTTGAAAGTGTTCAGAAAAGATTTACAAGAATGTTGCCAGGGTTGGAGGACTTGAGTTGTAGAGATAGGCTGAAAAGTCTGAGGTTGTTTTTCCTGGAGCTTTGGAGGCTGAGGGGTGACCTTATAGAGGTTTATATGGAGGGGCATGGATAGGATAAGGAGACAAGGACTTTTCCCTGGGTGGGGAAGAAATTTAAAAGGGACCTAAGGGGCAACTTTTCATGCAGAGGGTGGTGGGTGTGTGGAATAAACAGAGGAAGTGGTGGAGGCTGGTACAATTACAACATTTAAAAGGCATCTGGAGGGATATGTGAACAATGAGGGTTTAGAGGGATATTGGCCAAGTGCTGGCAAATGGGACGAGATTAATTTAGGATGTCTGGGTGAAATGGGCCAAAGGGACTGTTCCTGTGTTGTACATCTCTATGATTATATATCTCTCTCTCTCTCTCTTGCTGTCTTTCTCTATCTCTCTCTCTCTCTCTCTCTTGCTCTCTTGCTCTCTCTCTCTCTCTCTCTCTGTCTCTCTCTCTCTCACTCACACACACACGATATACACCACACACAATCAAGTAATACCTTCCTATCCATGGAAAACCAACTCACTCTGCTCATCTATAGTTCATTTCAACTTTGTACTGAGTGAATTCCTTAACTGATTTCAACTTGGGTCATCTCACAATTGTTCAGATAGGATTCAAGTTTATATCATTGACAGCCCACACTCAATCGATCTGTGTTCCCATTTTCAAGGGACCAAATAGAGACAAAATAATATTACACTCAATGAGACAAAATAAAACGTCAACTTTTATTTTGTAAATGGGACAGAAATGTCAAGTTGGATTCTAAATCAGCCAGGAGGCCATATTCAGACACTTCCCAACTATTCTCCTGAACCTGGGTCAAATCCTATCAATGACAGATGTCAGAAATTCAATTTAATAAACATGTGGAATTACGACTCTAGTGTTGACCACAAAATCATTGTCAATTGTTGTTAAAACCCATCTGGTGTTCTAATGCCTTTTAAGGGATTAGGGCTGTCCTGGTCTTGTCTGGGCTACATGTGACTCCAGACCCACAGCAATTGGTGCGGTTGGTGGAGGTCATCCATCTAATCTCCAGGCCCTCAGAGCAGGAGGTCCTCAAGATTGTGTCCTAGCCCTAACTATCTTTAGTGACTGTATAACTGACCTTCCCTCAGTCAGAATGTCATGAGTCCGAGGGTTCGCTAATACTCACACAATGTTCAGCAGCATTCTTCCCTCTTCAGATACTGAAGCCCTCCATGTGGCTCTGCAGCAAGATCCTGGCAAATTCAGCTCCTCAGAAACGGCATTTGGGAACTGGAGTCGGAGGTGAATGAACTTCGGATCATTCAGGAGGCTGAGGGAGTAATTGAGAGGAGTTACAGGGAGGTAGTCACATCTCAGGTACAGGGGAAAGGTAGATGGATTACAGTCGGAGACAGAAAGGGAACCGGCAGACAGTGCAGGGACCCCCTGTAGCTGCTCCCCTCAGTTTTGGATACTATTGAGGAGGTTGACATATCAGGGGTAAGCCATCGGGTACAGGTCTCTGGCACAGAGTATGTCCCTGGTGCTCAGAAGGGAAGGGGGAAGCGGAGCAGAACATTAGTCATTGGGGTCTCCATAGTTAGGGGGACAGATAGAAGGTTCTGTGGGAACGAGAGAGACTCACGGTTGATGTGTTGCCTCCCAGGTGCCAGGGTTCATGATGTTTCTGATTGTGTTTGCGGTATCCTTAAGGGGGAGGGGTGTAGCCCCAAGTCATGTTCCACATAGGCACCAACGACATAGGTAGGAAAAGGGCTGGGGATTTAAGGCAGAAATTTAGGGAGCTAGGGTGAAAACTTAGTGATAGAACAAACAGAGGTGTTATCTCTGGTTTGTTCCTCATGTCACTTGCTAACGAGGTGAGGAATAGGGAGAGAGAGCAGTTGAACACGTGGCTACAGGAATGATTCAGATACCTGGATAATTGGAGCTCATTCTGGGGTAGATGAGTCCTCTACAAACAGGATGGTCGACACTGAACCAGAGGGGTACCAATATCCTTAGGGGGCAATTTGTTTATGCTCTTCAGGAATGGTGAAGCTAATTCAGCAAAAGATGGGAACCTGAATTGGAGCTCCAGTGTACAGAAGGTTGAGAGTAGTGAGGTCATAAATAAGCTTTCAAGGTCACAGGAGTGCAGCGGCAGGCAAGAAGGTGGTTTGAAGTGTGTCTACTTCAATGCCAGGAGATTCCGGAATAAGGTGGGTGAACTTGCAGCATGGGTTGGTACCTAAGACTTTATGTTCTGGCCATTTCAGAGACATGCAGAGAGCAGGGACAGGAATGATTGTTGCGGGTTTCTGGGTTTAGACGTTTCAGTATGAACACAGAAGGGAGTAAATGAGGGGGAGGTGTGGCATTGTTAGTCAAGGAGCGGTGAGGAATGCAGATGCTGGAGATCAGAGCTGAAAATGTGTTGCAGGAAAAGCACAGCAGGCCAGGCAGCATCCAAGGAGCAGGAGAATCGACATTTCGGACATGAGCCCTTCTTCAGGAGAACGGTTCACGCCCGAAACATCGAATCTCCTGCTCCTTGGATGCTGCCTGACCTGCTGCGCTTTTCCAGCAACACATTTTCAGCATTGTTAGTCAAGGACAGTATTACAGGTGGCAGAAAGGATGTTTGATGAGGACCCATCTCCTGAGGTAGAACAGGCAACGTTTTAAAACAGGAAAGGAGAGGTTACCCTGTCGGGAGTTTTGTATAGGCTTCCAAAAAGTTCCAGAGATGTAGAGTAAAGGATTGCAAGAATTATTCTGGATAGGAGAGAAAGTAACAGGGTAATTGTTATGAGGTCTTTCACTTTCCAAATATTGACTGGAAACACTATCGTTTGTGTACTTTAGATGGGTCAGTTTTTGTCCAATGTCTGCAGGAGGGTTTCCTGACACATTATGCAAATAGGTCAACAAGAGGCAAGGACAATTGGATTTGGTACTGACTAATGAACTGGGCAAGGTGATAGATTTAGAGGTAGGTGAGCACTTTGGTGATAGTGACCACAATTCGGTTACATTCACTTCAGTGATGGAAATGGAAAAGTATATCCTGCAGGGCAAGAGATATAGTTGGGGGAAAGGCAATTATGATGCAATTCAGCAAGAGTTAAGATGCATAGGATGGGAAGGAAACTGCAGGGAATGGGCACAATTGAAATGTGGAGCTTGTTCAAGGAACAGCTACTGTATGTCCTTGATAAGTATGTACCTGTCAGGCAGGGAGGGGAGGGAACCGTGGTTTACTAAAGAAGTTGTGTCTCTTGTTCAAAACAAGAAGAACGCTGAGAATGAGATGTGAAGGCTCAGTTGGGGTTGAGATTTACAAATTAGCCAAGAAATATCTAAAGAGAAAGCTAAGAAGAGCCAGGAGGGGACACGAGAAGGCTTTGGCAGGTGGGAACGAGGCAACCGGAAAGCTTTCGGAGGGATGTCAGGAACAAAAAAATACTGGAGTAACATTAGGACCAGTCAAGGACAGTAACGGGAAGTTGTGCATGGAGTCTGAGGAGGTGGGAGAGGCAGTAAATGAATATTTTTCATCAGTATTCACACTGGAAAAAGACAATCTTGTCAAGGAGAATACTGAGCTACAAACTATTAGACTAGATGGGATTGAGGTTCAGAAGGAGAAACTGTTAGCAATTCTGGAAAGTGTGAAAATAGATATGTCCCCTGGGCAAGATGGGACTTATCCGAGGACTCTCTGAAAAGCCAGGGAGGAGATTGCAGGGCCTTTGGCTTTGATCTTTATTTTGTCATTGTCGACAGGAATAGTGCTAGAAGACTGGAGGATAGTAAATGTTGTTCCCTTGTTCAAGAAGGGGAGTAGAGACAACCCTGTAATTATAGGCCAGTGAGCCTTAATTCAATTGTGGGTAAAGGGTTGGCAAAGGCTAGAAGAGTTAGAATTTATAATCATCTAGAAAGGACCAAGTTGATTAGGGATAGTCAACATGGTTTTGTGAAGGCTAGGTCTTGCCTGACTAACCTAATTGAGAAGGTGACCAAACAGGTGGATGAGGGTAAAGCTGTTGATGTGGTGTATATGAATTTCAGTCACAATTTGATAAGGGTATCCACGGTAGGCCATTGCACAAAATAAGGAGGCATGGGTTTCAGGGTGTTTTTGTGGTTTGGATCAGAAATTCACGAGCTCTAAGAAGACAGAGGGTGGTGGTTGATGGGAAATGTTTATCCTGGAGTTCAGTTACTAGTGGTATACAGCAAGGATTTGTTTTGGGTCCACTGCTGTTTGTCATTTTTATAAATGACTTGGATGAGTGTGTAGAACGATAGATTCATTAAATTTGCGGATAGTACTAAGATTGGTGGAGTTTTGGACAGTGTGGACAGATGCTGCAGGTTACAGAGGGACATAGATAAGCTGCAGAACTGGGCTGAGAGGTGGCAAATGGAGTTTAATACAGAAAAGTATGAGGTGATTCACTTTGAAAGGTGCAACAAGAACACAGAGTACTGGATTAATGGGAAGATTCTTGGTAGTGTGGATGAGCAGAGAGATCTCTGTGTCCATGTACATAGATCCCTGAAATTTGCCACCTAGGCTAATAGGGTCGTTAAGAAGGCATACAGTGCCTAAGCTTTTATTGGGAGAGGGACTGACTTTCAGAGCCATGTGGCCATGTTGCAGCTGTACAAAACTCTCGTGAGGCCACAGTTGAAGTGTTGCGTACAGTTCTAGTCGCTATATTATGGGAAGGACATGAAAGCATTGGAAAGGATGCAGACGAGATTTCCCAGGATGTTGCCTGCTGTGGACCTGGTCCTATGAGGAAAGGTTCAGGGACTTGAGGCTGTTTTTGTTAGAAAAATGGTTAAGAGGTGACTTAAAAGAGACATGCAAGATGATCAGAAGATTAGATCGGGAGGACAGTGAGACCCTTCTTCCCCGGATGGAGATGGCTAGCATGAGGGGACATATTTTAAATTGAGCGGTGACAGATATAGGACAGATGTCAGAGGTAGTTTATTTTCTCAGAGATATTAGGGCCATGGAATGCCCTGCCTGCAACAGTAGTAGACACGTGAACTTTAAGGACATTTAAATGGTCATTGGATAAACACATGGATGATAATGGAATAGTGCAGGTTCAATGGGATTCAGATTGGATTCACAGCTCGGCGCAACATCGAGGGCTGAAGGGTCTGTACTGCGCTGACATGTTCTATGTTCCAGGCCTGGGCTGACAAATGGCAATTAACATCCGTGCCAAACAAATGTGAAACAATTACTACCTCCAATAATAAATCACATAAATATCGCCTTTTGACATTCAATGGCTTTTCTGTTGCTGAATCCCCTAAGATCAACAAGCTGGGAGTTCCCATTGAGCTGAAAATGAAATGGATTTACAATGTAAGTACTGTGGGTACAAGAGCAGGTCAGGCAGCAGGAACACTGCAGTGAGGGATGTACCTCATGGCTCCAAAAGCTTCTCCACCATCTCTAAGGCACACATCAGGAGTGTGATGGAATACTCCCCACTGGCCTGATGGAAATATCTCCAATATCCCTCAAGAAATGGGATCCCAGCATGACCAAGCAGCCATATAAAAGCACAATGTTGCAGACATTCAAAATCCACAATGAAATCAGAAAGTGCTGGAGAAATTCAGCAAACCCGGCAACACCTGTGAAGAGAAACATAAAGTTAATATTTTGAGTCCAATATAACTCTTCTTCAGAACAGTGCTGACAAGGTATCATGTCGGACTAGAAACATTCATTCTCTTTCTCTTTTGACAGTTACACCAACCCTGCTGAGTTTCTCCAACATGTTCCCGTTTACGACAAAGTAACCAGTTTGTTTGGCACCACATCTACAAACATTCATTCCATCCACCACCAGTGCTCTGTCGACAGCATCTTCAACATCTGTGACCACTCCCTTCCTAAAGAAACAGGTAATAGATGCATGAGAACACCACAAGCTGCATGTTCCCTTCAAGCCTCTCACCATCCTGATTTTGATATATATCCCTTCAGTAAAGTCGCTATAGTCCCATTAGACCATAGGGCTGATCTCTCAGAGACATGACTGGTCGTGTGTTTAACCTGAGTGTCACCATGCCTCAGGGGAGCGGGGGTTTGAGAAGGTAGGATTTTCATGGTGATCTCAACCAGCGTGATTTGGAGGAGCTGGTGTTGGTCTGAGGTGGATAAAATTAAAAATCACACAACAATAGGTTAAAGTCCAACGGGTTTATAAGGAAGCACTAGATTTCAAAGCACTGATGAAGAAGCAGCACCTCAAAAGTTCGTTCTTCCAAATAAACCTGTTGGACTATAACCTGATGTTCTGTGATTTTTAACTTCAACCAGTGTGGGAATTGAACCTGTGCTGTTAACGTAGAACATTGAACAGGAAAGCACAGTACAGGCCCTTCAGCCCTCACAGTTCTGCTGACCTTTTATCCTCCTCCAAGATCAAAGGAATCTACATGGTCTTCATTGTTCCACCTTTCATGTGTCTATCCAAGAGTCATTTTAATATCCCTCACGTATTTGACTCTACTCCCACTGCTGGCAGTGCATTCCACACACCCACCACTGGCTGTGTAAAGAACCGACCTCTGACATTCCCTCAAATTTCCTTAAAATATATGCCCTCTCGTGATAGCCATTTCCAGCCTTGGAAAAAAGTCTCTGGCTATACACTCTCTCTGTACCTCATCATCATGGACACGTCTATCAAGTCACCTTGCATCTATCTTGGCTCAAATGAGAAAACCCTGAGTTTCCTCAACTTATCTTCATAAGACATGTGCTCCAGTCCAGGCAGCATCTGGGTAAATCTCCTCTGCCCCAGCTCTGAAGCTACCACATCCTTCCTATAATGAGGTGACCAGAACTGAACACAATATTTCAACCGTGGTCTAACTAGGACTCTATAGAGCTGCCGCATAACCTCATGGTTCTGAAACTCAATTGCCATGCTCATGAAAGCCAACATACCCTACACCTTCTTAACAGCCCTATCAACTTGGGTGGCAACTTTGAGGGATCTATGGAACCCCAAGATCCCTCTGTTCCTCCACACTGCCAAGAATCTTGCCTTTAACCCTATATTCTCCATTTAAATTCAAGCTTCCAAAATTAATCATTCCACACTTTTCCAGGTTGAACTACATCTGACACTTATTAGCCCAGTTCTGCATCCTGTCAATGTCCTGTTGCAACCTACAGCAGTCCTCCACACTATTCACCACTCCACCAACATTCACGCAATCAGCAAACTTACTTACCAACTCTTCCACTTCCTCATCATTTATAAAAATCACAAACAGCAGAGGGCCCAGAACCGATCCCCAAGGAACACCATTGGTCACTAAGCTCCAGGCTGAATATTTTACATCTACTCCCACCCTCTGTCTTCTATGTGTCTGTCAATCCTATATCTGGCAGTCAAGTTTCCCTGTATCTCATACCTGCTTACTTTCTGAATGAGCCTACCATGGGGTACCTTATCAAATGCCTTGCCAAAATTTAGTTACACGACATCCACTGCTCTTACTTCAGCAATGTGTTTTGTCACATCCTCAAAGAATTCAATAAAGTTTGTGAGGCATGATCTGCCCCTCACAAAGCTATGCTGACTATCTCTAATCAAGCTTCAGTTTTCCAAGTCATCAAAAATCCTGTCTCTCAGAATCCTCTCCAATAACGTTCTCATCACAGACTTAAGACTGATTGGTTTATAATTCCCAGGATTATCCCTATTCACTTTCTTGAACAAGGGAATAACATTTGCCATGCTTCAATCATTTGGCACTACTCCAGTGAACAGTGAGGACACAAAGATCATCGTCAAGGGTGCAGCAATCTCTTCCCTCGCCTCCTATAGTATCCCAGTGTATATTCCATCTGACCCTGGGGATTTATCCATCCTTATGTTTTTCAAAATTTTCAGCATATCCTCCTCCTTAACATCAGCCTGTTTGAGTAGATCAGCCTGTTTGAGTAGATCAGCCTATTTCACGCTGTCCTCACAAATGTCAAGGTCCCTCACCCTTGTGAATAATGATTGATAAAGGACTTCCCCTACCTCCTCCAACTCAAGGCACAAGTTTCCTCTGCTGTCCTTGATTAGCCCTACCCTCACTCTGGCCATCCGTTCCTCACATAAGTGTAGAACACCTTAGGGTTTTCCTTAATCCTACCTGCTAAAGATATTTCATGCACCCTCCTAGCTCTCCTAAGTCCATTCTTCAGTTCCTTCCCAGCTACCTTGTAACCCTCTTGAGCCCTGTCTGATCCTTGCCCTCCTCAACCTGAAGTAAGCTTCCTTCTTCATCTTGACTAGATGTTCCACATCCCTTGTCACCCAAGGTTCTTTCAACCTACCATCCCTTCTTTGCCTCAGTGGGACAAACCTGTCCAGCACCATCAGCAAGTGCTCCCTAAAAAATCTCCACATTTCTGTCGTGCATTTCCCTGAGAAAATCTGTTCCCAATTTAGATGCCCTAGTTCATGTCTAATAGCATTGTAATTTCCTCCCCCCCTCTACAATTAAATGCTATCTTATACCATATGCTCCCATCCCTCTCCATGAGTATCGTAAAGCTGGGGGCGTTGTGATCACTATCACCTAAACGCTCTCCCACCAAGAGATCTGACACCTGACCTGGTTCGTTGCCAAGCACCAAATCCAAAATAGGATGTTGGTGTCACTCTCCATTGCAAACCAGCCGTCCAGCCCCCACCGTTGCAGGTGGTAAGTTAGCACAGTTTGCTGGACAGCTGGTGTCAGCTGTAGAGAGGCGAAGTGGTACTTTGGTTAAATTCACCATCAGTTGTCTCTCTACCTCTCTCCAAGACAGAATAACCATTTGAATAGGGCAATTCCTTCGGTGTCCCTCTGTCACAATCCTGGAACATCCCTGTCCCCCCATTCCCTCCACACCACTGACCAATTGTTCCCACATCATCAGGACTGTAGTGGCACAAGAAAGCAGCTACCGCCATAATCTCAAGGGCAGTAAATTCTGACCCAGCCATCGGAGTCAAAGTCCCCTTGATTAATTCTGAAACACATCTGAATAAAACATGTTGACAGACAAGCTTTTGGCTGCCAGAAAGTTCAGACAGTTTATTTCAGATTGTGTGTGCGTCTGTCTGTGTGTCTCTGTGTGTGTGTGTCTATGAAATGTTTCTGACCTGTACAGCATTTTTACAACAGCACTGTCAGGAAATGGTTCATCCTTGGGGCAGGTCATTAAATCCCTGCTGCTAAAAGCAGGAATAACTTCATATGTTCCTGAATTATCGTCTGGTATTTGATTTGTTCTTGTATCTAGGATGGTCCTGTCCCCCTTGTGATCCCAGGGTGGTCAATGTTTGTGTTTGAATGGAATAAAACATACTGCCTGTGCCAACAGTACAGCAAATCAGTGACTGTCATTGTAACAAGAGTGTGTTCTGTTATCAGCTTTGAAGGTGTACTTGTCTTTGAAGAATATTGTTATCTCTCATGTAATTGTGGGTTAACACAAGTATCAGAAGAGCACAGTAACTTCTCGCGTGAGCAGTTTCACATTCAAACTGACAATGACTGATTCCTGTTAGTATAAGGGTATAATATCAAAAGAACTGATCTGAAGGAGGTGGGGATCAAGACCTGGGTCAAGAGCAGGCTCAGGGTGATCTGTCAGAGAAGAGTTCCCATCACCTATCCTGTGGGGATTGGCTCACTGCCATCAATTCAACCCCTCACTTTCCACGTGGAAATGTTGTCTTAATGAATTGTCTAATGTCATTGCCCATCATTGTTTTCAATCTGAATGTACACAATATAAATCACACGTCAGTACATTTGTTAAATGACTGGAAGTAATGTAACTTATGACACTAAAGTTGGTGGAGTAGTGGACAGTTTGGAAGAATGTTGCAGGTTGCAGGGGGACTTGGATAAACTGCAGAATTGGGCTGAGAGGTTGCAAATGGAGTTCAATGCAGGCGAAATGTGAGGTGATGCATATTGGGAAGAATAACAGGAAGGCAGAGTACTGGTTCAATGGAAAGATTCTTGGTCGTGTGGATGTGCAGAGGAATCTTGGAATCCATGTACAGAGATCCCTGAAAGTTGCCACCCAGGTTGATAGTGCTGTTAAGAAGGCATACGGTGTGTTAGGTTTCATTGGTAGAGGGATTGAGTTCCAGAGCTGCAACATCATGCTGCAACGATACAAAACGTTAGTGTGGTCACACTTGGAATATTGTATATAGTTCTGGTCGCCATATTTTGGGAAGGATGTGGAAGCATTGGAAAAGGTGCAGAGGAGATTTACCAGGATGTTGCCTGGTCGGGAGGGATGGTCGTATGAAGAAAGGCTGAGAGACTTGAGTCTATTCTCATTGGAAAGAAGAAGGCTAAGAGGGGATTTGATAGAGACATTCAAGATGATCAGAGGATTAGATAGGGTAGACAGTGAAAGTCTTTTTCCTAGGATGGTGACATCAGCTTGTATGAGGGGGCATAACTGCAAATTTAGGGGTGATAGATTTAAGACAGGTGTCAGAGGCAGGTTCTTGATTCAGAGAGTGGTAAGGGTGTGGAATGTCCTGCCTGCCAATAGAGTTAACTCAGCCATATTAGGGAGATTTAAACAATCCTTGGATAAGCACATGGATGATGATGGGATAGTGTAGGGGGACGAGCTGAGAATAGTTCACAGGTCTGTGCAACATCGAGGGCCGAAGGGCCTGTTCTGCACTGTATTGTTCGATGTTCTAACTATTTAGTTAACCGAATTGATTCCCTGGGGTTTGAGTTTAGAACTAGAACTAAATTCTATTGTCACGTGTGTTCACGTATAGGAATACATGAGGACAGTGAAAAGTGCACAGAGTGACCATTCTCTACCACCATCTGCAACAAGATAGATTCCCTTCCGTTACCTTGGCCATACACCGGTCAGAATCTGTCAGCTCCTAAAGAAATCATCCACTCTGATGGAGAATGGGGTGAACCAGCAAGAGAGAGCTTTACTATCCCATTGTTGAAACTGTTGCTGTTCCTGGTGATTCATGGTTCAGCCCCAGTGTATTGGAAGGTAGCGGGTGGAAGAATCTTATAAACCTCTATCAAGTCACCCCTCATCCTTCGCCGTTCCAACGAGAAAAGGCCGAGAACTCTCAACCTATCCTCGTACGACCTACTCTCCATTCCAGGCAACATCCTGGTAAATCTTCTCTGCACCCTCTCCAAAGCTTCCACATCTTTCCTAATGATGATCCTCAATCAGTATCCTGTTCCTGCCATATCCCCATAACCCTTGATTCCACTGTCTTTAAGAGCTCTATCCATCTCTTTCTTGAAAGTATCTGGAGACTTGGCTTCCACTGCCTTCTGGGGCAGAACATTCCATATATCCACTAACTCTCTGGGTGAAGAAGTTTCTCCTGATCTCTGTTCTAAATAGCCTCCCCCTTATTTTTAAACTGTGTCCTCTAGCTCTGGACACACCCCATCAGCAGAAACTTGCTTCCTGCTTCCAGAGTGTCCAACCCTTTTATAATCTTATACTTCTCAATCAGATCCCCTCTCATCTTTCTAAGCTCAAGTGTATACAAGCCCAGTTGCTCCAATCTTTCAACATCTGACAGTCCCGCCATTTCAAGAATTGACCTCGTGAACCTACACTGCACTCCCTCAATAGCTAGAATGTCCTTCCTCAAACTTGGAGACCAAAGCTGAACACAATACTCCAGGTGCTGTCTCACCAGGCCCTGTACAGCTGCAGGACCTCTTTGCTCCTATACTTAATTCCTCTTGTTATGAAGGCCAGCATGCCATTAGCTTTCTTCACTGCCTGCTGTACTTGCATGCTTGCTTTCATTGACCGATGTACAAGTACACCTAGATCTCGCTGTACATCCCCTTTACTGAACTTGACTCCATTTAGATAATCTGTCTTCCTGTTCTTGCCATCAAAGTGGATAACCACGCTTTTATCCACATTAAAGTGAATTTGCCAAGCAAATTTGCTAATATTACATTTAATACCCTCATCTATATCATTAATGTATATTGTAAACAGCTGCGGTCCCAGCACCGAACCGTGTGGTACCCCACTGGTCACCTCACCGCCTGCCATTCCAAAAGGCACCCATTTATCTTTACTTCCTGTCAGCCAGCCAATTTTCAGTCCAAGTCAGTATTTTGCCCCGAATACCATGTGCCCTAATTTTGCTTACTAATCTCCTATGTGGGACTTTATCAAAGGTTTCTGAAAGCCCAGGTACACGACATCCACTGGATCTCCCTTGTCCATCTTCATTGTTACATCCTCAAATATTCCAGAAGATTAGTCAAGCATGATTTCCCCTTGGTAAATCCATGATGACTCTGACCTCTCCTGGGGGTTACTGCTATCCAAATGTGTCATAATTTCATCTTTTATAATTGACTCCAGCATCTTTCCCATCCCTGATGTCAGGTTAGCTGGTCTAAATAATGGATTCTGAAATGGATTAAGTCTAAATAATAATATTTATTATTAATTATATATATTATTATTATTTATATTATTAATATTTATAATAAATCGATTGTATTAGCATGAATCAATATTAATAGGCAGGATTCCTTTACACATTCTCAGTGACCTGTCATATTGATTCTTGGCTAATTTAACACATGACTGCATTAATTCATTGTTAATTAAAGAATGGAAAGTTACATTACTGGCCAGTTAAAGAAGTTTTGCATATGATTGGGGGATAGGGATAGGTATATATATGGCAGGTGAAACTCCCAAAAGCTGGGGAGATGACTGTGATGGCTGTGTATATGTATAAAAAAAATGACATGAGAAAACAATGTCAGGCCACTATGGTTGAGGAATATATAAAAAGGTTAAGGCAACATTACTGTAAAATAAAGAACTGAAATTCTACTCGGAATCCTGAGCCTATGTCTGGCATACCAATCCTTTTGGAGGACTGGGATTTTGTTACTGTTTACATGCTGAGCCCTGTGGCTATGTGGTTGCCATTGCTGTCGCGTGGTGCCAGGGTCCTGAGTTTAATGCCAGCCTTCGATGGCTGTCTGTGTGGAATTTGCACATTCTCCCTGTGTCTGTGAGGATTTTCTCCGGGTGCTCCGTTTTCTTCCCACAATCCAAAGATGTGCATGTCAGGTGAAGTGGCCATGCTAAATTGCCCTTTGTTTTCGGTGCATTCGTCAGAGGGAAACTGGTCTAGGTGGTTTATTCTTCGTAGGATCGGTGTGGACTTGTTGGGCCTGTTTCCACACTGTAGGGAATCTAATCTTCTGATTGTCTCCAGCCTTAATTTAAAGCATCCACTTGTTGAAACGTTTCCTTCTTTTAAAAATGAAGCGTTCAGTCTTCATAGTCGATGTCATGGGTATGAGCAACTTGCGCCATCCTAAACCAGGTCCCATCCCAGAGACTAGAGTAATGTTAATGAAGCATGGCTCTAACAGCAATACCAAACAGCCAAATTTGTTCAGTATGTCTAAGTGTGATCCGGATGCAAATGCAGTAAAATTCTAGGAGTAGCTTGAATATGAATGGCTTGTGGTACAAGACTGAAAGATGCGCCTTTCTGTCTGATGGAAGTGACAAACAATTTAACAATAAACAAGAAGCTCAATTACCTTTATTTAACTTCATGCTCTTGCAATGTTTTCTGGCTGGCGTCACTGACATGATCCAGACCAACAGTACAAACCAGTCCAGGAATTTCCAGTCACAAATGAGATGAGCGGTGGTTTTCTATTGGAATGGCTAGAACCAGACTGAACCATGATGCAAGCTACAGGTAAAACAAATTATATTCAGTGTCCTCGTGATCCCAAATGATGGATGCCATCACTGATAGGATTGATTGGAACCAGGAAACCCACTGGGGGTGAAACCTACCCCATGTACCTACGCGATTACTACTGCTGGATAACCTTTTCCCGAGGGGATCCTGAAAATGGGGACAGGCAGACCCCAGCAATTCACCTTTGAGACTGGCAACAAAACATAAAAGAAACCCAGGGGCAAATGCCTGGCCCTTGCTTTAACTGTTGAAATGTGGCCAATGTGGAGTATTGTGTCTTTAAAGCTACCTCGGAATTGACGTTGGGAATCAACAGGCGTTCATCCTATTAAAAGTATGCGGAAGTATATGCAGCTGCCAAGTAGGCAGCCATACGCCCCAACCTTCTGATCCCATTGGATCGCCAGCAAAACTCATTTGGACACAGTATAAGGATGGGTATGCCAGACCTGGGTGAGGTGCAAAAATAATGGGGGAATGATACTGTCTGTTCAGTGCCAATTCATAACGTAGAGATTGATGTCTCTATTGCTTATCGACCGTCGTCATCCGGGTTTAGTGTTTGGATTGTTTTCAATATTGTTTTGAAATTTGGAAGTAATTTGTAAATTTACATTTCTGAAGTAATTACAGACACTTTATACTAAAATATACTGCTGACTGAATTCTCAAGTGATTTGATTTCATATATAGCCGCTAAGCCTAAATATCATTGCTGCGTGTATGGAGCTTGTAAGAATACACACTAGCTGATATGATTTATTTTTGGATTAGGCTGTTAGATCTAAGAAGGAGTGTCTGGCTGAGCTATTATCTTCATGTAGATATTTATACTGAACAGTGATGGCTTATAATTTTAAGATTGTACCAATATCTAAATTCTAGGGTTAGCTCAATATTAGAAAAAAATCAGTGTGGTTTGAAAAGTTTGTGTCATGTTATCATAATTTGGGGACAGCATTGCCCTCCAGCCAATATTTATTACCAACTTTTCTGCTCAAAATCATCATCAGATTTCTACATTTAATTCTAATAACTGTTAACCAAAGCTGTAGATCGGGCCATTTAATTGGGCATAATGTTCATGATTTTTTTCAAAAAAGAGAATACAATATATTGCAGAACTAATCTAAATTTTAGATAATTGATTTTTTTTAGTAGCAAAACTTCAAAGAGTATTATATCCCAGCAAAGCTGGATTTATAAAAATAGATTTGCTTAATTCACCCATATGGTTATATGGCTTTTCCATATAAAATCAGAAAATAATGGGAGGGAAGGGAATCTCTTGTGCATAATTTAAAATGAACGAACTTTTTTGCCAATATGGGCAATATATTTACTCCAGTGAGCTATTTGAGTTTGATTAATTTGAGAATTATTTATTTCAAAATTGTTCTTAGGGCTTCTAGCCTGCTGAAGAGCAAACATTATGGCCTCAAATAAGGTACCCCGCAATACTCAGACCAGAATATGGGTGACCTCCATCAGATTAGTTTGTGCTACTTCTTTGCTGCTGCCTATTTTAATTGAATATATGTATACTGTATATACTTATATACAAGGAAGAAATGGTTTATACTTTATTACAGTGGACACTTTGCGGTCCCAACCTTGCAAGGGGGGAAATGATAAAGATTAAACTTGACCTGCTGTGTGGACTTGCCATTGCCAGCATTGGTGCACAAGAAGGGTCAGTTTACCTGTGTGATCCTGAGCAAACAGAGACTGTGCACCAACTACGCCAGAAAGATGTCCTTGTGTGCCGAAAGACTGAATGTTGCCAAGGATGACTTTTGCAGTGGTCAGCTGCATAAAAAATTAACAGTTCATTTACAGAACAAGTCTAAATGGTCTTTACCATGTAAAGGTGTTGTTGCCAGTTTGATTACACTTGTGCTCTGAGCATCCCTGATGAGCCTAATCCCCTTTCAGATAGATCACGTAGTAAAAGAGACAAAGGGGGGGTGTTTCTAAAAACCCATAATAAAATTTTTGGAGAGGATGAAGTAATTTGTTACACCCTTACTTCAGTAAGAGACTCCCTGACCCCTTTTTATCCTTCCAAATTCTAACATGGGGGTATGGAATAGTACTTAGTATTGACAGGACGTAATATCATTTTAGTTATTACCTATCCCCACCTGCTACTTCTTTATGGACTTCCTCCAATAAATCCGCAATATCCTATCCAAGTTACTACAAAGGTAAGGAATGGAGGTGTGCTTATGTAAAAGTGCCCACTTTTGTTTTCTATAAGTAAACGTATTAGTTGCCACTGCTTTTCTGAAGGACCATGCATCTCATGTGTATGCCTTAACGAAAAATGTATCCCTATTATCACTGGAATTCAAACTCTATGTGGAGAGGGTAACAATACCCACCTTCATGACGATGCCCCGAACAGCACTAATATTTTCCCAGTTATTGGAAGGAAAGAACCATTTGGGATGTTGACCATGTTTCTTATCAAGAAACTCACCTCATTAGTACTGGATGATTTTCAAACTCAGCACCCAGGGCCAAATTATGTAATCCTGGATTATCCACATACCCCAGGAAGTCACAAAGATAGGCCTGCATCTTACTGGGAAGGACCCTATATTGCCTATGATAAACCTGAATTTTTTTTCATGTTATAATAAGGCAGCTAACTGCCTTGTCCTGAATAGAGCAAGTAGTCCACATACCGGAGCTGTAGGAACATTATTTCCAACTCCTGTTCCCTGTCCAATTACCTGGCAAAGAAATCATAATTCCCCTTTTAAATATACAGTTTCTCCTGACTTCTGTGCAGAATGGAAGAATCCAAAGACCATATCAAGAAGTAAAACACACTCATTGGCATATGCAGCTCTTAGTGTTCTTTCATTATGAAATTCCTTAAGTATTATTAGTCATCAAAACCATAATTATCTCATTTGTGGAGTCACAATTTTGAGAAATGAGACAACTACTGCCTTAATAGAAATTAGGGACATGCTTTCAGAATTCCGCTAATTTGCCCAACAAAACCGACTGCATAGTTGCGAAAGCATGTGGATTTTGCACTATAGTTAAAGGAAAATGCATTATGAGGGTCACTGACATTTTTGAAAATGTTACTAGACATATTGATAATATTCACACTTTTGTCAACCAAATGAATGAAGGTGCGGGATGGGAAGATTGGGGTTTTGGCTCATGGTAAAACTGATTAATTAATATGTCTTTGTATGGTGCTATTGTTTTAATTGGTCTTTTTGTTGGTATTGCGATACTTAAGCATATTATTGATAAATATTAACTTAGTCATAGAGATGTACAGCATGGAAACAGACCCTTCGGTCCAACCTGTCCATGCCGACCAGATATCTCAATCTAATCTAGTCCTACCTGCCAGCACCCGGCCCAAATCACCCAAACCCTTCCTATTCATATAACCATTCAAATGCCTCTTAAATGTTGGAATTGTACCAGCCTCCACCACTTCCTCTGGCAGCTCATTCCATACCATTACCACCCTCTGCATGAAAAAGTTGCCCCTTAGGTCTCTTTTATATCTTTTCCCGCTCACCCTAAAACTATGCCTTCTAGTTCTGGACTCCCAGATCCCAGGGAAAAGACTTTGCCTATTTACCCTATCCATGCCCCTCATAATTTTGTAAACCTCTATAAGGTCACCCCTCAGCCTCCGACGCTCCAGCGAAAACAGCCCCAGCCTGTTCAACCTCTCCCTATAGCTCAAATCCTCCAACCCTGGCAACATCCTTGTAAATCTTTTCTGAACACTTTCAAGTTTCACAACATATTTCCAACAGGAAGGAGACCAGAATTGCACACAATACGCCAAGAGTGGCCTAACCAATGTCCTGTACAGCCGCAACATGACCTCCCAACTCCTGTACTCAATGCTCTGACCAATAAAGGAAAGCACACCAAACACCTTCTTCACTATTCTATCAACCTGTGACTCAGTGAGGTCAGTGATGTAGCCATTGGTGGAAGCATATCTTGCTCACTAAGCCCCCTTCCCTCAGGAAATGCAGTTTAATTCTGCTCAATTGGTCCTGGGAAATGGGGGATGGGGAATAGTTGTTGACCTCGGCAACAATGGACACACATCGGTGTGTGAGAAGAATTACATTTCAATCAGTAAGTGCAATGTTCTTGTTTAAAGCGGACTGCTCTTTAAAAAAAACAAAGCTCAGCAATGCTGGAATCTCGATCTCCCTAAGGAGTTTCCACACTGTATAAGGAAAGGTGTCAGGAATGCATCAACTCAGTTTCAAACAAGAAGCTTGTCAGCTGACTGAAGGACAGATTACCTCACCGGGAAAAATGCATCTTCCAAATAATCAGATGCAAAAGGTGTTCTACACCATCCTTGCTTTTACTGGCATCCCCGGTATGGCATTATGACAATTGAACTTGTTTTAATCTGCTGCTGATCTGTTCTCTGGATTTACCTTTCGAACAATATCTCCAGGTCACTGACTGGTAAGCCTTACCCAAAAAAACAGAACAGTGATATTAATTCACTGAGCTGAATTTTCAGTACAATTCCTCTCTGACAGAGACTCCCAACTTCACTGGAGCTGCAGCATTTTCTGATCTCTGTGTTCTGCCATCTGTTCCGGTTTCATACAGTTTGAAGGTAGGAGGAGAGATCGTGTAAGTTAGTTCTGAAGGAGAAGACCTGAACTGTTAATTCTACTTTCTCTCCCACATATTCTGTCAGTACTGCTGAGAAATTTCTGTTTTTGTTTTATAAATGAGGCCTGTTTTCGCTAAAATTTATAAAGTTAGGGGCAGATCTGAGCAAAGTCCCAAAGACATTAACATAGAAAGACAAACTATTCACATTGGTTGGCGATTCTAGATTGAGGATTCTCGATCCGGTGAACAGATAAGCTACTGAGTGTTCTTGTTTTGGAGACTAAGTGTAGAGTTATAGCAGCGCAGGCAGTGGAATGTTCCTCCTGTAGGATGTTCAGGAGAGATGTTTGGAAGCACTTCCACATAAAAAGGGTGGGAGAGGATTAGAAATCTCTTCCACACACTGCAGTGGATACTGGATGATTTGTTAACTTTAAATCTGAGACAGGTCTTTGGTTTGTTAAGCAAAGAATTTGAGGATAATGCAGCTGTTTTGATTTGTAAAGCTTAATCTATCATCCTTTTTGGAAATTCTCTCCTCCCCACTGCCTCTGATCAGGAAATTCAAATATTAACAGATTGCCCTCCTGATCCCTGCACGTTGAGGCATTTGTCATGCACAGATGTGTCGAATTATAGTGTGAATATCACAGCAGTTCCAACACTCATACATTGTCACGAAGGGAGCCTTGCATTATCTGTCAGTGCAAGACACATGGAGTAGCTTGGTTGAAATTTTACATAAGTTCTGATGACCTGTTTTCTGGTCCTGTAGTGGCTCCAATCAGGATTTTGTCCAATGCTAAGAGCGAGGGATAACCTTACCCAAGGGAAAGGGGAGAGCGTGTTTTATTGACAGTCCAATCTCCAGTCCTATGACTGGGTTAGGAGCAAGGATTCCAATGGGGTTCTGCCTCCAGCAGAATTGGAGCTGATACCTTTAAGAATCTTTTACAATTATTCAAATAGTTATCTTGTAACCAAACAAACTCTGAGTTTTCTTTCTGCTTCCTGAGGAGGACTGTGAACTCAGACCCCATCCTAGCTCCATAATCTCTGCAGTGAATGGGCTGGAGGACAATCTTAAAATTCAAACTCACTCAATCCAAAACAATTCTACAGACACAATGGGCAGGTCATTGGTGGTAAAATCTTATTGTTGCTCTCTGGAACAGGCAGGGGGAACTTCTGTTCAGTAATTCGCTATTTCTTTTCCCATCTGCCTTCCTCAGTTAATTTGCTGGCAATTTGCATTCTTTCCCAGGGTAAGTGTGGTGTTTCCTCTTGCACGACTCGTTACCTGGTTGTTATGGCAGCTGCCGATCTGATGGTTATTTTCACTGATGTTATACTGAGGAGAATTCCCTATTTTTATTACCCACAGTCTTTTCTGGACATCACCCCTGTGTGTAATGTTATTGGGGCTCTGTTTCGTGCAGCTATGGACTGCTCTGTCTGGTTCACCGTCACTTTCTCCTTTGACCGATTTGTTGTCAGAAGCTGAGAACAAAATATTGCACTGAGAAAACTGCGACAATGGTTCTAGCAACAACCTGCGTCCTGTTCTGTCTGAAAAACATCCCTTTCTATTTTCAATACGAATCTTGGACGATGATCAAAATTGTGCCATTCTACTGTAAAATAAAATCAAGTTACTATACTGAGACTTGGTGGGTGGCATTGGATTGACTTGATATGGTTTTAGCCCCTATACTGCCATTTGCTTTAATTCTATTGCTCAATGTTCTGACAGTCAGACACATTTTAGTGACCAGTCAAGTCCGAAAGAGGCTGAAGGGTGAGAGCAAAGGAGAGAACTGCAGAGACCCAGAGATGGAGAGCAGAAGGATGTCTGTGATTTTGCTCTTCTCCATATCGGGGAGCTTCATCCTCCTGTGGTTAATCAATGCTGTGGATTTCTTGTATTATGTCATTCAAGGAATGAATATTTTCAACTTCACCTCAATAAGGTTGGTTGTATGCTGTGGAATCTAAGTTGTGGCACAAACACATTTATTTATGCAGCAACTTTGTCTCGGTTGAGAGCAAAGTTCAGTAACACAGCAAAATATCTGGTTACATAAATTCCTTGTGTTATAAATAAATAAAACTCCTCAGTGAAGCACATAGGAGGAACTTGTTGTTCCTGGGCTTGACTGATTTTTGTTTCATTAATTTGTGCAACGTGGACATCACTGGCTGGGTCAGCATTTACTCCCTGTCCCTAGTTGTCCTTTGAAAAGGTGGTGGTCTCCTTCCTTCTTGAATCGCTGCAGTCTATGTGCTTTGGTTCACCTACAATGTTGTTAGGGAGGGAGTTCTTGGATTTTGATGCAGCAACACTGAAGGAGCAGTGACATATTTCCAAGTCAGGATGATGAGTAGCTTCAAGGTAACCTTGGAGGTGCTGGTGTTCCCATGTATCTGCTGACCTTCTCCTTCCAGGTTGAAGTGGTTGTGGGTTTGGAAGGAATTGTACAGGGCTGTGAATTTCTGTAGTGCATCTTGTAGATGCTACACACTCGCCAACTGAGCGTCGGTGGAGGCAAGAGTGAATATTTGTGGATGTGGTACCAATCAAGTGGACTGTTTTGTCCTGGATGGTGTCAAGCTTCTTGTGTGTTTGTTGGAGCATCACCCATCCAGGCAAGTGGGGTGTATTCTATGACACCCTGATAAGAATCCTTATCGCAGTGCAGGAAGAGAGTCGAGCTGCAAACCTGCAGATTCCTCATCATTGCATAATCCAAAGGAATTGTCTGGGAAAGTTAAATTTCCTATTGGGTAATTCCTATCAGCTTGGAATCATCTATTCATCTCCATCAAATTCAAATACTTCAGAGGGTTCTGATACAATTTCATAGAATAATTCTTCAGAAAATGTTTGACCATTCAACAGACCCCATACTAATGGCAAAAACAGCCAACTATGAGCTGTTTCGATGCAAGAAAGTGTGGCAGGTATTATATGACATTATGAGTTCCCGCCCACCGAACAAATATCTGGCTCCTGACTTTTCAGCATCAGACAGGTGTGGAGGCTGAAAAACCTCAAGGATTCAATCAAGGGTTAGAGAGGGAGGGCAACAGCTCACAGCACTATCCAAACTGACAGCACACACAAACACATGCACAGATACACACACACACACACACACACATACACACACATGCACATATATACACACATACACACACACATACATACAAATGCACACCATTGCGGTGTGGAAATTGTTGCGATTGGACAGAGGTCCCTCGGTGAAGATGCTCATGTGGAGAAATGTTGTGCACCCCCTGCAATGTGGAAATGATTTATCTTTGAGTCGTATTCCTGACATTATTAAAAGCAGAGTGTTTCTAGTGCAATTATATCCAGGCAACTCCATGTGAACCAATTTGTGAGGAGACAGTGTGAATTTTATTATACTTTCTGCTGCTTACAATGTTTTCTGATGTACTCTCACAAATTCTAAGCGAGAAAGGATTCAAAAATGGTAGCAGTGAGACCAGCACTGGGCTTGTTCATCTCCTCCTCATATTCCAAGGACAGGATCACAAGTCATCCAGCAAAACTGTTCTGTGTCTCCAAAGATATTCTTTGAAGAACAAAACAAACGTGCAATATGAGAGATTCACAGGCTTAAATGTTTTCTCCAAAAATAAATCTGATTCTTGTGGAGAGTTCACTAGAGGGTGGCATTGTATCACTTTAGACACAAGATGGGCAGACAGAGAGAAAGACAGAGACTTGAGCCTTTGATTCACCATATTTTAATTTATTCATCCAAAATTCCATCAGGACAAAGTGAGTACCATTGCAGGCAGACACGGACAGACACATACACACACGCATGTCAACATTATCATCAACATTGTATTATCTTAAATACAAAGGGACAGACAGAGAGAGATGTGTTTGATCCCATTTTAATGGCTTCATCCCGAAAACAACAGAGACTCCATTGCAGAGATACACATAAACATGGATACACATAAACATAGTTACATAAACACACACTAGACACAAACACATAGATAGGTACAAAGACAGACACAGATACACGTAATCAAAAAAGTACTGTAATACATACACGAACACACACACATATACCTTCAGACACACACATCATTCACACAGTTGCACACACACACACACAGACACAGAGATAGAAACCCACACAGACTGATACAGAAACACACACATACTTGCAGACACACAGACACGTACATACAGAAACAAACACACACAGGCGTACACATTCAGACTCAGATATTGTCAAGGACAGCAAAAGTGAAGCCACTAATAAAATTCCTCATTCCAAAAACTAAATGAGAAATCAGTAGATTTTTTGGAATGTGAAAGTTTACTGGAAATGTATGCATAATTTCAAATGAAGAGCTGTGCCTTTGTTATGAAGGTGTAAAAGTGTACTGTACCTTTAGGAAAGTATCTGACAGCACCAAATGTTCTGAACAAGATACAATGAAACCTTTTAGTCCAGCAGCTAGAATAGTCGGTTGGAGACAAAAAACGAATGTGAATTAGGCCATCAGTTTAATTATACACCAAAAAAAACCAAACTCCAATCAAGTTTGAATCTAGTATATCGACAATATTAAAAGCCGATGACAAAATCTGGTGCTTGGGGATATAAAACCAGGAAAACGTGAAGAGTTGAGAGAGAACTGCCAAGCCACTGATAAATGCAGACTGCCCACACAATAGGTCTCTTAAAGGTACATTTATCTATCAACGACCTGTGAAAGAGAAATTCTGAGAAGAAGAAAATCTACAGAGGAAGATACAAATGGAAGATTCGACAGCTGCCTGGTTTTGAAATGTGGATTTTGGTAAATCTTAATCAGAGGTTTTATTGGACTAGTATTATAAAAGGGAAAGTAACAATAGGAGATGGAAAGAGATTCCGCTTTGGCCCCACTCCTTTCCCTGAACATGTCATCTTGCCGGTAAGTGGGGCCGGGCAGCCGTTACTGGTTTTATTTTATATTTTCCTCTCTCACGCAGCCCAGAGGTTTGTATTTAAATTGGACGGGATTCTTAACGAAAGCATTGATTCTCCTGGATTAATTAGGCATGTTATGGTTGATAATACCTTTTAGGAATGACCAGGAGACGCAGCGAATTCCTCAAGATTATAAGCCATTATTTGCAAACAAAAGCTGTAGCGATCATAGCGACCAACCCTGAAAGCCCACGAACACTGAGAGTACTCACAGTGAGTTATGTTCTAAAAGCCAGGCTCTACCCCCGTTATATTTACATAACCAATCGCACTGAGTCGACATTAACTAATCAGATTCTGTCACAATTGTCTTCTGGATTGCTGCAGACCCCCACATCGTGCTGTGGTAATCTTTTCACCTTTTGTCACCTGACAGGCAGCAGTTGGGCAAGACTGACTCGAGCATGTAATACAGACCTTGGACTTATGTAACATCTCAACATGTATTAATTTATAGTTATATATTCACTTTTACCATAGACGCTGTCCAAATGGCCATTTCTACTATCTTTCAGTCGTTTCCAATCCCTTTCCCACCCCTAAAACTGTAAGAGCAGTGGTCCCCACCCTTATTATTTCTCCTACACACCGTCCAACACAAGTGGGAATAATTATTGTCTGTTGTTTTTAATCTCTCTGATCTGGGAACTTCACTGTCCACAGGTTAGTGACAGCCACTGGCCGCAAGCGGGAACTGCAACCAACTCACGGAAATGTTCAGGGTCTGTCGGGGTCATGAAGCAGCTCATGTGAGCAAACGGACTCTCTCTGTCCACAAAGCACTCAGATTGATGCACACGACTGAGAAATAAAACAGGAAAATCGACGTTTCAGACAAAAAGTCGATGTTCCTGCTCCTCGGATGCTGCCTGACCTGCTGGGCTTTTCCAGCACCTCTCTGATCTAAACTCTGGTTTCCAACATCTGCAGTCCTCACTTTTGCCCTGAGAAATAAAACTACCGATTGTCCAAAATAAAGAATATTGTTGGATACGTTTTGTTCAAAATTGATCAGAATTTCGCAAAAGAAGAGCAATAGTGTGAAAGGGTTGGAATAAAGAAAGTGTTAATTTATGTAAAAAGGTAAAATTCAGGATCTCTGATTTGAGGTTTGAGTTTATTTTAACCTTGAATAGATCTGACACATTAATCCTTCCTCCCCTTCTCAATAGATGCTGTTGGAATTGTTCAATGTTTCCAGCAGCTTGTGTGATTATTTGAGGTTCCTAACAGGAGCAGTGTCTCACTTTTCGAAAAAAATTGCTGTGCTGCAATTAACATTTAAATAAGAATTGGGAAGCTGCAGAGGGGTAAACTTCAGAGCTGCTGAGTTTTGTTACCCACTTCCACGCTGCAATTCATAGAAACCATCGTCATGACAAGCGAGGAGCAATCTGGATGGTTTTGTTTTCTCACAGAATAAAACATTCATGTACTTTCGGAGAAAGTAAGATGACAATGTCAGTTCATCTTCAAGTTCTTCTGTGCAAAATGGCTTTGAAAGCACAACCCTGTGATGTCTGGGAATCAAACGCGGGTTAACTGCTTGGAAGGGAGGTTTCCTTCCCACCATACCACCATCGCTGTGAGACTGAATGGCTCTCAATTCTCAAACGCATTTAACAAGGCCGTGATCATAAGGAATTGAACGTGACGAAAATAAAAACACGAATTTCTGGCGAAACTCAACAGGCCAGCCATCATTAGCATCAGAAATCTTCAGTTCTGAAAAAAAATCATTACACCGAAAGGTTTGACTGCTTTGTTCCCACAGATGCTAGACCTGCCGAATTTCACCAACATTTTCTATAATAGTTTTGAAATCTCCAGTATGGACAGTTCTTTCCTTCAAATAGACCTGATGATGCATTGAGTATAGGAGTTGCAAAGACATGTTGCAGCTGTGCAGGACATTGGTTAGGCCACTTTTTGAATATTGTGTGCAATTCCACTCTCCCTGTCAGAAGGATACTGTAAAACTTGAAAAGTTTCAGAAAAGATTTACCAGGATGTTGCCAGGGTTGGAGGGTTTGAGCCATATGGAGAGGCGTAATAGGTTGGGACTGAGGGGTGACTTTAGAAGTTTATAAAATCGTGAAGGGCATTAATAGGGTGAATATTTTTTCTTGGACTGGGGAATTCAGAACTAGAGGTTATAGGTTTAAGAAGAGAGGGAAAAAGTTTAAAAGGGAACTTAGGGGCAAGCTTTTCATACAGAGGGTGGTGTGTGTATGAAATGAGCTGCCAGAGGAAGTGGTGGAGGCTGGTACAATTGCAACATTTAAAAGACATCTGGATAGGTAAATGGATTGGGAGGATTTAAAAGGATATTGGACAAACTGCTGGCAAATTAACTTAGAATGTCTGGTAGGCATGGACGAGTTGGATTGAAGGTCTGTTTCCGTGCTGTACAAATCTCTGGCTCTATGACCCATTGAAGGGGATACTGGGTCAGGTGATAGTCTACCTCAGAGGCAGAGGTGAAGCAGCATAGAATTGATGTGGAAACTTGATTCGGCCCAACAAGTCCACACTGATTCTTCGAACAGCATCCCGCCTAGACTCACTCCCTAACCCTGTAATCCTGCATTTCCCATGTATGATCCATTTTACCTACACATCCCTGAATAATATGGGCAATTTAGTACGACCAAGGTACCTAATCTGCACATCTTTGGACTGTGTGAGGATACCGGAGAAATGGATTCAGATGAATATCCTCAGGGATTGACAATATTAAAGGCTCACTGACGTTAGAATGAAGTGCTGTCTGCTCATCTGTCCCAAATAATCTGCCCCTTTCTCTGACGTTCTATCCTTGTGTTTCAGATTCCCAAATATACCTAAAAGGGAAATCAGGAGGGCAAAAAGGGGACGTGAGAGAGCTCTGGCAAATAGGGTTTGGGAAAATCCAAAGGAATTCTATAAATGCATCAAGGACAAAAAAGTAACCAAGGAGAGAATAGGGCCCCTCAAAGGTCACAAAAGCAACCTTTGTGTGCACCTGCAGGCGATGAGGGGAGATGGTGAAGGACCATGTTGCATCAGTGTTTACTGTGCAGAAGGACAAGGAACATATAGAACGTGGGAAAATAGACTTCGATATCTTAAAATGTCCATATTACAGAGGAGGAGAAGCTAGATGTCTTAAAACGCATAAAGATAGATAAATCTCCAGGACCTGGTCAAGTATACCCTAGAACTCTCTGAGAAGCGAGTTAAGTAATTGCTGGGCCTCTTGCTGAGATAGGAGAAAGTGAGGACTGCAGATGCTGGAGATCAGAGCTGAAAATGTGTTGCTGGAAAAGCGCAGCAGGTCAGGCAGCATCCAAGGAACAGGAGAATTGACGTTTCGGGCATAAGCCCTTCTTCAGGAAGGTTAAACATAGATATTGACAGGTTTCTCAGAAGGGCAGATCAGTGGCAGATAAAATGTAACCCTGATGAAGGTGAGGTGATGCACTTTGAAAGAAATGACAAGACAAGGTAATGGTCAATGAATGGTAATACACTAGGAAGCTTCGAGGAACAAAAAGCTTGGGGTGATTCTTATTTTTATTGAAAATTTTAACATGTTTTAACAAATTTACAAAAGAAAACTTAAAAAAAGACCCAAGTATAAACATTGATATACAGTTAAATCTTAACCAAAATCTATCAAACAAGAAAAAAGAAATACCAAGAGAAAAAAAAGACAAACTCGACTAACTACTCATCTAACTTACAACTAACCAGAGCGTATCATTAAAATTCTTACATTATTCAAGAGAGAAAAAAAAATCCAATGGATAACACAAATTGAGCAGTGATATACATGCTCGGAATGTGTTAACATCAGATCTCAACAAAACCTGTATTTATCCAAAACATCCTGAGCATAGAGCAGATAAAATTCACAAAAATAAAAAAAAGCTCTTTAGAACATTCAGATCAATATAATAAAAGAAACTATTTCTAAATAGTAAAAAAAGTATAAAATATATTTAAATGGAGATCTTTCCCCCCCCCCTTATTCCCAGGGGGCATCACTTCCTTTCCAAAAAACCATCATAACCTCTCCCAACCAGTGCCCCACCCTTGACCCAGACACCCCACGATAGGAAAAAGACAATTCAAGTATACTACTGAACTAGAACAAACAGAGAGTACCCTCTCCCCAACCCCCCCCCCCCCCCCCACCCACACCAACACCAACACAATATATTAGGTAATGTTAATGCCATATATGAACATATGACTAAAATTACAGTCTCAGCAAATAATAATTAAATATATTAATACAAAATAACAGGGGAAAACAACCCCACTCCCAAGGATAAAGGTAAAATAAGATAAGGTCGCCCCCCTTCCCCCCCTCCTCCCCATCTACATTAACTAGACCCCCAGCATATATATAAAAAAGGGGGGGGGGGAAGGAAATCGCTAAGTAAAGGATGAATAAATAAATCCTTCTTCCCACCCCCCAGAGATAATATTAAACAGTAAGATAATGAAAGGAAACAAAGGGTGTAAATCGGGGTGGGGCTAGGGCAAAACAACATCAATTAACTTTTATAATTTGTCTAAGAGAGTCCAAAAGTTCCTTGGCCTTCTCCGGTGATCCGAAGTTATACACGGACCCTTCATGGCTAAAGCGTAGAGAGCTGGGTATCACAAGGAGTATTGAATGTTTAAATCCCTTAAACGTTTCTTTGCTTCATCAAACACCTTCCTCTTTCAGACCAAAGCTGGGGAAAAGTCCTGAAATAACATAATCTTGGATCCTTTATAAGTCATGGCTTGGGGATCTTTCCCAAGATTTCTGGAGGCTTCCAAGAGCATCTGCCTCAACTTATCGCTCTGCAGCCGGAAAAGGACCGGGTGGGAGCACTGGTTCAAGCCAGGCCCATGTATTGTAACCCGGTCGGCCCATTCTACCCTTACCTGGCCTGATCCAGCCTCCAGATTCAACAACTGCAGAAGCCACTGTTCAAGGAACCCTCTAAGCTGGCCACCTTCTTCCCGTTCGGGATGGCCCAGCAACTGAATATTTTTTCGACGACCTTGATTCTTGAGGTCATCAATGTGATTCTCTAAGGTCCGGATTCGCTGCTCGAGAGGTCACAGCCTTTAGCTCAGCCCTCCAACTCGGCATTCAATTTCTTCAATGTCTCGGCCGTACTTTTGTTGCACAGCTGAGAGCAAATTCCACCGACTTCAGGACTCTTCTACGAACGCATCGATTTTCCATCGAGTTTGGAGATTATTTCCGCAAGGCTCGCCACCGTAGGTAAGTCCCGCGGGGTGGCTGCGGACGCCTCTGCTGCAGATGGGGAGGGTGTGGGAGGGGCTCCTGCCCGCTGAGAATTGCGGGCTCCTTTCCCCCCTCGTCATTTTTACAGGAGACTGAACTGTATAAATTTAGTACTAAACCATTAATTGCATCAAGTATAAACTATTTTTAATTGACTTGGTGAGTGTGGTGGAGGAGGGTGGCCCACTTTGCATAGGTCTTGGGAGGAGCATGACAGACTCAGACTTGCTGAGTCGCCGCCATCTTGGATCTCGAGGTGATTTTTAAGAGATACCTGAAGGCAACAGGCAGGACAGGTTTTTCGGACTTTTATGAAGACATTCAGGATACATGCCTTTACCAGTCGAGTTATGTTATATACGAGCAGGAAGGTCCCATTGGAGCTGTACAGGAGTCATCGAGTCAGAAAGGTCTACGGCATGGAAACAGGCCCTTTGGTCCAACTTGCACATGCAACCCAGTTTTAACAATTAAACTATTCCCACTTGCCTGTGTTTGGTCCATATACTTCGACGTCCACCACATCCATGTACCTGTCAAAATTTTATTTGCTTCCACCACTACCGCTGGCTTCCCATTCCAGACATTCACCACCCTCTTGTGTGAAAAATAATAGCCGCTTTGTACCCTTTTGTATCTCTTCCCTTGAACCTATACCCTCTTGTTTTTGATTCACCCACTGTGGGGGAATATCTGTTGGCTATTTACTTTGTCTAGGACTCTCATTTTTTTTGGACCTTTATAAAGGCGACCCCTCAGTCTCCTTTGCTCCAGAAGTAAGTCCCAGCATGTTCATCTTCTCCTCATAACTCAAGCCTCCCAGTCCAGGTAGCATCCTAGTAAATCGTTCCTGCATTTTTTCTAGTTTTCTAATATCGTTTCTCTAGCATGGTGACCAGAACTGCGTGTCGTACCCAATTGTAGCTTCACCAACATCTTGAACAGCTGCAGAGAGTTATCCCAACTCCTAGACTCAATGCTCTGACCAATGAAAGAAAGTGCAGATCTCTCTAGTCTGCAACACTCCCCAGGGCCCTACAATTGACTGTCTAAGTTCTACGCTGGTTTGACCCACCAAAGTATAACACTTTGCTTTTATCAAATTAAAATCCATTCCCAGTTGGTTAAGATCTTGCAGGATTCTCAGATAACCTTCTTCACCATGCCACAAATCTTGGTGTCATGTGCAAACTTCTTCACCGTCCTTCCTAAACTCTCATGCAAATCATTTATACAAGTAACGAATAATCATGAACCCAGCACTGATCCCTGTGGCACACAGCTCGTTACAGGCCTCCAGTTTGAAAGACAACACACTACCAGCACCCTCTATGTTCTACCGTCAAGCCAATGTTATATCCAATTGGCTAGCTGTTCCTGGATTTCATGAGATACTACCATACTCAACAACTTACCACGTGATACATTGTCAAAGGCTTTGCTGTAGATGGCGTATACCACACTGCCTTTATTTACGCTCTTGTTCGCTACTTCAAAAACTCAATCAATCAGGATATTGTTTAAGCCCACAGTTGGATTACTGTGAGCAGTTTTGGTCATTGTGCCATAGGATGTGATTGCATTGGAAGGAGTGTAAAGGACATTCACCAGAATGTTGCTTGGGCTGCAGTGATTTAGCTGTGCACAAGAGGCTGGATCAGTTTGAGTTACTTTGTTTAGAGCAGACAACAGGATATATCAAATTATGAGAGGCATGGACAGGGTGAACAGAAACCAGTTATTTTCCTTAGTCAAAGGGCCAAGAGCAATCAGGTATAAATTGTAATATCAAAGGCTGGAAGTTTCGAGGGGACATAACACCCAGAGGATGGTAGGGCTCAGCACTATTTTGCCTGGGAGGGTAACTGTTACGGACCATGCCAGACCTCAAAATATTTTGAGAAGTTAGCCTAGACCCTAACTTTTGTTTTAATTTTAAAGGCAGATGTGAAGTGGGTCTTCCAGGTGTGATGTCATTGGTCAAATTATTTGGTTTTAGCAAAACAGAATGTATTTCAACACTGCAGCTGAAACACGAACAAATGAAAGCAGAATTTCGAAAACATAACTATTGGAAAGCTTACGTGACCTGATACAGTAACTATTACTAATTACCTGTTCCAATACAGGAACATCACATAAATACACTCCGGGGAAATAAAGGTTAATTCAAACACAGATTCGAACAGGAAGGAGGGAATAACATCCAGAAAGTGGTTTCAGAGTAAGTCAGAGGATTGTTTTACTGAAACATGCCACTCTCCTGGAATCACACATCTTGTGACTGTTACAGTTAATTTAAAACCAGAAAATTACTGAACTGAGAAAACTGGCCACTCCCCTTCCATTGTTCAACTAAACCTCTTCAGAACCTCTGTCTTTATGACCTCTCTTCTCAAAACAAAATGACAGCATCATAACAGTAACTAAGTTGGGAAAACTCAAAACCTTTAAGACGCACTTGGATAAACACTGAAAATTCAAGACAAAATGTTGGGAAGTGATATTTGTTGTAGCTTTTTTGTGTAATTTTACAAACTGAGTGGATCTATGGGCCACCTCTGTTCTGTATGATGCAATCATTCTATGATTCTGAGATTAAGGTTCTGAATTCTTTTTTGTCTTCGATTTGAGGAAATGTGACCTGGTGTTCACTCCAGGTATTGGTGTGGTCAGTATCAGCTTCAGGCTCTGTACATTCACACATAGGATTTCCCAAATGAGATGTAAAACTGAATTAATGAGGAAAGCAATGCTATAACAGTGCAACAATTCCCAAGGAGCTCTACACCATGAGGTATTGAGTGGCTGAATATGAAAGTCATCAATGAAAAGAATATCAAATAAATTAGATATTCATTGGCTGATAGCACATGAAATGATGCAAGTATTGTCGTTTGAAGACAAATTGCAATTAATGTTTTAGACCTCATAGGATACAGTCTTTGGAGTATTTAATCACAGACATAAATCTCAATGACATCATGTCATTAAAATAAACCTGTTCTCATAACCAGGTGTACTCAAAGTTTCCCCTTCGGAGATACCATGCAATTTAAAGTCCATTTCCTCAATAATTCTCTGATTCCAACAGTTTGCCAGCAGCAGGAAGGGAAGATTGTTTCACAAAGTACAAAATGTATCCTGTAAGACAAGTAATTGAAAAAATATACTATACCATTCTTGCCATTATTGGCATTCCTGGTAAGTCCTGGAACAACTTCACTTGTATGAATCACTGGACTAAACCATGCTGATTTCCCCTGTACGATTGCTAATTATTTTATTTCCATTTAGCAAGGCAAATCTCAATGTCAGATGATATTTCCCTCGCTCACGGAGTTTAAAGTGAATGTTTTGCTGTTTAGGAGGCTCCTCAGTAATGTGCAGTGTTGTGTGTTTCTCTACACTAAGCAGAATGGGTTTGCATTGATGCCACATTGATAAAGTTTTGCTGAGCTTCAGTCCTGACTGCTCGAGAAAGTGTTTAGCAAGACCACGCTCTCTCTGTGTTAGGTTAATGCCGGTTATCGGTCAGATGGGTTTTGTAACAACCCACTTCCTAGTGACACCTGGTGTTTCCCATTCCTTGATGGAAAGGGATTGTGTTAGTGGATCTTGCTTAGGCAGCTTGCTCCAAATAGGAGCCCAGATACAACAGGGTTCAGCAAGTTATGGAGTGATAAGCGTGGATCAGCACAGATGGCTTCAATGATCTTGTGTGTTTGCAGCAGTCAGTAGATGTGAGGAGGTGTGATATTTGTAAGAACAGTTCACTCAGAGGGGTACTGAGTGCAGAGTTCCAACTGTGATGTTTTTTTTTTGAAATTATTTGATTGTGAAAAAATCATGTAAACTGCGCCATTTGTCAAAAGATGCACAATACTGTGGTGCAGACTTTAAAAGTACAAAAGCTGAGATCTGAAGTGCTGTGTCAGTAGCTGTCCCAAAGAGAATCAAATAACTTTCACAAACAGAATGTTTCTCACTTTGCCCTTTGATGCTGTTGTCCTTTTATGTTGTCCAACTGATAATTCTGTTGTGTCCACTGATGGAGCTGACAATTGTCATGACATCTGCCTTTAAGAGATATTTGTTCTGTTCGGTTTCTTTTGAAGAAGTGTTCAGAAATTTGATGTCAAGGTGACTGCTCCATGGAAAACAGTAAATAAATGCTTTTTTCAAGGAGGCAAAAGAAGAATGAGTGGGTGGAATCGGACTCTCACAACGCAGGGCTGACAATTATTGAAGTTTGAGCTTTGGATTGAAACTGCTGGACACAGCTTTCACTCTGTTGCTGCGGCAAAAAGCTTGCAGTCACTCTCTCTGCTGCGAGATTCATTCCGTCAGCATTGCTTCTGAGATTGGAGGAGATAGCAAATGAGGGAAATCTATTCTGATGAATTTGCCTTCACCAACTATGTTTGTGGGAATGCTGCTGTGTTGGTACAATTGAAGAGTCATAATTAAATAATGTAACAATTTGTTAAGAATTTCGACAGTTAAAGTTATATCAATTCTTTTTTTGGTTTCTACTTTAACTATGGTGGAAGAATAAATTGAGCTTTTGCTTAAAGCAGAGTGTTTGACCAATCAAGTCACACCTGGAATACAATGCCTTATACTTGCCTTTAAATGAGATAAAAATTAGAGTCTCGGTTATTTCATGATATTGTTTGAGAAATTGTGGTCTGGTCCAGAACACAGAAACATTGTGGAGTACAAATGGGAAATTCTTCCCCTATGTTTCGTAAAAGTTTCCAAAATGGAGATAAACTGAAGTGATTAATTTCAGAAAGGGAAAATGGCAGAGCAGCAATGTTAATTCAGTGAAATGTCCCATAGACATGTTAACTATTGTCCAAATAGTTGGGACTGATTAATCTTCAAGCAAGATTAGGGCAAGCTGTGGGACCTAGTATCTCTAATTTATTGGCTTGACATTAGTAAGGATGGATATAGAGTTGGACGTGTTCACACTATTTCAAGTCTGATCCTAATTAGGTTTTGATAAACAGTTTCTCAATCGATAATTCACAATCTTTCCACACCTAAAATTTCAGTGAGTTCTGCTCTTTGTTTTGTGATATATATCCTTCATGGGAGGAAGATGTTTCAATGAGAAATTTTCCCCAACCAGTTTTAAGGCAATGTATCAAAATGAAAATACTAATAATAAGTCGAATAAAATTGTTTCAACAAATACCTCTTCAGTACCTATAATCTTATGACTATGATTAATAATTGAGTTGGAGAGCATTACAAAGGCTTAACAGTCCAGAATTCTGAAAGTTTTAAATATTAATCTATCAACCAAGCCTCTTCTATTGACACATTTTCGAACCCTGAATGAGCATTCCATATTAATGGCGCCAGTATGGTCTCTCTCATTCAGGGAAGTCACATGTCCATGTATTGTATCTGAAAATCCTTTGACATTTCATACCCAACTTTAGTACAGTATCAAATTTCTCTCAGCAAAATTCGAGATGTGTCTGTGTGTGTGTATGTTTATACTCTCACACACCTTTTGAATGTGGCAAACTAAATATAGAAAATCGTGAATGAATTATTTTACCTTCATCATAAATAATCGATTCAGCCTGCAATCTGTATTCTCTATGTCACTAACTCAGCTCACAGTGTTCATTTCCAGAATTGTGAGCAGTTCTCTTTGTGGTAATGACAAACATTCTCTTCTCTACAAAGAAGTCAATATTCTGTCTCTCGTTGCTATTTTTATTGTACTAGTGCCTCTGACTTTCCAACATAATGACATGTTAACTCTGTCGTGCACCAATCTCAGGATTGTTTGATTGCATTCACAGAAACATTGATCTGTTCCTCAACCAGATGCACCTACTTTTACAGTTACATTTTAATGACTGGAAAAATATTCAGCTCTTAAAATGAACACATTCACAACAATGAGCCCTCAAAAAAGAGTCAATGAGATTTCATTGTTTTCATACTGACTCCAAATGAAGATGGTTCAGTCTGTTAGCGTGCCATCACCTCAGCCATTGCACATCTCCATCGGAATTCTTCAGGGTCATGTCCTAGGCCCCAAAATCTGCAGCTGCCTCACCAGTGCCCTTCCCCGCATTGCGCAATTATGAGCAAACATCCCCACTTTGGAAATGGCAATGTTCAGCATCATTTACTTTCTTAGATAATGAAGAGGTCTCTGTCCATATACAATGTTGTGAAGGTGCCGGTGTTGGACAGGGATGGACAAACTGAAGTCCCACAATACAAGATTATTGTTCAACAGGTTTATTTGCAATCCCAAGAATTTCGAGAGTTGCTCCTTTTTCGGGTGAAGTGGAGGAAAGCTCTGAAAACTTGTGAAAGCCTGTTGTACTATAACCCGATGTTATTTGATGTTGGAATTTGTTCATATACAGTGAGATAAGATCTGATAATAGACAGCAACATTTGCATACCACAAGCGGTAGGCAATGATTGTCTCCGAACAGTGAGAATCTACTAATCTCCCATTGGATGACTATCTCTGAATGCATGATGACCAATACAAGAGCTGTGGTAACAGAAGTATGTTAGACACTCTAATTACAATGGCAATACCTGTCTCTCCAATCCATGTCTCCCACCCAGAATGCATAGCCCAGTGGTGGAATGGAATGCTGTCCATGTATCTGGCTGACAGCAGCTCAATTGTAACAATGGGTGCAACGTTCACAAAGTACCACACTGTGTAGGACAAACAGTCGATTCATTGGCATGTCAATCACCACATTCAGTAGTCACAGTCTTCACCAATGACACCATGACCAACAATGAATACCACCTACAAAATTCAAAATATTTAGAGTTTAAGTCTCAACTCACAAATGTATGATCTCCAGTACCTAGTCAAACAAGTGTAGCATAGAACCGCCATCACATGCCAGTTAGCTTTCATTCTGAATTCAGAATATATCGTTGTTCCATCACCTTTGCTGGGCAAAAATTCTGCAACTCCCTCCAAGAACACTGTGGGTTGTCCTGCACCCAGGATGTAATGCAAACGTTCAAAAAGGCAGATCTCCAGCACCCACAGAAAGGCAAATAGAGCTGGATAATGAACATTTGGACAGATTATAGGCCATGACATGATCACATTTTATAAATAATCATTATTTCGATATCTGCACAAGGGTATCTCTGAACCAGTTTAACGGGTGACTTTAGACTCTCAAGTCCATATTCTATTCAATTCAATTTACACCATTTGTCATTGGGACATGAGATCTCTGAATTTATAGTCTCTTGATAAGACCAGTCAATCATGGTTTCCCCGAATTTTCAGCATTGGCCTGAATCCATGGAAGGAGATCCTGATACCAAGCAATGATACAATGGGGTTTCTTGGAAAAAGCTATGGTCCAATTCTGGTGATTTCCATTGAAAATGCTGGTTAAAACTTGTGGTTCTTGGCCCTGTTATGTGCTCTAAATCTCGGAGGGGGATCTCCATTCACAAGGTGATGCCTAGCAGAGGGGCTTTGGTGTGTGAGACTGGACATCAGGCAGAAAGCTTTGCTTAATCTCAGACATAGAGTGTGATTTCTAAACTGGGAAATTGCAATGACCAATACAACATAAATTCATATTTTACTTGAATGAGGGCTATGGTGTACGGTCTTTGACGTGTGGGGGGGGGGGGGGGGGAAAGGTGAGGGAAGGCCATAGCAAATATTGAAGCTCTTCTGATTGTGCTGTGTATCCAATCTGGGCGATGGTGGTGGTATTCACTGCTGAATACTTGTAGTTCAGATTGTCAGGATATTCTGAAGGAAGAACTCAATGTCTCGTCATTTGTTTCTTCATATTGCAGGGGCCATGCATTTCTGGACACTGCAGTGTGTTTGAATGGCCCATGCTTTTAGTTCCTGCAGTGCAGATGTACAATTCTAGAGGCAATCTAATTTCATCACTTTCACAAATATATTCTGCTCCTTTTTGAAAGCTCCAATGGAATCCACTTCCATCACTCTCCCAGGCAGGACATTCCAATTCCTATCAACTCTTTGGGTAAAGAACTTTCTCCTAATCTTACTACCATCTCTCTTGCTGATAATCCTGAAGATGTATTCCCTAGTTATTCACACACCAATGATTGAAATATCATTGTTTACCCTGTCAAAATTGTTCAGAATTATGAACTCCTCTGTCAGGTCATCTCTTAATCTTCTCTAACACAAAGAATAAACCTAATCTCTCTCAATTTTCCTTTTCGCTGAAATCCATCATTCAGAGGTTTATTGTTGTAAATGTTCTTCCCTATCTATTTTGTAAGTGCATTTGATTCATTTTCAGAAGCTTTGATGTTGTGGTTATAATTCTTTATCTTGATGTGGCATGGAACAACAATTATCATTGGTTTTCACACATTCCTTACCATCTGTACTCAACCAAAGAATATTTGATCAGTAACTTCAAGTCTCTATTGTTTCCTTTATCTCCCTAACAGTTAGTCTAGTGGTGATTATATTCCTGTGTCGGGACAAGTGTGGTCTTTCTAAATGCAGCACTTGCTATCTGGTAGCCATGGCAGCGTCTGACCTACTGTTCATTTTCTTTGAAATCATAATTAGTTGGTTTCGCTACTATTATTATCCACAATGTTTCCTGGACATCGTTCCTGTTTGCCGTGTTACCTATGTCCTGAACTTCATAGCAACTGATTGTTCTGTCTGGTTCACTGTCGCTTTTTCTTTTGATCGATTTGTCGCCATTTGTTTTCATCAGATGAAAACCACATATTGCACAGAGAAAACTGCAATGAGAGTTCTAGCAACAATGTGCATCTTCTTTTCTTTGAAGAACATTCCCAACTATTTTCGATATGAACCTCTAACAATAATCAACAATGTTCCATGGTATTGTTATTCCAGCAACAGTTATTATAATGACCCTCGATGGGCAAGTTTTAAATATTTTGAATATTTTTTAACACCATTGCTCCCATTCACTTTTATTCTTTTTATTAACATTCTGACTGTCAGACATATCCTTGAGGCCATTAAAGTACGTAAGGAACTGAGGGGTCAAAGAAAAACAGAGAATGAACCAGAGGTAGACAACAGACGCAATTCTGTCTTTTTACTCTTTGCTATATCCACCAGTTTTATCCTTCTCTGGTCGATGTATGTTACATATGCATTTAATGCTGGTTTTTCCTTGAATTGGGATGATTTTTATCTCTTTGAACAAGTTGCATATATGCTGCGGAGCTTAAGTTGCTGCACAAATGCATGTATTTATGTGATGACACAGAAAAAATTCAGAGAGCAATTAAAGTATGTCATGAATTATCCAGTGATAAAAATAATTCAATTGATGAATGAATCCAAGTAACTGAGAGCCGATAATGGAACAAGGAGTCAACGTGAGGAAGGGACCAAAAAGAGGAAATGGATAGGCAACATGATAACACTCCTTTTGGAATGGGCAAGGAATGACCCGAAGATGCAACAAGAAAAAGACTGGGGGCAAAGTAAAGTGCTGTTAGCAATGAGCAACAGTTCGAAGAAAGTTGAACAAAAAAAAAACACAACTGAAAGAGAAATTAGATGAGCCTGAGAAAAGAAATTCATTCCAAATAATTTCTCCTCAGACAGTGAACCAATACCAAACAAAAATCTGAAGGAAAGTCTCATCATTCACTGCATGCCAACTTGGGAACAGCAACGATAGGCTCCTGTGAACTCCTGCTCATGGAATTCTCCGATACACACATCTGGACACATTTTAAAATTGAAAAGTTTCCTATTTTAAAGATTAAATAACAAACTGTGAAAGAAATCTGTGTACTTTGGTTATAAGCGTTTTTATTTTCAGCAAGACTGTGTGTTTCCATTCAGTCCCCCCCCGGCCTGATGCTGACATCACTTCCTTTTGTCATTTATTTCTTTCCCCGAATCAGCTGCTGTGTTGATCAGGAGAATACAAGCTCCAACCAGAGAGCTCAGTTACAGATGAGATCCCATGCTCAGGAATGGGGTCGGATATCGTGGATGAGCCAACATCCTCAGTGCTTCCATGGAAATGTTTTGTGGCTCTCAGTGAGCTCGATGGAGTCAATGAGAACTTCTCTGATTTCTGTTCGCATGTGGCTTCCGAATTGAGCCTGAGATCAATTCAAACACATGTCCACATCGTCACCAAGAGTCATTGTTTCCATCTGTGAAATGGCTCCTACATCCATCCCTGCCTCAGATCTTATTTGGCAAATCACTCATTCATTGCATTGTGACCTCGGGACCCTCGTGTCCAGCACCATTTCGCTCTGAAAGCAGATTATTAACTCCACACATTTGCTTTATCCAGATTTCTTCCTCTATTCTGATTTGCTTTCATAACAAATCCCATTTTCTCGTCATCCAGTTAACGTAATAACCGACACAGGCATATTGTCCTCCAAATTATCAATGTTGAATTCTCATCTGTCTTGCTTGGATTGGTGTGACTCGTGTTATAAACTCGATCTGAAAGTGTTAGATATTCAGCTGTGATATAAATGTTACCAGCTGGTGAAATGTTAGATGAAATTACCGATTTCATTGAATTAAGTCAAATGAAATGGAAGGGAAGCATTCCAGAAACAAAAGTACATTTGACAATTGGGAACAATCCTGTGTTGCTGAACTGTCTCAACGCCTGGACTCCATCTCTACTCCTTCCGATTAAAGAGCTCCTTCTTTTTAAAATGCTCCTTAAAATCTTCCTTATGCACAAGTTATTGTCATCTGACCTACTATCACCTGCTATGGATCAACATTAACTCTATTTTGTTTGGCATGATAAAAAGGTCTTTTTAAGTATGTTTATGCAGTGATAGAATTGTACAGAATGGAAATAGACCCTTCAGTATGACTCATCTATGCCAATCAGAAATCCAACATTAATCTAGTCCCATATGCCAGCATTTGGCACTTATCGCTCTGAAACTGTCCTGTTTACGTACCTTTCTGGATGCTTTATAAATATCGTAATTGCACCTACTCCGCCACATGCTCTGGCATTTCATTCCAAACTTGCATCACCCTCAGGGTGCAAAAGTTGCCCCTTTGTTCTCTTTTAAATATTTTCTCCCTCACCTTAAACTTATGTCCTCTAGTTTTAGAATCCCCTGCGCTGGACGAAGACCTACACAATTTACCCAATCCATGTCCCTCATGATCTTATAAACCTCCAGACAGTCACAACTCAGACACTCCAGTGAAAATTAGCCCAGCCCATTCAGCTTCTCCCTATAGCTCAAACTATCCAAACGTGGAAATTCCTTATCAATATTTTCTGAACACTTTCAAGTCACGCATCTTTTCCAAAGCAGGGAGACCAGAATTGAATACATTTGTCATTAACTATCAAGCAGCACCTGCTTATCAATAACCTGCTCAGTGACATTCTGTTTGGGTGCTGCTGGAGCCATTGAGCTCCTGAATTCATTACAGCCTTGGTTCAAACATGGACAAAATAACTCCATTCCAGAGGAACATCAAGGCTGCTTTTGACCAAGTGTAACGTCAAGGATCCCGAGCAAAACTGAAATCAATGGGTACCAGGGGGCAATCTCCCCGGTAGTCAGAGTCATAGCTGACACATGGGAAAATGGTAATGTTAGTTGGAGGTGAGTCAACTCAGCTCCAGGCTATTCCCTGCAGAAATTCCTAGACCCAAACACCTTCAGCTGCTTCATCAATGACCTTCCCTCCATCATAAGGTGAGGAATAGGTATGTTCACCAATGATTGCACAATGTTCAACACTATTTATGACTCCTCAGACACAGACATTCCACACTGTATAAAAAGCTTACCTTGTGAATCTGCAGCAGGTGCGGTGACAGCGAAGACCAGGGGCTGCTGGGCATTAAATAAATTCTGTAAAAACTTACCTCATGAACAGGTAGAGTTCATGCTGAACAGGAAGAAAATGGGATGGCTCAATAAGTGAGATTATACATTTGGGTGGTTGCTTAACTAGAAACATAGAGTCATAGTCATAGAGATGGACAGCATGGAAACAGACCCTTTGGTCCAACTTGTCCATGCAGACCAGATATCGCAATCCAATCTCATCCCACCTGCCAGCACCCAGCCCATGTCCCTCCAAACCCTTCCTATTCATATACCCATCCAAATGCCTCTTAAATGTTGCAATTGTACCAGCCTCCACCACTTCCTCTGGCAGCTCATTCCATACACGTACCACCACAATCGCAAAAACGTTGTCCCTTACGGCTCTTTTATATCTTTTCCACTCTCACCCTAAAACTATGCCCTCTAGTTCTGGACTCCCCAGCCCCAGGGTAAAGACTTTGCCTATTTACCCTATCCATGCCCCTCATAATTTTGTAAACCTCTACATGGGCACCCCTCAGCCTCCGACGCTCCAGTGAAAACAGCCCCAGCCTGTTTAGCCTCTCCTTGTATCTCAATCCTCCAACCCTGGCACCATCTTTGTAAATCTTTTCTGAACCCTTTCAAGTTTCACAACATCTTTCCGATAGGAAGGAGACCAGAATTGCACACAATATTCCAACAGTGACCTAATCAATGTCCTGTACAGCCACAACATGACCTCCCAATTCCAGTACTGGTCTCCCATCCTACTCCTCCTCAAAACAGAAAAAGTATTGTGCACCGATTTGGTAAGGTTATTAGTTTTATTTTTGAATAGTCTCTTTGGGAATTTAGAATGGTGGGAATGGAGGTCAGGGCAGCTGAATGCTCCCCCTCCAGAATGTGAGAGATAAGGGTCACCATGAGTATCCCTGCTGACTGCATCTACAGGAAGTGCACCCAACTCCAGCTTTTCAGAAACCGCATTAGATTAGATGACATAGAGTGTGGAAACAGGCCCTTCAGCCCAACAAGTCCACACCGACCCACCAATACGCACCCACGCAGACCCATTCCCCTACACCTAACACTACGGGCAATTTAGCATGGCCAATTCACCTAACCTCCACATTTTTGGACTGTGGGAGGAAACCGGAGCACCCGGAGGAAACCCACGCAGACACGGGGAGGATGTGCAAACTCCACACAGTCAGTCACCTGAGGCGGGAATTGAACCGGGGTCTCTGGCGCTGTGAGGCAGCAGTGCTAACCACTGTGCCACCGTGCCACCCACAGAACCTGACCATGATATTTGCATGATAACATGGCTTTTACCGATTAATATTTGGAATCATTTTACTATGTATGAAGTATCTCAGATTAGATTACTTACAGTGTGGAAACAGGCCCTTCAGCCCAACAAGTCCACACCAACTCACAATCCATCCATACCACTACATTTACCCCTTCACCTAACACTACGGCCAATTCACCTGACCTGCACATCTTTGGACTATGGGAGGAAACCACTGTGCCACCATGTCGCCGAGTTAGGGAACTGAAGCTTGAGCTAGATGAAATTCAGATCATTTGGGAGGCTGAGGGGGTTATTGAGAGGAGTTACAGGGGAGGTAGTCACATCTCAGATACAGGAAAAAGGTAGATGGGTTACAGTCAGGGGATGGAAAGGGAACAGGTAGACAGTGAAGTGATCCACTGTGGTTGGTTCTTTCAATAACAAGTATACTGTTTTGGATACTGTTGATGGGGAATGAATTAGCACGTGTAAGCCATGGGGCACAGGTCTCTGGCACAGAGTCTGTCCCTGTTGCTCAGAAATGAAGGGGGAAGAGGAGCAGAACATCAATCATTGGGGACTCCATCGTTAGGGGGAACAGATAGGATGTTCTGTGGGAACGAGAGAGACTCATGTTTGATGTGTTGCCTCCCAGGTGCCAATGTTTGTGATGTACAGTATCATGGTTTTGGGATCCTAAACAGGGGGGTGGATGTGGACCAGCTCCAAGTCGTGGCACATGTAGGCACCAACAACATCAGTGAGAAACAGAATGGGGATGTAATGGAGAAATTCAAGAAGCTAGTGTGGAAGCTGAGAGCTAGAACAAACAGAGTTGTTATCTCTGGTTTGTTACTCGTGCTGAAAATGTGTTGCTTGAAAAGCGCAGCAGGTCAGGCAGCATCCAAGGAGCAGGAGAATTGACGTTTCGTGCATGAGCCTCATTCAGGAATGAGGAAAGTGTGCCCAGTAGGCTAAGATAAAAGGTAGGGAGGAGGGACTTGGGGGAAGGGCGTTGGAAATGCAATAGGTGGAAGGAGATTAAGGTGAGGGTGATAGGCCGGAGTGGGGGTGGGGGCGGAGAGGTCAGGAAGAAGATTGCAGGTTAGGAAGGTGGTGCTGAGTTCAAGGGTTGGGACTGAGACAAGGTGGGGGTAGGGGAAATGAGGAAACTGGAGCAATCTGAGTTCATCCCTTGTGGTTGGATGGTTCCTAGGAGGAAGATGAGGCGCTCTTCCTCCAGCCGTTGTGTTGCTATGGTCTGGTGATGGAGGATTCCAAGAACCTGCATGTCCTTGGTGGAGTGGGAGGGGGAGTTGAAGTGTTGAGCCACAGGGTGGTTGGGTTCGTTGGTCCGGGTGTCCCGGAGGTGTTCTCTGAAACGTTCCGCAAGTAGGCGGCCTGTCTCCCCAATTTAAAGGAGGCCACATTGGGTGCAGCGGATGCAGTAAATGATGTGTGTGGAGGTGCAGATGAATTTGTGGTGGATATGGAAGCATCCCTTTGGGCCTTGGAGGGAAGTGAGGGGGGAGGTGTGGGCGCAGGTTTTGCATTTCTTGCGTTTGCAGGGGAAGGTCCCGGGAGTGGAGGTTGGGTTGGTTGGGGGTGTGGATCTGACGAGGGAGTCACGGAGGGAGTGGTCTTTTTGGAATGCTGATAGGAGAGGGGAGGGAAATATATCCCTAGTGGTGGGGTCTGTTTGGAGGTGGCGGAAATGACAACGGATGATATGATGTATATGGAGGTTGGTGGGGTTGTAGGTGAGGACCAGTGGGGTTCTGTCCTGGTGGCGATTGGAGGGGCAGGGTTCAAGGGCGGAGGAGATGCAGTGGAGAGCATCGTCGATCACTTCTGGGGGGAAATTGCAGTCTTTGAAGAAGGAGGCCATCTGCGTTGTTCGGTATTGGAACTGGTCCTCCTGGGAACAGATGCAGCGGAGACGAAGGAATTGGGAATATGGGATGGTCTGAACGTAGTCCGGAGTCCGTGCGGGGGTCAGTAACTGAACGTAGTCCGGCGGCCGTGCGGGGTCAGTAACTGAACATAGTCCGGAGTCCGTGCGGGGTCATTAAACCTTTGTTACTCGTGCCACATGTTTACAAGGCGAGGAATAGAGAGAGAGAGAGAGAGAGAGAGAGAGAGAGAGAGAGAGAGGAGTTGAACACATGGCGACAGGGATGGTGCAGGAGGGAGGAATTCATATACCTGAATAATTGGGGCTCATTCTGCGGTAGGTGGGACCTCTACAAACAGAATGGTCTACACCTGAACCAGGACAGTAACAATATCCGAGGGTTTTTTTGTCAATGCTCTTTGGCAGGATTTAAACTAATTCATCAGGGGAATAGGAACTAGAATTGTAGCTCCAGTGTCCAGGAGGTTGAGAGTAGTGAGGTCATAAATAAAGTTTCAGGAGTGTAGCGGCAGGCAGGAAGGTGCTTTGAAGTGTGTCTACTTCAACACCAGGATCATCCAGACAGAGGTGGGTGAACATGCAGCATGGATTGGTACCTGGGACTTTAACTTTGTGGCTATTTTGGAGACATGGATGGAGTAGGGACAGAAATGGTTGTTGCAGATTTCGGGGTTTAGATATTTCAGTAAGAACAGGGAAGGTTATAAACGAGAGGGAGGCATGGCATTTTTAGTCAAGGGCAGAATGACAGTGGCAGAAAAGATGTTTGATGAGGACTCATCTACTAAGGTAGTATGGACTGAGGTTAGTTACAAGGAAGAAGAGGTCATCCTGTTGGGTGTTTTCTGTATGCCTCCAAATATTTACAGAGATGTAGAGGAAAGGATTGCAAAGATGATTCTAGATAGGAGTGAAGGTCACGGGGTATTTGTTAAGGGGGCTTTAACATTCCAAATATTGCTTCAAAATGCTGTAGTTTGAGAAACTTCGATAGATCAGTTTTGTCCAATGTGTGCAGGAGGGTTTCCTGACACAGTATGTAAACAGGCCAACAAAGAGGCGATGCCACATTGGATTTGGTACTGGGTAATGAACCAAGCCAGATGTTAGTTTTGGAGGTAGGTGAGCACTTTGGTGATAGTGACCGCAATTTGGTTATGTTTACTTTAGCGATAGATAGGCACAGGTATACACCACAGAGAAAGAGTTACAACTGGGGCAAAGGTTTTTATGATGCGATTAGGCAACAGTTAGAATCCATAGGATGGGAAAGGAAATTGAGGGGATAAGCACAATTGAAATGTCGAGCTTGTTCAAGGGAGAGCTACTGCTGTCCTTGATAAGTATGTACCTGTCAGGCAGGGAGGAGGTTGTCAAGCGAGGTAACTGTGGTTTATTCAAGAAGTTGAATCTCTTTTCAAGGGAAGGAGGAGGCTTATGAAAAGAAGAGATGTGAAAGCTCAGTTTGGGTGATTGAGAGTTACAAGTTAGCCAGAAAGAACCTAAAGTGAGAGCTCAGAAGAGCCAGGTCATGAGAAGTCTTTGGTAGCTAGGATCAAGGAAAACCCTAAAGCTTTCGTGAGGTATGTCAGGAATAAAAGAATGACCAGAGTAAGACTAAGGCCTGTCAAGGACAACACTGGGAAGTTGAGTGTGGGGTCCAAAGAGACAGGAGAGGCACTAAATTAATAATTTTCATCAGTATTCACACAGGAAAAGGACAATGTTGTCAAGGAGAATACTGAGATACAGGCTCTTAGAGTAGATGGGATTGAGGTTCAGTAGGTGGTGTTAGGAATTCTGGAAATTGTGAAAATAGGTAAGTCCCCTGGGCCAGATGGGATTCTCTGAGAAGCTATGCAGAAGATTTCAGAGCCTTTGGCTTTGATCTTTTTGTCACCATTCTCTACAGGAATAGTTCCAGACGACTGGATGATAGCAAATGTTGTCCCCTTGTTCAATAAGGGGGGGTAGAGTCACCCTAAAAGTTATAGACCAATGAGCCTTACTTTGGTTGTGGGTAAGGATTATAAGAGATAACATATATAATCATCTAGAAAGGAATAATTTGATTGAAGATCACCAACACAGTTTTGTGAAGGGTAAATCTTCTTTGTGACTTCTTCAAAAGACTCAGTCAAGTTATTGAGACATGGCTTCCTTTGCACAAAACCATATTGACTATCCCTAATCAATCCTTGTCTTTACAAATATGTATAAATCCTATCTGGCAGAATCCCCTCTGACAACTTATCTACCACAGATGTCAGGCTCACTGGTCAATAGTCCCCTACATTTTCGTTACCATTTCCTTAAATAATTGCACAACATTAGCCACCCTCTCGTCTTCCGGTACCAGACCCGTGGTTATTGATGATATAAATATCTCAGTAAGAGGCCCAGCAATTCCCTAACTTCCTGCAAAGTTCTGCGATCTACCTGATCAGGCCCTGCGGATTTATCCATCATTAGATATTTTAAGATGCCCAGCACCTCCTCTCTGGAATTATGGAAACTTTTTTCAAGATATCACTACACATTTCTCCAAGCTCTCTAGCTTTTCTATCCTTCTCCACAGTTTGAGAATGATGTTGTGTTAAAGTGTGCAGTGATGGTGGTATCCTAGTGAGTGTAGCTGCATTCTAAGCAGGTGGCCTGGGTTGGATTCCTGGCAATTGCCTATTGAGATTTTTATATTGACCAAACGGAAAACTCAAAGCGAAAATGAATTTGATCAGTTTGAAAATACATGTCACTTTCATTCCATATGTCTATCCAATGACTATTTAAATGCCCTTAAAGCTGGTGAGTCTAATACTGTTGAAAGCTGGCTGTTCCATGCCCTAATACTCTCTGAGTAAAGAAACTACCTCTAACATCTGTCCTAGATCTATCAGCCCTCAATTGAAAGCTATGTCCCCTCGTGCTAGCCATCAACATCAAAGGAAAAAGGCTGTCACAATCCACCTGATCTAACCCTCTGATTATCTTAGATGTCTCAATTAAGTCACCTCTCAATATTCTTCTCTCTAATGAAAACAGCCTCAAGTCATTCAGCCTTTCAAGGAACAAAGAAAATTTACAGCCCAGGAACAGGCCCTTCGGCCCTCCAAGCCTGAGAAGATCCAAATGTACTGTCTAAACCTGTCGATCAATTTCTAAGTATCTATATCCCTCTGCTCCCCACCTACTCATGCATCTGCCCAGTCACATCTTAACTGAATCTACCGTGCCTGCCTCTACCACCTCTGCTGGAAACACATTCCAAACACCCACCACCCTGTGTGAAGTTATCCCCTTAGACTTTCCACCTCTCACTTTGAAAGCATGACCTCTTGATATTGAATTCTTCACCCTGGGAAAAAAACTTGTCTCTATCCACCCTGTCTGTACCCTTCATGATTTTGTAAACCTCAAATCAGGTTCCCCCCTCAATCTCCTTTATTCGAGTGAAACTAAACCTAACCTACTGAACCTCTCTTCATAGCTAGCACCTTCCATACCAGGCAACATCCTTGTAAACATTCTCTGCACCCTCTCCAAAGTGTCCACATCCTTTGGTAATGTGGCGCCCAGAACTCTACACAGTATTCTAAATGCAGCTGAACCAATGTCTTGTAAAAAGACCTTTCCTCAAGACCTTCCTTCCATACCAGGCAACATCCTAGTAAATGTCTTCTGAACCCTTTCCAATGCTTACACATCCTTCTTACAATGTGGTGACCAGAACTGTACACAATATTCTAAGTGTGGCCGCACCAGAGTTTTTATAGATGCAGCATGACCTCATAGCTTTGAAACTCAATCCCTCTGTCGATAACAGCTAGCATACTGTGTGCCTTCTTAACAACCCTATCAACATGGGTGGCAACTTTCAAGGATCTGTGTACATAGACAATGAGATCTCTCTGCTTATCTATACTACCAAGAATCTTACCATTCACCCAGAACTCCGCATTCCTTTTGCTCTTTCCAAAGTGAATCATCTCACACGTTTCCATATTAAACTCCATTTGCCATCTCTCAACCCAGCTCTGCGGCATATCTATGTCTCTCTGTAACCTGCAACATCTTTCATCACTATCTACAACACCACCGATGTTAGAGTCATCCACAAATTTGCTAATCCATCCTTCTACACCCTCATCCAGGTCATTTATAAAAAAGATAAACAGCAGTGGCCCGAAAACAGATCCTTGCTTATTTGGCTGTGAAATATATACAAGTTTTAGTTGCTGTTTTGACAACAATTCAAACTTAACCAATCAGTTTCAACTATGCCACAGAATGCAAAAACCCAATCAACTCTGAATTTATTGTTTTGCCAACATTGGAACAATGAGGCGATCTGATATTTGGCATACAAAAATGTGGATATTTTGAAAATTGCAGAAAGAGCAACTGCCATCGAGAGAGACCCAAGAAATTTGGTAACACTCACTATCAAAGGTACCTTTTCATATGAAACATACTCGCAGTAAAAAGGAAGACGACGACTATTGGAGATCATCAGCTGAAAGAAGACAGGCACCGAAGATGACAGCTGCTGTGTGATTTTGAAATTAAGTTGATGTAATTTTAATATGTGTCTTATTAGAACAGCACATTGTTGTAGAGTTGGAGGCAGATAATAAGCAGTTTGGGGGGGGGGGGGGGTGCTTAGAGTTGTGCATAGTTGTTGTTGAATGTTCACTTTTATAGAGTTAAAAAATAAATTGATATTATTTTCTTGAAATCGTGGATTTTGGGAATTCTCTATCACTCATACCTTAACAGAGGTGAGCTTTTCTGGGTATTGGGTTTAATTAACAAAAAAGTGTTCACCACCATGTTGTAACAAGCGTCATACAATGGAAACACACCCTTCAGTCCAATGGGTCTATGCCAACCATAACCTGAAACTAAACAATCCCACCTGCCTGCACTTGACCCATATCCCTCCAAATATTATTCATGTACTTGGTTAAATGTCTTCTAAATGTTCTAACTATATGTGCATCCACCACTTCCTCTGGAAGTTCAATCCACACACGAACCACTCGACCTGTAAAAACATTGGCCTTCATGCCTTTTTGAAATCTTTCTCCTTTCACCTTAAAAATATGCCCCCTATCCTTGAAATTCCCCCAGTCTAGGGAAAGGACTCCCGCCATTCTCCTTATCAATACTCCTCATGATTTTTTATAAACTTTAGTAAGGTCACACAGAAACCTCCAATGCTCGAGGGAAAACGTTTTGGTCTATCTAGCCTCTCCTTATAACTCAGACCTTCCATTTCCAATGACATCCTAGTAAATTTCTTTTGAGCCCTCTCCAGCTTGATATTATTCTTCCTATAACTGGGCGACCAGAACTGGACACAATAACTGGACGCAGACCGCACAGAAGAGCCCCACCAATGTCCTTCACAATCTCAACATGGCATCCCAACTCCTACACTCCAAGCAATGAAGGCAAGGGTGTGAACGCCTATTTAACCAACCTATCTCTATGCTGAAATGCAATAACTTTATGAAATCTAGAAGGAACTCTACAAATAAAACGGAATCTCAGGAGCAGCTGCAATATCTGCATTACTCTCAGTCCACCATTTTCAGTATTAAGGCACACTCCAATTAGATAAACTATTCAGCAGAACATCCAAGTTTACTTACATTTATGGTGGCACCGTAGAATAGAGGACATGAATGAGCGGTGAGGGTTCCCCGCTGCCAACTCACTCCCCTCCCACCAACCAATTCTCCCAAAGGGAGCTGGCTTTGCAGAGGTCACCGTGCAGCCCAATGGCTGGAGCAGCTGCCCACATACACAGCCCCCTCACCTCTAGTAACTGACCGCCATCCAGTCCAATACACCACCAATCCACCCTCTACTAACACTCCCTATCCCTCCATCCACACTCCTCCTCCCATGCCTTCCTCGCTAACTCCTTTCCCCCTTCTTACCCTCACACCACTCCTTCACTCACAGTCATTATCTGAAATTGCCTGGTGTTGCTTTGCAGGGAAAAGTCCTAAATCGCTTGTGGGAGTAGGGTCCAGCTCGACAAGATCCTCACCATTAGGATACCCATTCTGGCAGGGACATAGAATTGATGTGTTCATATCTGAGATGATTTTGTATTGGTTCCTACTTTTCAGATTATTTGGCTCTCTCCCTCTCTCTTTCACACACTCTCTTCCACGCTCTCTCTCTGAACAGTACCAACATTACATGTCCACAAATAAAGATCAAGTCCTCACATCTCAATCCCTGAAAACTCCGGTTTAAGTTCAGCCAAAGTATTCAAACACCACAGGAACTTATCCAAAAGAATAACACAGCATCTCTCCAATTTTGATATAAGGAAGTATCCTTCAGATCACACCATAGCAGAAAGGACATTCAATGGAAAACATTGACACCTTGAGCCTCTCAACATGGAGTTTTCAACAAACAAGCATTGGGCATGTGACTTTCTCAGAAAGCTTTAAATGTTCAACTTAAGATTTTTCAAGTTGCAGAAGCTCCTAGACAGAGCAATCATTTTTGTAATGAGCTCCAATCGATAGACAGAGCAGTCGGGAACATATTCTTTCAGAGACATCTCCATCACTTGCATGATATATTCCAGTGAATACATTATAGCAGTATACATGTTCAAGGTGACTATTACAGATTCTTCGGTTTTTATGTTCAAGTTTATGAGGAGGTGACAGAAAACAGCTCATGATCAGACTAGGATCCGTCTTTTTTTTAAATGGCAAAGAGGTTTTGAACAATCGTAGGCCTACTTGTGTCTATTGGTATTGCTAATGTTCCTTACGTAAAAATGAGCTGACCAAATTTAAAGGGTATTGGCTAAGAAACAAGCCTTCCAAGTGAACTGTGTAAAATATGAAGACAGTTTTTAAAAGAATAAAACTCTGAAATTATTGAATCGAACTATAAAAACATTTGTCGTCATCCAACCATGTCCTCAAACTTCAGGTCTCATGTTAACTCTCTATTCTCATCATCAGTTGAGTAGTGTTACTCTTTTCTGTGCCTCATTATAGATACATGAATTATTTGTCATTTACTGTATCTTTAATATATAATCTGCATGTGTAAAGTTATTGCCACATGTTTTAATAACTGCAACCAGTAAAATCTCCTTGTGCAAACAATCTCTCTGTTTTTAGTTCATTACAACCAACTGAAAATAAGAAGCTCACTGTTATATTTACAATTACAATGTGACTGGTCTCGTTTACAAGGCATATTGAGTTCTGTTAATGCATTTTACATTTAAACAGTCTGACATGTATCCAGTGAAAATTTGATTTAGATGAGATTAGATTACTTACAGTGTGGAAACAGGCCCTTCGGCCCAACAAGTCCACTCCGCCCTGCCGAAGCGCAACCCACCCATACCCCTAACCTAACACTACGGGCAATTTAGCATGGCCAATTCACCTGACCTGCACATTTTTGGATTGTGGGAGGAAACCTGAGCACCCGGAGGAAACCTACGCAGACATGGGGAGAATGTGCAAACTCCAAACAGTCAGTCGCCTGAGGCGGGAAATGAACCCAGGTCTCTGACGCTGTGAGGCAGCAGTGCTAACCACTGTGCCACCGTGCCGCCCGTAAGCTTTATTTTGCTTTATTTTGCTGGAATACACAGTCATTTTTGGAAAAGTGTTTATGTTATAAGATCTAATAACAGATTCTGACTAGTGTAAGTAACATGCCCAGATGCTGTGCTGTTTTTAATTCAAATGGCTGTGCCTGTTTGTAGTTTGCAAAGTCTGCCAGGCACTGAACAAAGAACATAGAGTATAGCACAGGAACATGACTTCTGCACACCATATCTATACTGACTATGATGCTATTTAATGTTAATCCAAAGTAATCTATTCACTGCTTGTTCATGTGTCTGCTCAAATGTTGCTATCGTATCTGCTTCCAGTACTTCCCCATTAGCATGTTCCAGGGGCCTACTACCTCTGCATAAAAAGCTAACCTCACATCTCCTTTAAACATTCCCCTCTCACCTTGATCTGATGTCTCTTAGTCTTTTACACTCCATCCTTGGAAAAAGACTCCAAATATCCACCATTTCATCATTTCATTTACTTCTATCACATCACCCCTCAGCCACCAACATTGCAATGAAAACGACCCAAGTTTGACCACCAGTGCCTTTCAACTAATACACTCCAGTCTCAGCAATATCCTGGTATATCTCTTTTGCACCCACTCCAAAAACACAACATCTTGCTTGTAGTTTGGTGACCATAATAACACACAGTACTAGAACTGTGTCCTAACTAAAGTTTTAAACAACTATAACATGACTTGCTAACTTTTGTACTGCAAATAGTGAAAGCAAGAATGCTGTATTCCTTTTTCCCCACCTTAATTACTTCTGTTGCCACTTCACAGAGAACTACAGACCTGCACCCCAAGATACCCCTGTATGTCAATGTTCCTAAGGGTCCTGCAATTTATTGTATCCTTTCATCTTGCATTTGACCTCCTAAAATGCATCACTTCATACTTGTCCAGATTAAAGTCCATCTGCTGTTGCTCCACCCAACATTCCAGGTGAATTATATTCTGCTGTCTACTCTGACAACCCTCCTCACTATTCACTCGCAGAAAGTGAGGACTACATATGCTGGAAAGTCAGAATTGATAAAATATAGGGCTGGAAATCGCACAGCAGATCAAGCAGCATCAAAAGAGCAGGGAAGTCGATGTTTGGGGCAGAACTTCTCATCAGTACTCATGATGAATGGTCCTATCCGTAACGTCAACTCTCCTGCTCCTCTGATGCTGCTTGACATGCTGTGGTTTTCCCAGCTCCATATTTTATCAACTCCTCACTATCCATGATTCTTCAATTATTGTGGCATCTGCAAATTTATTAATCATACCGCCAAATCATATTTAGAGGGAGAGGGAGCAAACAATCAAGGTCCCAGCACTGGTCTTCACAGAAAGCCACAGGCCTCCACTCAGAAGAACACTCCTCCAGAATTACCTTCCATCTTCTATAATCAAGTAAACTTTGTATGTAACTTACCAACTCACCACAGATCACAAGGGACTGAATCTTTTCAACCAGCTTTCCACAAGACACCTGGTGAAATGCTTTAGTAAAGTTCATGTAGACGACATTTACTGCCCTACCCTCAATCAATCATCTTCAGCAGTTTGAAGCAAAGAGCCACTCTAACTGTACTCGGGAACCCTTCGCTGATCTGCATCATCTCTTGCCTCTCCCTTTTTGACAGTGCACCCTCAAGGCTGGGGACCACGTTATGGTGATGTCACTGCGCAGCCATTGCATCTCCACTTCTCCCAGGGTCCAACGCGGCCCTGTTTCATTGTTTGAGGGTATTCATGTATGCAGGGCATTATGGGTAGACGTGCAGTCATTGCTCTATCGACGACTGAAATGCTCCTGAACACGAAATGTCAGTAATTCGGGAACAATTGAATCCGTTGGCAATGTGTATGTTAAGACTAGATAAATGAGACCAATTCGTTTGTGTATACAAGCAGCTTTAGTAACACGTTAAAATTAGACTTGCGTGTGAAAATGATTTTTTTTTACATTTAAAGAAGACAGCAAATTTTAATAACTTATGATATGAATGATATCCATATGGAAATATTTTTTCAGAAAGAATATTACTAAGGCCAATACCATCTATGAATAAGAAACGAAGAGTGTGGCACTAGAAAAGCGCAGCCGGTCAGGCAACAAAGGAGGATTGACGTTACGGCATAAGCCCGTCATCAGGCTTATGGGCGAAACGTTGATTCTCCTGTTCCTCGGATGCTGCCTGACTGGCTGTGCATTTCCAGCATCGGACTCTTCGACTCTGATCTCCAGTATCTGCAGTTCTCACTTTCTCCTATGAATAAGAAAGGCTCATCATACATTGATATGAATACAGCCATGAGTTTAAAAATCGTTCAAAACAATCTATGTTAATCATTCCGAAGTGAACTGTTGATGAAAAAGTGAAACAACGATGTGATGTTGTTTTGCTCATCGTAACGAAATAATTACATTTTTAAAATAATCTTATTTTAAATCGTAGAGCACAGTTACACTCAATTGTAAAATAAGTTTATTTTAATTTATACAGTACATATACATTTGCACAATAAGCTTATGTTAACTTGTTTAATAAACAATGTTCAATTGTATAATTGAGTTTATGTTCATTCGCAAGAATTTCAAGCTCATTCATGTAAAATGTCAGAATTTACTTGTTAATTTTAGTTTCACCAATATTTGCGTTCGTTTGTGCAAAAGCTTGTATTCTTTTTTGTAATAAAGTGTGCTCTGTCCATTAAAGATTTGAAACTGCAGCTTTGTGTGTGTGTTGCAACCCTGGGTCCAATGGGAGGAAGAAAGGATTATGATACTCTCCGCACTCTTTTAAAACTTACTGTAATCTTCACTGAAATAAACTGCTGCCCTCTCACCACACGTTGTGAAGTTGTTGCTTCCTCTCTGAGTGCTCCTTCAAAACGAACTGTTTAGGAATGTTTTCTGTCAGTCCACAAAACTGTCAAAGGATTTGGGCAGTGCAAACAATACTTTAAAGAGGCGCATCAATAACTCACAAAATAATTGAATGGATTTTGTTCTGCACTTGAATTTCACTTGGAAACTGTTCTCATCATTAATCTGACAGATGCAGATGGTGAGCTTGTTAAATTTGTTAGTGTATTGTGACAAGATGAATGGCTGTCAATGGAAACTTGGACACATTGCTGCTCCTCTGGTGGTTCTATGACCTCATTGGTAAGACATCTGAGTTTGAGTTCTGATGCATTTGGCGATTACATCTTGTTTTTCTGAAATAAGCCAAGTTGCTTTCATTCTCATTTGCCGATATTACCGACTTTCACAATGAAAATACAATTTCAACATGATTTTAGTGTTTGTGGTTGACATATTCTGTTCATTTTTTAAATGAATCAACATAGCTCTGAATACATTAATTATGTTTTTCAAAATTTGACTCAATTGTTTCAATCTCAAGTCGTTTCAAACCGAGGAGCAAATGGAAGAATAAAGTAATCATGAGGTTTGCCACGCGCGTTTGAACTTGAAAGATGTGATATTGAATGATGGGATTGTGAAGAAATGTTAATATCAGAAATGGGAAACCATGAAATGGAAAGTTTCGTAGAATCTCAGTAAATGCAGTAATTCTGTCCCATCTCCTCTCTAGATACCACGGACAATTACCATAATCAGCAACAAGCAGAATATTAAAAACATAGTTACATTTTAAGTGGAAGGCAAGGTTAACTTGAACCTCAGGAGCAGAACAATTCAGCAGTAACAGAGTTTCAATTTGGACAGATTTGCAACAATTGCAATTTGCAGTAAGTGCGAAACGAATTCGGGCTTGGAAAAAGCAATTATACACAAGACATCCCTCTGTGTAATTCTACATGTGCGGTATTCTGCAGCAAAATATTCATCAAAAGACTGATGATTGCAAATAAAATATGTTTTGAAGTGCAAATAATTATCATGTCAAAAACATCAAATCAGTAGATTTTGAGAGCAGTGTTGAAGAGGAGCGGGACTAGATTCGCAGGAAGAACAGTGTGATTCTGTCACTGAGCCAGGGCAGAGCAGGCTGACCCCACTGTGTCTCTGTCACTGACCCGGGGAGAGCAGAGCGATCACATTGTGTCTCTGCCTCTGATTCTGGAAAGAACAGACTGACCCCACTGTATTTTTCTCACTGAACCAAGGGGACAGAATCACGTCTCCGAATGTTTGAAAGACCTAATTCTGTACTATGAAGGTCTGAGTTTAGGGTGAACCTATAAGTGTAAGATCAGTCGATTTAAATTATTTCCTTCTGGAAGTTTCTCCTTATTAGGTAAAAGTGTTGCAAAATTGAAGCATGATTCTATGGCTGTGATCACATCCACAGTCGAATAGCTGGTGTTTGTCCAAGATGAATTCAGCAGATTTTGGGGAATTGTGGAGTTTCTGTCCCTCACCTATTGTAACATTTCTAGTTTGTCACCAATGTCTTGTTTTTGTTCTCTGAGATGATGAATTCACAGATTCTTTCTTTTAAAACTTGTGTGATCACATTCAGTTTACATCATCATCAGTCTTAGTCTTACTCTGTATTGAACAAACACTTGACGATAGTGAGTCAATTCCCTTTTAGGGTTAAAATTATTTAAGGCTTAAACTCCACAGGACAATTCCATTTATGTTAATTGGCCAATAGAATTTGGGAGATTTATCCTGCCGATGTTGATTCTGTTTAATCTAATGGTTTGTTCGAAAACAACACAGCAAATTTTACTGGTAAATTTTCGTCCTTTTGTTGTGACAATTCAGTTATTAAATTGCATGTGGTCAAGATTTTCTCCCTGTCTGTTGTTGTGTCTACCTGTCACTATCTCTCTCTTGCTCTCTTCCTGTCTAGCAGTCTATTGACATCACTTTCTGTTTCCATCTCTCTCACTGTCTCTCTCTCTCTCTCTGTTTCTTTCTTTCCCAATGCCTCTCTGTCAATCAGCCTACCTCACTATCTCTGTTTTTCTCTCTTGCCTCTGCTCCTCTTATTGGTTGACCTCGCTCTCTCTCTGATTTTCTTTCTATCCCTCTTTGTCAGTCTGTCTACATCTCTCTCTCTGTTTTTCTATCTCTGTCTCTGCACCCTCTCTGTTGGTCTGTCTACATGTCTCTCACTGTTTGGTTTTCTCTCTCTCCCTGTTGCTCTGTCTTCAGCTTTATATTTTCTCATTCTCCGTATCACGCTCTTTTCCTGTCTCCTTCACTCTCTCTCGAACACCCAAGAGCAATCTACTGCTCTGTGGCTGTAAATGTGATTATTCAGTTGCCCAATCAAAATTCATTAATATATGACTAAGAATAACAGATTCACAATATTTTACTTTCTGTTCTAGAATCCTATTATTTCCATGTGGGAGCAAAATGAATACATTTCCATGAATTTGATTTTTTTTCATATAGAACTGGAAAGGTTCTCAGCGTTCTCTTCTGAGTTGTTATCTCGGATTCTTTATCACTCATCAACAATTTATCTTCACTCAGGGCAATGTGGCCTGTCCAGGAGGAAGCTGAGTGAGAAATTACAACATGAAGATGTCTGACTGAAATGCACACATGCCTTTCCCTTCCTTAACTCAACCGACTCATGTTTCTTGGAAGACAGCAAAGACCTGGAAAGGCTTTTTAATCTCTCCATTGGATCCTGACAAGTCGAGTCCTGCCTGGCCACCCTATATGATACAGGGGCCAGAGATGTTCAAAGTGGAATCACTGTCAATGAAGTGGGAGCATTAAAGAAAGAACTGCCCATTTGGGGCTGAGAGTGGGATTACTTAATTAATGTTCCTTTGCAAGTGTTCTTTCTTTAAGACTTTTGTTAAGCAGGGCCTCTGTTAGTGCCTTTTAGTCCCACAGTCTCCCTTGGTGTGATGGTCTTCCATTAGCATCAGGCTCTATGTTAGTGACAGACTCTCCATTAGTGTTGGGGTCTCCATTGTTGACATGGTCTTCGTCAGTGTCACGGCCTCCGTCAGTATCATGGTCTTCCTTTAGTGATAATCTGTCCACATTTGCCTCTTTGTCTCCATTACTGTGACAGTCTTCTGTTCGTATCAGGGTCTCTGTTAGTGACAGACTCTCCGTTTGTCATGAGGTCTCTGTGAGTGACACGGTATTCTGTTAGTGAGAGGCTCTGCATTAGTGTTAAAGTCACCATGAGCAGTGGATCAATCCCAGAAACACAGTCATGTACTGGAGGTTTTATTGGGATCTGCAGGGGTTGATTTCATCCACTATGAGGTGACTCAGAATGGCTGGAGATTCCCTTTACACCACCATCCACACAAAAACACTTGGATCTGTAAAATAAAGAATGGGTGACACCTCATGCAGATATTGAATGCGAAATTTCTGCATTCAGATTTGGAGTCTCCACAGCTCAGATTCCCTCTAGAGTGGACATCTGCACTGTAGAAACTAAAAGTATGGGGTATTGAAACACTCCACAGTGCCCAGAAATGGATGGCCTCCACAATATGAAGAAACAAATGATGAGACATTGAGTTCATCCCTCAGAATATCCTGACAATCTGAACTACAAGTATTCAGCACTGAATCCATCCACCATATCCCAGAATTGATACCCACCACAATCAGAAGAACTTTAATATTTGATCTGGCCTTCTCTGCACAACAGCCACCCTTCCCCGCACATGTCCAAGACTGTACATCATAGACCCAATTCAAATAAAATCTGAATCCGTGCAGCATTGGTTATTGAAACTTCCCAGTGGAGAAATCACAGTCTCTATCTGAGATTAAGCAAAGCTTTCTGACTGATGTCCAGGCTCTCGCACTGAAGGTCTTCTGTTAGGCCCCGCCTTGTGAATAGCGATCCCCCTCTCAGATATGGGGCTAGGAACCACCATGGTTTAACCAGCATTGTCCATGGAAATCACAAGAATTGGACCACAGCTTGTTCCAGGAAACCCTATTGTATTATTGCTTGGCATCAGGATCTCCTTTCTTGGATTCAGGCCAATGCTCAAGATTAGGGGAAACATTGATCGAATGGGCTTATCAAGAGACGATAAATTCACAGACTTGGATAATGTCCCAGTGACAAATGACAGAAATTGAATTGATAAAAATATGGACTTGAGAGTCTAATGACACCCATTAAACTGATTCAGAGATATCCTTGTGCAGGTGTGGAAATAGTGATTATTTTTAAAATGTGATCACACCATGGTTTATTGTCTGGCTAAATATTCATTGCCCAGCTCTATTTGCCTTTCTGTGAGTGCTGGAGATCTGCCTCTTTGAACGTCTGCATTATATCCTGGGGTGCAGGAAACCCCACACTGTTCTTGGACAGCGTTGCAGAATTACTCCCCAAAATTTTCTGGGTGGTGGACATGGATTGGAGAGACAGGTAGGGAGCTTATTGCCATGGTAATTAGAGTGTCTAACATACTCCTGTTACCATAACTCTTGTATGGCTGGACCAGGCCATCTTCTTATCAATGGTTGACCCAGGAAGTTGGTTAACATGCATTCAGAGATGGTTAGCCAATGGGAGATTGGCAACCACTTGTGGTATGCGAATGATACTTGTCAATTATCAGATGTTATCTCACTGTGTATGAACAAATTCAAAAGTCAGACAACACTGGGTTACAGAACAACAACCCGATTTGAAATCACAAGTTTTCAGAGCACTACTCCTTCATCAGATAAAGGGGAGGAGCTTTCCTCCACTTCACTTGAAAAGAAGAACTCTCCAAATTGTGGTGATTTCAAATAAACCTGATGAACCATAATCTGGTATCATGGGACGTTTGTTTGTCCACCCTAGCCCAACACCGACACCTTCACACCACTGTATATGGACACAGACCTCTTCATTATCTAATGAAGTAAATAGTGCTGAACATTGTGCAATTATGATCAAACATCTCCACTTTGGAAATGACAATGGGGAAGGGGCACTGGTGAGGCAGCTGCAGATTTTGGGGCCTAGTACATGACCCAGAAGAATTCCGATGGAGATGTACAATGGCTGAGGTGATGGCCCTCCAACAGACAGAACCATCTTCATTTGGAGTCAGTATGAAACCAAAGAGAGTTGTAATCTCATGACTCTTTTCTGAGGGCGCCTTATTGCAAATATGTGGATATAATATATCTGTAAAAGCTGAATATTTCTTTTCAGTCATTAAAATGTAACTGTAAAAGTAGGTGCAACTGGTTGAGGAACAGATCATCAATGTTTCTGTGAATCAATCAAACAATCCTGAGATTGGGGCACGACAGAGTTAACATGTCCGAATGTTGGAAAGTCAGAGGCTCTAGTACAATTAAAACAGCAATGTGTGACAGAGTATGGACCTCGGGGTAGGGAAGAGAATGTTTGTCATTCTCACACTAAAATAAGAAAACTGCTCACAATTCTGGAAATGAGAATTGTGAGCTGAGTTGGAGAATACAGATTGCAGGCTGAATCCAATATTTATGATGAAGATAAAACAACTCATTCACAATTTTCTGTATTTAAATTGCCACGTCCAAAAGGTGCGTGTGTGTGTGTATACATTAAAACACATACGCACACACACATACATACATCTCGAATTTTGCTGAGAGAAATTTGAATAGTGTGCTAAAGTTGGGAATGAAATGTCAAAGGATTTTCGGATGCAAAACATGGAAATGGTACTTCCATGAATGAGAGAGACCATACTGGAGCCATTAATATGGAATGCTCATTCAGGGTTCAAAAACGTGGCAATAGAAGAGGCTTGTATCATATATTAATATATAAAACTTTTGGTATTCTGGACTGTTAATGCTATGCAATGCTCTCCAACTCCATTATTAATCATAGTCATAATATTATAAGTACTGAAGTTAGTTAGCTAATGAAACATTTTTATTTGTATTACCATTAGTATTTATTTTTATAGATTGCCTGTAAACTGGTTGGCGCACATTTCTCATTGAAACGTCTTCCTTCCATGAAGGATATTTATCACAAAACAAAGAGCAGAACTCACTGAAACACTAGTTGTGGAAAGATCATAAATTATCAATTGACCAACTGTTTATCAAAGTCTAATCAGGTACAGACTTGAGAGAGTGTGACCATGTCCAGCTCAAATCCATCCTTATTAATGTCAAGACAATAAATTAGAGTAACCATGTCCCACAGCTTGCCCTAACCTTGCTGGAAGATTAATCAGTCCGAATTATTTGGACAAACCTAAAATGTCTATGGGGCATTTGACTGAATTAACATTGCTGCTCTGCCATTTTCCCTTTCTGAAAATCATCACATCAGTTTATCTCCATTTTGGAAACTTATACCAAACATAGGTGAAAAATTTCCCATTTGTACTCCACGATGTTTCTGTGTTTTGGACAAGACAAACATTCCTCAAAAACATATCAGGAAATAGCCTGGACTCTAATTTTTATCTTATTTAAAGGCAAGCATAAGGCACTGTATTCCAGATGTGATTTGATTCGTCAAACACTCGGCTTTAAGCAAAACACAATTTATTCTTCCACCACAGTTAAACTACAAGTCAATAATGAAGAATTGACATAACTTTAACTCTGTCGAAATTCATAATAAATTATTATATGAGTTAATTACGACTCATCAACTGCACCAACAGCAGCATTCCCATAAGCATATTTGGTGAAGGTAAATCCATCAAAATAGATTTCCCTCATTTGTTATCTCTTCCAATCTCAGAAGGAATGCTGACAGAATGAATCTAGCAGCAGATGGAGAGACCTCAAGCTTTTTGCAGCAGTGGAGAGAGAGCTGTATCCAGTAGTTTCAATCCAAAGCTCAAACTTCAATAACGGCCAGCCTTGGGTTTGTGTGAGATTGACTCTACCCACTCACTTTTCTTTTGTCTACGTAAAACAAAACCTGCATCTATCTACTCTGTTTTCCATGGAGCCTTGGCACCAAATTTCCAAACCCCTCTTCAAAAGAAACAGGACAGAACAAATTCCTCTTAAAGGCAGATATCATCACAATTGTCAGCTCCATCAGTGGACCGAACAGAATTATCAGTTGGACAACATAAAACGATAACAGCATCAAAGGATAAAGTGTGAAACATCCTGTTTGACAAAGGTGTTTCATTCTCTATGGGACAGCTACTGAAACAGCACTCCAGATCTCAGTGTTTGGCTTTTGAAGTCTGCACCACAGTATTGTGCACTTTTGACAAATAGCACAGCTTACATGACTTTTTGACAATCAAATAATTTCAACAATTTAGAATGAACTGTTCTCACAAATATCATGCCTCCTCACATCTACTCACTGCAGAAAACCTGCAAGATCATTGAAGCCAGCTGTGCTGATCCTCACCTCTCACATCATAAGCTGCTGAACCCACCCATTACCCTGTTGTATCTGGGCTCCCATTTGGAGCAAGCTGCCTGAGCAAGATCCACCAACACAATCCCTTTCCATCACTGAGAAGTGGACTGTTACAAAACCCACCTGACTGATAGCAGGCTGTGAGCTTCCACAGAGAGAGGGTGGTCTCACTAAACACTTTCTTGAGCAGTCAGGGCTGAAGGTCAGACAAACTCCATCAATGTGGCCTCAATGCAAACCCATTCTGCACAGTACAGAGAAACAAAAAATGCTGCATTTTACTAAGGAATCTCCTAATCAGCAAACTATTCATTTTAAACTCAAAGATCGAGAGCAATATTGTCTGTCATTGAGATGCCCGAAACGTCGATTCTCCTGTTCCTTGGATGCTGCCTGACCTGCTGCGCTTTTCCAGCAACACATTTTCAGCTCTGCTCTCTAGCATCTGCAGTCCTCACTTTCTCCTGTCATTGAGATTTGCCTTGCTAAATGGAAATAAAATAATTAGCAATTGTACAGTGGAAATCAGCATGTTTTAGTCCAGTGATTCATACAATTGAAGTTGTTACAGGACTTACCAGGAATGCCAACAATGGCAAGGATGGTGTAGTATATTTTTGCAATTACTTGTCTTGCAAGATACCTTTTGTTCTTAGTTAAGCAGCCTCTCAAAGCCCTTCCTGCTGCTGGCAAACCGTTGGAATCAGAGAATTACCTAGGAATTGGACTTTATATTTTGTGGTATCTCCAAAGGGAAACTTTGAATACAGCTGATTACGACAATAGGTTTATTTAAATAATATGATATCATTGAGATTTATGTCTGTGGTTGAGTACTCCAAAGACTAGATAAACCTGATCCTATGAGGTCTAAAATGTTAATCGCAATTTGTCTTCAAACAACAATACTTGGTTTGTTTCATGTGCGATCAGCTCAATCTATATATAATTTATTTGACATTCTTTTGAATGATGAACTTCATTTTGCTGAGGCTATTTAGTCATTCAATACGTCATGTTGTAGAGCTCCATGTAAATTGCACTGTTATACCATTGTTTTCTTTGTTAATTCAGTTTTACAACTCATTTGAGAAATCCTATATGTGAATGAGCAGTCTGGTGCAGAGCCTGAATCTGATACTGACCATACCAATGACTGCAATGAACACTGGGTCATATTTTCTCAAAACAAAGACTAAAAAAGAATTCAGAACATTAATTTCAGAATCATAGAATGATTGTATCAAAGAGGACAGAGGTGGCCCATAGATCCACTGAGTTTGTAAAATTACACAAAACACTAGAACAAGTCTCACTTCCCACCATTTCGAGCCTCTTCTTGAATTTTTTTGAGGTTTCAGTGCTCATCCAAGTGCTTCTTTAGGGTTTGGAGGATTCCCACCTGATTTACTGTTATGATGGTGTCACTTCACAAAGTGAATTCTGTCCCTGTTTCGTTTTTTGAAGAGAGAGTTCATAAAGGCAGACGTTCTGAAGAGATTTAGTTTAACAATAGAAGGGGAGCAGCCAGTTCTCTCAGTTCAGGTTTTGTCCAGTTTTAACTTAACTGTAGCAGTCCCAGGATGTGTGTATGCAGGAGAGTGACAGGCTTCAGTGTGGAGCCACAAGAGGTGGCAGAGATATGAAATCATTATTTTGCATCAGTGTTTGATGTGGAAAAGGACATGGAAGATATTGAATGTTCGGAAATAGATGGTGGCATCTTGAAACATGTCCATATCACAGAAGAGGAGGTGCTAGATGTCTTGAAACATATAATAGTAGATAAGTCCTCCAAACCTGATCAGGTGTACCCGAGAACTCTGTGGGAAGCTAGAGAAGGGATTGTTGGGCCCCTTGCTGAGATATTTGTATCATCGATAATCACAGGTGAGGTACCAGAAGACTTGAGGTTGGCTAACATGGTGCCACTATTTAAGAAAGGTGGTAAGGAAAAGTGAGTCTGACATCAGTGGTGGGCAGGTTGGTGGTTGGAATCCTGAGGGACAGGATTTACATGTATTTGGAAAGGCAAGGACTGATTAGGGATAGTCAACACGGCTTTGTGCATGGGAGGTCATGTCTCATGGACTTGATTGAGTTTTTTGAAGAAGTAACAAAGAGGATTGACAAGGGCAGAGCAGTAGACATAACCAAATGGACTTCAGTAAGGCTTTCAATAAGGTTACTCATGGGAGATTGGTTAGCAAGGTTAGATCTCATGGAAGGTAAAAACAAGGACTGCAGATGCTGGAACCCAGATTCTGGATTAGTGGTGCTGGAAAAGCACAGCAGTTCAGGCAGCATCCGAGGAGCTGTGGCCCTCAGCTGAGGCAGGGCTGACTGTAGAGAGGTTAGGTGCCGGCGCATTGCTGCGAGTGTGGAGCAGAGGATTCTGAAGGAGAACCGTTGTTGGTGTTTTTGAATCTGTAGTTTATACTGTTTGTCCTGTTCAGATCCAAACTCTGTTGGTTTAAAGGTGGTCCGTAGTCCTTATGGGATGAGTTGGTTATGGAGGCAGGCACTGAGGAAGCAAATTTGGCTGTGGTAGCGAGTCTGTTTCAGGACATGGTTGAAGAGCTTCAGGGCAGAGGAAATGACCTGGGAGTTGCAGTGGGAGAGGGACTCTCTGAGATTCTTGTAGAGAGAGGAGGAAAACTTCTTCAAGGTAGGTATTCTTGCAAGAGGATTCGCAGTAGGGTTAAAATCAACGAGATAAAAACAATGACTGCAGATGCTGGAAACCAGATTCTGGATTAGTGGTGCTGTTAAAGTACAGCAGTTCAGGAAGAATCCAAGGAGCATCATGGAATACAAGGGGAACTGGCCATGTGGATACAGAACTGGCTCGAAGATAGAAGGCAGAGAATGGCGGTGGAGGGCTGCTTCTCAGACTGGAGGTCTGTGACCAGTGGTTTACCAAAAGGATCGGTGCTGGGTCTACTGCTTGTTGTCATTTATATGAATGATTCGGATGTGAACATGGGGAAATGGTAAGTAAGTTTGCAGATTGCAACAAAATTGGAGAAGTGTTGGACGATGAAGAAGTTTACCACAGATTACAACAGGATCTTAATCAGATGGGCCTAAGGGCTGAGAAGTGGCAGATGGAGTTTAATTTAGATAAATGTGAGATTCTACATTTTGGAAAGGCTAATCAGAGCAAGATATATACACTTAATGGTGAGACCTGAGGGAGTGTTGCTGAACAAAGAGACATTGGAGTGCAGGTTCATAGCTCCTTGAAAGTAGAGTCACAAGTAGAGAGGATAGTGAAGAAGGCATTTAGTATTCTTTCCTTCATTGGTCAGAGCATTGAGTATAGTAGCTGGGAGGTTATTTTGCAGCTGTACAGGGCATTGGTTCAGTTATTTTTGGAATATTGCAGGCAATTCTGGTCCCCTTCCTATCGGAAGGATGCTATGAAATTTGAATGGGTTCAGAAAAGATTCACAAGCATGTTGCCAGGTTTGAAGGATTTGAGCTATCGGAAGAGGTTGAACAGGCTGGGGATGTTTCCCCTGGAGAGTCAGAAGCTGAGGGGTGTCCTTATAAATGTTTATAAAATCGTGAGGGACATGGAGAGGATAAACGAACAAGGTCTTTTTCCTGGGGTGGGTGAGTCCAGAACGAGAGGGCATAGGTTCAGAGTGAGAATGGACAAATATTAAAGATCCTAAGGGGCAACTTTTTTCATGCAGAGGTTGGTGTGTGATTACAATGAGCTGACAGAGGAAATGATGGAGGCTGGTACAACTGCAGCATTTAAGAGGCATCTGGATGGGTATATGAATAGGAAGAGTTTAAAGGGATATGGGCCAAGTGCTGGCAAATGGGACTTGGTTGGGTTCGCCTATCATCTCTGCATTGATGAGTTGGACCAAAGGGTCTGTTTCTGTGCTGTATATCTCTATGACTCTATAACACCCAAAGCCACTCAACCCTTTGCGAGAAGAAGTTCCTCCTTGTCTAAGTCTTCACTTGGCATCCCTTTATTCTGAGATGACGCCCTTTGGTCCTTGACTCTCCCATGAGGTGAAATACCCTTTCAACATTTTCCCTGGCAAGCCCCTTAACAATCCTGTTTGTTTCAATTAGATCATCACTCATTCTTCGAAACTGCTTAGTCTTTGCTCAGAAAATAATCCCTTCACTCTCGGGTTCTTCTGAGTGAACCTTCTCTGAACTGCCTCTAATAGAATAATATTCCAGCTACAACAAGGGGATTAAATCTGTTCACTGTGCTCCAGATGTTGTATCACCAAAAGCTCGTACAGTTTCAGTAAGACTTCCTGACCTTGTATTTCAACCATTTAAAATAAGAATCAACATTCTATTCGCCTTCCTGATTACCTGTGGCCACCTCTGCTCTTCACTTCCAAGTCTCTCTATGTTACAGCTCTCCTCCATTTTTTCGAATCTCCTCTTCTCCCTTCTAAAATTAATATCTTCTCATTTTTGGACATTATACTACATTTGCGAGCTTCTTGCCCACTTACTTAACCTGTGAACTGTTTGTGCTCCTCTCACTAGTAGCCTTTCCACCTATTGTTGTGTTGTCTGCCAATTTGACTAAATTTAATTCGCTCTCTTCCTCCACGTTATTGATACATCATATAAACAATTGCAAGTGCAGCATTGATCCATGTGAACCCCACTATTTACAGTTGCTGACCTGTAAAAGAACCCCTCACTCTCACTCCCTATTTCTTGCCCATTAGTCAATGCTCTATCCATGCCAATATACTACCTCCAACACCTTGCTCCATAGTCTCCATGAGTATTTCCCCAGATTCATTTTCTAAAGAGCCTATGTTCACTTTGACCTTTCACTTCCTCTTTATATATTTAAATAGTATATTTAAAGATTATCAGTGTTTATATTCCTTGTAGTTGAATAGAAGTTTTCCCATCTGAGTTATTTTCTCCCTCTGTCGTTTTAGTCCTTCTTTGCTGGATTCTGAATTTATCTCAGTCTTTGCAGCTGTCACTAACTTTTGCTTTTGCCTAAATGCTTTTTCTCTCAACTTTATACTCTCCTTAACTTCCATGTTAGCCATGATTAGTTCTCTTAGAACCTTTTCTCCTTACTAGGATATAATTTTGTTGAGAGCCATGATTTCCTCCCTAAACATCTGTCATTGTTTGCTCACTGCTCTTTCCCGCTAAACTATCCACCATTGTAATTCTCTATAACTTGAAACCCTTGTTTCCCACCCAAACTTTTCACTCTCAGACTGAATACTTTTTCATGTTCCGAATATTATTTTCGAAAGGATCTTTTACTCTGAGGATATTTACTATACTTACTCAATCATTCCCCATTACCAAGATCAAGATATGCCTGCTGTTAGGCTTTACGTGTCTCCTGTCCTTGTCTTTCTCCATAGTAATGACCATGAACTTTAGAAGGTGCTGTTGAAAGAACTCTGGGGAATTTCTGCAATGCACCTTGTAGATTTCTGCAATGCATTCTTGCCACTGTGCATCGGTTTTAGAGAGAGTGAACAAAAATGTGGATGAATGGAGAACTGATCAAGTGGCATGCTTTGCCTTGAATGGTTTTGACCATTTTTGGTTATTGATGAAGCCAAACTCATCATAGCCAGACATGGATATTTGATCACACTCCTTTCACGTGCCTGTTATGTGGGCAGGCTTTTGAAGTCAGTAAGTGAGAAAAGAAGAAATATCAACTCACTTGAGAGTTCCTATTGCCCTGCCATTGTTAACCAAACTATGAACAAGTTGAGTTTCCATTTAATAGGAATAACCAGGATGTTATTCTGGGATTGCATGCTCAGCGGAGTTAGTTAGAGGTAGTCTAACTGGATCTTAATTCAACTATTAATTGTCATTTCACAGTCCAAGCCTGTTGCTTCCTACACTCCAGCTTGGGCAGCCTCAATTTTTAAAACATTCATGCATGGATGTGGTTGTCTCTGTCTAGGCCAGCACTTATTGCACATTCTTTATTGCAGTTACTCGTCATCCACATTGCTGTGATCTGGAATCAGACTTGGGAGAACTGCAGTTTTCTTCCTAAAGTACATCAGTGAAACCACGATGATTGGGTTTTCTTTACAATCGTTTCATGGTCTTTGAATTCAAATTCCACCATCAACTCAAGGTCTGTTTTTCCTTCATCACAGTCTGTTTATCAAGAAGAGAAGAGTCATTTTTTGTGTCTTCCATTTCCTGTTCTCAAACGTCTCTCCTATGTGGTACACAGTCTTAGTAATTTGGGTAATCTGGCTTCATCCTTTACATCTTTACTGTGAGGTATAGTACTCTTCAATCGTTTCCTGTTGTCCAGGATATGGGGGATAATTGGTTATCTGTAACTGCGTCTCAAATCGGTTATGATTCCACTTAATCTTACTGTGTTTTAGGGAGATGTTTGGTAATGTAGTTCACAGGAGTGTTAAACAATGTGTTATAAGAAGACTTAGAACAGCCTAGATATAAACTTGATGATATGTTTTGTTTTGTCTGTTTCTGTTCTTGGATTCAAATTCTACAACTGTTAAGTTCCTGCTGAAGTGCAATGATTATTAACTGTTTTAGTTGGCAAGATTCCACCAAGACAGACTTGAACAAGCAATTGAAGGATTAGAAGACCTTGGACCCGTGTTAACAGTTGCTGAACAACTCACCAAGCAAGAACATCGTGTAAGTGGAAGGCAGTGATGAAATCCACACCCTCGATCACCCAGGAAATTTCAACTACTGGAGTGACCAATCAAAAACAAAGTTGCCCCTGTAACTGAAATGAAACAAAACAGAGAGAAAGCTCTTCCAATCGCAGACTGGTTTTCTTATATGTTGGCTACTGGTTCACTAGTGAAACATAAAATCCTGTTGGAAAGAGTAAGAGTTGTCCATTTGGTGACATTATCCCGACTGTAACATTCAATTCGACCATGGTTGAATATCACCTTAAGTCAGATCTACAGTCCAAAAAAAAAGGCCCTTCAGCACACTGGTCAGAAACTGGTTTTCATCCCATTTTTCAGAGCTTGGCCCATAGCCTTGTGAGTCATGGCATTGCAAGTGCACATTGAAATACTTCTTTAATATTCTGAGGGTTTCTGCCTCGACCAACCTTACAGGCAGTAAGTTCCAGAAACCACTGCCCTCTGGATGGAATAGCTTTTCCTCACATCCTCTCTAAACCTTCTGCCCCTCACCTTAAATCTATGACTGCTGGCCCTAGATCCCTCCACCAAATGAAAATGTCTCTTACTGTCTATGCCCATCATACTTTCATGGACACCCTCAATCTTCTCTGCTCTGACAAATGTAGGCTGACTAACGGAAGCTCTCCATTGCAGACAATTTCCTCTGTCACCAGCAATCTGACTCTCATTCAACAGCTGACCTTTCTAAAGAAGTGTACATGTCATGTGATAATTGTAATGGAAGCCTTCTGTGTGTCTTTGTGTGACTGTGTGTGTCTGATGAGTGTCTGTCTCTGACTGTCTTGCGTTATGTGCGAGTTTGCTGGTCTGTCTTGGTGTTTCTGTGTCTGTGTGCTCCAGAGTCTGATCCTGTTTGTGCATCTATCTGCACTTTGTGTGAGGCTATGTGTGTGTGCAGACAAGTGTTTGTGTGTTCATTTGCATGCTGGCTTGTTTCTCAGTCTGTTTTTGGTGTCTGAGTGTTGATTTGTGTGTCAGTGATATTTACAGACCCAGAAGATTGAGGTTAAGCAGTGTCTGTTGATGTGTGTGAGTGTGCATTTGTGAGTGAGTGATTGTTTTGAATCTGGATAGAATAATAGAGTGGAGAAGAATGTATGGTTCCCTTTAAGACAGAAATTACTTTTCTAAACTTAAGGTAAAGCAAAATCAGCCTTATACAGGCTGTTCCAAGATAGACACATGTAACTGCTCAATGGATACCTGATTTGGGAGTGCTGTTTTGACAATAATTCAAATCTGAGCAGTTCATTTAAACCAAACACTCAGCCCTTCAAAGCCAATCAAATTAAAAATCTGATGATGTTGACAACCTGAACCCAATCCAACGATAAGAATTTCAGGTGTAATAATATGAGTCCGGCTCACACAGGAAAGGAGCAGTGCACTGAAGCTCGCATAGAAAACGATCCAGTTAAGGAAAGAGACCATTGGTGATGGAGGGTCACGCAGCAACTGTGAAAGGAAAGGGTTAAGGCAATCACGCAAAAGACTTTTTGAAAATGCCCATTCACAGCTAAAAAGAGCAATATGGGATGGGGCTTCCGAGGGGTTTTGATAAATGTCCCATGCAACATGGAGTAGTTAGAGTCAGGGATCTCTAGAGTGAGGCCCTGGTGGAGTGGGGGTGGTGAGGGGGGGGGGGCGTGTTTGCAGTGAAGGGAAGCATTCAATTTGCATAGGGTTTGCCAGAGAAGAAGGACAACCAGACAGGATGAGCAGATTATAGCTGTGTCAGGAATTGTTAATGGGCCGACACCGATAGGCACAGGATCAGAAAGATGTTCAACCATGGGAACTCCAGAGACGAATAGTATTGGAGCTGAGAGGAAGTGCCGCTGAGGAAAGTGCTCCAGAGTTCCCCAAAACCGAGATGCTATGATCCCCCATTTTAACATTCATCACTGGGTTCTCTGATGGGTGATGGGAGAGTCGGATCGAGGCGGCCTGCGAAATCTCTCTCATGTAGCACCCTGAGGCATTAGGGATGTGTGGAAATGGATCATTAATCGTATACCCGGCCTGTTGAGGTTGCGGTTGTGGAAGGAGTTGGTATTGTTCTTGTTTTTGTTGTAGCAATGGTTTAGGGTTTCGTGATCGGCATTCTTGTGCCAACATCTCCTGCACTTTTCTTTGGTTATATTCCCCTGTAGCTGTCTCTGTCCTTTGATTTGTCTCTGATTACATGACTGTGTTAACATAGGATATGCCTTCTTTTCCTTTTGGTAATCAAAAAGAACTTGTCAGTCCAGATTTAAAAGGCTGTGATATTTGCTTCTGGATTAGTGGTGCTAGAAGAGCACAGCAGTTCAGGCAGCATCTGAGGAGCAGTAAAATCAACGTTTTGGGCAAAAGCCCTTCATCAGGAATAAAGGCAGAGAGCCTGAAGGGTGGAGAGATAAGCTAGAGGAGGGTGGGGGTGGGGAGAAAGTAGCATAGAGTACAATAGGTGAGTGGGGGAGGGGATGAAGGTGATAGGTCAAGTAGGAGGGTAGAGTGGATAGGTGGAAAAGAAGATAGGCAGGTAGGACAAGTCATGGGGACAGTTTAGAACTAGGGTGAGGTGGGGGAAGGGGAAATGAGGAAACTGTTGAAGTCCACATTGATGCCCTGGGGTTGAAGTGTTCTGAGGTGGAAGATGAGGCGTTCTTCCTCCAGGCATCTGGTGGTGAGGGAGCAGCGGTGAAGCAGGCCCAAGACCTCCATGTCCTCAGCAGAGTGGGACGGGGAGTTGAAATGTTGGGCCACAGGACTGTGTGGTTGATTGGTGCGGGTGTCCCAGAGCTGTTCCCTAAAGCGCTCTGCTAGGAGGTGCCCAGTCTCCCCAATGTAGAGGAGACCGCATCTGGAGCAATGGATACAATCAATGATATTGGTGAATGTGCAGGTAAAACTTTGATGGATGTGGAAGGCTCCTTTAGGGCGTTGGATGGAGGTGAGGGAGGAGGTGTGGGCGCAGGTTTTGCAATTCCTGCGGTGGCAGGGGTAGGTGCCAGGATGGGAGGGTGGGTTGAAGAGGGGTGTGGACCTGACCAGGGAGTCACGGAGGGAACAGTCTTTGTGGAAGACAGAAAGGGGTGGGAAGGGAAATATATTCAAAGTTTGTGAGAAGATTTGTAGATCGGGTGCTCGTTGTGGTTCTGTTCGCCGAGCTGGGAATTTGTGTTGCAGACATTTCGTCCCCTGTCTAGGTGACATCCTCAGTGCTTGGGAGCCTCCTGTGAAGCGCTTCTGTGATCTTTCCTCCGGCATTTGTAGTGGTTTGAATCTGTCGCTTCCGGTTGTCAGTTCCAGCTGTCCGCTGCAGCGGTCAGTATATTAGGTCCAGGTCGATGTGCTTTTTGATTGAATCTGTGGATGAGTGCCATGCCTCTAGGAATTCCCTGTTGAGAACAGAGAACAGCCAGGGAATTCCTAGAGGAATTCAAACCACTACAAATGCCGGAGGAAAGATCACAGAAGCGCTTCACAGGAGGCTCCCAAGCACTGAGGATGTCACCTAGACAGGGGACGAAACGTCTGCAACACAAATTCCCAGCTCGGCGAACAGAACCACAACAGGGAAATATATCCCTGGTGGTGATCTTTGCTTCCTTGATGATTGTTTGCCAGGTAATGATATGCAATTTAAAAGCATGGGCATGCTGAGGTTGCATACAATTAACAAGGGTTTGGACCTGCTAATTTATCATTTCCCAAAGCGGGATGCCAGCAGAGAATTCCCAAACCTCTTTAAAGGGGGCAATGGATTCTGAACATTTTGTAGACAACTGGTGACTTCTCCAAAGTCTGCTTGCCGCTGTGCTACTGTCATGATGACAATCTTAACAGTAATTTCAAACCAAGATATGATTTCCTCCACATTAACCCATGGCCTCGGGGGAAATACAATGGAATTTTTAATGGTTGTCTAATGCGTCCTGTATGCTAAGGTCATTAAAGTTTTGACATCCTGATGCAAGCAATTATAATAACTACAGATTTGTATTAACCAATTAAAAGATGATGTTGGGCACTTGAGTGGGTTGTGGGTGTGCTGAACCATGCTGTGAACTTCAAAGTGAGTCCAGGGCTGATCAAATGGAGTTTCACCGTTCATTATCCTTGGGAAAACAAATTCTTGGTTGCTAATTTTCTGTGAATTGTGAGACCTGGTGCCTTGTGCAGGAGGAGAAAAACCTGGATGTGGATGAAAGAGCAGACTCTGAAACAGGGGTTGAATCAAGTCTGCTGGGACCTGCTTCAGTGGTTTCCTGAACACAGTCCGTCCAGGCACTAGGACCCAGTTGAGAACTTGCACCAGTATTTTGTGGTTGAGTAATGAGAGCTGGATCATCGTTTCTGGCAGCCTTTTGTCTCTGGTCAGCTTCCCTGCTTGGTCAGGAAGCAACAAAAGCAGCAATCTCATCTATTTGAGGATCGAAGTCAGGGGCAGAGGCAGTAAATGTGGGATACTGAGGGGATTGGGCGGCAGTGCATTGGGAAGGTTTTCTGGCGAGATCTCTGGAGATTGACTGCGATTTTTATTCTTTGAAGGTTGATGGCCTTTACACACTTCCTTAAATTCCTCTCGGCATTTGATTATATAAATCTTATCTCATGAGGGGTCACCATATCTACCCTCTATATTTGTTCTCCTATATCTGTTTTTTTCTCCAATAAAAAAAAAACTCTAGAATGCCAATAACCACGTGACCACCCACATAAATCTGAAGTAAAAGGAATAATATTTTTGCTATCACAAGTTTCTTTCCAAACAATATCAGCCGGTGATCCTGGAGGAACCAAGAGGTCTCCTACCTTACTCTCGACTCGAACATATTTACCATGTCACCTTTCTATAGTTTTCGAGAGGAAACAGATGCAGGCCGCCCTTTCTCAGCGGGACAAGGTTTATTTGTCCCCAAGGGCAGCCCTTCCTTGGTATGGATGGAGTTCAGTGATCCCTTCGACTTGTAAACGATTGAACAAACAAAACAAATAGGCAAAAGACAGAGTACAAACTAAAAACTAAAACAGACAAGAGCTATCTTGGCAAAACAAACACCAGCACTGTCGTCAAATTCTCAAAGTGCGCTATAATTTGAAATATATGCCAACATTATTCCTTTCAAACTACGATATACTTTTTTGAATTTTTGCAGTCCGGGGCCAGCCTCATGGCTCAGTTTGGATCACGCAGACAGCCAGTTTCAGAATCGTATCATAAATCAATTTTATAATTTTAAAAATTACATGTGTTAAAAATTGCAATAAACAAGGGATCCTGTCGACTATGCCAAACTGTTGAGGAAACTTTCGGAAACAGACCCTGAGTAGTGACCAACTTTATTAGTCATGATATATCGTGGGAGCACTTGAAAATCAAATGCTCGCAATACAATACATCTTTATATAGAATTTTTAGGAGTAATAAATATTTATATAGTACTTTAATTGACAAGTTTCCAAGTCTGGACATGGTACGTTAAAATAGCCACTAGATAGCCGACTTGCACTTTCAATAATAGACTGGAAGTTTTGCCAAAATGTATACCAGAGACGAATTGTCTACGTTGTGTGTGTCAACACTTTGCACTTGCATTACTGGAGTAAGAACTAAACGGATGTTTATAATAGTTTACTAACGCGCAGTCTGATAGTTAGCAATGTAAAGAGTCACCTTCCCAATACATTGTTGCAGAGACGCATAATAAAGAGAATTATTGTTCGTTTCAATAATGCTTGCATTCAATGTGGATAAAATTATTCTTTCTTCCTTGTAAAGTCAGGCCAGTCAAAATGTTAGGTAAACATTTCCCTGAGTAATCGATTTTTAGCCAAGCTAGATGTAAAACCTAAAAGTAATTTTAGGTTACAAAAAATTTCTTCCACACAGAGGAATAAAAACAAGTGTTTCTGAAAATCCGGGGGAGAGCTTCTGCTACCCATAGAGTTCAAACAGCCCTAACCAGCTCTGAAAGAAATCTCAGAAAGCACCCTCCTTTAAAGGGAACAAGGAATGTTTTATAAAAATACTCACAAGTTAAAAAAAGACATAGAAGACAGCTCAGGGAGAAGAGGACAGAATAAGAAGGATGGATGGAAACAATAGATTTGCAAGACCAGAAGGAAGGTGGCATAAGAGACTGCATGGAGTTTGAGAAATGAAGTTAATGTAATGTTTAGCAATTATTTTACTGGAATAACATTTTAACAGAGTTGGGGTCAGTCAGTGATTAGTTAAGGAAAATGGGACTCACATTTATTAGTAGTTTTTGTTTGGTATACACTGTTAAAATGAGGAAAATAAATTGTTTTCTTTACAAAAAACAGTGGAAATCAGGGGTTTTCTTTCACTTATGCACATTTTTAACAGTTTATAAGGTGAGGCAAGTTTTTTCTGGGTGTTTTAGTTTCAATTATCAGAGGGATTCGACCTCTGCATCATAACGTTAGTGAGACATGATTTCCCACACACAAAGCCATGTTGACTATCCCGAATGAGCCCTTGCCTTTCCAAATACATGTAAATGCTGCCCCTCAGGATTCCTTCCAATAATTTAATCACGACCAATGTTGAGCTCACTGGTCTATAATTCCCTGGCTTTTCCTTATCAACTTTCTTAACTAATAGCACAATGTTAGCTAACCTCCAGTTTTCTGGCACCATATTGATGTTACCAATATCTCAGCAATACCCCCAACAATCTCTTCCCTCACTACTTACAATGTTCGAGGGTACACCTGATAATGTCCCAGAGATTTATCCACCTTTGTGTGTTTTAAGATGTCCAGCACCTCCTCCTCCGTCATATGGACATTTTTCAAGATGTCACTATTTATTTTCCCACATTCTATATCTTTCATATCCTTCTTCACAGTAAACACTAATACAAAATACTCATTTGGCACCTCTCCAAATCTTCATACCTGCAGTTCCACATGAAGGTGGCCTTGCTGATCTTTGAGGAGTCCTATTCTCTCATTCGTTACCCTATTGTCCTTAATGTATTTGTAGAATCTCTTTGGATTCTCCTTAATCCTATTTGTCAAATCTATCTCATACCCCCTTTTTGCCCTCCTGATTTCCATCTTAAGTGCATTCCGACAGCCTTTATACTCATTTAAGGATTCACTCTATCTTTGCTGTCTGTACCTGAAACATGCTTCCATCTTTTTCTTGACCAAAACCTCAAATTCATTCGTCATCCAGCATTCCCTGCACCTAGCAACATTGCCCTTCATCCTAACTGGAAAACACTGTCTCTGAACTCTAATTATCTCATTTCGGAATGCTTTGTATTTTCCAGCTGTCCCTTTACCTGTGAATACCTTCGCCCCACTCCCATCAACTTTTGAAGGTTCTTGCTTCATACCATCAAAATGGGCTTTTCTCATAATTAGAACATTTGACTTTTAGATCGTCTATCCTTTTCCATCACTATTTTAAAACTAATAGAATTATAGTCACTGGCATCAAAGTGTTCCCTCACTGACACCTCGGACACCTGCCTTGCTTTATTTTGCAAGAATAGCTCAGGTTATATACCTTCCCTAAGAGGTACATCATATACTGAATCAGAAAATTTTCTTGTACATGACTAAACAAATTCCTCTCCATCTAAAATCTTAACACAATTGCAGTCCCAGTCAATGTTTAGAAAATTAAAAACCCCTACCATAACCAACCTGTAGGCAGGTGAGCAGAGGTGCTGGGGTTGCCTTATTAGGTAAGAAATTAAGTTAAACCATTAGTAAGAAACAAAGTATGGTCAGATGGTGTAGAATCTGTGTGGGTCGAATTGAGGAAACGCAAATGTAAAAAAAAACATAGTTGGAGTGACAGGCCTCCAAACAGTTGTTAGGAGCTGGGGTGCAGGATACACCAAGAGATAGAAAGGATGTGTGGGAAAGGCAAAGATACAAGATCATGGGGGATTTAAATATGTAGGTGGACTGGGAAATCAGATTGGTAGTGGATTGCAAGAAATTTGTGGAATGTCAATGAGGTTGCTTTTTGGAGCAGGTTGTGGTGGAGCCCACTAGGGAACAGGCAATACTGGACTTAGTGTTGTGAATGAGGCAGACCTGATAAGGGAGCTTAAAGTGAAGGAACCCTTCGGAGGTAGTGATCATGACCAAATTTACTCTGAAATTTGAGAGGGAGAAGATAGAATTAGAGGTAAGTGTATTACAGCTGAATAAATAAATGAATAAATACAGGAGTTTCTGAAAGTAATTCAGGAGACACAGCAGAGATTCACTCTGAGGAAAAAGAAGCATTGTTCAGGGAGGATGAGACAACCGCGGCTGACTGGGGAACTCAGGGATAGCGTAAAAGAAAAAGATAAAAGCATATAATGTGGCAAAGGGCAGTGGGAAACCAAATCATTGGGAAGCTTACAAAGACCAACAGAGGGTACCAAAAAAAAAATAAGGAGGGAGAAGTTTAAATATGAGGGTAAGCTAGCCAGTAATATAAAGGAAATTTTAACTGCTTCTGCAGATAAATAAAGGGCAAAAGAGAGGCAAAAGTGGACATTGGGCCATTGAAAAATAACACTGGAGAGATAGTTGTGGGGAACAAGGAAATGGTAGATTAACTGAATAATTATTTTGCATCACTCTTCATGGTGGAAGACACGAGTAATGTCCCAAAAGTTCAAGGGGGTGAAGGGGCAGAGCTGAGTATGGTGGTCATCACCAAGGAGAAGGGGCTAGAAAAACTGAATGTCCTGAAGGTGGATAAATTACCTGGACCAGATGGACTACACCCCAGAGTTCTAAGGGATATTGCTGAAGAAATAGTGGAGGCATTGATGGTGATCTTTTGGGAATCACTAGAATCAGGGAGGGGCCCCAGAGGACTGGAAAATCCCCGTGACATCCCTGTTTCAAAAGGGAGAAAGGCAGAAGATGGGAAATTACAAGCTGATTAGCCAAACCTCGTTCATAGGTAAGATACAGGAATCCGTTGTGAGGATGAGATTTCTGAATACTTGGAAGTGCATGGTGAAATAGGGCAATGTCAGCATGGTTTCATCAAGAGGACGCCATGTCTGACAAACCTCCTGGAATTCTTTGAGTAAGTAAGTAATGAGCATGTTAGACCAAGGAGAACCAATGGATGTCAAGAAGGCCTTTGGCAAAGTGCTGCACAGGAGGCTGCTGAGCAAGATAAGGAGTCATGGTGTTAGAGGGAAGGTGCTAGCATGGATAGGAGCTTGAAAGCAGAGTGGGGATAAAAGGGTCTTTCTCAACCGATGATGGCATCCGATGAATGACAAGTAGAGTTCTGGCTTAGAGTTGGGAAAACAACTTTTCACTTTATACGTTAACGATCTAGATGAAGGAACTGAGGACATTCTGGCTCAGTTTGCAGATGATTCAAAGATAGGTAGAGGGACAGGTAGCATTGAGAAGGCAGGGAGGCTACAGAAGGATTTGGACAGGTTAGGGGAGTGGGCAAAGAAGTGGCAAATGGAGTACAATGTGAGAAAGGGTGAGGTCATGCACTTTAGTAGTATGAATGGAGGTATAGAATATTTTTGAACTGGGGAGATAATACCAATGTCTGAAGTGTAAAGAGACCTGGGAGTCCTAGTCCAGGGTGTTCAGAGAAGATTCACAAGAATGGTCGCAGAAATGAAAAGCTTACCATATGAGGAACGTTTGAGGACTGTGGGTTTGTACTCGATTGAGTTCACAACGATGAGGGAGGATTGAATTGAAATTTACAGAATACTGAATAGCCTGGACAGAGTATGTTGGGAAAATGTTTCCATTGTTAGGAGAGACTAGAACCCAAATGAACAGCTTTAGAATAAGGGAAGATCTTTTAGAATGGATCTAAGGAGAAACCTCTTCAGCCAGAGAGCAGTGATTCGATGGAATTCATTGCAACTGAAGGCTGTGGAGGCCAGGTCATTGAGTATACTTAAGACTGAGATAGATAGGTTCTTGATTGTACAGGGGATCAAGTATTACATGGAAAAAAGTGGAATAAGGAATTGGAGCAACTTATCAACCAGAAGTGAATGGTGGAGAAGAGTCGATGGGCTGACTGGCCTAACTTCTGCTCCTGTACCTTATAGCCTATTATTCTAACAGATAAATGAGACCTCCTTAAAAATGTGCTTCTCAATTTTGCAATGACTATTGAGGGTCTTATTTACAATCCCAATAAGGTGATCATCCCTTTCTTATTTCTGAGTTTCACACAAATAAATTCCCTGACTGTATTCCAGGAATTTCTTCCTTTAGTACCATTGTAGTGTGATCCTTAGTCAAAAACATCACTCACCCTCTCTCTTGCCCCCCTTTCTATCCTTCCTATAACATCTATGCTCTGAAACATTAACCTGCCAGTCCTGTCCCTCCCTGAGCCACGTCTCTGTAACTGCTATGATATCCCAGCCCCATGTTCCCAACCATGCCCTGAGTTTGTCCACCTGACCTGAGAGGTTTCTTGCATTTAAATGAAGGTAGTTCAATTCATCAGTCATACCTCGCCCTCTGCTTTGTTCCTGCCTGTACTGACTGTTTGACTTACTCCTTTTCCCAACTGTATCAGTCTCAGCCTGCTCTCTTTTTTCACCATCTCCCTGGGTTTCCCTTCCCCACTACCAACCCTCCCACTCTCCATTATTAGTTTAAATCCTCCTGAGCACCGGCAGCAAATCTCCCTGCAAATCCCTTTGCCAGAACATCAGTCCCCTTTGAATTATGGTGCAATTCGTCCTTCTAATACAGGTCACTTCTACCTCCGAAGCAGTAAGCACAGTTGCCTCACAGTGCCAGGGACCCAGGTTCAATTCCCACCTCAGGTGTGGAGTTTGCACATTCTCCCTGTGTCTGCGTGGATTTTCTCTGGGTGCTCCAGTTTCTTCCCACAACCCAAAATGTGCAGATGAGGTGAAATGGCCAAGCTAAATTGCCCATAGTGTTTAGGTATATGTAGGTTAGGTGCCTTAATCAGGGTAAATGGAGGGGAATCGGTCTGGATGGCTTATTCTTCAGAGAATCGGTGAGGACTTGTTGTGTTGAACGGCCTGTTTCTACACTGTAGGGGTTCTGTGATTCTAAAGTGCCACTGTTTTGATCTTTCTACCACAAAGTTCCAAAACAATGCAATAGCTTATGAAACGGTAATTACTGCTGCGAGAATAGGAGGAAAACAGTGTCAACACTGAAAGTACCTCAAACAAAGAGCAGCTCTTATAGCCACACTTTTTCCGAGAGAGAGTAAGATTGTGAGAGAGAAAATGTAGAAAGTGAGAGAGAGTGAGAGACACAGACAAAGAGAGAGACAGAGAGAGAGAGAGAGAGAGAAGAGGAAACATCAGACAGATACAAACAGGAGTTAAGGAAAGACATGGTGAGATTAGAGAGGTGATATTCATCAGTCTGGGGGATCACACCTCTCTCGATGATCTCTCCCTCTCCCTGTCTCCCGTTAGGGACAGTCCATGATCCTGGGCTTGCTTCAGCAAAGCTAGTTCAGGGAGGGGTGGTGAGGTTAAAGAATGATAACTGCGAATCAAAGATAAGTACTACCCACATTTACACGCAGAGTTGGACAGAAACACACTGACACTCAGCCTGTGTTCACTCCACACTGCAAAAAGGACGTTGGCTATCAGAACCTGGTTGAAATACGTCACTTAAAGACCACCCTTCGACTCCAGTCCAAGTTCATTCCGGTCAGTTCCCAAATCCCTCTAACTGGAGTACACCTCTCCCAGAGATGGAGCACAGACAGAGTCAGCTTTATGAGATTGGAGGGGGAGGGAGGAAGTGTGAGAGAAAATAGCAAGGAAATAGTTTAGTTCAGACTGCCTTGGTCTAATCCTGTTTTGCATTTGACTGTCTTGGAATGAAAGAGATCAAATTCCTTTTAGCTTTGAGTTTTCCTTTTGATTGATGTAAAAATCACAATAGGCAATTGTCAGGAATCCAACCCAGGTCGCTTGCTTGGAAGGCAGCTACATTCACCAGGATACCACCTTCGCTGCACACTTTAACACAACATAATCCTCAAACTGTGGAGAAGGATTTAAAATTAGAGAGCTTGGAGAAATGTACAGTGATATCTTGTGAAAAGTGTCCATCTTCCAGAGAGGAGGTGCTAGACATCTTAAAATGTATAAGGGTGGATAAATCCACAGGGCCTGATCAGGTATATCGGAGAACGTTGCAGGAAGTTCAGGAATTGCTGGGCCTCTTACTGAGATATTTACATCATCAATGACCACGGGTTAGGTACCATAAGGCTAGAGGGTGGCTAATGTTGTGCAATTATTTAAGAAAGCTGGTAAGGAAAATGCAGGGAACTATAGACCAGTGAACCTGACATCTGTGGTGGGTAAGTTGTCAGAGCGGATTCAGACAGAGAGGGTATACACATATTTGGAAAGACAGGGATTGATTAGGGATAGTCAATATGGGTTTGTGCATAGGAAATCATGTGTCACTAACTTGATTGAGTTTTTTGAAGATATCATGAAGAAGATTTATAAAGGAAGATCATTTTACGTTGTCTATATGGAGTTCAACAAAGTTCTGGATGCAGGTTTGCTCGCTGAGCTGGAAGGTTCATTTCCAGACGTTTTATTACCGTACTAGGCAACATCTACTAGACAACAGTGGGCCTCCAGGTAAAGCACCATTCATGATTCCTGCTTTCTATTTATATATTTGGGTTTATTTGGATTGGTAATGTCATTTCCAGTGATGTTGTCATTTCCTGTTCTTTTTCTCAAGGTGTGGTAGATGGGGTCTAACTCGATGTGTATGTTGATAGAGATCCGTTTGGAATGCCATGCTTCCAGGAATTCTCGAGCATGTCTCTGTTTGACATGTCCTCGGATGGCTGTATTGTCCCAGTTGAAGTAGTTTCCTTCCCTATCTGTATGTAAGGATATTAGTGAGAGAGGGTCATGTCATTTTGTGGCTAGTTAATGTTCATGGTCCTTGAAAGTGGATTTGCAGTTAGTCAAGGGACTGAAGAAGGCATTTGCTATGCTTGCCTTTATTGGTCAGTGCATTGAATATGGAGTTGGGATGTCATGTTCGGGCTGAGAAGGACATTAGTGAAGCCACTTTTGGAATACTTTCTTTTCAATTCATTTTGTGGTATGTGGGCATCGCTGGCTGGCCAGCATTTATTGCCTGTCCCTAGTTGCTCCTTTACAAGGTGGTGATGAGCTGCCTCCTTGAATCACTTCCATCCCCGTGCTGTGGCTTAACCCACAACGCCATTAAGGAGGGAATTCCAGGATGTTGACCCAGCGACAGTGATGGAACACCAATAAATTTCCAAGTTAGGCTTGTGAGTGGCTTCATGTTCCTGTATTCTGCTACTCTTGTCCTTCCAGGTGGAAGTGGTCATGGGTTTGGAAGGTGCTATCTGAGGATTTTGGCTTAATTTCTGCAGTGCATCTTGTGGATAACACACACTGCTGCTGCTGACCACCAGTGACTGTTGAAGCTGCATCCATCCAGGCAAGTGGAGAATATTCCATTACACTCCTGACTAGTGCTTTGTGGATGGTGGATAGGTTTTTGGGAACCAGGAGGTGAGTTACGCTACTTGCATTTCCCCTGCTCTTGCAGCCACTGCATTTATGTGTTGTGTCCAGTTGAGTTTCTGACCAATGATAACTCTCAGGCTGTTGGGAGTGGGTGACTCAGTATTGGCACCACCACTGAATGTAAAGGAATGGTGCTTAGTTTGTCTCTTATTGATTATGGTCATAGCCAGACATTTGTGTAGCATGAATATTACTTGCCACTTGTCAGCCCAAGCCTGGATAGTTTCCAGATCTTGTTGAATTTGAACATAGAATAATAGAGCACATACAGACCCTTTGGGCCTCAATGTTGCATCGACCTGTGAAACTGCTCTGAAGCCACCACTCCATTATCATCTATATATTTATCCAATGATTATGTAGGTGCCCTTAAAGGTGATGAGTTTACCAATGTCGTCGGCAGGGCATTCCATCACCCTACTACTCTAGCTTTGTGCCCTCGTGCTAGCCATCACCATCAAATGAAAAATCAAATCTCACTGTCCACACTATCTAATCCTCTGATCATCTAGAATGCACCTATTAAGTCACCTCTTAATCTTCTTCTCTCTAATGAAAACAGCCTCAGATTCCTCAGCCTTTCCTCTTAAGATCTTCCTTCCAAACCAAGCAACATTCTGGTAAATCTTCTCTGCACCTTTTCCAAAGCTTTCACATCCTTCTTATAATGCAGTGACCAGAACTGTATGCAATACTCCAAGTGTGGCCACACCGGCTTTTGCTGCAACATGACCTCCTGGCTCCGAAACACAATGCGTCTCCCAATGAAGCTTTCTTAACAATCCTACCAACCTGGGTGGCAAATTTCAAGGATCTATATATATGGGCACTGAATCTTTTTGTTCATCCACACTACCAAGAATCTTACAATTAGCTCAGTACACTATATTTCTGTTACTCCTTCCAAAGTGAATTAACCCACACTTTTCCACATTAAACTCCAAATGCCAACTCTCAACCCAGCTCTGCAGCTTATCTATGTCCCTCTGTAACCTGTAACATCTTTCCACACTGTCCGCAACTCCACTGACCTTGGTGTCATCTGCAAATTTACTAACCCATCCTTCTACGCCCTCATCCAGATCATTTATAAAAATGGCAAACAGCAGTGACCTCAAAACAGATCCTTTCAGTTCACCACTAGCAACTGAACCTCAGGGTGAACATTTCCCATCAACCACCACTCCGTCTTCTTACAGTTAGCCAATTTCTGATCCAAGAGTGATTAATCACTCTCAATCCCTTGCCTCCATAAATTCAGCAATAGCCTACCATGGGGAACCTTGTCAAACACATTACTGATACCCATACATATCAATCTACCCTCATCCATGCACCTCGTTACAATCTCAAAGAACTCAATAAGATTCGTGAGGCATGATCACAAAACCGTGTTGGTTATCCCTAATCAAATTATTACTTTCTAGATGATTAAAAAGCCTATCTCCTACAATTCTTACCAACAGCCGAAGTAAGGCTCACCGGTCTATAATTACCAGGGTTGTATCTATTACCTTTATGGAACAAGGGGACAACATTTGCTATCCTCCAGTCTTCCGGCACTATTCCTGTAGACAATGGCAACATAAAGATCAAAGCCAAAGGCCCTGCAATCTCCTCTATAGTTTCCTGGAGAATTGTAGGATAAATCCCATCCAGCCCAGGGGACTTATCTATTTTCACAATTTCCAGAATTCCTAATACTTCCTAGTTATGAACCTCAATACCATCTACTCTAAGAGCCTGTATCTCAATATTCTGCTCGACAATATTGTCTTTTTCCTGAGTGAATACTGGTGAAAATGATTAACTTAGAGCCTCTCTTACCTCTTCGGACTCCACACACAAATTCCCACTGTTGTCCTTGACAGGCCTTAGTCTTACTCTCGTTTTATTTCTGATATACTGAGAGAAAGCTTTAGGGTTTTCCTTGGTCCTACCTACCAAAGACTTCCCATGTCCCCACCTGGCTCTTCTTCGCTCTCACTTTTGGTCCTTCATGGCTAAATTGTAACTCTCAAGTGCCCTAACTGAGCTTTCATGTCTCACCTTTACATAAGCCTTCTTCTTCCCCTTGACAAGAGATTTGAATACTTTCATAAACTGCTGTTGCCTTGCTTGACCACTTCCTCTCTGCCTGACAAGTACCTACTTATCAAGGACGCAAAGTAGCTTTCACTTGAATAAGCTCCACATTTCAGTTGTGCTCATCCCCTCATTCCTTTCCGGTTCTATGCATTCTAAGTCTTGCCTAATAATTGCCTTTGCCCCAGTTGTAACTCTTGCTCTGTGGTGTATACCTCTCATTTTCGATTGCTAAAGTAAACATAACCAAATTGTGGTCACTATCACCTCAGTGCTCACCGACCTCCAAATCTAACCCCTGGTCGTGTTCATTACCCCGTACCAAATCCAATGTGGCATCACCCCTTGTTGGCTGGTCTACGTACTGTGTCAGGAAACCCTCCTGCACACATTGGACAAAAACTGACCCATCTAAGGTTCTTGAACAATAGCATTTTGAAACAATATTTGGCAAGTTTAAAATTCCCCATAACAACTCCCCCGTTACTTTCTCTCCTATCCAGAATCATCTTTGCAATCCTTTCCTTTACATCTCTGGAACTTTTCAGAGGCCTTTCGAAAACACCCAACAGGGTGACCTCTCCTTCCCTGTGTCTAACCTCTGCCAATATTACCTCAGTAGACGAGTCCTTATTAAGTGTCCTTTTTGCCACTGTAATACTGTCCTTGACTTAAAATGTCATGCATCCCTCTGTTTGACGATCTTCTCTGTTCTTTCTGAAACATCTAAATCCCAGAACCTGTAACAAACATTCCTGTCTCTGCTCCATTCATGTCTCCAAAATGGCCAGAACATCGAAGTCCCAGATACTAACCCATGCTGCAAGTTCACCCACCTTATTCTGAATGCTCCTGTTGTTGAAGTAGATACTCTTCAAACCATCTTTCTGCCTGCTGCTACATTCTTACGACCTGATCTCACTACCCTCAATCCCCTGGACAATGGAGCTACAATTCCAGTTTTCATCTCCCTGTTGAATTAGTTGAAATCCTCCCAAAGTGCGTAAACAAACCACCAATCCCATCCCCCGTAACAGCGCCCTGTTCTTGTTACCTCTCTGGTTCAGGTGAAAACCATCCCATTTGTAGAGATTCAACCTACACAATTATTCAGGTATATGACTCCCTCCCTCCCGCACCATCCCTGAAGCCACGTGTTCATCTCCCTCTTCTTATTCCTCACCTTGCTCGCACATGGCATGGATAACAACTCTGTTTATTCTTGTTCCAAGCTTTCATGCTAGCTTCTTGAATTTCTGCCTTACATCCCCTTCCCTTTTTCTACACATGCCGTTGGTGCCTCTGTGACCATGACTTGGAGCTGACCCCCACTCCCCCTTTAGGATCCCAAGAACATGATCCGAGACATCACAAACTCTGGCACTTGGGAGGCAACACACCAACCATGAGTCTCTCTCTCGTTCCCACAAAACCTCCTGTCTGTCCCCCAAAATATGGAGTCCCCGATGACTAATGCTTTGCTCCTCTTCCCCCTTCCCTTCTGAGCAACAGGGACAGACTCTGTGTGACAGAATTGTGCACCATGGCTTACCCATGGGAAGTTGAAACCCCCAACAGTAATCAAAATGGTATAATTATTATTGAGAGGAAACGGCCACAGGGGATTCCTGCACTGTCTGCTTGTTCCCTTTCCAGCCCCTGACTGGAACTCATCTGCCATTTTCCTGTATCTGAGGTGTGACTACTTCCCTGTAACTCCTATCAATAACCCCCTCAACCCCCCGAATGATCTGAAGTTCATCCAGCTCCAGCTCCCGTTCCCTAACACGGTTTCGAAGCAGCTGGAGTTGGGTGCACTTCCCACAGATGAAGTCAGCAGGGACACTAATGGTGCTACATTGCCTCTCACATGCTACAGGAGGAACATTCAACCTCCATTTCCACTGTTCTGAATTCCCAAAGAGACTACTGAAAATAAAACTAGTAACCTTACCAAATCGGTGCACATAACATTTTTTTGGTTCGAGGAGGAGGATGGGTGGGAGACACTATAACCTCACTTACCCAGCCGTCCCATGATCGCTCCTGTACAGTGTACACTCCGTCTGTTCATGAGGTAAGCTTTTTATAGGATTTATTTAATGTCCCAGCAGCCCCCAGTTTTCACTCTCACTGCACAATGCTGCAACAATGGAGGCTGCAGATTCATAAGGTAAGCTTTTTTCCGCCACAGACAGCTTCAGTGTCTGAGGAGTTGTGAATGGTGCTCACCTTATGATGCAGAAGGTCATTGATGAAGCAGCTGAAGGTGGTTGGGTATAGAAACTCCTGCAGAAATAACCTGGAGCGGAATTGACTGACCTCCAACAAGCACAACCATTTTTCCGATGTGTCAGGTATGACACTGACCACTGGGGAGTTTGCCCCCTGATACACATTAATTCCAGTTTTGCTCGGGCTCCTTGATGCTACACTTGGCCGGAACTAACCTTGGTGTCACCTCCGGAACTGCATTCTTGTTGTCCGTATGTGAACCAAGGCTGTAATGGGTTCAGGAGCTCAATGGTTCTGGTGGAACCCAAACAGAATGTCATTACTTATTGCGAAGCAGATGCTGCTTGATAGCACAGTTGATGACAAATGTGTTCAATTCTGATCTCCCTGCTATGGAAAAGATGTTGTGTGACTTGAAAGTGTTCAGAAAATATTGATGAGGAATTTGCTAAGATTGGATGGTTTGAGCTACAGGGAAAGTCTGACGAGGCTGGGCTGATTTTCCCGGAAGTATCAGAAGCTGAGTTGTGACAGTATGGAAGTTTATAAGATCATGAGGGACATGGATTGGGAGAATAGTGAAGGACTCCAACCAGGGTAGGGGAGTCTAAAACTAGAGGAGATAAGTTTAAGGTGAGGGGGAAAATATTTAAAAGGGAATAAAGGGGCAAATTTTCACACAGATGGTGGTGCAAGTTTGGAATGAAATGCCAGAGCAAATAGTGGAGTTGGTGCAATTCCTATATTTAAAAAGGTACATAAACAGGCCAAGTTTAGTGGGATAAGTGCAAATGATGTGATATGGGACTAGATTAATATAAGATATCTGATTGGCATGGATGAGTCACACTGAAGGGAATATTTCCATCCTGTACAACTCTATCACTGTATAAACATACTTAAAAAGACCTTTATCAGGCCAAATTAAATCAAGTTATTGTTGATCCATCGCAGGTGATATCAGGTAAGATGACAATAACTTATGCATTCGGGAGATTTTAAGGAGCATTTTAAACATGAGAAGGAGCTCTTTAATTGGAAGGATTTAGAGATGGAGTCCAGAAATTGAGTCCGTTCAGTAACACAGGATTGTTCTCAATTGTCAAACTTACTTTTGATTCTGGAATTCTTACCTACCATTTCATTTGACTTAATTCAATGAAATCGATAATTTTGTCGATCATTTTACCAGCTGGTAACATTTATATCACAGCAGAACATTTAATACGTTCCGATTGAGTTTATACCACAAGAGTCACACCAATCTGGTTTTTTTTCAGTTTTCAGTGGCAGCAGCTACTTGAAGGGCAGGAGCTGGCACCAGGGGCCTGCCGGGAGCGGTGAGTCACTGATTGGTGCTTTTAAATTTGAAGTCAGAGAGCAGAGGTTTCTGGGAAAGGAGGGACTTCTTATTTTTATTTCCATCCTGCTATATAAGTCAGTGTTTTCTCAACCCGAGACCCTAGCTTTGTAGGGCCTCCCACCCAACCACCTCCTCTAATCATAAAGACGAGGGGCATATTAGCTAAGCATCTCTTTTTGACTTTGTGACTAGGGGACTAGCAGGAATGGCAGTGCAGGGAGAGCAATGTTCCTCCTGCATGATGTTTGAGGTCAGGGATGTCATTAGTGTCCCATCCAAGTACATCTGCAGGAAGTGCACCTAACTCTCGCTCCTCCAAGACCATGTTAGGGAACTGGAGCGGGAGCTGGATGAACTTTGGATCATTCGGGAGGCAGTGGCTGTGATAGATAGGAGTTATAGGGAAGTGGTTACTCCTCAGCAAAAAGAAAGCTGGGTGATTGTTCGAAAGGAGGAAAAACATGTATACCATTTTGGATACTGTTGAGGGGGATGACTTACAAGGGGGAAGCAGTGGGGCCCAGGTCTCTGGCACAGAACATGTCCCTGTTGTACAGAAGGAAAGGAGGGAAAGGAGAAGAGTGTTCGTCATTGGGGCCTCAATAGGGATGTAAGGCAGGATTTCAGGGAGCTAGGGTGGAAGCTGAGAGTGAGAACAAACAGAGTTGTTACCTCTGGTTTGTTACCCGTGCCACGTGATAGCGAGGCAAGGAATAGGGAGAGATATCAGCTGAACACATGGCAGTAAGGATGGTGCAGGAGGGGGGGTTTCAGGTTTTTGGATAATTGGGGCTCATTCTGGGGAAGGTGGGACTTGTACAAACAGGACGGTCTTCACTTGAACCAGAGGGATACTAATATCCGGGGTGGGAAATTTGCTGGTGCTATTTGAGTGGGTTTAAACTCGCTCAGTAGGGGGATTGGGAACCGGAGGTGTAGTTGCAGTGCACAGGAGGATGAAAGTAGGAAGGACAGGAACAGGAATTCAGGGTCACAGGTAGGTGAGATTGCAGCATGGATAGGTACCTGGGACTTCGATGTTGTGGCCATTTCGGAGACATGGATAGAGCAGGGTGAGGAATGGATGTTGGAGGTTCCAGGGTTTAGATCTTCCATTAAGAACAGGCAAGGCAGTTAAAGAGGGGGAGGTGTGGCCTTGTTAGTCAAAGATAGTACAACGGTGGCTGAGAGAAGTTTTGATGAGGACGCGTCTACTGAGGTAGTGTGGGCTGAGGTTAGAAACAGGAGAGGAGAGGTCACACTGCTTGGAATTTTTTATAGGCCTCCGCAGAGTTCCAGGGAGGTGGAAGAGAGGATTAACAAAATTATTCTGTGTAGGAGTGAAAGGAACAGGGTGGTCATTATGGGGGACGTTAACTTCCCCAACATTGACTGGAAATGTTATAACTCTAGTAAGTCGGATGGATCAGTTTTTGTCCAATGTGTACAGGAGGGTTTCCTGATACAGTATGTCGAAGGGCCAACAAGAGGGGAGGCCACACTGGATCTGGTGCTTGGTCATGAACCAGGCCAGGTGTTTGATTTAGTTCTGGTGAGCACTTTGGAGAGAGTGACCATAATCCAGTTCCGTTTAGTTTAGTGATGAAAAGGGATAGGTACGTGCCACAAGTCAAGAGTTATCGATGGGGCAAGGGCAATTATAATGCGATTAGGTAAGAATTCGGATGCATAGAATGGGGTAGAAAAGTGCAGGGGATGCAGACAACGGAAATGTGGAGCTGGTTTAAGGAACAGATATTGTGTGTCCTTGATAGGTATGTCCCTGTCAGGCAGGGAGGAAGTGATAAGGTCAGGGAACTGTGGTTTACTACAGAAATTGCATCTCTTGTTAAGCAGAAGAAGAAGGATGCTTTTGTGTTGATGAGGCAAGATGGTTCAGATGAGGCGATGGAGAGTTACAGATCAGCAAGGAAGGATTTAAAGAGAGAGTCAAGAAGAGCAAAGAGAGGACAGGATCAGTCTTTAGCAAATAGAACAAAGGAGGACTCTAAAGCTTTCTTTAGGTTTGTGAGGAATAAAAGGATTATTAGGGTAGGAATAGGGCCAGTCAAAGACAGAAGTGGGAAGTTGAGTGTGGACCCTGTCAAAATCGGAGCGGTGTTAAATGAACAATTCTCATCAGTGTTCACTCAGGAAAAGGAGAATATTGTAGAGGAGAAGAATGAGGTACAAGATATTAGACTAGAAAGGAGCAACGTTAGTTAAGCTCAGGTGTTATCAATTCTAGAAGGAGTGAAAGTAGGCAAGTCCCCTGGGCCAGATGGGATTTATCTGAGGATTCTCTGGGAAGCTAAGGAGGAGATAGCAGAGCCTTTGGCTTTGATATTTGAGTCATTATTGTCTACAGGTTTGGTACCAGAACACTGGAGGATTGTCCTTGTTCAAGAAGGGCAGTAGAGATGACCCAGTTAATTATAGATCAGCGAGCCTTACTTCTGTTGTAGGAAAGGTTTTGGAAAGGATTAGAAGAGATAAGATTTATAATCATCTAGCAAGCAACAATTTGATTTCATATAGTCAACATGGTTTCGTCAAGGGCAGGTCATGTCTCACAAACCTCATTGAGTTCTTTGAGAAAGTGACCAAGCATGTAGATGAGGGTAGGGCAGTTGACGTGGTATCCATGGACTTCAGTAAAGCCTTTGATAAGGTTCTACATGGTAGGCTAATGGAAAAAATGCAGAGGCATGGAATTGAGGGTGATTGAGCAGTTTGGATTAGAAACTGGCTTTCTGAAAGAAGGCAGCGAGTGTTGGTTGATGGAAAATATTCAGCCTGGAGTACAGTTACTAGTGGTGTGCCACAAGGATCTGTTTAGGGGCCACTGCTGTTTGTCAATTTTATAAATGACTTAGACACAGGCATAGGTGGATGGACTAGTAAATTTGCAGATGACACTAAATGGTGGGCGGCACTGTGGCACAGTGGTTAGCACTGCTGCCTCACAGCGCCAGAGACCCAGGTTCAATTCCCGCCTCAGGCGACTGACTGTGTGGAGTTTGCACGTTTGCCCTGTGTCTGTGTGGGTTTCCTCCGGGTGCTCCAGTTGTGCAGGTCAGGTGAATTGGCCATGCTAAATTTCCCATAGTGTTAGGTAAGTGGTAAATGTAGGGGTATGGGTAGGTTGCGCTTAGGCTGGTCGGTGTGGACTTGTTGGGCCAAAGGGCCTTTTTCCACACTGTAATCTAATCTAAAGTTGGTGGAGTAGTGGACAGTTTGGAAGAATGTTATAGGTTGCAGGGGGACTTGGATAAACTGCAGAATTGGGCTGAGAGGTGGCAAATGGAGTTCAATGCAGGCTAAACTTGAGGTGATACACTTTGGGAAGAATAACAGGAAGGCAGAGTACTGGGTCAATGGAAAGATTCTTGGGAGTGTGGATGTGCAGAGGGATCTTGGGATCCATGTGCACAGATCTATGAAAATTGCCACCCAGGTGTATAGTGCGAGTAAGAAGGCATATGGTGTGTTAGGTTTCATTGGTAGAGGGATTGAGTTCAGGAACTGCAATATCATGCTGCAACTATACAAAATGCTAGCATGGCCACACTTGGAATATTGTGTACAGTTCTGGTTGCCCCATTACACAAAGGATGTGGAAGCATTGGAAAAGGTGCAGAGGAGATCTACCAGGATGTTGCCTGGTCTGGAGGGAAGGTCTTATGAGGAAAGACTGAGACATTGGAAAGAAGAAGGCTCAGAGGGATTTGATAGAGACATACAAGATGATCAGAGGATTACATAGGGTAGACAGTGAAAGTCTTTTTCCTAGGATGACGACATCTGTGTGTACGAGGGGGCATAACTACAAATTGAGGGGTGTTAGATTTAAGACAGATATCAGTGGCAGGTTCTTTATGCAAAGAGTGGTAAGGGTATGGAATGTCCTACCTGCTAATGTAGTCAACTCAGCCACATTAGGGAGATTTAAATAATCCTTAGATAAGCACATAGATGATGATGGGATAATATAGGGGGATCAGCTGAGAGTAGTTCACTGGTCGGCGCAACATCGAGGGCCAAAGGGCCTGTTCTGCACTGTTTGGTTTTATGTTCTATATTCTAATCCAAGCAGACAGATGAGAATTCAAAATCGAGAATTTGGAGGACAATATGCATGTGTCGGTTATTACGTTAACTGGATGATGAGGAAATTGAATTTGTTGGGAAGGCAAACCAGGTAAAGGAAGAAATCTGGATAAAGCAAATGTGTGGAGTTTATAATCTGCGCTTAGACTGATAGGGTCCCGAGCTCACAATAGAATGAATGACTGATTTGCTAATTATGAACTGAGGCAGGGATGGATGTAGGAGCCATTTCACAGATGGAAACAATGACTCTTGGTGACGATGTGGACATGTGTTTGAATTGATCTCAGGCTCAATTCGGAAGCAACATGCGAACAGAAATCAGAGAAGTTCTCATTGACTCCATCGAGCTCACTGAGAGCCACAAAACATTTCCATGGAAGCACTGAGGATGTTGGCGCATCCACAATATCCGACCCCATTCCTGAGCATGGGATCTCATCTGTAACTGAGCTCTCTGGTTGGAGCTTGTATTCTCCCGATCAACACAGCAGCTGATTCGGGGAAAGAAATAAATGACAAAAGGAAGTGATGTCAGCATCAGGCCGGGGGGGAACTGAATGGAAACACAAGTATTGCTGAAAATACACCTATAATCAAAAGACACAGATTTCTTTCACAGTATATTATTTAATCTTTATAAAAGGAAACTTCTCGTATTTTTAAATTCTGTCCAGAAGTGTGTATCAGAGAATTCCATGAGCAGGAGTATCCAGGAGCCTATCATTGCTGTTCCCACATTGGCATGTAGTGAATGATGCTACTTTCCTTTAGATCTTTTTGGTTTGGTATTGGTTCACTGTCTGAGAAGTGATTATTTGGAATGAATTTCTTTTTTCAGGCCGATCTAATTTCCCTTTCAGTTAATCCTTTCTTGTTTAACTTTCGATGAACTGTTGCTCATTGCTAACAGCACTTTGCTTTGCACCTGCAGTCATAGAGTTATAGAGTCATTGAGATGTACAGCATGGAAACAGACCCTTCGGTCCAACCCGTCCATGCTGACCAGATATCCCAACCCAATCTAGTCCCACCTGCCAGCACCCGGCCCATTATCCCTCCAAACCCTTCCTATTCATATACCCATCCAAATGCCTCTTAAATGTTGCAGTTGTACCAGCCTCCACCACATCTTCTGGCAGCTCATTCCATATGCGTACCACACTCTCCATGAAAATGTTGCCGCTCAGGTCTCTTTTATATCTTTCCCCTCTCACCCTAAACCTATGCTCTCTAGTTCTGGACTCCCCGACCCCAGGGAAAAGACTTTGTCTATTTATCCTATCCATGCCCCTCATAATTTTGTAAACCTCTGAAGCTCCAGAGAAAACAGCCCCAGCCTGTTCAGTCTCTCCCTGTAGCTCAGATCCTTCAACCCTGGCAAAATCCTTGTAAATCTTTTCCTAACCCTTTCAAGTTTCACAACATCTTTCCAATAGGAAGGAGACCAGAATTGCGCGCAATATTCCAACAGTAGCCTAACCAATGTCCTGTACAGCCGCAACATGACCTCCCAACTCCTGTACTCAATACTCTGACCAATAAAGGAAAGCATACTAAATGCCTTCTTCACTATCCTATTTACCTGCGACTCCACTTTCAAGGAGCTATGAACCTGCACTCCAAGGTCACTTTGTTCAGCAACACTCCCTAGGACCTTACCATTAAGTGTATAAGTCCTGCTAAGATTTGCTTTCCCAAAATGCAGCACCTCACATTTATCTGAATTAAACTCCATCTGCAACTTGTCAGCCCATTGGCCCATCTGGTCCAGCTCCTGTTGTAATCTGAGGTAACCCTCTTCGCTGTCCACTACACCTCCAATTTTGGGGTAATCTGCAAATTTACTAACTGTACCTCTAATGCTCGTATCCAAATCATTTACGTAAATGACAAAACGTAGAGGGCCCAGCACCGATCCTTGTGGCACTCCACTGGTCACAGGCCTCCAGTCTGAAAAACAACCCTCCACCACCACCTTTGAGCCAGTTTTGTATCCAACTGGCTAGTTCTCCCTGTATTCCATGAGATCGAACCTTGCTAATCAGTCTCCCATGGGGAAACTTGTCGAACGCCTTACTGAAGTCCATATAGATCACATCTACTTCTCTGCCCTCATCAATTTTCTTTGTTACTTCTTCAAAAAACTCAATCAAGTTTGTGAGACATGATTTTCCACGCACAAAGCCATGTTGACTATCCCGAATCAGTCCTTGCCTTTCCAAATACATGTACATCCTGTCCCTCATGATTCCCTCCAACAACTTGCCCACCACCAAGGTCAGGCTCACCGGTCTATAGTTCCCTGGCTTGTCTTTACCACCCTTCTTAAACAGTGGCACCATGTTTGCCAACCACCAGTCTTCCGGCACCTCACCTGTGACTATAGATGATACAAATATCTGTTTTGTTTCCAGGACTGTGTTTGTGGGATGTTCCTGCATTGGAACAGGTAATTAGTAATAATTACTGTATCAGGTCACTTGAACTTTCCAATAGTTACTTTATTCGAAATTCTGCTTTCATTTGTTCGTGTTTCAGCTGCAGTGCTTAAATACATTCTGTTTTGCTTAAAGCCAAATAAGTTGACCTGTTCCGTCACACCTGGAAGACCCACTTCACATCTGTCTATAAAATTAAAACAAAAGTTAGCCTCTTGGCTACCTTTTAAAAATATTTTGAGGGGGTCTGGCCTGGTCAATAACAGTTACCCTTACAGGCAAAATAGTGCTGACCCCTACCATCCTCTGGGTGTTATGTCCCCTCTGAACTTCCTGCCTTTCATATTACAATAATGCCCTCTTGCTCTTGTCCCTTTGACTGAGGGAAATAACTGCATTCTGTTCACTCTGTCCATGTCCCTCATAATCTGATATACCCCGATGTCTTCTCTAAACAAAGTAACTCAAGCTGATCCAGCCTCCCTCTTCACAGCTAAATCACTGCCATGCAAGCAACATTCTACTGAATGCCCTTTGCACTCCTTCCAATGCAATCACATCCTATGGTGCAGTGACGAGAACTGCGCACAATACTCCAACTGTGGGCTAAACAATGTTCCAATTGATTGAGTTTTTGAAGTAGTGAATAAGAACATAGATAAGGTTAGTGTGGTAGACGCCTTAGCAAAGCCTTTGACAATGTATCACATGGTAGGTGGTTGAGTAAGGTTGAATCTCATAGAATCCAGGGACAGCTAGCCAACTGGATACAACATTGGACTGATGGAAGAAGATAGAGGGCATTGGTAGCGTGTTGTCTTTCAGACTGGAGGCCTGTAATGAGCAGTGTGCCACAGGGATCAGTGCTGAGTTAATTGTTATTCTTTACTTATATAAATGATTTGTATGAGAATTTAGGAAGTACGGTTAGGAGGTTTGCACATGACACCAAGATTTGTGGTATGGTAAAGAAGGTTATTTGAGAATTCTGCAAGACCTTAATGAACTTATTATACATAACTCGACTGGTAAAGGCATGTGTCCTGAACATCTTCTTAAATGTCCTAAGAACCTGTCCTGTTGCTTCAGGGATCTGTTACAAATCACCTCAAGCTCATTCTCTTCCTCTAAGCATCCTCGTGAATTACCATTCGTTGACCATTACCTTGTCTTGTAACTTCTTTCAAAGTGCATCACCTCACATTTATCAGGGTTACATTTTATCTGATCTGCCCCTCTGACAAACCTGTCAATATCTATCTTTAACTTAAAACTATTTTCCTCACTGCCATCCATCCGGTCAATATTTGTGTCATTTGTAAACCTACTTGTCACTCAAAACCGAGCCCTGCACCCTCTCATTCCCCCACTCACAACACACACACACACACACACACACACAGATGTGGGCACACATGTGCACATCACATGCACATACACACATCATAAATACCTCATGCATCTGTAAATTCTCCTTTGACTTTTTACTCAGGACCTGCCTTTGCATAAGAAGACAACTCACTCTGCACATCCATATTTAATTCAAAAATCCAACTGTGCAAATACACTAACCCATTTTGAACAGGTACGAAATGAATGGTCTCACAATTATTCACAATGGATTGAAGTTAATGCAGTTCACAGCCACCATTTAATTGGTCTGCATTCTTGTTTTCTAACCAGGGCAAATTAACATGACACTCAGTAAACATGTAGTTTGAAATTGAAACAGAAATATCAAGTTGTGGGTTCTGAATCAGAGCTGAAAATGTGTTGCTGGAAAAGTGCAGCAGGTCAGGCAGCATCCAAGGAGCAGGAGGATCGATGTTTCAGGCATGAGACTTTCTTCAGGGCTGATGATTCCTGATGAAGGGCTCATGCTCAAACAGTCAATTCTCCTGCTCCTTGGATGCTGCCTGACCTGCTGCGCTTTTCCAGCAACACATTTCCAGCTCTGATCTCCAGCATCTGCAGTCCTCACTTTCTCCGAGTGGGTTCGGAATCAACCTGGAAGCCAGACATTGAATTTGGTCACATTCAGATACTTCAGATCTATTACCATGGACCTGGATCAAATCCTATCATGGCAGTTGCCAGAACTTCAATTCAAGAAATATATGGAATTATTACTGTAATGTTGACCATAAAACTATTGTCAATTGCAGCAAAAGCCCATCTGGGAGAACACAAAGGCATTTTACACTTATGTGAGGAATAAGAGAATGGTCAAAGAAAGAGTTGGGCTGATCAGGGATAGCATAGGGAACTTGTGTGTGGAGTCTGAGGAGGTAGGGGAAGCCCTAAATGAGTTTTTTGCTTCTGTCTTTAGGAAAGAAACAAACTTTGTAGTGAATTAAACCTTTGAAGAGCAGGTGTGCATGCTGGAATGGATAGAGATAGAGGAAGCTGATGTGCTGAAAATTTTGTCAAACATTAAGATTGACAAGTCGCCAGGCCCGGACCAGATTTGTCCTCGGCTGCTTTGGGAAACGAGAAATGTGATTGCTTCACCACTTTTGAAGATCTTTGCATCCTCGCTCTCCACTGGAGTCGTACCCGAGGACTGGGGAGAGACAAATGTAATTCCTCTCTTCAAGAAAGGAAATAGGGAAATCCCCGGCAATTACAGACCAGTAAGTCTCACGTCTGTCATCTGCAAGGTGTTAGAAAGGATTCTGAGGGATAGCATTTATGACCATCTGGAAGAGCATGGCTTGATTAAATGCAGTCAACACGGCTTTGTGAGGGGCAGGTCATGCCTCACAAACCTTATCGAGTTCTTTGAGAATGTAATTAGAAAATTTGATGAGGGTCGAGCTGTGGATGTGGTGTATCTGGACTTCAGCAAGGCATTTGATAAGGTTCCCCATGGTAGGCTCATTCAGAAGGTCAGGAGGATTGGAATACAGGGGAACTTAGCTGTCTGGATACAGAATTGGTTGGCCAACAGAAGACAGCAAGTGGTAGTAGAAGGAAAATATTCTGCCTGGAAGTCAGTGGTGAGTGGTGTTCCACAGGGCTCTGACCTTGGGCCTCTACTGTTTGTAATTTTTATTAATGAGGGGATTGAAGGATGGATCAGCATGTTTGCAGATAACACAAAGGTTGGAGGTGTCGTTGACAGTATAGAGGGCTGTTGTAGGCTGCAGTGGGACATTGACAGGATGCAGAGATGGGCTGAGAGGTGGCAGATGGAGTTCTGCCTGGATAAATGCAAGGTGATGCATTTTGAAAGGTCGAATTTGAAAGCTGAGTACAGGATTAAGGATAGGATTCTTGGTAGTGTGGAGGAACAGAAGAATCTTGGTGTGCAGGTACATAGATCCCTTAAAATGGCCACCCAATTGGACAGGGTTGTTGGCAGCACGGTGGCACAGTGGCTAGCACTGCTGCCTCACAGCGTCAGAGACCCGGGTTCAATTCCCGCCTCAGGCGACTCTCTGTGTGGAGTTTGCACATTCTCCCCGTGTCTGCGTGGGTTTCCTCCGGTTTCCTCCCACAGTCCAAAGATGTGCAGCTCAGGTGAATTGGCCATGCTAATTTGCCCGTAGTGTTAGGTAAGGGGTAGATGTAGGGGTATGGGTGGGATGCGCTTCGGCGGGGCGGTGTGGACTTGTTGGGCCGAAGGGCCTGTTTGCACACTGAAAGTAATCTAATCTAAAAAAAAACATATGGTGTTTTGGCTTTTGTTAACAGGGGGATTGAGTTGAAGAGTCGTGAGATCTTGTTGCAGCTCTATAAAACTTTGGTTAGACTGCACTTGGAATACTGCATCTAGTTCTGGTCGTCCTATTATACGAAAGATGTGGATGCTTTGGAGAGGGTTCAGAGGAGGTTTACCAGGATGCTGCCTGGACCGGATGGCTTATCTTATGAAGAGAGGTTGACTGAGCTCAGACTTTTTTCATTGGAGAAAAGGAGGAGGAGAAAGCGGACCTAATTGAGGTATACAAGATAATGAGAGGCATAGGTAGAATTGATAGCCAGAGACTTTTTCCCAGGGCAGAAATGGCTAACATGAGGGGTCATAGTTATAAGCTGGTTGGAGGAAAGTATAGAGGGGATGTCAGAGGCGGGTTCTTTACACAGAGAGTTGTGAGAGCATGGAATGTGTTGCCAGCAGCAGTTGTGGAAGCAAGGTCATTGGGGACATTTAAGAGACTGCTGGACATGCATATGGTCAGAGATTTGAGGGTGCATACAAGAGGATCAATGGTCGGCACAACATCATTGGCTGAAGGGCCTGTTCTGTGCTGTACTGTTCTATGTTCTTATCTAATGGCCTTTCAAGAGAGAAAACCTCTGTCCTTACCTAGTCTGGGCTACATGTGACTCCAGACCCACAGAAATTGGTGTGGTTAGTAGAGGTGAGCCATCTAAGCTCCAGGACTTCACGGCAGGAGTTCTACAATATTGTGCCCTCGGCATAACTATCCTCAGTACTGTATAACTGACATTCCCCCATCATTGAGTCATAAGTCAGAGTGTTCACTAATAATTGTACAATGTACAATTCAAGCACACCGTGTCGATCTGCAGCAAGATCCCAGCAACGTCCAGGCCTGGGATGACAAATGTGAATTAACATTTGCTCCACACAAATGCAAAGCAATTAGTGCCTCCAATAAGAGACTGCCTACATGATGCCTCTTGACAGTCAAAGGCTTCGCCATTACTGAATCCCCTACGATCAACAACCTGAGCTGAAATTGAACTGGATTCACAATTTAAGTTTTGTGGATGCAAGAGCAAGCCAGAAGTCAAGAATACATCACAGATTCTGAAAGTGTCTCCCCTATTTGCAAGGCACACATCAGAACAGTGATGGAACACAACCTCCAGAAAATGGATACCACCCTGAAACAGCAGGAATATAATTGGACATTTGAAAGCAGAAAGTGCTGGAGAAATTCAGCAAGCCTGGCAGCACCTGTGGAGAGAAATCCCTTTTGAGTCCAGTATAACTCTTCTACAAAACAGTTTCAAGGAGGAAAGTCAACTTTCTATTTAGAGACAAAATAGCCTGTTTGATTGGAACCATACCTGCAAACATGCAGGCCATCCACCACTGCTGTTCACTAGCAGTATTATGTATCACTGACAGTACGCACTGCAGAAATTCACCCATGCTTACACAGCATCTCCCAAATCCAAGACCACCACCATCCTAAAGACAAAAGCATTAGATGCTTAGGAACACCACCACTTCCAGGTTCCCTTGCAAGCCACTCACTATCCCTGAATTGCATGATAACATTGTGCCATAGTCCCAGTGGGCCACAGAGCTGCTCTCTCATTCACGAGATGGCTGATCGTGAGTTTAACCTGAGGGTCAACATGCCTCAGAGGAGGGGCAAGGTTGAGAAGGTGGGATTTTCTTGGTAACCTCAGGCAAAATGGGAACTGAATCTGCGCTACTGGTGTCATTTGACATCACAAATCAGCCATCCAGCCACCACTGCTGCAGCGGGTCAGTAGCATAGTTGGCTTGATGTTTGGTGTGAGATGTGGAGAGGTGAGGTGATCCTTAGGTTAAACTTACCACCGTTGTCTCTCGATATGAGAGAACAACTCTCTGGAACAAGGGTGATTCCGTTGGTGTTCTTCTGTCAAAATCCTGGAAAATTCCTCTGCAACCACCCTCCCCTTCATACAATCAACTAATTCTTCCCACATCATCAGGACAACAGTAACACAAGAATGTAGCTACCACATACTTTCTCAGAGGCAATAAATTCCAGCCCATCCATCAAAGTTCAGGTCCCTTTAATTAATTGAGGAATTACATCTGAATAAAATATTTTCACAACCAAGATTAAGACTGCCAGAAATTTCAGTAAAGAATATAAATAAAATTATTGGGTGTGCACACCTTTTTTGGATATTTCCAATGGATGCAGTGTGTGTGTGTTTGGACGGGAAGGAGTGTGACCATTGCCACAAAGAAATTAGGAAAATCTCCCAATGCTCACTTGAATCACAATTTAACAATGATAAGCAAGGAGCAATGCTGGCTGAATTTTCTTTGAGGATTTTCAGAACAGTGAAGCATTTTCAGATAGCACGACTGGAAGTGGTTAGTCCATGTGGCAGATCATAAAATCCCTGCTACTAAAAGCAGGAATAACTTCTCATAGTTCTGAATAATAATCTGTTAGTTGGTCATTCCTTGTGTCTCCGACATGCAGATCCATCTCATGATCCAAGACTGGTCAGTGTTTGTGTTGAAGAGGAATAAAACAAAGTACCCGTGCCAAAAGTGCTGCAAATTGATTACTATCATTGCAACGAGAATGTTTTTATTTGTTAAATAAATGGAAATTATGTACCTATTCTATTAATCAAATTGACTCCCTCGAGGCTTAACTTTGGAATTAGAATTAGAATTTATTGTCACGTGTACTCAAGTATAGGATTACATCAGGAAAGTGAAAAGTGTACAGAGTCGCCATTCTGTGCCGCCATCTTGATTTTGAATTCAAGATATCTGCAAAAATATAGATTCACGTCCATTACGCTGCCCATCCACCTGTCAGAACCTTTCAGCAATAAAGAAATTGCCCACTTGGATGGGGAGTGGGAAACCAGTATCCAGCGAGAGATAGAGCTTTTGTATTCGATTCTTGAAACTGTTGCTTTTCCTGGTGATTCACGGTTCAGTCCAGTGTATTTGAAGATAGCAGATGGAAGTTTCACATTGAAAAGAGAGACAGAAAGCAGGAAGTATAGGCTGGTTAGCTCAACATGTCACAGGGAAACTGTTGGAAGATATTATTCAACCAGATACTGCAGGACACATTGATCAGTTCAAGTTAATTTGGGAGAGTCCAAATTCTTTTCAATTCTTTTCAATTGGATAAAATTTCTTTGAGGATGTAACAAGTGCAATTGATAACGGGGACTGTACTGGAGCTTAGTTTTATTTTGTCAATAAAGTGAGACAGAAACAGTCATGGCAGGAAGGAAAGGCTTCAGGTGGAGGGGGAATGAGTACATGAGAACAATGTGGCTGACTGAAATGGAAAGCAATTGGAAGCAACACTGATATTCACATTTCTTTTGCGGCTTTAAGTTAGTTACAAAATTACTATTTTTTTCCTTTGGCACCACATGTCTCCTCTTCACAGTGGATGTACCATCCCTCTGCATATCCATTTGTTATCAGGATGAGTGGTCTGGAGTTTCTCTGCTTCTTCCTCAGAGACCTGAACAGTCCCCATCCAGCAATATCCACTTACTCGAGGCTGAACTCAATTGTAACTTTTTTCTTTAACTTATCTCACTTTCTCCAAGTCAAAGATGTACTTCTGGCTATCTGTACAAGTCATAGTTATATCTGCCTTTTTGGGGGGTATGTGGAATATTCCTTCGTCCAATCTTGTTTGGGAGATTAACCTTTCTCTTTCTCCAATATATCGATGATGTGATCGATGCTATTCCTGCTCTTGCCAGAATTAGAATAAAAACTATATTAATTTGCTTCCAACCTCCATCTTTCCCTCATTGCCACCTGATCCTTTTCTGAGTCTTCCCTTCCTGATCTCTCTGTTTCCAGTTCTGGAGATCGGTTGCACACCAATTATCCATCAGATCCAGCGACTCCCACAGTTACCTCGAATACATTTGCTCACATCCTGCTTCCTGTAAGGGGGTCACTCCATTCTCCCTGCTATTCCAACTTCATCTGATCTGATGATGTCACCTTCCACCCCCATGTAACCAACATGAGCTTCTTTGTCCTCAATGGAGGGTCCCCCACCTCAACTCTCGTGAAGAGGGGTCCTCACTGATATACTCAATGAATCAATAAAACAGCTGACAGATGTTCAACTGAGAAGTTTAAAGAAGTTGACCATCACACTGCTAGTAGTTTACTGTTAATGACCAAATCCTGTGAGGAAAAGAGAAGAGCAGTTTGTAAGACATTTATGAAGGTTAAAACAATACAGCAGGAATAGTTGGTGATTTCATCTCTCAAATATTGACTGGGATATGAACAGAGTGGAAGGGACCGAGAGCACAAAATTCTGAATTATATTTAATCAATGTGTATAGCAGACAATAGCACAATGAGAGGGTCAGCAATTCTTGATTTAAGCTTTTGAAATGAAGCTGGGCTCGTGAATAAATTGGAAGAGTTGGACCATTTTTGAGCAAGTGACATTAATACATTTACATTTAGGGTAAATATTTCACAAGACAAAGATAACAAAGGCAAAACTTTGATGTTTGGTTTCAACAAATCTTCTGAACCTGAGAGTTTATCTGGCAATGTTGGACTGAATTTGGATATTCAGAAACAAAGTGACAAATCAGTGGTAGGATTTCAAAGGTGAGATTCTAGAGACATGGCCGAACAAAATAAACCATTATCCTTCCAGACCTAGAGTCCCAAAGGTGGCCCCAAGCATACAGGGTGAGATAGAGCAGTAAAGAAAGATGTTGACCATGACAAAAAAATCCTAAGAATATACAAAGCTCAGTAGGAAATCTAAATGGATGAAGTTGCGTATTTTAAAGATCTCTGAAAGTCCAAGGGAGCAGAGGAAAATTATTAACGGATAAAATTGACAAAAAAAAAGTCTCACCAACAGGTTAAGAGCAAAACGTAAGTATAAAAATTATAGGGCTGTCAAAGAAACACAAGATGTTTTATGTAAGCCTTTGCACATTTGTACACGAATACACACACACAAATCTTGATAATCAAATGCAGTACTTACAGGGTCATGCAGTCATTGAGATGGACAGCACGGAAACAGATTCTTCAGTCCAACTCATCCATGCCAATCAAATATTCTAACTTAATCTCATCTCATTTGCCAGAATTTGGCCCATATCCCTCAAAACCATTCCATACGCGCACCATCCTTTCTTGTGAAAAAGTTGCCCCTTAAGTCCCTTTCAAATCTTTCCCCTCTCACCTTAAATCTTTGCCCTTTAGTTCTAGACTCCCTCACCTCACGGAAAAGACCTTGTCTATTTACTCAATCCATGCCATCCTGATTTTATACAACTCTATTAGTTTATTGTTGTAATACTTTAATCACGATGAATCATGTAATTGTGTTTGTGATTTATTCCATATTGGTGAATATATACCTGTTGTGGCGAAGATTTGTCTAAGATTTGTCTCAAGGAGTATTTCATGAATTGGCAATGGAGTAGAAATTATCCTTAATCAAAGAGCAGCATCAGGGGAAGATAGGTCAGAACTTCAACACTGTGTTGGAGAACTGTGCCCTCTGGTTTCAAGACCATTCAGATCAGGTCTTTGAAAGTACCACCCAGACAGCTGCCCATATTCCTTCAACCATAACCTTGAAGAGAGGAGCAGGGAGATGACATCATAGTTAGCTTCAAACAGGGCAGTGAAACCAATTAAATAGGCTGATACGAGGAATTTCCTAATATGACAGTAATAGCAGGAGAAACAGGATGAAAGAGTTACTTGGAATATGACTTGGTGCTGAATCTGGATAGAGGATTTGCTGGAGAACTTCAGCTGGTCTTGTAAGATCTGTGGAGAGAAAACAGTTGATGTTTCAAGTCCAGTGACCCTTTATCAGAAATAGTTCGAAATGGGGCTCCAAAGTCAAGCCGAATGGTCTGTTTGCAGGAAAGATAGAAGGGGAGGCAAGAGAGGAGAGGGAGTGCTACTTTTAATTAGGGGAAACATCACAGCGGGACTTAGAGAGGATATTCCTGAGAGATTATCCAGTGAAACGATATGGGTGGAACTGAGAAAAAAAGGATTGATGGGATTTTACAGTAGACCCACACCCACCCCTCCCCCAATAGACAACAGGAAATTGAGGAGAAAATTTATAGGGGGATTTGCAGATAGCTTTAAGAAACACAGAGTTGCAGTAGAATGGGATTTAAATTTCCAAACATTGAGTGGTAATGGAAGGGAGGTCCTCCGGGAGAGGTGGCAAAACTCAACTTCCTCCTGGGAAGTAAAGCAGGGCAGTGAATGAAGTATAAGTGGGGGAACACTTATTGTTATTCTATTTGTTTTAAAATAGTTATGGAATAGGATCGGCTATTCGACAAGTTACAGACTTTGGAGTTGACAGTGCTGTTCATTCACTATCTTAATGTTCCTGCCTTTGATTGTGATTTGGTGTATAGTTTATTTCTAAGGTTTCATGAGAGTGAGATTCACTCTGCATCCGGTCTCTGTAATTCTTTGCAAGTCTGATGGATTCTGTTCATATATTTAATGCTCACCTCCATATTTGTGTTTGTAAATGTATATTTAATGTTGCAATGTACAAGTAGATGTCTATGTGTTATTTCAATTATAAATGACCTGAATGTTTTTTGTGAATGCCTGTTTTAATTAAATAACTTGTGTCCTTTCTGAACATGGAGCACACCTACATGTAAAACCCAAAGTGCTGCAAATTCTCAGCAGTCAGGCAGCATCCTATAGAGAGTAAAACAAAATGAGCGTTTCTGGTCGATGAACTTTCATCAGAGGAAATGACTCTGTTTTTATTTAATGCTAGCCATGTCTGGAGTTTACAGCTTTTCAAATTACAAATCTCCACAATGTTTCATTGAATTTGTTGCTGTGGGTTACTATTGAGTGATTAACACAGATCTTAATGTCGATGTGATTTGGAGGCTGGAATTTCTTCACAGACCAGCTTGCGGGAAATGTAAATGATTCCTTTCGCTCTTGCTCTGTTTGCATGTTAGAATGAAAATATGTCACTGGAAGGTGGGATCAGAGTGGGACTGAACACTGTCTCTGTCTGAGCCTGTGGGATTGATGACCCTTCTGTGTCTCTGTATCTCTGTGAATGATAACATACTGACCCTGTGTGTGTGTGAAGAAACTGCCAGAAATATGCCTGTACATCAGGTGGAGGGTAGACAGAAGAGCAGAAGGGAATGTTTCCGATGGGGTGGAGGCCAGGAAACTTAAATGACAAAGTGACAACAATAACCAAAATGATGCAAATCGTGGGCGGGAGATGGGAGAAGTTGCAAAAAAAATGGGGCGGCACAGTGGCTCAGTGGTTAGCACTGCTGCCTCACAGCACCAGGGTCCCAGGTTCAATTCGAGCCTCGGGTGACTGTCTGTGTGGAGTTTGTGCATTCTCCCCCATCTGCATCGATTTTCTCATGGTGCTCCGGTTTCCTCCCACAGTCCAAAAATGTGCAGGTCAGGTGAGTTGGCCATGCTAAATTGCCCATAGAGTTAGGTGCATTAGTCAGAGGGAAATGGGTCTGGGTGGATTACTCTTCAGAGGGTTGGTGTGGACTGGTTGGGCCGAAGGGCCTGTTTACACAATGTCGGGAATCTAATCTAATCAAAAAATGACAAGATCCTCACTAAATGTCATCCAAAAGCAATCAAAACCAAAGAAAATGGTGACAGAGTTAACAAAGTGAGGCACTTTTGGTGTCCCAGTCTCAGTTTACAGGATGCATGTTTGCTGTCAGTTTCTGAATGAATGCTGTGTGGTTTCTCATCTTTAATTGGAGTATGGCCAGTTACTGTTAGTTTTAAAGTATATTGCATCAGGAAATTGACCAGTTTTCAAGGGACCCATTCGTTAATTTTACAGAAATTCTGATCCAGCCCAGTTTTTGTGGGAAGACACGAGGAAATGCCCTGTGATTGGTGGTGTGTTGGGCCCTTCCTCACAGGGGACTGCTCTATACCGGGGCCTCTGCATTCAACAAAAACTCACTGTGTCCGTGACTGATCAACAATCTTTGTGGACATGAATGAATCTCTGACCCATCAACTGGACGTTACAGATATAGTTTGTCACGGAGCGGTTTGAAGAAGATACAGAGTTCAGGAGGAGTGTAAGTGCTGGATGAGATGACAGCAGTAGGATATATTGGCAGGAGAGTTGGAGCTGCAGGAGATTACATCGAGAAGATTTGAGATGCTGGAGGAGGTTACATAGATAAAGTGGTTTGTTGGTGCTGGAGGAGGTTACACAGATATGGAGGGGTGTCAATCCTGGAGAAAGTTTCAGAGGTAGGTAGTGGTGCCAGTGCTGAAGAAGTCACCATGATAGGGACGGGTATCAGTGCAGGACAAGGTCATGTTAGGAGGGGTTTCAGTGTTAGAGGAGGTTATACAGATAGGGAGGGATGTCAGTGCTGAGGAGATTACATCAAAAGAGGGAGTGTCGGTGATGGAGAAAGTTACATAGACAGGGAGGGGTATCAGTATTTGAGCAAGCTACAGAGATAAGGAGAAGTAGTGGTACTCGAGGATGTTACAGAGATAGGGAGTGGTGTCAGTGCTGAAGGTTATTACAGAGTTGGGAGGGATGTCCGTGCTGGAGGATGCCACAGAGGTAGGGAGGGGTGTCAGTGCTGCAGGACTTTATAGAGGTAGGGATAGGTGTCAGTGCTGGAGGATATTACAGAGGTAGGGAGGGGTGTCAGTGCTGGAGGATGTCACAGAGATAGGCAGGGGTGTCAGTGCTGGAGGATGTCACAGAGATAGGCAGGGGTGTCAGTGCTGGAGGATGTCACAGAGATAGGCAGGGGTGTAAGGCCTGGAGGAGGTTAGAGAGATGAGGAGGGGTGCCTGACAGACGAGAATGGAAGAGAGCATAAACAGGGTGGAAAAGGTCTTGAATTATGTTGGTTGTATGATCAAAGGATTGAGAAGTTGTCTGTTATTTGGACTCGTTATTACAGTTTGTATTTTCTCACTTGTATATCCATAAAGGATAGAATGAAATACCTGAGATGTTTCACTGAGTCCAGAAAAGCAATTCTTGGAATTCTGAAATGAAATGGAAACCATGTGGAGTGTCCCTCATGGCAACAAGATTCATTGGAAATTTAAGTAGCAACCATTGAGGATCTATGGCACACAGAAGGGGATGAAGATGTGACTGTGAAGGATTTATTCAATTGTATAGGAAACCTGTGTTAATTGCTGTATTAATCTTGTACATAAATTGTATTTATAGCTATGTTCAGTTGTGCCATAAATATATTGTAGTCTGTGTAATAAGTTTGTGCTCAAGTGTGTAATTTTTTTTCAAAGAAAACAACTGGAGGATTCCCAACATGAGAGCTCAGTGACACTTCGGGTTGTGCTTGACCAACCTCTGACCCAGGTTAGTGCTGGAACCATTCCCCTGTGGTTATGATAGGATCTGCAATACTGTCAAATCTGTTAGGACTGGATTGTAGTTTGAAACCAAATATCATCTGCGCAATGTGTACCGGTCCCACTCACATCAATTATAACAGAGACTTTAACACTAATGCAGAGCCTCTCACTAACAGAATACCGTGTCACTCACAGAGACCTCATGACAAACAGAGAGTCTGTCACTAACAGAGACCCTGATACGAACAGAAGACTGTCACAGTAATGGAGACAAAGAGGCAAATGTGGACAGATTATCACTAAAGGAAGACCATGACACTGACGGAGGCCGTGACACTGACGAAGACCATGTCAACAATGGAGACCCCAACACTAATGGAGAGTCTGTCGCTAACATAGAGCCTGATGCTAATGGAAGACCATCACACCAAGGGAGACTGTGGGACTAAAGGCCACTAACAGAGGCCCTGCTTAACAAAAGTCTTAAAGAAAGAACACTTGCAAAGGAACATTAATTAAGTAATCCCACTCTCAGCCCCAAATGGGCAGTTCTTTCTTTAATGCTCCCACTTCATTGACAGTGATTCCACTTTGAACATCTCTGGCCCCTGTATCATATAGGGTGGCCAGGCATGACTCGACTTGTCAGGATCCAATGGAGAGATTAAAAAGCCTTTCCAGGTCTTTGCTGTCTTCCAAGAAACATGAGTTGGTTGAGTTAAGGAAGGGAAAGGCATGTGTGCATTTCAGTCAGACATCTTCATGTTGTAATTTCTCACTCAGCTTCCTCCTGGACAGGCCACATTGCCCAGAGTGAAGATAAATTGTTGATGAGTGATAAAGAATCCGAGATAACAACTCAGAAGAGAACGCTGAGAACCTTTCCAGTTCTATATGAAAAAAAATCAAGTTCATGGAAATGTATTCATTTTGCACCCACATGGAAATAATAGGATTCTAGAACAGAAAGTAAAATATTGTGAATCTGTTATTCTTAGTCATATATTAATGAATTTTGATTGGGCAACTGAATAATCACATTTACAGCCACAGAGCAGTAGATTGCTCTTGGGTGTTCGAGAGAGAGTGAAGGAGACAGGAAAAGAGCGTGATACGGAGAATGAGAAAATATAAAGCTGAAGACAGAGCAACAGGGAGAGAGAGAAAACCAAACAGTGAGAGACATGTAGACAGACCAACAGAGAGGGTGCAGAGACAGAGATAGAAAAACAGAGAGAGAGATATAGACAGACTGACAAAGAGGGATAGAAAGAAAATCAGAGAGAGAGCGAGGTCAACCAATAAGAGGAGCAGAGGCAAGAGAGAAAAACAGAGATAGTGAGGTAGGCTGATTGACAGAGAGGCATTGGGAAAGAAAGAAACAGAGAGAGAGAGAGAGACAGTGAGAGAGATGGAAACAGAAAGTGATGTCAATAGACTGCTAGACAGGAAGAGAGCAAGAGAGAGATAGTGACAGGTAGACACAACAACAGACAGGGAGAAAATCTTGACCACATGCAATTTAATAACTGAATTGTCACAACAAAAGGACGAAAATTTACCAGTAAAATTTGCTGTGTTGTTTTCGAACAAACCATTAGATTAAACAGAATCAACATCGGCAGGATAAATCTCCCAAATTCTATTGGCCAATTAACATAAATGGAATTGTCCTGTGGAGTTTAAGCCTTAAATAATTTTAACCCTAAAAGGGAATTGACTCACTATCGTCAAGTGTTTGTTCAATACAGAGTAAGACTAAGACTGATGATGATGTAAACTGAATGTGATCACACAAGTTTTAAAAGAAAGAATCTGTGAATTCATCATCTCAGAGAACAAAAACAAGACATTGGTGACAAACTAGAAATGTTACAATAGGTGAGGGACAGAAACTCCACAATTCCCCAAAATCTGCTGAATTCATCTTGGACAAACACCAGCTATTCGACTGTGGATGTGATCACAGCCATAGAATCATGCTTCAATTTTGCAACACTTTTACCTAATAAGGAGAAACTTCCAGAAGGAAATAATTTAAATCGACTGATCTTACACTTATAGGTTCACCCTAAACTCAGACCTTCACAGTACAGAATTAGGTCTTTCAAACATTCGGAGACGTGATTCTGTCCCCTTGGTTCAGTGAGAAAAATACAGTGGGGTCAGTCTGTTCTTTCCAGAATCAGAGGCAGAGACACAATGTGATCGCTCTGCTCTCCCCGGGTCAGTGACAGAGACACAGTGGGGTCAGCCTGCTCTGCCCTGGCTCAGTGACAGATTCACACAGTTCTTCCTGCGAATCTAGTCCCGCTCCTCTTCAACACTGCTCTCAAAATCTCCTGATTTGATGTTTTTGACATGATAATTATTTGCACTTCAAAACATATTTTATTTGCAATCATCAGTCTTTTGATGAATATTTTGCTGCAGAATACCGCACATGTAGAATTACACAGAGGGATGTCTTGTGTATAATTGCTTTTTCCAAGCCCGAATTCGTTTCGCACTTACTGCAAATTGCAATTGTTGCAAATCTGTCCAAATTGAAACTCTGTTACTGCTGAATTGTTCTGCTCCTGAGGTTCAAGTTAACCTTGCCTTCCACTTAAAATGTAACTATGTTTTTAATATTCTGCTTGTTGCTGATTATGGTAATTGTCCGTGGTATCTAGAGAGGAGATGGGACAGAATTACTGCATTTACTGAGATTCTACGAAACTTTCCATTTCATGGTTTCCCATTTCTGATATTAACATTTCTTCACAATCCCATCATTCAATATCACTTATCTTTCAAGTTCAAACGCGCGTGGCAAACCTCATGATTATTTTCTTCTTCCATTTGCTCCTCGGTTTGAAACGGCTTGAGATTGAAACAATTGAGTCAAATTTTGAAAACCATAATTAATGTATTCAGAGCTATGTTGATTCATTTAAAAAATGAACAGAATATGTCAACCACAAACACTAAAATCATGTTGAAATTGTAGTTTCATTGTGAAAGTCGGTAATATCGGCAAATGAGAATGAAAGCAACTTGGCTTATTTCAGAAAAACAAGATGTAATCGCCAAATGCATCAGAACTCAAACTCAGATGTCTTACCAATGAGGTCATAGAACCACCAGAGGAGCAGCAATGTGTCCAAGATTCCATTGACAGCCATTCATCTTGTCACAATACACTAACACATTTAACAAGCTCACCATCTGCATCTGTCAGATTAATGATCAGAACAGTTTCCAAGTGAAATTCAAGTGCAGAACAAAATCCATTCAATTATTTTGTGAGTTATTGATACGCCTCTTTAAAGTATTGTTTGCACTGCCCAAATCCTTTGACAGTTTTGTGGACTGACAGACAACATTCCGAAACAGTTCGTTTTGAAGGAGCACTCAGAGAGGAAGCACCAACTTCACAACGTGTAGTGAGAGGGCAGCAGTTTATTTCAGTGAAGATTACAGTAAGTTTTAAAAGAGTGCGGAGAGTATCATAATCCTTTCTTCCTCCCATTGGACCCAGGGTTGCAACACACACACAAAGCTGCAGTTTCAAATCTTTAATGGACAGAGCACACTTTATTACAAAAAAGAATACAAGCTTTTGCACAAATGAACGCAAATATTGGTGAAACTAAAATTAACAAGTAAATTCTGAAATTTTACATGAATGAGCTTGAAATTCTTGCGAATGAACATAAATTCAATTATACAATTGAACATTGTTTATTAAACAAGTTAACATAAGCTTATTGTGCAAATGTATATGTACTGTATAAATTAAAATAAACTTATTTTACAATTGAGTGTAACTGTGCTCTACGATTTAAAATAAGATTATTTTTAAAATGTAATTATTTCGTTACGATGAGCAAAACAACATCACATAGTTGTTTCACTTTTTCATCAACAGTTCACTTCGGAATGATTAACATAGATTGTTTTGAACGATTTTTAAACTCATGCCTGTATTCATATCAATGTATGATTAGCCTTTCTTATTCATAGGAGAAAGTGAGAACTGCAGATACTGGAGATCAGAGTCGAAGAGTCCGATGCTGGAAATGCACAGCCAGTCAGGCAGCATCCGAGGAACAGGAGAATCAACGTTTCGCCCATAAGCCTGATGACGGGCTTATGCCGTAACGTCAATTCTCCTATGTCGCCTGACCAACTGCGCTTTTCGAGTGCCACACTCTTCGTTTCTTATTCATAGTTGGTATTGGCCTTAGTAATATTCTTTCTGAAAAAATATTTCCATATGGATATCATTCATATCATAAGTTATTAAAATTTGCTGTCTTCTTTAAATGTAAAAAAAATCATTTTCACACACAAGTCTAATTTTAACGTGTTACTAAAGCTGCTTGTATACACAAACGAATTGGTCTCATTTATCTAGTTTAACATACACATTGCCAACGGATTCAATTGTTACCGAATTACTGACATTTCTTGTTCAGGAGCATTTCAGTCGTCGATAGAGCAATGACTGCACGTCTACCCATAATGCCCTGCATACATGAATACCCTCAAACAATGAAACAGGGCCGCGTTGGACCCTGGGAGAAGTGGAGATGCAATGGCTGCGCAGTGACATCACCATAACGTGGTCGCCAGCCCTGAGGGTGCACTGTCAAAAAGGGAGAGACAAGAGATGATGCAGATCAGCGAAGGGTTCCCGAGTACAGTTAGAGTGGCTCTTTGCTTCAAACTGCTGAAGATGATTGATTGAGGGTAGGGCAGTAAATGTCGTCTACATGAACTTTACTAAAGCATTTCACCAGGTGTCTTGTGGAAAGCTGGTTGAAAAGATTCAGTCCCTTGTGATCTGTGGTGAGTTGGTAAGTTACAAACAAAGTTTACTTGATTATAGAAGATGGAAGGTAATTCTGGAGGAGTGTTCTTCTGAGTGGAGGCCTGTGGCTTTCTGTGAAGACCAGTGTTGGGACCTTGATTGTTTACTCCCTCTCCCTCTAAATATGATTTGGTGGTGTGATTAATAAATTTGCAGATGCCACAATAATTGAAGAATCATGGATAGTGAGGAGTTGATAAAATGTGGAGCTGGGAAAAGCACAGCATGTCAAGCAGCATCAGAGGAGCAGGAGAGTTGATGTTACGGATAGGACCATTCATCATGAATACTGATGAGAAGTTCTGCCCCAAACATCGACTACCCTGCTCTTCTGATGCTGCTCGATCTACTGTGCTATTTCCAGCTCTATATTTTATCAATTCTGACTTTCCAGCATCTGCAGTCCTCACTTTCTGCGAGTGAATAGTGAGGAGGGTTGTCAGAGTCGACAGCAGAACATAATTCGCCTGGAATGTTGGGTGGAGCAACAGCAGATGGACTTTAATCTGGACAAGTATGAAGTGATGCATTTCAGGAGGTCAAATGCAAGATGAAAGGATACAATATATAAAGTATACAAGCAGGACCCTTAGGAACATTGACATACAGGGGTATCTTGGGGTGCAGGTCTGTAGTTCTCTGTGAAGTGGCAACAGAAGTAAATAAGGTGGGGAAAAAGGAATACAGCATTCTTGCTTTCACTATTTGCAGTACAAAAGTTAGCAAGTCATGTTATTGTTGTTTAAAACTTTAGTTAGGACACAGTTCTAGTACTGTGTGTTATTATGGTCACCAAACTACAAGCAAGATGTTGTGTTTTTGGAGTGGGTGCAAAAGAGATATACCAGGATATTGCTGAGACTGGAGTGTATTAGTTGAAAGGCACTGGTGGTCAAACTTGGGTCGTTTTCATTGCAATGTTGGTGGCTGAGGGGTGATGTGATAGAAGTAAATGAAATGATGAAATGGTGGATATTTGGAGTCTTTTTCCAAGCTTGGAAGTGTAAAAGACTAGGAGACATCAGGTCAAGGTGAGAGGGGAATGTTTAAAGGAGGTGTGAGGTTAGCTTTTTATGCAGAGGTAGTAGGTCCCTGGAACATGCTAACGGGGAAGTACTGGAAGCAGATACGACAGCAACATTCGAGCAGACACATGAACAAGCAGTGAATAGATTACTTTGGATTAACATTAAATAGCATCATAGTCAGTATAGATATGGTCTGCAGAAGTCCTGTTCCTGTGCGATACTCTATGTTCTTTGTTCAGTGCCTGGCAGACTTTGCAAACTACAAACAGGCACAGCCATTTGAATTAAAAACAGCACAGCATCTGGGCATGTTACTTACACTAGTCAGAACCTGTTATTAGATCTTATAACATAAACACTTTTCCAACAATGACTGTTTGTTTATTCCAGCAAAATAAAGCTTATGGGCGGCACGGTGGCACAGTGGTTAGCACTGCTGCCTCACAGCGTCAGAGACCTGGGTTCAATTCCCGCCTCAGGCGACTGACTGTTTGGAGTTAGCACATTCTCCCCGTATCTGCGTAAGTTTCCTCCGGGTGCTCCGGTTTCCTCCCATAGTCTAAAAATGTGCAGGTCAGGTGAATTGGCCATGCTAAATTGCCCGTAGTGTTAGGTAAGGGGTAGATGTAGGGGTGTGGGTGGGTTGCGAGTCGGTGTGGACTTGTTGGGTCGAAGGGCCTGTTTCCACACTAAGTAATCTAATCTAATCTAAATCAAATTTTCACTGGATACATGTCAGACTGTTTAAATGTAAAATGCATTAACAGAACTCAATATGCCTTGTAAACGAGACCAGTCACATTGTAATTCTAAATATAACAGCGAGCTTCTTATTTTCAGCTGGTTGTAATGAACTAAAAACAGCGAGATTTATTGCACAAGGAGATTGTACTGGTTGCAGTTATTAAAACATGTGGCAATAACTTTACACATGCAGATTATATATTAAAGGTACAGTAAATGACAAATAATTCATGTATCTATAATGAGGCACAGAAAAGAGTAACATTACTCAACTGATGATGAGAATAGAGAATTAACACGAGACCTGAAGTTTGAGGACATGGTTGGATGACGACAAATGTTTTTATAGTTCGATTCAATAATTTCAGAGTTTTATTCTTTTAAAACCTGTCTTCATATTTTACACAGTTCACTTGGAAGGCTTGTTTCTTAGCCAATGCACTTTAAATTTGGTCAGCTCATTTTTACGTAAGGAACATTAGCAATACCAGATCCATAGACACAAATAGGCCTACAATTGTTCAAAACCTCTTTGCCATTTAAAAAAAAGATGGATCCTAGTCTGATCATGAGCTGTTTTCTGTCACCTCCTCATAAACTTGAACATAAAAACCGAAGAATCTGTAATAGTCACCTTGAACATGTATACTGCTATAATGTATTCACTGGAATATATCATGCAAGTGATGGAGATGTCTCTGAAAGAATATGTTCCCGACTGCTCTGTCTATCGATTGGAGCTCATTACAAATATGATTGCTCTGTCTAGGAGCTTCTGCCACTTGAAAAATCTTAAGTTGAACATTTAAAGCTTTCTGAGAAAGTCACATGCCCATTGCTTGTTTGTTGAAAACTCCATGTTGAGAGGCTCAAGGTGTCAATGTTTTCCATTGAATGTCCTTTCTGCTATGGTGTGATCTGAAGGATACTTCCTGATATCAAAATTGGAGAGATGCTGTGTTATTCTTTTGGATAAGTTCCTGTGGTGTTTGAATACTTTGGCTGAACTTAAATCAGAGTTTTCAGGGATTGAGATGTGAGGACTTGATCTTTATTTGTGGACATGTAATGTTGGTACTGTTCAGAGAGAGAGAGCGTGGAAGAGAGTGTGTGAAAGAGAGAGGGAGAGAGCCAAATAATCTGAAAAGTAGGAACCAATACAAAATCATCTCCGATATGAACACATCAATTCTATGTCCCTGCCAGAATGGGCATCCTAATCGTGAGGATCTTGTCGAGCTGGACCCTACTCCCACAAGCGATTTAGGACTTTTCCCTGCAAAGCAACACCAGGCAATTTCAGATAATGACTGTGAGTGAAGGAGTGGTGTGAGGGTAAGAAGGGGGAAAGGAGTTAGCGAGGAAGGCATGGGAGGAGGAGTGTGGATGGAGGGATAGGGAGTGTTAGTAGAGGGTGGATTGGTGGTGTATTGGACTGGATGGCGGTCAGTTACTAGAGGTGAGGGGGCTGTGTATGTGGGCAGCTGCTCCAGCCATTGGGCTGCACGGTGACCTCTGCAAAGCCAGCTCCCTTTGGGAGAATTGGTTGGTGGGAGGGGAGTGAGTTGGCAGTGGAGAACCCTCACTGCTCATTCATGTCCTCTATTCTACGGTGCCACCATAAATGTAAGTAAACTTGGATGTTCTGCTGAATAGTTTATCTAATTGGAGTGCGACTTAATACTGAAAATGGTGGACTGAGAGTAATGCAGATATTGCAGCTGTTCCTGAGATTCCGTTTTATTTGTAGAGTTACTTCTAGATTTCATAAAGTTATTGCATTTCAGCATAGAGATCGGTTGGTTAAATCGGCGTTCACACCCTTGCCTTCATTGCTTGGAGTGTAGGAGTTGGGATGCCATGTTGAGATTGTGCAGGACATTGGTGGGGCTCTTCTGTGCGGTCTGCGTCCAGTTATTGTGTCCAGTTCTGGTCGCCCAGTTATAGGAAGAATAATATCAAGCTGGAGAGGGCTCAAAAGAAATTTACTAGGATGTCATTGGAAATGGAAGGTCTGAGTTATAAGGAGAGGCTAGATAGACCAAAACGTTTTCCCTCGAGCATTGGAGGTTTCTGTGTGACCTTACTAAAGGTTATAAAAAAATCATGAGGAGTATTGATAAGGAGAATGGCGGGAGTCCTTTCCCTAGACTGGGGGAATTTCAAGGATAGGGGGCATATTTTTAAGGTGAAAGGAGAAAGATTTCAAAAAGGCATGAAGGCCAATGTTTTTACAGGTCGAGTGGTTCGTGTGTGGATTGAACTTCCAGAGGAAGTGGTGGATGCACATATAGTTAGAACATTTAGAAGACATTTAACCAAGTGCATGAATAATATTTGGAGGGATATGGGTCAAGTGCAGGCAGGTGGGATTGTTTAGTTTCAGGTTATGGTTGGCATAGACCCATTGGACTGAAGGGTGTGTTTCCATTGTATGACGCTTGTTACAACATGGTGGTGAACACTTTTTTGTTAATTAAACCCAATACCCAGAAAAGCTCACCTCTGTTAAGGTATGAGTGATAGAGAATTCCCAAAATCCACGATTTCAAGAAAATAATATCAATTTATTTTTTAACTCTATAAAAGTGAACATTCAACAACAACTATGCACAACTCTAAGCACCCCCCCCCCCCCCCAAACTGCTTATTATCTGCCTCCAACTCTACAACAATGTGCTGTTCTAATAAGACACATATTAAAATTACATCAACTTAATTTCAAAATCACACAGCAGCTGTCATCTTCGGTGCCTGTCTTCTTTCAGCTGATGATCTCCAATAGTCGTCGTCTTCCTTTTTACTGCGAGTATGTTTCATATGAAAAGGTACCTTTGATAGTGAGTGTTACCAAATTTCTTGGGTCTCTCTCGATGGCAGTTGCTCTTTCTGCAATTTTCAAAATATCCACATTTTTGTATGCCAAATATCAGATCGCCTCATTGTTCCAATGTTGGCAAAACAATAAATTCAGAGTTGATTGGGTTTTTGCATTCTGTGGCATAGTTGAAACTGATTGGTTAAGTTTGAATTGTTGTCAAAACAGCAACTAAAACTTGTATATATTTCACAGCCAAATAAGCAAGGATCTGTTTTCGGGCCACTGCTGTTTATCTTTTTTATAAATGACCTGGATGAGGGTGTAGAAGGATGGATTAGCAAATTTGTGGATGACTCTAACATCGGTGGTGTTGTAGATAGTGATGAAAGATGTTGCAGGTTACAGAGAGACATAGATATGCCGCAGAGCTGGGTTGAGAGATGGCAAATGGAGTTTAATATGGAAACGTGTGAGATGATTCACTTTGGAAAGAGCAAAAGGAATGCGGAGTTCTGGGTGAATGGTAAGATTCTTGGTAGTATAGATAAGCAGAGAGATCTCATTGTCTATGTACACAGATCCTTGAAAGTTGCCACCCATGTTGATAGGGTTGTTAAGAAGGCACACAGTATGCTAGCTGTTATCGACAGAGGGATTGAGTTTCAAAGCTATGAGGTCATGCTGCATCTATAAAAACTCTGGTGCGGCCACACTTAGAATATTGTGTACAGTTCTGGTCACCACATTGTAAGAAGGATGTGTAAGCATTGGAAAGGGTTCAGAAGACATTTACTAGGATGTTGCCTGGTATGGAAGGAAGGTCTTGAGGAAAGGTCTTTTTACAAGACATTGGTTCAGCTGCATTTAGAATACTGTGTAGAGTTCTGGGCGCCACATTACCAAAGGATGTGGACACTTTGGAGAGGGTGCAGAGAATGTTTACAAGGATGTTGCCTGGTATGGAAGGTGCTAGCTATGAAGAGAGGTTCAGTAGGTTAGGTTTAGTTTCACTCGAATAAAGGAGATTGAGGGGGGAACCTGATTTGAGGTTTACAAAATCATGAAGGGTTTCAGACAGGGTGGATAGAGACAAGTTTTTTTCCCAGGGTGAAGAATTCAATATCAAGAGGTCATGCTTTCAAAGTGAGAGGTGGAAAGTCTAAGGGGATAACTTCACACAGGGTGGTGGGTGTTTGGAATGTGTTTCCAGCAGAGGTGGTAGAGGCAGGCACGGTAGATTCAGTTAAGATGTGACTGGGCAGATGCATGAGTAGGTGGGGAGCAGAGGGATATAGATACTTAGAAATTGATCGACAGGTTTAGACAGTACATTTGGATCTTCTCAGGCTTGGAGGGCCGAAGAGCCTGTTCCTGGGCTGTAAATTTTCTTTGTTCCTTGAAAGGCTGAATGACTTGAGGCTGTTTTCATTAGAGAGAAGAATATTGAGAGGTGACTTAATTGAGACATCTAAGATAATCAGAGGGTTAGATCAGGTGGATTGTGACAGCCTTTTTCCTTTGATGTTGATGGCTAGCACGAGGGGACATAGCTTTCAATTGAGGGCTGATAGATCTAGGACAGATGTTAGAGGTAGTTTCTTTACTCAGAGAGTATTAGGGCATGGAACAGCCAGCTTTCAACAGTATTAGACTCACCAGCTTTAAGGGCATTTAAATAGTCATTGGATAGACATATGGAATGAAAGTGACATGTATTTTCAAACTGATCAAATTCATTTTCGCTTTGAGTTTTCCGTTTGGTCAATATAAAAATCTCAATAGGCAATTGTCAGGAATCCAACCCAGGCCACCTGCTTAGAATGCAGCTACACTCACTAGGATACCACCATCACTGCACACTTTAACACAACATCATTCTCAAACTGTGGAGAAGGATAGAAAAGCTAGAGAGCTTGGAGAAATGTGTAGTGATATCTTGAAAAAAGTTTCCATAATTCCAGAGAGGAGGTGCTGGGCATCTTAAAATATCTAATGATGGATAAATCCGCAGGGCCTGATCAGGTAGATCGCAGAACTTTGCAGGAAGTTAGGGAATTGCTGGGCCTCTTACTGAGATATTTATATCATCAATAACCACGGGTCAGGTACCGGAAGACTAGAGGGTGGCTAATGTTGTGCAATTATTTAAGGAAATGGTAACGAAAATGTAGGGGACTATTGACCAGTGAGCCTGACATCTGTGGTAGATAAGTTGTCAGAGGGGATTCTGCCAGATAGGATTTATACATATTTGTAAAGACAAGGATTGATTAGGGATAGTCAATATGGTTTTGTGCAAAGGAAGCCATATCTCAATAACTTGACTGAGTCTTTTGAAGAAGTCACAAAGAAGATTTACCCTTCACAAAACTGTGTTGGTGATCTTCAATCAAATTATTCCTTTCTAGATGATTATATATGTTATCTCTTATAATCCTTACCCACAACCAAAGTAAGGCTCATTGGTCTATAACTTTTAGGGTTGACTCTACCCCCCTTATTGAACAAGGGGACAACATTTGCTATCATCCAGTCGTCTGGAACTATTCCTGTAGAGAATGGTGACAAAAAGATCAAAGCCAAAGGCTCTGAAATCTTCTGCATAGCTTCTCAGAGAATCCCATCTGGCCCAGGGGACTTACCTATTTTCACAATTTCCAGAATTCCTAACACCACCTTCTGAACCTCAATCCCATCTAGTCTAAGAGCCTGTATCTCAGTATTCTCCTTGACAACATTGTCCTTTTCCTGTGTGAATACTGATGAAAATTATTAATTTAGTGCCTCTCCTGTCTCTTTGGGCCCCACACTTAACTTCCCAGTGTTGTCCTTGACAGGCCTTAGTCTTACTCTGGTCATTCTTTTATTCCTGACATACCTCACGAAAGCTTTAGGGTTTTCCTTGATCCTAGCTACCAAAGACTTCTCATGACCTGGCTCTTCTGAGCTCTCACTTTAGGTTCTTTCTGGCTAACTTGTAACTCTCAATCACCCAAACTGAGCTTTCACATCTCTTCTTTTCATAAGCCTCCTCCTTCCCTTGAAAAGAGATTCAACTTCTTGAATAAACCACAGTTACCTCGCTTGACAACCTCCTCCCTGCCTGACAGGTACATACTTATCAAGGACAGCAGTAGCTCTCCCTTGAACAAGCTCGACATTTCAATTGTGCTTATCCCCTCAATTTCCTTTCCCATCCTATGGATTCTAACTGTTGCCTAATCGCATCATAAAAACCTTTGCCCCAGTTGTAACTCTTTCTCTGTGGTGTATACCTGTGCCTATCTATCACTAAAGTAAACATAACCAAATTGCGGTCACTATCACCAAAGTGCTCACCTACCTCCAAAACTAACATCTGGCTTGGTTCATTACCCAGTACCAAATCCAATGTGGCATCGCCTCTTTGTTGGCCTGTTTACATACTGTGTCAGGAAACCCTCCTGCACACATTGGACAAAACTGATCTATCGAAGTTTCTCAAACTACAGCATTTTGAAGCAATATTTGGAATGTTAAAGCCCCCTTAACAAATACCCCGTGACTTTCACTCCTATCTAGAATCATCTTTGCAATCCTTTCCTCTACATCTCTGTAAATATTTGGAGGCATACAGAAAACACCCAACAGGATGACCTCTTCTTCCTTGTAACTAACCTCAGTCCATACTACCTTAGTAGATGAGTCCTCATCAAACATCTTTTCTGCCACTGTCATTCTGCCCTTGACTAAAAATGCCATGCCTCCCTCTCGTTTATAACCTTCCCTGTTCTTACTGAAATATCTAAACCCCGAAATCTGCAGCAACCATTTCTGTCCCTACTCCATCCATGTCTCCAAAATAGCCACAAAGTTAAAGTCCCAGGTACCAATCCATGCTGCATGTTCACCCACCTCTTTCTGGATAATTCTGGTGTTGAAGTAGACACACTTCAAAGCACCTTCCTGCCTGCCGCTACACTCCTGAAACCTTATTTATGACCTCAGTACTCTCAACCTCCTGGACACTGGAGCTACAATTCTAGTTCCTATTCCCCTGATGAATTAGTTTAAATCCTGCCAAAGAGCATTGACAAAAAAACCCTCGGACATTGTTACTGTCCTGGTTCAGGTGTAGACCATTCTGTTTGTAGAGGTCCCACCTACCGCAGAATGAGCCCCAATTATTCAGGTATATGAATTCCTCCCTCCTGCACCATCCCTGTCGCCATGTGTTCAACTCCTCTCTCTCTCTCTCTCTCTCTCTCTCTCTCTCTCTCTCTCTCTCTCTCTCTCTCTCTATTCCTCGCCTTGTAAACATGTGGCACGAGTAACAAAGGTTTAATGACCCCCGCACGGACTCCGGACTACGTTCAGACCCCCAGGTCATCTCCTCTGCCCTGAAGCTCTTCAGCCACGTCCTCAAACAGACTCGCTACCACAGCCACATCTCCTTCCTCAGCACCTGCCTACGGAACCGACTGACCCCGCACGGACTCTGGACTACGTTCAGACCATCCCATATTCCCAATTCCTTCGTCTCCGCTGCATCTGTTCCCAGGAGGACCAGTTCCAATACCGAACAACGCAGATGGCCTCCTTCTTCAAAGACTGCAATTTCCCCCCAGAAGTGATCGACGATGCTCTCCACTGCATCTCCTCCGCCCTTGAACCCTGCCCCTCCAATCGCCACCAGGACAGAACCCCACTGGTCCTCACCTACAACCCCACCAACCTCCATATACATCATATCATCCGTTGTCATTTCCGCCACCTCCAAACAGACCCCACCACTAGGGATATATTTCCCTCCCCTCTCCTATCAGCATTCCAAAAAGACCACTCCCTCCGTGACTCCCTCGTCAGATCCACACCCCCAACCAACCCAACCTCCACTCCCGGGACCTTCCCCTGCAAACGCAAGAAATGCAAAACCTGCGCCCACACCTCCCCCCTCACTTCCCTCCAAGGCCCAAAGGGATCCTTCCATATCCACCACAAATTCATCTGCACCTCCACACACATCATTTACTGCATCCGCTGCACCCAATGTGGCCTCCTTTAAATTGGGGAGACAGGCCGCCTACTTGCGGAACGTTTCAGAGAACACCTCCGGGACACCCGGACCAACGAACCCAACCACCCTGTGGCTCAACACTTCAACTCCCCCTCCCACTCCACCAAGGACATGCAGGTTCTTGGACTCCTCCATCACCAGACCATAGCAACACAACGGCTGGAGGAAGAGCGCCTCATCTTCCTCCTAGGAACCATCCAACCACAAGGGATGAACTCAGATTGCTCCAGTTTCCTCATTTCCCCTACCCCCACCTTGTCTCAGTCCCAACCCTTGAACTCAGCACCACCTTCCTAACCTGCAATCTTCTTCCTGACCTCTCCGCCCCCACCCCCACTCCGGCCTATCACCCTCACCTTAATCTCCTTCCACCTATTGCATTTCCAACGCCCTTCCCCCAAGTCCCTCCTCCCTACCTTTTATCTTAGCCTACTGGGCACAATTTCCTCATTCCTGAATGAGGCTCATGCACGAAACGTCAATTCTCCTGCTCCTTGGATGCTGCCTGACCTGCTGTGCTTTTCAAGCAACACATTTTCAGCACGAGTAACAAACCAGAGATAACAACTCTGTTTGTTCTAGCTCTCAGCTTCCACACTAGCTTCTTGAATTTCTCCATTACATCCCCATTCTGTTTCTCACTAATGTTGTTGGTGCCTACATGTGCCACGACTTGGAACTGCTCCACATCCACCCCCCTGTTTAGGATCCCAAAACCATGATACTGTACATCACAAACATTGGCACCTGGGAGGCAACACATCAAACATGAGTCTCTCTCGTTCCCACAGAACATCCTATCTGTTCCCCCTAACGATGGAGTCCCCAATGATTGATGTTCTGCTCCTCTTCCCCCTTCATTTCTGAGCAACAGGGACAGACTCTGTGCCAGAGACCTGTGCCCCATGGCTTACACGTGCTAATTCATTCCCCATCAACAGTATCCAAAACAGTATACTTGTTATTGAAAGAACCAACCACAGTGGATCACTTCACTGTCTACCTGTTCCCTTTCCATCCCCTGACTGTAACCCATCTACCTTTTTCCTGTATCTGAGATGTGACTACCTCCCCTGTAACTCCTCTCAATAACCCCCTCAGCCTCCCAAATGATCTGAATTTCATCTAGCTCAAGCTTCAGTTCCCTAACTCGGCGACATGGTGGCACAGTGGTTTCCTCCCACAGTCCAAAGATGTGCAGGTCAGGTGAATTGGCCGTAGTGTTAGGTGAAGGGGTAAATGTAGTGGTATGGATGGATTGTGAGTTGGTGTGGACTTGTTGGGCTGAAGGGCCTGTTTCCACACTGTTAGTAATCTAATCTGAGATACTTCATACATAGTAAAATGATTCCAAATATTAATCGGTAAAAGCCATGTTATCATGCAAATGTCATGGTCAGGTTCTGTGGGTGGCACGGTGGCACAGTGGTTAGCACTGCTGCCTCACAGCGCCAGAGACCCCGGTTCAATTCCTGCCTCAGGTGACTGACTGTGTGGAGTTTGCACATCCTCCCCGTGTCTGCGTGGCTTTCCTCCGGGTGCTCCGGTTTCCTCCCACAGTCCAAAAATGTGCAGGTTAGGTGAATTGGCCATGCTGAATTGTCCGTAGTGTTGGGTGTAGGGGAATGGGTCTGGGTGGGTGCGCTTTGGTGGGTCGGTGTGGACTTGTTGGGCTGAAGGGCCTGTTTCCACACTCTATGTCATCTAATCTAATGCGGTTTCCAAAAAGCTGGAGTTGGGTGCACTTCCTGTAGATGCAGTCAGCAGGGATACTCATGGTGACCCTTATCTCTCACATTCTGGAGGGGGAGCATTCAGCTGCCCTGACCTCCATTCCCACCATTCTAAATTCCCAAAGAGACTATTCAAAAATAAAACTAATAACCTTACCAAATCGGTGCACAATACTTTTTCTGTTTTGAGGAGGAGTAGGATGGGAGACAAGTACTGGAGTTGGGAGGTCATGTTGTGGCTGTACAGGACATTGGTTAGGCCACTGTTGGAATATTGCGTGCAATTCTGGTCTCCTTCCTATCGGAAAGATGTTGTGAAACTTGAAAGGGTTCAGAAAAGATTTACAAGGATGGTGCCAGGGTTGGAGGATTGAGATACAGGGAAAGGCTGAACAGGCTGGGGCTGTTTTCACTGGAGCGTCGGAGGCTGAGGGGTGCCCATGTAGAGGTTTACAAAATTATGAGGGGCACGGATAGGGTAAATAGGCAAAGTCTTTTCCCTGGGGCTGGGGAGTCCAAAACTAGAGGGCATAGTTTTAGGGTGAGAGTGGAAAAGATATAAAAGAGCCTTAAGGGACAACGTTTTTGTGCAGGTGGTGGTACGTGTATGGAATGAGCTGCCAGAGGAAGTGATGGAGGCTGGTACAATTGCAACATTTAAGAGGCATTTGGATGGGTATATGAATAGGAAGGGTTTGGAGGGACATGGGCCGGGTGCTGGCAGGTGGGATAAGATTAGATTGGGATATCTGGTCTGCATGGACAAGTTGGACCGAAGGGTCTGTTTCCATGCTGTCCATCTCTATGACTATGACTCTATGTTTCTAGTTAAGCAACCACCCAAATGTATAATCTCACTTATTGAGCCATCCCATTTTCTTCCTGTTCAGCATGAACTCTACCTGTTCATGAGGTAATTTTTACAGAATTTATTTAATGCCCAGCAGCCCCTGGTCTTCACTGTCACCGCACCTGCTGCAGATTCACAAGGTAAGCTTTTTATACAATGTGGAATGTCTGTGTCTGAGGAGTCATAAATAGTGTTGAACATTGTGCAATCATTGGTGAACATACCTATTCCTCACCTTATGATGGAGGGAAGGTCATTGATGAAGCAGCTGAAGGTGTTTGGGTCTAGGAATTTCTGCAGGGGATAGCCTGGAGCTGAGTTGACTCACCTCCAACTAACATTACCATTTTCCCATGTGTCAGCTATGACTCTGACTACCGGGGAGATTGCCCCCTGGTACCCATTGATTTCAGTTTTGCTCGGGATCCTTGACGTTACACTCGATCGAAAGCAGCCTTGATGTTCCTCTGGAATGGAGTTATTTTGTCCATGTTTGAACCAAGGCTGTAATGAATTCAGGAGCTCAATGGCTCCAGCAGCACCCAAACAGAATGTCACTGAGCAGGTTATTGATAAGCAGGTGCTGCTTGATAGTTAATGACAAATGTATTCAATTCTGGTCTCCCTGCTATGGAAAAGATGCGTGACTTGAAAGTGTTCAGAAAATATTGATAAGGAATTTCCACGTTTGGATAGTTTGAGCTATAGGGAGAAGCTGAATGGGCTGGGCTAATTTTCACTGGAGTGTCTGAGTTGTGACTGTCTGGAGGTTTATAAGATCATGAGGGACATGGATTGGGTAAATCGTGTCGGTCTTCGTGCAGCGCAGGGGATTCTAAAACTAGAGGACGTAAGTTTAAGGGGAGGGAGAAAATATTTAAAAGAGAACAAAGGGGCAACTTTTGCACCCTGAGGGGGATGCAAGTTTGGAATGAAATGCCAGAGCATGTGGCGGAGTAGGTGCAATTACAATATTTATAAAGCATCCAGAAAGGTACGTAAACAGGACAATTTCAGAGAGATAAGTGCCAAATGCTGGCATATGGGACGAGATTAATGTTGGATATCTGATTGGCATAGATGAGTCATACTGAAGGGGCTATTTCTATTCTGTACAACTCTATCACTGCATAAACATACTTAAAAAGACCTTTTTATCATGCCAAACTAAATAGAGTTAATGTTGATCCATAGCAGGTGATAGTAGGTCAGATGACAGTAACTTGTGCATAAGGAAGATTTTAAGGAGCATTTTGAAAAGAAGGAGCTCTTTAATCGGAAGGAGTAGAGATGGAGTCCAGGCGTTGAGACAGTTCAGTAACACAGGATTGTTCCCAATTGTCAAATGTACTTTTGTTTCTGGAATGCTTCCCTTCCATTTCATTTGACTTAATTCAATGAAATCGGTAATTTCATCTAACATTTCACCAGCTGGTAACATTTATATCACAGCTGAATATCTAACACTTTCAGATCGAGTTTATAACACGAGTCACACCAATCCAAGCAAGACAGATGAGAATTCAACATTGATAATTTGGAGGACAATATGCCTGTGTCGGTTATTACGTTAACTGGATGACGAGAAAATGGGATTTGTTATGAAAGCAAATCAGAATAGAGGAAGAAATCTGGATAAAGCAAATGTGTGGAGTTAATAATCTGCTTTCAGAGCGAAATGGTGCTGGACACGAGGGTCCCGAGGTCACAATGCAATGAATGACTGATTTGCCAAATAAGAGCTGAGGCAGGGATGGATGTAGGAGCCATTTCACAGATGGAAACAATGACTCTTGGTGATGATGTGGACATGTGTTTGAATTGGTCTCAGGCTCAATTCGGAAGCCACATGCGAACAGAAATCAGAGAAGTTCTCATTGACTCCATCGAGCTCACTGAGAGCCACAAAACATTTCCATGGAAGCACTGAGGATGTTGGCTCATCCACAATATCCGACCCCATTCCCGAGCATGGGATCTCATCTGTAACTGAGCTCTCTGGTTGGAGCTTGTATTCTCCCGATCAACACAGCAGCTGATTCGGGGAAAGAAATAAATGACAAAAGGAAGTGATGTCAGCATCAGGCCGGGGGGGAACTGAATGGAAACACACAGTCTTACTGAAAAAAAAACGCTTATAACCAAAGTACACAGATTTCTTTCACAGTTTGTTATTTAATCTTTAAAATAGGACACTTTTCAATTGTAAATTGTGTCCAGATGTGTGTATCGGAGAATTCCATGAGCAGGAGTTCACAGGAGCCTATCGTTGCTGTTCCCAAGTTGGCATGCAGTGAATGATGAGACTTTCCTTCAGATTTTTGTTTGGTATTGGTTCACTGTCTGAGGAGAAATTATTTGGAATGAATTTCTTTTCTCAGGCTCATCTAATTTCTCTTTCAGTTGTGTTTTTTTTGTTCAACTTTCTTCGAACTGTTGCTCATTGCTAACAGCACTTTACTTTGCCCCCAGTCTTTTTCTTGTTGCATCTTCGGGTCATTCCTTGCCCATTCGAAAAGGAGTGTTATCATGTTGCCTATCCATTTCCTCTTTTTGGTCCCTTCCTCACGTTGACTCCTTGTTCCATTATCGGCTCTCAGTTACTTGGATTCTTTCATCAATTGAATTATTTTTATCACTGGATAATTCATGACATACTTTAATTGCTCTCTGAATTTTTTCTGCGTCATCACATAAATACATGCATTTGTGCAGCAACTTAAGCTCCGCAGCATATATGCAACTTGTTCAAAGAGATAAAAATCATCCCAATTCAAGGAAAAACCAGCATTAAATGCATATGTAACATACACCGACCAGAGAAGGATAAAACTGGTGGATATAGCAAAGAGTAAAAAGACAGAATTGCGTCTGTTGTCTACCTCTGGTTCATTCTCTGTTTTTCTTTGACCCCTCAGTTCCTTACGTACTTTAATGGCCTCAAGGATATGTCTGACAGTCAGAATGTTAATAAAAAGAATAAAAGTGAATGGGAGCAATGGTGTTAAAAAATATTCAAAGTATTTAAAACTTGCCCACCGAGGGTCGTTATAATAACTGTTGCTGGAATAACAATACCATGGAACATTGTTGATTATTGTTAGAGGTTCATATCGAAAATAGTTGGGAATGTTCTTCAAAGAAAAGAAAATGCACATTGTTGCTAGAACTCTCATTGCAGTTTTCTCTGTGCAATACGTGGTTTTCATCTGATGAAAACAAATGGCGACAAATCGATCAAAAGAAAAAGCGACAGTGAACCAGACAGAACAATCAGTTGCTATGAAGTTCAGGACATAGGTAACACGGCAAACAGGAACGATGTCCAGGAAACATTGTGGATAATAATAGTAGCGAAACCAACTAATTATGATTTCAAAGAAAATGAACAGTAGGTCAGACGCTGCCATGGCTACCAGATAGCAAGTGCTGCATTTGGAAAGACCACACTTGTCCCGACACAGGAATATAATCACCACTAGACTAACTGTTAGGGAGATAAAGGAAACAATAGAGACTTGAAGTTACTGATCAAATATTCTTTGGTTGAGTACAGATGGTAAGGAATGTGTGAAAACCAATGATAATTGTTGTTCCATACCACATCAAGATAAAGAATTATAACCACAACATCAAAGCTTCTGAAAATGAATCAAATGCACTTACAAAATAGATAGGGAAGAACATTTACAACAATAAACCTCTGAATGATGGATTTCAGCGAAAAGGAAAATTGAGAGAGATTAGGTTTATTCTTTGTGTTAGAGAAGATTAAGAGATGACCTGACAGAGGAGTTCATAATTCTGAACAATTTTGACAGGGTAAATATTTCAATATTTACCCTGCAATATTTCAATCATTGGTGTGTAAATAACTAGGGATTACATCTTCAGGATTATCAGCAAGAGAGATGGTAGTAAGATTAGGAGAAAGTTCTTTACCCAAAGAGTTGATAGGAATTGGAATGTCCTGCCTAGGAGAGTGATGGAAGTGGATTCCATTGGAGCTTTCAAAAAGGAGCAGAATATATTTGTGAAAGTGATGAAATTAGATTGCTACAGAGATACATATGGATAATGGGACTTTCAGGGGAGCTCATTAGGTAGCCAGTACAGACAAGGTGGGTAAAGTGGCCTCCTACAGTTCTATGATTCTTTACCATGAGCAGTGGATCAATCCCAGAAACACGGTCATGTACTGGAGGTTTTATTGGGATCAGCAGGGGCTGATTTCATCCACTATGAGGTGACTCAGAATGGCTGGAGATTCCCTTTACACCACCATCCACACAAAACCACTTGGATCTGTAAAATAAAGAATGGGTGACACCTCATGCAGATATTGACTGCGAAATTTCTGCATTCAGTTTTGGAGCCTCCACAGCTCAGATTGCCTCTAGAATTGTACATCTGCACTGCAGGAACTAAAAGCATGGGCCAATGAAACACACTGCAGTGTCCAGAAATGCATGGCCCCTGCAATATGAAGAAACAAATGACAAGACATTGAGTTCTTCCTTCAGTATATCCTGACAATCTGAACTACAAGTATTCAGCAGTGAATACCACCACCATAGCCCAGATTGGATACCCAGTACAATCAGAAGAGCTTCAATATTTGCTATGGCCTTCCCTCACCTTCCCCCCCCCCCCCCCACCCCCTCCACACGTCAAAGACTGTACACCATAGCCCTCATTCAAATAAAATATGATTTTATGTAGTATTGATCATTGCAATTTCCCAGTTTAGAAATCACACTCTATGTCTGAGATTAAGCAAAGTTTTCTGCCTGATGTCCAGTCTCTCACACCAAAGCTCCTCTGCTAGGCGTCACCTTGTGAATGGAGATCCCCTCCCAGATTTAGAGCACATAACAGGGCTAAGAACCATAAGTTTTAACCAGCATTTTCAATGGAAATCACCAGAATTGGACCATAGCTTTTTCCAGGAAACCCCATTGTATCATTGCTTGGTATCAGGATCTCCTTCCATGGATTCAGGCCAATGCTGAAAATTCGGGGAAACCATGATTGACTGGTCTTATCAAGAGACTATAAATTCAGAGATCTCATGTCCCAATGACAAATGGTGTAAATTGAATTGAATAGAATATGGACTTGAGAGTCTAAAGTCACCCGTTAAACTGGTTCAGAGATACCCTTGTGCAGATATCGAAATAGTGATTATTTATAAAATGTGATCATGTCATGGCCTATAATCTGGTCCAAATGTTCATTATCCAGCTCTATTTGCCTTTCTGTGGGTGCTGGAGATCTGCCTTTTTGAACGTTTGCATTACATCCTGGGTGCAGGACAACCCACAGTGTTCTTGGAGGGAGTTGCAGAATTTTTGCCCAGCAAAGGTGATGGAACAACGATATATTCTGAATTCAGAATGAAAGCTAACTGGCATGTGATGGCGGTTCTATGCTACACTTGTTTGACTAGGTACTGGAGATCATACATTTGTGAGTTGAGACTTAAACTCTTAATATTTTGAATTTTGTAGGTGGTATTCATTGTTGGTCATGGTGTCATTGGTGAAGACTGTGACTACTGAATGTGGTGATTGACATGCCAATGAATCGACTGTTTGTCCTACACAGCGTGGTACTTTGTGAACGTTGCACCCATTGTTACAATTGAGCTGCTGTCAGCCAGATACATGGACAGCATTCCATTCCACCACTGGGCTATGCATTCTGGGTGGGAGACATGGATTGGAGAGACAGGTAGGGAGCGTATTGCCATTGTAATTAGAGTGTCTAACATACTTCTGTTACCACAGCTCTTGTATTGGTCATCATGCATTCAGAGATAGTAATCCAATGGGAGATTAGTAGATTCTCACCGTTTGGAGACAATCATTGCCTACCGCTTGTGGTATGCGAATGTTGCTGTCTATTATCAGATCTTATCTCACTGTATATGAACAAATTCAAACGTCAAATAACATCGGGTTATAGTACAACAGGTTTTCACAAGTTTTCAGAGCTTTCCTCCACTTCACCCGAAAAAGGAGCAACTCTCGAAATTCTTGGGATTGCAAATAAACCTGTTGAACAATAATCTTGTATTGTGGGACTTCAGTTTGTCCATCCCTGTCCAACACCAGCACCTTCACAACATTGTATATGGACAGAGACCTCTTCATTATCTAAGAAAGTAAATGATGCTGAACATTGTCATTTCCAAAGTGGGGATGTTTGCTCATAATTGCGCAATGCGGGGAAGGGCACTGGTGAGGCAGCTGCAGATTTTGGGGCCTAGGACATGACCCTGAAGAATTCCGATGGAGATGTACAATGGCTGAGGTGATGGCACGCGAACAGACTGAACCATCTTCATTTGGAGTCAGTATGAAAACAATGAAATCTCATTGACTGATTCTTTTTTGAGGGCTCATTATTGTGAATGTGTTCATTTTAAGAGCTGAATATTTTTCCAGTCATTAAAATGTAACTGTAAAAGTAGGTGCATCTGGTTGAGGAACAGATCAATGTTTCTGTGAATGCAATCAAACAATCCTGAGACTGGGGCACGACAGAGTTAACATGTCATTATGTTGGAAAGTCAGAGGCTCTAGTACAATAAAAATAGCAACGAGAGACAGAATATTGACTTCTTTGTAGAGAAGAGAATGTTTGTCATTATCACAAAGAGAACTGCTCACAATTCTGGAAATGAACACTGTGAGCTGAGTTAGTGACATAGAGAATACAGATTGCAGGCTGAATCGATTATTTATGATGAAGGTAAAATAATTCATTCACGATTTTCTGTATTTAGTTTGCCACATTCAAAAGGTGTGTGAGAGTATAAACATACACACACACACACACACACATTCACAGACACACATACACATATACACACACATACACATAGAGACACACCCAGACACACACAAACACACACATACATATACAGACACACATACACACACACACATACACATACAGAGACACACATACACATATACACACACATACACAGACACACACCCAGACACACACATACACACACACAGACACACACACCCAGACACACAGACACACACACACACACAGACACACACACACACAGACACATCTCGAATTTTGCTGAGAGAAATTAGAATACTGTACTGAAGTTGGGTATGAAATGTCAAAGGATTTTCAGATGCAAAACATGGACATGTTACTTCCCTGAATGAGAGAGACCATACTGGCGCCATTAATATGGAATGCTCATTCAGGGTTCGAAAATGTGTCAATAGAAGAGGCTTGGTTGATAGATTAATATTTAAAACTTTCAGAATTCTGGACTGTTAAGCCTATGTAATGCTCTCCAACTCAATTATTAATCATAGTCGTAAGATTACAGGTACTGAAGTTAGGTATTTGTTGAAACAATTGTATTCAACTTATTATTTGTATTTTCATTTTGATACATTGCCTTAAAACTGGTTGGTGCACATTTCTCATTGAAACATCTTCCTCCCATGAAGGATATATATCACAAAACAAAGAGCAGAACTCACTGAAAATTTAGGTGTGGAAAGATTGTGAATTATCGATTGAGAAACTGTTTATCAAAACCTAATTAGGATCAGACTTGAAATAGTGTGAACACGTCCAACTCTATATCCATCCTTACTAATGTCAAGCCAATAAATTAGAGATACTAGGTCCCACAGCTTGCCCTAATCTTGCTTGAAGATTAATCAGTCCCAACTATTTGGGCAATAGTTAACATGTCTCTGGGACATTTCACTGAATTAACATTGCTGCTCTGCCATTTTCCCTTTCTGAAATTAATCACTTCAGTTTATCTCCATTTTGGAAACTTTTACGAAACATAGGGGAAGAATTTCCCATTTGTACTCCACAATGTTTCTGTGTTCTGGACCAGACCACAATTTCTCAAACAATATCATGAAATAACCGAGACTCTAATTTTTATCTCATTTAAAGGCAAGTATAAGGCACTGTATTCCAGATGTGACTTGATTGGTCAAACACTCGGCTTTAAGCAAAAGCTCAATTTATTCTTCCACCATAGTTAAAGTAGAAACCAAAAAAAGAATTGATATAACTTTAACTGTCGAAATTCTTAACAAATTGTTACATTATTTAATTATGACTCTTCAATTGTACCAACACAGCAGCATTCCCACAAACATAGTTGGTGAAGGCAAATTCATCAGAATAGATTTCCCTCGTTTGCTATCTCCTCCAATCTCAGAAGCAATGCTGACGGAATGAATCTCGCAGAAGAGAGAGTGACTCCAAGCTTTTTGCAGCAGCAACAGAGTGAAAGCTGTGTCCAGCAGTTTCAATCCAAAGCTCAAACTTCATTAATTGTCAGCCCTGGGTTGTGAGAGTCCGATTCCACCCACTCATTCTTCTTTTGCCTCCTTGAAAAAAAACATTTATTTACTGTTTTCCATGGAGCAGTCACCTTGACATCAAATTTCTGAACACTTCTTCAAAAGAAACCGGACAGAACAAATATCTCTTAAAGGCAGATGTCATGACAATTGTCAGCTCCATCAGTGGACACAATAGAATTATCAGTTGGACAACATAAAAGGACAACAGCATCAAAGGGCAAAGTGAGAAACATTCTGTTTGTGAAAGTTATTTGATTCTCATTGGGACAGCTACTGACACGGTGCTCCAGATCTCAGCTTTTGTACTTTTAAAGTCTGCACCACAGTATTGTGCATCTTTTGACAAATGGTGCAGTTTACATGATTTTTTGACAATCAAATAATTTTTTTTAAAAATCACAGTTGGAACTCTGCACTCAGTACCCCTCTGAGTGAACTGTTCTTACAAATATCACACCTCCTCACATCGACTGACTGCTGCAAACAAACAAGATCATTGAAGCCACCCGTGCTGATCCACGCTTATCACTCCATAACTTGCTGAACCCTGTTGTATCTGGGCTCCTATTTGGAGCAAGCTGCCTAAGCAAGATCCACTAACACAATCCCTTTCCATCAAGGAATGGGAAACACCAGGTGTCACTAGGAAGTGGGTTGTTACAAAACCCATCTGACCGATAACCGGCATTAAACTAACACAGAGAGAGCGTGGTCTTGCTAAACACTTTCTCGAGCAGTCAGGACTGAAGCTCAGCAAAACTCACACACAACACTGCACATTACTGAGGAGCCTCATAAACAGCAAAACATTCTCTTTAAACTCCGTGAGCGAGGGAAATATCATCTGTCATTGAGATTTGCCTTGCTAAATGGAAATAAAATAATTAGCAATCATACAGTGGAAATCAGCATGGTTTAGTCCAGTGATTCATACAATTGAAGTTGTTCCAGGACTTACCAGGAATGCCAACAATGGCAAGAATGGTATAGTATATTTTTTCAATTACTTGTCTTACAGGATACATTTTGTACTTTGTAAAACAATCTTCCCTTCCTGCTGCTGGCAAACTGTTGGAATCAGAAAATTATTGAGGAAATGGACTTTATATTGCGTGGTATCTCCGAAGGGTAAACTTTGAGTACACCTAGTTATGAGAACAGGTTTATTTTAATGACATGATGTCATTGAGATTTATGTCTCTGATTAAATACTCCAAAGACTGGATCCTGTGAGGTCTAAAACATTAATTGCAACTTGTCTTCAAACGACAATACTTGCATCATTTCATGTGCTATCAGCCAATGAATATCTAATTTATTTGATATTCTTTTCATTGATGACTTTCATATTCAGCCACTCAATACCTCATGGTGTAGAGCTCCTTGAGAATTGTTGCACTGTTATAGCATTGCTTTCCTCGTTAATTCAGTTTTACATCTCATTTGGGAAATCCTATGTGTGAATGTACAGAGCCTGAAGCTGATACTGACCACACCAATAACTGGAGTGAACACCAGGTCACGTTTCCTCAAATCGAAGACAAAAAAGAATTCAGAACCTTAATCTCAGAATCATAGAATGATTGCATCATACAGAACAGAGTTGGCCCATAGATCCACTCAGTTTGTAAAATTACACAAAAAAGCTACAACAAATATCACTTCCCAACATTTTGTCTTGAATTTTCAGTGTTTATCCAAGTGCGTCTTAAAGGTTTTGAGTTTTCCCACCTTAGTTACTGTTATGATGCTGTCATTTTGTTTTGAGAAGAGAGGTCATAAAGACAGAGGTTCTGAAGAGATTTAGTTGAACAATGGAAGGGAAGTGGCCAGTTTTCTCAGTTCAGTAATTTTCTGGTTTTAAATTAACTGTAACAGTCACAAGATGTGTGATTCCAGGAGAGTGGCATGTTTCAGTAAAACAATCCTCTGACTTACTCTGAAACCACTTTCTAGATGTTATTCCCTCCTTCCTGTTCGAATCTGTGTTTGAATTAACCTGTATTTCCCCGGAGTGTATTTATGTGATGTTCCTGTATTGGAACAGGTAATTAGTAATAGTTACTGTATCAGGTCACTTAAGCTTTCCAATAGTTATGTTTTCGAAATTCTGCTTTCATTTGTTCGTGTTTCAGCTGCAGTGTTGAAATACATTCTGTTTTGCTAAAACCAAATAATTTGACCAATGACATCACACCTGGAAGACCCACTTCACACCTGCCTTTAAAATTAAAACAAAAGTTAGGGTCTAGACTACCTTCTCAAAATATTTTGAGGTCTGGCATGGTCCGTAACAGTTACCCTCCCGGGCAAAATAGTGCTGAGCCCTACCATCCTCTGGGTGTTATGTCCCCTCGAAACTTCCAGCCTTTGATATTACAATTTATACCTGATTGCTCTTGGCCCTTTGACTCAGGAAAATAACTGGTTTCTGTTCACCCTGTCCATGCCTCTCATAATTTGATATATCCTGTTGTCTGCTCTAAACAAAGTAACTCAAACTGATCCAGCCTCTTGTGCACAGCTAAATCACTGCAGCCCAAGCAACATTCTGGTGAATGTCCTTTACACTCCTTCCAATGCTATCACATCCTATGGCACAATGACCAAAACTGCTCACAGTACTCCAACTGTGGGCTTAAACAATATCCTGATTGATTGAGTTTTTGAAGTAGCAAACAAGAGCGTAAATAAAGGCAGTGTGGTATACGCCATCTACAGCAAAGCCTTTGACAATGTATCACGTGGTAAGTTGTTGAGTATGGTAGTATCTCATGAAATCCAGGAACAGCTAGCCAATTGGATATAACATTGGCCTGACAGTAGAACATAGAGGGTGCTGGTAGTGTGTTGTCTTTCAAACTGGAGGCCTGTAACGAGCTGTGTGCCACAGGGATCAGTGCTGGGTTCATGATTATTCGTTACTTGTATAAATGATTTGCATGAGAATTTAGGAAGGACGGTGAAGAAGTTTGCACATGACACCAAGATTTGTGGCATGGTGAAGAAGGTTATCTGAGAATCCTGCAAGATCTTAACCAACTGGGAATGGATTTTAATTTGATAAAAGCAAAGTGTTGTATTTTGGTGGGTCAAACCAGCGTAGAACTTAGACAGTCAATTGTAGGGCCCTGGGGAGTGTTGCAGACTAGAGAGATCTGCACTTTCTTTCATTGGTCAGAGCATTGAGTCTGGGATAACTCTCTGTAGCTGTTCAAGATGTTGGTGAAGCTACACGCAGTTCTGGTCACCATGCTAGAGAAAGGATATTAGAAAACTAGAAAAAATGCAGGAACGATTTACTAGGATGCTACCTGGACTGGGAGGCTTGAGTTATGAGGAGAAGATGAACATGCTGGGACTTACTTCTGGAGCAAAGGAGACTGAGGGGTCGCCTTTATAAAGGTCCAAAAAAAATGAGAGTCCTAGACAAAGTAAATAGCCAACAGATATTCCCCCACAGTGGGTGAATCAAAAACAAGAGGATATAGGTTCAAGGGAAGAGATACAAAAGGGTACAAAGCGGCTATTATTTTTCACACAAGAGGGTGGTGAATGTCTGGAATGGGATGCCAGCGGTAGTGGTGGAAGCAAATAAAATTTTGACAGGTCCATGGATGTGGTGGACGTCGAAGTATATGGACCAAACACAGGCAAGTGGGAATAGTTTAATTGTTAAAACTGGGTTGCATGTGCAAGTTGGACCAAAGGGCCTGTTTCCATGCCGTAGACCTTTATGACTCGATGACTCCTGTACAGCTCCAATGGGACCTTCCTGCTCGTATATAACATAACTCGACTGGTAAAGGCATGTATCCTGAATGTCTTCATAAAAGTCCTAAAAACCTGTCCTGCCTGTTGCCTTCAGGTATCTCTTAAAAATCACCTCGAGATCCAAGATGGCGGCGACTCAGCAAGTCTGACTCTATAGTGCTCCTCCCAAGACCTATGCAAAGTGGGCCACCCTCCTCCACCACACTCACCAAGTCAATTAAAAATAGTTTTTACTTCATGCAATGAGTGGTTTAGTACTAAATTTATACAGTTCAGTCTCCTGTAAAAATGACTAGGGGGAAAGGAGCCCGCAGTTCTCAGCGGGCAGGAGCCCCTCCCACACCCTCCCCATCTGCAGCAGAGGCGTCCGCAGCCACCCCGCGGGACTTACCTACGGTGGTGAGCCTTGCAGAAATAATCTCCAAACTCGATGTGAAGATCAATGCGTTCATAGTAGAGTCCTGAAGTCGGTGGAATTCACTCTCGGCTGTGCAACAAAAGTACGGTCGAGACATCGAAGAAATTGAATGCCGAGTTGGAGGGCTGAGCTAAAGGCTGCGACCTCTCGAGCAGCGAATCCGGACCTTAGAGAATCACACTGATGACCTCAAGAATCGAGGTCGTCAAAAAAATATTCAGTTGCTGGGCCTTCCCGAACAGGAAGAAGGCGGCCAGCTTACAGGGTTCCTTGAACAGTGGCTTCTGCAGTTGTTGAATCTGGAGGCTGGATCAGGCCAGGTAAGGGTAGAATGGGCCTACCGGGTTGCAATACGTGGGCCTGGCTTGAACCAGTGCCCCCGCCCGGTCCTTTTCCGGCTGCAGAGCGATAAGTTGAGGCAGATGCCCTTGGAAGCCTCCAGAAATCTTGGGAAAGATCCCCAAGCCATGACTTATAAAGGATCCAAGATTCTGTTATTTCAGGACTTTTCCCCAGCTTTGGTCTGAAAGAGGAAGGTGTTTGATGAAGCAAAGAAACATTTCAGGGATTTAAACATTCAATACTCCTTGTGATACCCAGCTCTCTACGCTTTAGCCATGAAGGGTCCGTGTATAACTTCGGATCACCGGAGAAGGCCAAGGAACTTTTGGACTCTCTTAGACAAATTATAAAAGTTAATTGATGTTGTTTTGCCCTAGCCCCACCCCGATTTACACCCCTTTGTTTCCTTTCATTATCTTACTGTTTAATATTATCTCTGGGGGGTGGGAAGAAGGATTTATTTATTCATCCTTTACTTAGCGATTTCCTTTCCCCCCCCCCTTTTTTATATATATGCCGGGGGTCTAGTTAATATAGATGGGGAGGAGGGGGGGAAGGGGGGCGACCTTATCTTATTTTACCTTTGTCCTTGGGAGTGGGGTTGTTTTCCCCTGTTATTTTGTATTAATATATTTAATTATTATTTGCTGAGACTGTAATTTTAGTCATATGTTCATATATGGCATTAACATTACCTAATATATTGTGTTGGTATTGGTGTGGGTGGGGGGGGTGGTGGGGTGGGTGGGGGGGGTGGTGGGGTGGGTGGGGGGGGTGGTGGGGTGGGTGGGGGGGGTGGTGTGGGTGGGTGGGGGGGGGTGTGGGTGGGGGGGGAGGGGGTGTGGGTGGGGGGGGGTGGTGGGGGGGGTGGTGGTGTGGGTGGGGGGGGGTGTGGGTGGGGGGGGGGTGGTGTGGGTGGGGGGGGTGGTGGTGTGGGTGGGGGCGGGTGTGGGTGGGGGGGGTGGTGGTGTGGGTGGGGGTGGGGGGTTGGGGAGAGGGTACTCACTGTTAGTTCTAGTTCAGTAGTATACTTGAATTGTCTTTTTCCTATCGTGGGGTGTCTGGGTCAAGGGTGGGGCACTGGTTGGGAGAGGTTATGATGGTTTTTTGGAAAGGAAGTGATGCTCCCTGGGAATAAGGGGGGGGGGGGGAAGATCTCCATTTAAATATATTTTATACTTTTTTTTTACTATTTAGAAATAGTTTCTTTTATTATATTGATCTGAATGTTCTAAAGAGTTTTTTTTATTTTTGTGAATTTTATCTGCTCTATGCTCAGGATGTTTTGGATAAATACAGGTTTTGTTGTGATCTGATGTTAACACATTCCGAGCATGTATATCACTGCTCAATTTGTGTTATCCATTGGATTTTTTTTTTCTCTCTTGAATAATGTAAGAATTTTAATGATACGCTCTGGTTAGTTGTAAGTTAGATGAGTAGTTAGTCGAGTTTTGTCTTTTTTTTCTCTTGGTATTTCTTTTTTCTTGTTTGATAGATTTTGGTTAAGATTTAACTGTATATCAATGTTTATACTTGGGTCTTTTTTTTTAAGTTTTCTTTTGTAAATTTGTTAAAACATGTTAAAATTTTCAATAAAAATAAAAATCACCCCAAGCTTTTTGTTCCTCGAAGCTTCCTAGTGTATTACCATTCATTGACCATTACCTTGTCTTGTCATTTCTTTCAAAGTGCATCACCTCACCTTCATCAGGGTTACATTTTATCTGCCACTGATCTGCCCTTCTGAGAAACCTGTCAATATCTATGTTTAACCTTCCTGAAGAAGGGCTTATGCCCGAAACGTCAATTCTCCTGTTCCTTGGATGCTGCCTGACCTGCTGCGCTTTTCCAGCAACACATTTTCAGCTCTGATCTCCAGCATCTGCAGTCCTCACTTTCTCCTATCTCAGCAAGAGGCCCAGCAATTACTTAACTCGCTTCTCAGAGAGTTCTAGGGTATACTTGACCAGGTCCTGGAGATTTATCCATCTTTATGCGTTTTAAGACATCTAGCTTCTCCTCCTCTGTAATATGGACATTTTAAGATATCGAAGTCTATTTTCCCACGTTCTATATGTTCCATGTCCTTCTGCACAGTAAACACTGATGCAACATAGTCCTTCACCATCTCCCCTCATCTCCTGCAGGTGCACACAAAGGTTGCTTTTGTGATCTTTGAGGGGCCCTATTCTCTCCTTGGTTACTCTTTTGTCCTTGATGCATTTATAGAATTCCTTTGGATTTTCCCAAACCTTATTTGCCAGAGCTCTCTCACGTCCCCTTTTTGCCCTCCTGATTTCCCTTTTAGGTATATTTGGGAATCTGAAACACAAGGATAGAACGTCAGAGAAAGGGGCAGATGATTTGGGACAGATGAGCAGACAGCACTTCATTCTAACGTCAGTGAGCCTTTAATATTGTCAATCCCTGAGAATACTCATCTGAATCCATTTCTCCGGTATCCTCTCACAGTCCAAAGATGTGCAGATTAGGTACCTTGGTCGTACTAAATTGCCCATATTATTCAGGGATGTGTAGGTAAAATGGATCATACATGGGAAATGCAGGATTACAGGGTTAGGGAGTGAGTCTAGGCGGGATGCTGTTCGAAGAATCAGTGTGGACTTGTTGGGCTGAATCAAGTTTCCACATCAATTCTATGCTGCTTCACCTCTGCCTCTGAGGTAGACTATCACCTGACCCAGTATCCCCTACAATGGGTCATAGAGCCAGAGAGATGTACAGCACGGAAACAGACCTTCAATCCAACTCGTCCATGCCTACCAGAGATTCTAAGTTAATTTGCCAGCAGTTTGTCCAATATCCTTTTAAATCCTCCCAATCCATTTACCTATCCAGATGCCTTTTAAATGTTGTAATTGTACCAGCCTCCACCACTTCCTCTGGCAGCTCCTTTCATACACACACCACCCTCTGTATGAAAAGGTTGCCCCTAAGTTCCCTTTTAACCTTTTTCCCTCTCTTCTTGAACCTATAACCTCTAGTTCCTCTTGGACCCCCAGTCCAAGAAAAAATATTCACCCTATTAATGCCCTTCACGATTTTATAAACTTCTGATGTCACCCCTCAGTCCCAACCTATTAAGCCTCTCCATATGGCTCAAACCCTCCAACCCTAGCAACATCCTGGTAAATCTTTTCTGAAACTTTTCAAGTTTTACAGTATCCTTTTGACAGGGAGAGTGGAATTGCACACAATATTCAAAAAAGTGGCCTAACCAATGTCCTGCACAGCTGCAACATGTCTTTGCAACTCCTATACTCAATGCATCATCAGGTCTAGTTGAAGGAAAGAACTGTCCATACTGGAGATTTCAAAACTATTACAGAAAATGTTGGTGAAATTCGGCAGGTCTGGCATCTGTGGGGAGAAAGCAGGCAAACTTTTGGGTGTAATGATTTTTTTTCAGAACTGAAGATTTCTGATGCTAATGATGGCTGGCCTGTTGAGTTTCACCAGAAATTCGTGTTTTTATTTTCGTCACATTCAATTCCTTATGATCACGGCCTTGTTAAATGCGTTTGAGAATTGAGAGCCATTCAGTCTCACAGCGATGGTGGTATGGTGGGAAGGAAACCTCCCTTCCAAGCAGTTAACCCGCGTTTGATTCCCAGACATCACAGGATTGTGCTTTCAAAGCCATTTTGCACAGAAGAACTTGAAGATGAACTGACATTGTCATCTTACTTTCTCCGAAAGTACATGAATGTTTTATTCTGTGAGAAAACAAAACCATCCAGATTGCTCCTCGCTTGTCATGACGATGGTTTCTATGAATTGCAGCGTGGAAGTGGGTAACAAAACTCAGCAACTCTGAAGTTTACCCCTCTGCAGCTTCCCAATTCTTATTTAAATGTTAATTGCAGCACAGCAATTTTTTTCGAAAAGTGAGACACTGCTCCTGTTGGGAACCTCAAACAATCACACAAGCTGCTGGAAACATTGATCAATTCCAACAGCGTCTATTGAGAAGGGGAGGAAGGATTAATGTGTCAGATCTATTCAAGGTTAAAATAAACTCAAACCTCAAATCAGAGATCCTGAATTTTACCTTTTTACATAAATTAACACTTTCTTTATTCCAACCCTTTCACACTATTGCTCTTTCTTTGCGAAATTCTGCTCAATTTTGAACAAAACGTATCCAACAATATTCTTTATTTTGGACAATCGGTAGTTTTATTTCTCAGGGCAAAAGTGAGGACTGCAGATGTTGGAAACCAGAGTTTAGATCAGAGAGGTGCTGGAAAAGCCCAGCAGGTCAGGCAGCATCCGAGGAGCAGGAACATCGACTTTTTGTCTGAAACGTCGATTTTCCTGTTTTATTTCTCAGTCGTGTGCATCAATCGGAGTGCTTTGTGGACAGAGAGAGTCCGTTTGCTCACATGAGCTGCTTCATGACCCCGACAGACCCTGAACATTTCCGTGAGTTGGTTGCAGTTCCCGCTTGCGGCCAGTGGCTGTCACTAACCTGTGGACAGTGAAGTTCCCAGATCAGAGAGATTAAAAACAACAGACAATAATTATTCCCACTTGTGTTGGACGGTGTGTAGGAGAAATAATAAGGGTGGGGACCACTGCTCTTACAGTTTTAGGGGTGGGAAAGGGATTGGAAACGACTGAAAGATAGTAGAAATGGCCATTTGGACAGCGTCTATGGTAAAAGTGAATATATAACTATAAATTAATACATGTTGAGATGTTACATAAGTCCAAGGTCTGGATTACATGATCGAGTCAGCCTTACCCAACTGCTGCCTGTCAGGTGACAAAAGGTGAAAAGATGACCACAGCACGATGTGGGGGTCTGCAGCAATCCAGAAGACAATTGTGACAGAATCTGATTAGTTAATGTCGACTCAGTGCGATTGGTTATGTAAATATAACGGGGGTAGAGCCTGGCTTTTAGAACATAACTCACTGTGAGTACTCTCACTGTTCGTGGGCTTTCAGGGTTGGTCGCTATGATCGCTACAGCTTTTGTTTGCAAATAATTGCTTATTATCTTGAGGAATTCTCTGCGTCTCCTGGTCATTCCTAAAAGGTATTATCAACCATAACATGCCTAATTAATCCAGGAGAATCAATGCTTTCGTTAAGAATCCCGTCCAATTTAAATACAAACCTCTGGGCTGCGTGAGAGAGGAAAATATAAAATAAAATCAGTAACGGCCGCCCGGCCCCACTCACCGGCAAGATGACATGTTCAGGGAAAGGAGTGGGGCCAAAGCGGAATCTCTTTCCATCTCCTATTGTTACTTTCCCTTTTATAATACTAGTCCAATAAAACCTCTGATTAAGATTTACCAAAATCCACATTTCAAAACCAGGCAGCTGTCGAATCTTCCATTTGTATCTTCCTCTGTAGATTTTCTTCTTCTTAGAATTTCTCTTTCACAGGTCGTTGATAGATAAATGTACCTTTAAGAGACCTATTGTGTGGGCAGTCTGCATTTATTAGTGGCTTGGCAGTTCTCTCTCAACTGTTCGCGTTTTCCTGGTTTTATATCCCCAAGCACCAGATTTTGTCATCGGCTTTTAATATTGTCGATATACTAGATTCAAACTTGATTGAAGTTTGGTTTTTTTTGTGTATAATTAAACTGATTGGTCTAATTCACATTCGTTTTTTGTCTCCAACCGACTATTCTAGCTGCTGGACTAAAAGGTTTCATTGTATCTTGTTCAGAACATTTGGTGCTGTCAGATACTTTCCTAAAGGTACAGTACACTTTTACACCTTCATAACAAAGGCACAGCTCTTCATTTGAAATTATGCATACATTTCCAGTAAACTTTCACATTCCAAAAAATCTACTGATTTCTCATTTAGTTTTTGGAATGAGGAATTTTATTAGTGGCTTCACTTTTGCTGTCCTTGACAATATCGGAGTCTGAATGTGTACGCCTGTGTGTGTTTGTTTCTGTATGTACGTATCTGTGTGTCTGCAAGTATGTGTGTGTTTCTGTATCAGTCTGTGTGGGTTTCTATCTCTGTGTCTGTGTCTGTGTGTGTGCCTGTGCATCTGTGTGAATGATGTGTGTGTCTGAAGGTATATGTGTGTGTGTTCGTGTATGTATTACAGTACTTTTTTGATTACGTGTATCTGTGTCTGTCTTTGTACCTATCTATGTGTTTGTGTCCAGTGTGTGTTTATGTAATTATGTTTATGTGTATCCATGTTTATGTGTATCTCTGCAATGGGGTCTCTGTTGTTTTCGGGATGAAGCCATTAAAATGGGATCAAACACGTCTCTCTCTCTGTCCCTTTTGTATTTAAGATAATACAATGTTGATGATAATGTTGACATGCGTGTGTGTATGTGTCTGTCCGTGTCTGCCTGCAATGGTACTCACTTTGTCCTGATGGAATTTTGGCTCGAGTCTCTGTCTTTCTCTCTGTCTGCCCATCTTGTGTCTAAAGTGATACAATGCCACCCTCTAGTGAACTCTCCACAAGAATCAGATTTATTTTTGGAGAAAACATTTAAGTCTGTGAATCTCTCATATTGCGCGTTTGTTTTGTTCTTCAAAGAATATCTTTGGAGACACAGAACAGTTTTGCTGGATGACTTGTGATCCTGTCCTTGGAATATGAGGAGGAGATGAACAAGCCCAGTGCTGGTCTCACTGCTACCATTTTTGAATCCTTTCTCGCTTAGAATTTGTGAGAGTACATCAGAAAACATTGTAAGCAGCAGAAAGTATAATAAAATTCACACTGTCTCCTCACAAATTGGTTCACATGGAGTTGCCAGGATATAATTGCACTAGAAACACTCTGCTTTTAATAATGTCAGGAATACTACTCAAAGATAAATCATTTCCACATTGCAGGGGGTGCACAACATTTCTCCACATGAGCATCTTCACCGAGGGACCTCTGTCCAATCGCAACAATTTCCACACCGCAATGGTGTGCATTTGTATGTATGTGTGTGTGTGTGTATATATATGTGCATGTGTGTGTATGTGTGTGTGTGTGTGTGTGTGTGTATCTGTGCATGTGTTTGTGTGTGCTGTCAGTTTGGATAGTGCTGTGAGCTGTTGCCCTCCCTCTCTAACCCTTGATTGAATCCTTGAGGTTTTTCAGCCTCCACACCTGTCTGATGCTGAAATGTTGGGAGCCAGATATTTTTTCGGTGGGCGGGAACTCATAATGTCATATAATACCTGCCACACTTTCTTGCATCGAAACAGCTCATGGCTGTTTTTGCCATTAGGATGGGGTCTGTTGAATGGTCAAACATTTTAGATTAGATTAGATTACTTACAGTGTGGAAACAGGCCCTTCGGCCCAACAAGTCCACACCGCCCCGCTGAAGCGCAACCCACCCATACTCCTATATTTACCCCTTACCTAACACTATGGGCAATTTAGCATGGCCAATTCACCTGACCTGCCCATCTTTGGACTGTGGGAGGAAACCGGAGCACCCGGAGGAAACCCACGCAGACACGGGGAGAATATACAAACTCCACACAGTCAGTCGCCTGAGGTGGGAAATGAACCCGGGTCTCTGGCGCTGTGAGGCAGCAGTGCTAACCACTGTGCCACCGTGCCACCCACATTTTCTGAAGAATTATTCTATGAAATTGTATCAGAACCCTCTGAAGTATTTGAATTTGATGGAGATGAATAGATGATTCCAAGATGATAGGAATTACCCAATAGGAAATTTAACTTTCCCAGACAATTCCTTTGGATTATGCAATGATGAGGAATCCGCAGGTTTGCAGCTCGACTCTCTTCCTGCACTGGGATAAGGATTCTTATCAGGATGTCATAGAATACTCCTCACTTGCCTGGATGGGTGTTGCTCCAACAAACACTCAAGAAGCTTGATACTATCCAGGACAAAACAGTCCGCTTGATTGGTACCACATCCACAAATATTCACTCTTGCCTCCACCGACGCTCAGTTGGCCAGTGTGTAGCATCTACAAGATGCACTACAGAAATTCACAGCCCTGTACAATTCCTTCCAAACCCACAACCACTTCAACCTGGAAGGAGAAGGTCAGCAGATACATGGGAACACCAGCACCTCCAAGGTTACCTTGAAGCTACTCATCATCCTGACTTGGAAATATGTCACTGCTCCTTCAGTGTTGCTGCATCAAAATCCAAGAACTCCCTCCCTAACAACATTGTAGGTGAACCAAAGCACATAGACTGCAGCGATTCAAGAAGGAAGGAGACCACCACCTTTTCAAAGGACAACTAGGGACAGGGAGTAAATGCTGACCCAGCCAGTGATGTCCACGTTGCACAAATTAATGAAACAAAAATCATTCAAGCCCAGGAACAACAAGTTCCTCCTATGTGCTTCACTGAGGAGTTTTATTTATTTATAACACAAGGAATTTATGTAACCAGATATTTTGCTGTGTTACTGAACTTTGCTCTGAACCGAGACAAAGTTGCTGCATAAATAAATGTGTTTGTGCCACAACTTAGATTCCACAGCATACAACCAACCTTATTGAGGTGAAGTTGAAAATATTCATTCCTTGAATGACAGAATACAAGAAATCCACAGCATTGATTAACCACAGGAGGATGAAGCTCCCCGATATGGAGAAGAGCAAAATCACAGCCTTCCTTCTGCTCTCCATCTCTGGGTCTCTGCAGTTCTCTCCTTTGCTCTCACCCTTCAGCCTCTTTCGGACTTGACTGGTCACTAAAATGTGTCTGACTGTCAGAACATTGATCAACAGAATTAAAGCAAATGGCAGTATAGGGGTTAAAACCATATCAAGTCAATCCAATGCCACCCACCAAGTCTCAGTATAGTAACTTGATTTTATTTTACAGTAGAATGGCACAATTTTGATCATCGTCCAAGATTCGTATTGAAAATAGAAAGGGATGTTTTTCAGACAGAACAGGATGCAGGTTGTTGCTAGAACCATTGTCGCAGTTTTCTCAGTGCAATATTTTGTTCTCAGCTTCTGACAACAAATCGGTCAAAGGAGAAAGTGACGGTGAACCAGACAGAGCAGTCCATGGCTGCACGAAACAGAGCCCCAATAACATTACACACAGGGGTGATGTCCAGCAAAGACTGTGGGTAATAAAAATAGGGAATTCTCCTCAGTATAACATCAGTGAAAATAACCATCAGATCGGCAGCTGCCATAACTACCAGGTAACGAGTCGTGCAAGAGGAAACACCACACTTACCCTGGGAAAGAATGCAAATTGCGAACAAATTAACTGAGGAAGGCAGATGGGAAAAGAAATAGCGAATTACTGAACAGAAGTTCCCCCTGCCTGTTCCAGAGAGCAACAATAAGATTTTACCACCAATGACCTGCCCATTGTGTCTGTAGAATTATTTTGGATTGAGTGAGCTTGAATTTTAAGATTGTCCTCCAGCCCATTCACTGCAGAGATTATGGAGCTAGGATGGGGTCTGAGTTCACAGTCCTCCTCAGGGAGCAGAAAGAAAACTCAGAGTTTGTTTGGTTACAAGATAACTATTTGAATAACTGTAAAAGATTCTTAAAGGTATCAGCTCCAACTCGGCTGGAGGCAGAACCCCATTGGAATCCTTGCTCCTAACCCAGTCATAGGACTGGAGATTGGACTGTCAATAAAACACGCTCTCCCCTTTCCCTTGGGTAAGGTTATCCCTAGCTCTTAGCATTGGACAAAATCCTGATTGGAGCCACTACAGAACCAGAAAACAGGTCATCAGAACTTATGTAAAATTTCAACCAAGCTACTCCATGTGTCTTGCACTTACAGATAATGCAAGGCTCCCTTCGTGACAATGTGTGAGTGTTGGAACTGCTGTGATATTCACACTGTAATTCGACACATCTGTGCATGACAAATGCCTCAACGTGCAGGGATCAGGAGGGCAATCTGTTAATATTTGAATTTCCTGACCAGAGGCAGTGGGGAGGAGAGAATTTCCAAAAAGGATGATAGATTAAGCTTTACAAATCAAAACAGCTGCATTATCCTCAAATTCTTTGCTTAACAAACCAAAGAACTGTCTCAGATTTAAAGTTAACAAATCATCCAGTATCCACTGCAGTGTGTGGAAGAGATTTCTAATCCTCTCCCACCCTTTTTATGTGGAAGTGCTTCCAAACATCTCTCCTGAACATCCTACAGGAGGAACATTCCACTGCCTGCGCTGCCATAATTCTACACTTAGTCTCCAAAACAAGAACACTCAGTAGCTTACCTGTTCACCGGATCGAGAATCCTCAATCTAGAATCGCCAACCAATGTGAATAGTTTGTCTTTCTATGTTAATGTCTTTGCTCAGATCTGCCCCTAACTTTATAAATTTTAGTGAAAACAGGCCTCATTTATAAAACAAAAACAGAAATTTCTCAGCAGTACTGACAGAATATGTGGGAGAGAAATTAGAATTAACAGTTCAGGTCTTCTCCTTCAGAACTAACTTACACGATCTCTCCTCCTACCTTCAAACTGTATGAAACCGGAACAGATGGCAGAACACAGAGATCAGAAAATGCTGCAGCTCCAGTGAAGTTGGGAGTCTCTGTCAGAGAGGAATTGTACTGAAAATTCAGCTCAGTGAATTATTATCACTGTTCTGTTTTTTGGGTAAGGCTTACCTATCAGTGACCTGGAGATATTGTTCGAAAGGTAAATCCAGAGAACAGATCAGCAGCAGATTAAAACAAGTTCAATTGTCATAATGCCATACCAGGGATGCCAGTAAAAGCAAGGATGGTGTAGAACACCTTTTGCACCTGATTATTTGGAAGATGCATTTTTCCCGGTGAGGTAATCTGTCCTTCAGTCAGCTGACAAGCTTCTTGTTTGAAACTGAGTTGATGCATTCCTGAGACCTTTCCTTATACTGTGTGGAAACTCCTTAGGGAGATCGAGATTACAGCATTGCTGAGCTTTGTTTTTTTTTCAAGAGCAGTCCGCTTTAAACAAGAACATTGCACTTACTGATTGAAATGTAATTCTCCTCACACACCGATGTGTGTCCATTGTTGCCGAGGTCAACAATTATTCCCCATCCCCCATTTCCCAGGACCAATTGAGAAGAATTAAACTGCATTTCCTGAGGGAAGGGGCTTAGTGAGCAAGATATGCTTCCACCAATGGATACATCTCTGACCTCACTGAGTCACAGGTTGATAGAATAGTGAAGAAGGTGTTTGGTGTGCTTTCCTTTATTGGTCAGAGTATTGAGTACAGGAGTTGGGAGGTCATGCTGCGGCTGTACAGGACATTGGTTAGGCCACTGTTGGAGTATTGTCTGCAATTCTGGTCTCCTTCCTGTTGGAAATATGTTGTGAAACTTGAAAGTGTTCAGAAAAGATTTAAAAGGATGTTGCCAGAGTTGGAGGATTTGAGCTATAGGGAGAGGCTGAACAGGCTGGGGCTGTTTTCGCTGGAGCATCGGAGGCTGAGGGGTGACCTTATAGAGGTTTACAAAATTATGAGGGGCATGGATAGGGTAAATAGGCAAAGTCTTTTCCCTGGGATCTGGGAGTCCAGAACTAGAAGGCATAGTTTTAGGATGAGAGGGAAAAGATATAAAAGAGACCTAAGGGGCAACTTTTTCATGCAGAGGGTGGTAATGGTAGGGAATGAGCTGCCAGAGGAAGTGGTGGAGGCTGGTACAATTCCAACATTTAAGAGACATTTGAATGGTTATATGATTAGGAAGGGTTTGGAGGGATATGGGCCGGGTGCTGGCAGGAAGGACTAGATTAGATTGAGATATCTGGTCGGCATGGACAGGTTGGACCGAAGGGTCTGTTTCCAGGCTGTACATCTCTATGACTGTAAGACAATATTTATCAATAATATGCTTAAGTATCGCAATACCAACAAAAAGACCAATTAAAACAATAGCACCATACAAAGACATATTAATCAGTTTTACCATGAGCCAAAACCCCAATCTTCCCATCCTGCACCGTCATTCATTTGGTTGACAAAAGTGTGAATATTATCAATATGTCTAGTAACGTTTTCAAAAATGTCAGTGACCCTCATAATGCATTTTCCTTTAACTATAGTGCAAAATCCACATGCTTTCGCAACTATGCAATCGGTTTTGTTGGGCAAATTAGCGGAATTCTGAAAGCATGTCCCTAATTTCTATTAAGGCAGCAGTTGTCTCATTTCTCAAAATTGTGACTCCACAAATGAGATAATTATGGTTTTGATGACTAATAATACTTAAGGAATTTCATAATGAAAGCACACTAAGAGCTGCATATGCCAATGAGTGTGTTTTACTTCTTGATATGGTCTTTGGATTCTTCCATTCTGCACAGAAGTCAGGAGAAACTGTATGTTTAAAAGGGGAATTATGATTTCATTGGACAGGGAACAGGAGTTGGAAATAATGTTCCTACAGCTCCAGCATGTGGACTACTTGTTCTATTCAGGACAAGGCAGTTAGCTGCCTTATTATAACATGAAAAAAAATTCAGGTTTATCATAGGCAATATAGGGTCCTTCCCAGTAAGATGCAGGCCTATCTTTGTGACTTCCTGGGGTATGTGGATAATCCAGGATTACATAATTTGGCCCTGGGTGCTGAGTTTGAAAATCATCCAGTACTAATGAGGTGAGTTTCTTGATAAGAAACATGGTCAACATCCCAAAATGGTTCTTTCCTTCCAATAACTGGGAAAATATTAGTGCTGTTAGGGGCATCGTCATGAAGGTGGGTATTGTTACCCTCTCCACATAGAGTTTGAATTCCAGTGATAATAGGGATACATTTTTCGTTAAGGCATACACATGAGATGCATGGTCCTTCAGAAAAGCAGTGGCGACTGATACGTTTACTTATCGAAAAAAAAAGTGGGCACTCTTACATAAGCACACCTCCATTCCTTACCTTTGTAGTAACTTGGATAGGATATTGTGGATTTATTGGAGGAAGTCCATAAAGAAGTAGCAGGTGGGGATAGGTAACAACTAAAATGATATTACGTCCTGTAAATACGAGTACTATTCCATACCCCCATGTTAGAATTTGGAAGGATAAAAAGGGGTCAGGGAGTCTCTTACTGAAGTAAGGGTGTAACAAATTACTTCATCCTCTCCAAAAATTTTATTATGGGTTTCTAGAAACACCCCCCTTTGTCTCTTTTACTACGTGATCTATCTGAAAGGGGATTAGGCTCATCAGAAATGCTCATAGCACAAGTGTAATCAAACTGGCACACAACACCTTTACATGGTAAAGACCATTTAGATACTTGTTCTGTAAATGAACTGTTAATTTTTTATGCAGCTGACCATTGCAAAAGTCATCCTTGGCAACATTCAGACTTTTTGCACACAAGGACATCTTTCTGGCATAGTTGGTACACAGTCTCTATTTGCTCAGGATCGCACAGGTAAACTGTCCCTTCTTGTGCACCAATGCTGGCAATGGCAAGTCCACACAGCAGGTCAAGTTTAATCTTTATCATTTCCCCCCTTGCAAGGTTGGGACCGCAAAGTGTCCATTGTAATAAAGTATAAACCATTTCTTCCTTGTATATAAGTATATACAGTATACATATATTCAATTAAAATAGGCAGCAGCAAAGAAGTAGCACAAACTAATCTGATGGAGGTCACCCATATTCTGGTCTGAGCATTGCGGGGGACCTTATTTGAGGCCATAATGTTTGCTCTTCAGCAGGCTAGAAGCCCTAAGAACAATTTTGAAATAAATAATTCTCAAATTAATCAAACTCAAATAGCTCACTGGAGTAAATATATTGCTCATATTGGCAAAAAAGCTCGTTCATTTTAAATTATGCACTAGAGATTCCCTTCCCTCCCATTATTTTCTTATTTTATATGGAAAAGCCATATAACCATATGGGTGAATTAAGCAAATCTATTTTTATAAATCCAGCTTTGCTGGGATATAATACTCTTTGAAGTTTTGCTACTAAAAAAAATCTATTATCTAAAATTTAGATTAGTTCTGCAATATATTGTATTCTCTTTTTTGAAAAGAAAACATGAACATTATGCCCAATTAAATGGCCCGATCTACAGCTTTGGTTAACAGCAATTAGAATTAAATGTAGAAATATGATGATGATTTTGAGCAGAAAAGTTGGTAATAAATATTGGCTGGAGGGCAATGCTGTCCCCAAATTATGATAACATGACACAAACTTTTCAAACCACACTGATTTTTTTCTAATATTGAGCTAACCCTAGAATTTAGATATTGGTACAATCTTAAAATTATAAACCATCACTGTTCAGTATAATTATCTACATGAAGATAATAGCTCAGCCAAACACTCCTTCTTAGATCTAACAGCCTAATCCAAAAATAAATCATATCAGCTAGTGTGTATTCTTACAAGCTCCATACACGCAGCAATGATATTTAGGCTTAGCGTCTATATATGAAATCAAATCACTTGAGAATTCAGTCAGCAGTATATTTTAGTATAAAGTGTCTGTAATTACTTCAGAAATGGAAATTTACAAATTACTTCCAAATTTCAAAACAATATTGAAAACAATCCAAACACTAAACCCGGATGACGACAGTCGCTAAGCAATAGAGACATCAACCTCTACGTTATGAATTGGCACTGAACAGACAGTATCATTCCCCCATTATTTTTGCACCTCACCCAGGTCTGGCATACCCATCCTTATACTGTGTCCAAATGAGTTTTGCTGGTCATCCAATGGGATCAGAAGGTTGGGGCGTATGGCTGCCTACTTGGCAGCTGCATATACTTCCGCATACTTTTAATAGGATGAACGCCTGTTGATTCCCAACGTCAATTCCGAGGTAGCTTTAAAGACACATTACTCCACATTGGCCACATTTCAACAGTTAAAGCAAGGGCCAGGCATTTGCCCCTGGGTTTCTTTTATGTTTTGTTGCCAGTCTCAAAGGTGAATTGCTGGGGTCTGCCTGTCCCCATTTTCAGGATCCCCTCGGGAAAAGGTTATCCAGCAGTAGTAATCGCGTAGGTACATGGGGTAGGTTTCACCCCCAGTGGGTATCCTGGTTCCAATCAATCCTATCAGTGATGGCATCCATCATTTGGGATCACGAGGACACTGAATATAATTTGTTTTACCTGTAGCTTGCATCATGGTTCAGTCCGGTTCTAGCCATTCCAATAGAAAACCACCGCTCATCTCATTTGTGACTGGAAATTCCTGGACTGGTTTGTACTGTTGGTCTGGATCATGTCAGTGACGCCAGCCAGAAAACATTGCAAGAGCATGAAGTTAAATAAAGGTAATTGAGCTTCTTGTTTACTGTTAAATTGTTTGTCACTTCCATCAGACAGAAAGGCGCATCTTTCAGTCTTGTACCACAAGCCATTCATATTCAAGCTACTCCTAGAATTTTACTGCATTTGCATCCGGATCACACTGAGACATACTGAACAAATTTGGCTGTTTGGTATTGCTGTTAGAGCCATGCTTCATTAACATTACTCTAGCCTCTGGGATGGGACCTGGTTTAGGATGGCGCAAGTCGCTCATACCCATGACATCGACTATGAAGACTGAACGCTTCATTTTTAAAAGAAGGAAACGTTTCAACAAGTGGATGCTTTAAATTAAGGCTGGAGACAATCAGAAGATTAGATTCCCTACAGTGTGGAAACAGGCCCAACAAGTCCACACTGATCCTACGAAGAATAAACCACCTAGACCAGTTTCCCTCTGACTAATGCACCGAAAACAAAGGGCAATTTAGCATGGCCACTTCACCTGACATGCACATCTTTGGATTGTGGGAAGACAACGGAGCACCCGGAGAAAATCCTCACAGACACAGGGAGAATGTGCAAATTCCACACAGACAGCCATCGAAGGCTGGCATTAAACTCAGGACCCTGGCACCACGCGACAGCAATGCCAACCACATAGCCACAGGGCTCAGCATGTAAACAGTAACAAAATCCCAGTCCTCCAAAAGGATTGGTATGCCAGACATAGGCTCAGGATTCCGAGTAGAATTTCAGTTCTTTATTTTACAGTAATGTTGCCTTAACCTTTTTATATATTCCTCAACCATAGTGGCCTGACATTGTTTTCTCATGTCATTTTTTTTATACATATACACAGCCATCACAGTCACCTCCCCTGCTTTTGGGAGTTTCACCTTTCCATATATATACCTATCCCTATCCCCCAATCATATGCAAAACTTCTTTAACTGGCCAGTAATGTAACTTTCCATTCTTTAATTAACAATGAATTAATGCAGTCATGTGTTAAATTAGCCAAGAATCAATATGACAGGTCACTGAGAATGTGTAAAGGAATCCTGCCTATTAATATTGATTCATGCTAATACAATCGATTTATTATAAATATTAATAATATAAATAATAATAATATATATAATTAATAATAAATATTATTATTTAGACTTAATCAATTTCAGAATCCATTATTTAGACCAGCTAACCTGACATCAGGGATGGGAAAGATGCTGGAGTCAATTATAAAAGATGAAATTATGACACATTTGGATAGCAGTAACCCCCAGGAGAGGTCAGAGTCATCATGGATTTACCAAGGGGAAATCATGCTTGACTAATCTTCTGGAATATTTGAGGATGTAACAATGAAGATGGACAAGGGAGATCCAGTGGATGTTGTGTACCTGGGCTTTCAGAAACCTTTGATAAAGTCCCACATAGGAGATTAGTGAGCAAAATTAGGGCACATGGTATTCGGGGCAAAATACTGACTTGGACTGAAAATTGGCTGGCTGACAGGAAGTAAAGAGTAGTGATAAACAGGTCCCTTTTGGAATGGCAGGCGGTGAGGTGACCAGTGGGGTACCACACGGTTCGGTGCTGGGACCGCAGCTGTTTACAATATACATTAATGATATAGATGAGGGTATTAAATGTAATATTAGCAAATTTGCTTGGCAGATTCACTTTAATGTGGATAAAGGCGTGGTTATCCACTTTGATGGCAAGAACAGGAAGACAGATTATCTAAATGGAGTCAAGTTCAGTAAAGGGGATGTACAGCGAGATCTCGGTGTACTTGTACATCGGTCAATGAAAGCAAGCATGCAAGTACAGCAGGCAGTGAAGAAAGCTAATGGCATGCTGACCTTCATAACAAGAGGAATTAAGTATAGGAGCAAAGAGGTCCTGCAGCCGTACAGGGCCTGGTGAGACAGCACCTGGAGTATTGTGTTCAGCTTTGGTCTCCAAGTTTGAGGAAGGACATTCTAGCTATTGAGGGAGTGCAGTGTAGGTTCACGAGGTCAATTCTTGAAATGGCGGGACTGTCAGATGTTGAAAGATTGGAGCAACTGGGCTTGTATACACTTGAGCTTAGAAGGATGAGAGGGGATCTGATTGAGAAGTATAAGATTATAAAAGGGTTGGACACTCTGGAAGCAGGAAGCAAGTTTCTGCTGATGGGGTGTGTCCAGAACTAGAGGACACAGTTTAAAAATAAGGGGGAGGCTATTTAGAACAGAGATCAGGAGAAACTTCTTCACCCAGAGAGTTAGTGGATATATGGAATGTTCTGCCCCAGAAGGCAGTGGAAGCCAAGTCTCCAGATACTTTCAAGAAAGAGATGGATAGAGCTCTTAAAGACAGTGGAATCAAGGGTTATGGGGATATGGCAGGAACAGGATACTGATTGAGGATGATCATTAGGAAAGATGTCGAAGCTTTGGAGAGGGTGCAGAGAAGATTTACCAGGATGTTGCCTGGAATGGAGAGTAGGTCGTACGAGGATAGGTTGAGAGTTCTCGGCCTTTTCTCGTTGGAACGGCGAAGGATGAGGGGTGACTTGATAGAGGTTTATAAGATGATCAGAGGAATAGATAGAGTAGACAGTCAGAAACCTTTTCCCCGGGTACAACAGAGTGTTACAAGGGGACATAAATTTAAGGTGAAGGGTGGAAGGTATAGGGGAGATGTCAGGGGTGGGTTCTTTACCCAGAGAGTGGTGGGGGCATGGAATGCGCTGCCCGTGGGAGTGGTAGAGTCAGATTCATTGGCGACCTTTAAGCGGCATTTGGATAGGTACATGGATGGGTGCTTAATCTAGGATAGAAGTTTGGCACAACATCGTGGGCCGAAGGGCCTGTTCTGTGCTGTATTGTTCTATGTTCTATGTTCTATGTTCTATAATGAATGGTGGTGCTGGCTCGAAGGACCGAATGGCCTACTCCTGCACCTATTGTCTACTGTCTACTGTCTACTGTCTATTGTCTTTTGCAAGTGCTGCTTCCATTCCTTTCCATTTCAGTAAACTGTAGTGCTCCCGTGTAATCATTACCCCCACCCAACACCACCCCACACCTTCCTGCCATGACATTTGCTGTGTCATTTTATGGGATAAAATCTCACTCAGGGAAATCCCCTTTATCAATGACACATGTTACATTCTCAAAGAAATTCAATGGACACACACAACAATGTCAACTCTGCCAAATGAACTTCAACTGATCAATGTGACCTGCTGTATGTGATTGAATAATACCTTCCAGAAGTTTCCCTGTGATATGTTAAGCTTACCGGCCTGTTCTTCCTGTTTTCTGCCTCCCTTTTTTAATGCAGGGCTTCCACCCGCTACCTTCCAATACACTGGGGCTGAACCATGAATCACCAGGAACAGCAACAGTTTCAACAATGGGATAGTAAAGCTCTCTCTTGCTGGTTCACCCCATTCTCCATCAGAGTGGATGATTTCTTTAGGAGCTGACAGATTCTGACCGGTGTATGGCCAAGGTAACGGAAGGGAATCTATCTTGTTGCAGATGGTGGTAGAGAATGGTCACTCTGTGCACTTTTCACTGTCCTCATGTATTCCTATACGTGAACACACGTGACAATAGAATTTAGTTCTAGTTCTAAACTCAAACCCCAGGGAATCAATTCGGTTAACTAAATAGTTAGAACATCGAACAATACAGTGCAGAACAGGCCCTTCGGCCCTCTATGTTGCACAGACCTGTGAACTATTCTCAGCTCGTCCCCCTACACTATCCCATCATCATCCATGTGCTTATCCAAGGATTGTTTAAATCTCCCTAATATGGCTGAGTTAACTCTATTGGCAGGCAGGACATTCCACACCCTTACCACTCTCTGAATCAAGAACCTGCCTCTGACACCTGTCTTAAATCTATCACCCCTAAATTTGCAGTTATGCCCCCTCATACAAGCTGACATCACCATCCTAGGAAAAAGACTTTCACTGTCTACCCTATCTAATCCTCTGATCATCTTGAATGTCTCTATCAAATCCCCTCTTAGCCTTCTTCTTTCCAATGAGAATAGACTCAAGTCTCTCAGCCTTTCTTCATAAGACCATCCCTCCCGACCAGGCAACATCCTGGTAAATCTCCTCTGCACCTTTTCCAATGCTTCCACATCCTTCCCAAAATATGGCGACCAGAACTATATACAATATTCCAAGTGTGACCACACTAACGTTTTGTATCGTTGCAGCATGATGTTGCAGCTCTGGAACTCAATCCCTCTACCAATGAAACCTAACACACCGTATGCCTTCTTAACAGCACTATCAACCTGGGTGGCAACTTTCAGGGATCTCTGTACATGGATTCCAAGATTCCTCTGCACATCCACACGACCAAGAATCTTTCCATTGAACCAGTACTCTGCCTTCCTGTTATTCTTCCCAATATGCATCACCTCACATTTCGCCTGCATTGAACTCCATTTGCCACCTCTCAGCCCAATTCTGCAGTTTATCCAAGTCCCCCTGCAACCTGCAACATTCTTCCAAACTGTCCACTACTCCACCGACTTTAGTGTCATAAGTTACATTACTTCCAGTCATTTAACAAATGTACTGACGTGTGATTTATATTGTGTACATTCAGATTGAAAACAATGATGGGCAATGACATTAGATAATTCATTAAGACAACATTTCCACGTGGAAAGTGAGGGGTTGAATTGATGGCAGTGAGCCAATCCCCACAGGATAGGTGATGGGAACTCTTCTCTGACAGATCACCCTGAGCCTGCTCTTGACCCAGGTCTTGATCCCCACCTCCTTCAGATCAGTTCTTTTGATATTATACCCTTACACTAACAGGAATCAGTCATTGTCAGTTTGAATGTGAAACTGCTCACGCGAGAAGTTACTGTGCTCTTCTGATACTTGTGTTAACCCACAATTACATGAGAGATAACAATATTCTTCAAAGACAAGTACACCTTCAAAGCTGATAACAGAACACACTCTTGTTACAATGACAGTCACTAATTTGCTGTACTGTTGGCACAGGCAGTATGTTTTATTCCATTCAAACACAAACATTGACCACCCTGGGATCACAAGGGGGACAGGACCATCCTAGATACAAGAACAAATCAAATACCAGACGATAATTCAGGAACATATGAAGTTATTCCTGCTTTTAGCAGCAGGGATTTAATGACCTGCCCCAAGGATGAACCATTTCCTAACAGTGCTGTTGTAAAAATGCTGTACAGGTCAGAAACATTTCATAGACACACACACACAGAGACACACAGACAGACGCACACACAATCTGAAATAAACTGTCTGAACTTTCTGGCAGCCAAAAGCTTGTCTGTCAACATGTTTTGTTCAGATGTGTTTCAGAATTAATCAAGGGGACTTTGACTCCGATGGCTGGGTCAGAATTTACTGCCCTTGAGATTATGGCGGTAGCTGCTTTCTTGTGCCACTACAGTCCTGATGATGTGGGAACAATTGGTCAGTGGTGTGGAGGGAATGGGGGGACAGGGATGTTCCAGGATTGTGACAGAGGGACACCGAAGGAATTGCCCTGTTCAAATGGTTATTCTGTCTTGGAGAGAGGTAGAGAGACAACTGATGGTGAATTTAACCAAAGTACCACTTCGCCTCTCTACAGCTGACACCAGCTGTCCAGCAAACTGTGCTAACTTACCACCTGCAACGGTGGGGGCTGGATGGCTGGTTTGCAATGGAGAGTGACACCAACATCCTATTTTGGATTTGGTGCTTGGCAACGAACCAGGTCAGGTGTCAGATCTCTTGGTGGGAGAGCGTTTAGGTGATAGTGATCACAACGCCCCCAGCTTTACGATACTCATGGAGAGGGATGGGAGCATATGGTATAAGATAGCATTTAATTGTAGAGGGGGGGAGGAAATTACAATGCTATTAGACATGAACTAGGGCATCTAAATTGGGAACAGATTTTCTCAGGGAAATGCACGACAGAAATGTGGAGATTTTTTAGGGAGCACTTGCTGATGGTGCTGGACAGGTTTGTCCCACTGAGGCAAAGAAGGGATGGTAGGTTGAAAGAACCTTGGGTGACAAGGGATGTGGAACATCTAGTCAAGATGAAGAAGGAAGCTTACTTCAGGTTGAGGAGGGCAAGGATCAGACAGGGCTCAAGAGGGTTACAAGGTAGCTGGGAAGGAACTGAAGAATGGACTTAGGAGAGCTAGGAGGGTGCATGAAATATCTTTAGCAGGTAGGATTAAGGAAAACCCTAAGGTGTTCTACACTTATGTGAGGAACGGATGGCCAGAGTGAGGGTAGGGCTAATCAAGGACAGCAGAGGGAACTTGTGCCTTGAGTTGGAGGAGGTAGGGGAAGTCCTTTATCAATCATTATTCACAAGGGTGAGGGACCTTGACATTTGTGAGGACAGCGTGAAATAGGCTGATCTACTCAAACAGGCTGATCTACTCAAACAGGCTGATGTTAAGGAGGAGGATATGCTGAAAATTTTGAAAAACATAAGGATGGATAAATCCCCAGGGTCAGATGGAATATACACTGGGATACTATAGGAGGCGAGGGAAGAGATTGCTGCACCCTTGACGATGATCTTTGTGTCCTCACTGTTCACTGGAGTAGTGCCAAATGATTGAAGCATGGCAAATGTTATTCCCTTGTTCAAGAAAGTGAATAGGGATAATCCTGGGAATTATAAACCAATCAGTCTTAAGTCTGTGATGAGAACGTTATTGGAGAGGATTCTGAGAGACAGGATTTTTGATGACTTGGAAAACTGAAGCTTGATTAGAGATAGTCAGCATAGCTTTGTGAGGGGCAGATCATGCCTCACAAACTTTATTGAATTCTTTGAGGATGTGACAAAACACATTGCTGAAGTAAGAGCAGTGGATGTCGTGTAACTAAATTTTGGCAAGGCATTTGATAAGGTACCCCATGGTAGGCTCATTCAGAAAGTAAGCAGGTATGGGATACAGGGAAACTTGACTGCCAGATATAGGATTGACAGACACATAGAAGACAGAGGGTGGGAGTAGATGTAAAATATTCAGCCTGGAGCTTAGTGACCAATGGTGTTCCTTGGGGATCGGTTCTGGGCCCTCTGCTGTTTGTGATTTTTATAAATGATGAGGAAGTGGAAGAGTTGGTAAGTAAGTTTGCTGATTGCGTGAATGTTGGTGGAGTGGTGAATAGTGTGGAGGACTGCTGTAGGTTGCAACAGGACATTGACAGGATGCAGAACTGGGCTAATAAGTGTCAGATGTAGTTCAACCTGGAAAAGTGTGGAATGATTAATTTTGGAAGCTTGAATTTAAATGGAGAATATAGGGTTAAAGGCAAGATTCTTGGCAGTGTGGAGGAACAGAGGGATCTTGGGGTTCCATAGATCCCTCAAAGTTGCCACCCAAGTTGATAGGGCTGTTAAGAAGGTGTAGGGTATGTTGGCTTTCATGAGCATGGCAATTGAGTTTCAGAACCATGAGGTTATGCGGCAGCTCTATAGAGTCCTAGTTAGACCACGGTTGAAATATTGTGTTCAGTTCTGGTCACCTCATTATAGGAAGGATGTGGTAGCTTCAGAGCTGGGGCAGAGGAGATTTACCCAGAAGCTGCCTGGACTGGAGCACATGTCTTATGAAGATAAGTTGAGGAAACTCAGGGTTTTCTCATTTGAGCCAAGATAGATGCAAGGTGACTTGATAGACGTGCCCATGATGATGAGGTACAGAGAGAGTGTATAGCCAGAGACTGGAAATGGCTATCACGAGAGGGCATATATTTTAAGGAAATTTGAGGGAATGTCAGAGGTCGGTTCTTTACACAGCCAGTGGTGGGTGTGTGGAATGCACTGCCAGCAGTGGGAGTAGAGTCAAATATGTGAGGGATATTAAAATGACTCTTGGATAGACACATGAAAGGTGGAACAATGAAGACCATGTAGATTCCTTTGATCTTGGAGGAGGATAAAAGGTCAGCAGAACTGTGAGGGCTGAAGGGCCTGTACTGTGCTTTCCTGTTCAATGTTCTACGTTAACAGCACAGGTTCAATTCCCACACTGGTTGAAGTTAAAAATCACAGAACATCAGGTTATAGTCCAACAGGTTTATTTGGAAGAACGAACTTTTGAGGTGCTGCTTCTTCATCAGTGCTTTGAAATCTAGTGCTTCCTTATAAACCTGTTGGACTATAACCTATTGTTGTGTGATTTTTAATTTTATCCACCTCAGACCAACACCAGCTCCTCCAAATCACGCTAGTTGAGATCACCATGAAAATCCTACCTTCTCAACCCCCCGCTCCCCTGAGGCATGGTGACACTCAGGTTAAACACACAACCAGTCATGTCTCTGAGAGATCAGCCCTATGGTCTAATGGGACTATAGCGACTTTACTGAAGGAATATATATCAAAATCAGGATGGTGAGAGGCTTGAAGGGAACATGCAGGTTGTGGTGTTCTCATGCATCTATTACCTGTTTCTTTAGGAAGGGAGTGGTCATAGATGTTGAAGATGCTGTCGACAGAGCACTGGTGGTGGATGGAATGAATGTTTGTAGATGTGGTGCCAAACAAACTGGTTACTTTGTCGTAAACGAGAACATGTTGGAGAAACTCAGCAGGGTTGGTGTAACTGTCAAAAGAGAAAGAGAATGAATGTTTCTAGTCCGACATGACACCTTGTCAGCACTGTTCTGAAGAAGAGTAATATTGGACTCAAAATATTAACTTCATGTTTCTCTTCACAGGTGTTGCCGGGTTTGCTGAATTTCTCCAGCACTTTCTGATTTCATTGTGGATTTTGAATGTCTGCAACATTGTGCTTTTATATGGCTGCTTGGTCATGCTGGGATCCCATTTCTTGAGGGATATTGGAGATATTTCCATCAGGCCAGTGGGGAGTATTCCATCACACTCCTGATGTGTGCCTTAGAGATGGTGGAGAAGCTTTTGGAGCCATGAGGTACATCCCTCACTGCAGTGTTCCTGCTGCCTGACCTGCTCTTGTACCCACAGTACTTACATTGTAAATCCATTTCATTTTCAGCTCAATGGGAACTCCCAGCTTGTTGATCTTAGGGGATTCAGCAACAGAAAAGCCATTGAATGTCAAAAGGCGATATTTATGTGATTTATTATTGGAGGTAGTAATTGTTTCACATTTGTTTGGCACGGATGTTAATTGCCATTTGTCAGCCCAGGCCTGGATCATAGAACATGTCAGCGCAGTACAGACCCTTCAGCCCTCGATGTTGCGCCGAGCTGTGAATCCAATCTGAATCCCATTGAACCTGCACTATTCCATTATCATCCATGTGTTTATCCAATGACCATTTAAATGTCCTTAAAGTTCACGTGTCTACTACTGTTGCAGGCAGGGCATTCCATGGCCCTAATATCTCTGAGAAAATAAACTACCTCTGACATCTGTCCTATATCTGTCACCGCTCAATTTAAAATATGTCCCCTCATGCTAGCCATCTCCATCCGGGGAAGAAGGGTCTCACTGTCCTCCCGATCTAATCTTCTGATCATCTTGCATGTCTCTTTTAAGTCACCTCTTAACCATTTTTCTAACAAAAACAGCCTCAAGTCCCTGAACCTTTCCTCATAGGACCAGGTCCACAGCAGGCAACATCCTGGGAAATCTCGTCTGCATCCTTTCCAATGCTTTCATGCCCTTCCCATAATATAGCGACTAGAACTGTACGCAACACTTCAACTGCGGCCTCACGAGAGTTTTGTACAGCTGCAACATGGCCACATGGCTCTGAAAGTCAGTCCCTCTCCCAATAAAAGCTAAGGCACTGTATGCCTTCTTAACGACCCTATTAGCCTAGGTGGCAAATTTCAGGGATCTATGTACATGGACACAGAGATCTCTCTGCTCATCCACACTACCAAGAATCTTCCCATTAATCCAGTACTCTGTGTTCTTATTGCACCTTTCAAAGTGAATCACCTCATACTTTTCTGTATTAAACTCCATTTGCCACCTCTCAGCCCAGTTCTGCAGCTTATCTATGTCCCTCTGTAACCTGCAGCATCTGTCCACACTGTCCAAAACTCCATCAATCTTAGTATTATCCGCAAATTTAATGAATCTATCGTTCTACACACTCATCCAAGTCATTTATAAAAGTGACAAACAGCAGTGGACCCAAAACAAATCCTTGCTGTATACCACTAGTAACTGAACTCCAGGATAAACATTTCCCATCAACCACCACCCTCTGTCTTCTTAGAGCTAGCGAATTTCTGATCCAAACCACAAAAACACCCTGAAACCCATGCCTCCTTATTTTGTGCAATGGCCTACCGTGGATACCCTTATCAAATTGTGACTGAAATTCATATACACCACATCAACAGCTTTACCCTCATCCACCTGTTTGGTCACCTTCTCAATTAGGTTAGTCAGGCAAGACCTAGCCTTCACAAAACCATGTTGACTATCCCTAATCAACTTGGTCCTTTCTAGATGATTATAAATTCTAACTCTTCTAGCCTTTGCCAACCCTTTACCCACAATTGAATTAAGGCTCACTGGCCTATAATTACAGGGTTGTCTCTACTCCCCTTCTTGAACAAGGGAACAACATTTACCATCCTCCAGTCTTCTAGCACTATTCCTGTCGACAATGACAAAATAAAGATCAAAGCCAAAGGCCCTGCAATCTCCTCCCTGGCTTTTCAGAGAGTCCTCGGATAAGTCCCATCTTGCCCAGGGGACATATCTATTTTCACACTTTCCAGAATTGCTAACAGTTTCTCCTTCTGAACCTCAATCCCATCTAGTCTAATAGTTTGTAGCTCAGTATTCTCCTTGACAAGATTGTCTTTTTCCAGTGTGAATACTGATGAAAAATATTCATTTACTGCCTCTCCCACCTCCTCAGACTCCATGCACAACTTCCCGTTACTGTCCTTGACTGGTCCTAATGTTACTCCAGTATTTTTTTGTTCCTGACATCCCTCCGAAAGCTTTCCGGTTGCCTCGTTCCCACCTGCCAAAGCCTTCTTGTGTCCCCTCCTGGCTCTTCTTAGCTTTCTCTTTAGATATTTCTTGGCTAATTTGTAAATCTCAACCCCAACTGAGCCTTCACATCTCATTCTCAGCGTTCTTCTTGTTCTGGACAAGAGACACAACTTCTTTAGTAAACCACGGTTCCCTCCCCTCCCTGCCTGACAGGTACATACTTATCAAGGACATACAGTAGCTGTTCCTTGAACAAGCTCCACATTTCAATTGTGCCCATTCCCTGCAGTTTCCTTCCCATCCTATGCATCTTAACTCTTGCTGAATTGCATCATAATTGCCTTTCCCCCAACTATATCTCTTGCCCTGCAGGATATACTTTTCCATTTCCATCACTGAAGTGAATGTAACCGAATTGTGGTCACTATCACCAAAGTGCTCACCTACCTCTAAATCTATCACCTTGCCCAGTTCATTAGTCAGTACCAAATCCAATTGTCCTTGCCTCTTGTTGACCTATTTGCAAAATGTGTCAGGAAACCCTCCTGCAGACATTGGACAAAAACTGACCCATCTAAAGTACACAAACGATAGTGTTTCCAGTCAATATTTGGAAAGTGAAAGACCTCATAACAATTACCCTGTTACTTTCTCTCCTATCCAGAATAATTCTTGCAATCCTTTACTCTACATCTCTGGAACTTTTTGGAAGCCTATACAAAACTCCCGACAGGGTAACCTCTCCTTTCCTGTTTCTAAACGTTGCCTGTTCTACCTCAGGAGATGGGTCCTCATCAAACATCCTTTCTGCCACCTGTAATACTGTCCTTGACTAACAATGCTGAAAATGTGTTGCTGGAAAAGCGCAGCAGGTCAGGCAGCATCCAAGGAGCAGGAGATTCGATGTTTCGGGCGTGAACCCTTCTCCTGAAGAAGGGCTCATGTCCGAAATGTCGATTCTCCTGCTCCTTGGATGCTGCCTGGCCTGCTGTGCTTTTCCTGCAACACATTTTCAGCTCTGATCTCCAGCATCTGCATTCCTCACCGCTCCTTGACTAACAATGCCACACCTCCCCCTCATTTACTCCCTTCTGTGTTCATACTGAAACGTCTAAACCCAGAAACCCGCAACAATCATTCCTGTCCCTGCTCTCTGCATGTCTCTGAAATGGCCAGAACATAAAGTCTTAGGTACCAACCCATGCTGCAAGTTCACCCACCTTATTCCGGAATCTCCTGGCATTGAAGTAGACACACTTCAAACCACCTTCTTGCCTGCCGCTGCACTCCTGTGACCTTGAAAGCTTATTTATGACCTCACTACTCTCAACCTTCTGTACACTGGAGCTCCAATTCAGGTTCCCATCTTTTGCTGAATTAGCTTCACCATTCCTGAAGAGCATAAACAAATTGCCCCCTAAGGATATTGGTACCCCTCTGGTTCAGTGTCGACCATCCTGTTTGTAGAGGACTCATCTACCCCAGAATGAGCTCCAATTATCCAGGTATCTGAATCATTCCTGTAGCCACGTGTTCAACTGCTCTCTCTCCCTATTCCTCACCTCGTTAGCAAGTGACATGAGGAACAAACCAGAGATAACACCTCTGTTTGTTCTATCACTAAGTTTTCACCCTAGCTCCCTAAATTTCTGCCTTAAATCCCCAGCCCTTTTCCTACCTATGTCGTTGGTGCCTATGTGGAACATGACTTGGGGCTACACCCCTCCCCCTTAAGGATACCGCAAACACAATCAGAAACATCATGAACCCTGGCACCTGGGAGGCAACACATCAACCGTGAGTCTCTCTCGTTCCCACAGAACCTTCTATCTGTCCCCCTAACTATGGAGACCCCAATGACTAATGTTCTGCTCCGCTTCCCCCTTCCCTTCTGAGCACCAGGGACATACTCTGTGCCAGAGACCTGTACCCGATGGCTTACCCCTGATATGTCAACCTCCTCAATAGTATCCAAAACTGAGGGGAGCAGCTACAGGGGGTCCCTGCACTGTCTGCCGGTTCCCTTTCTGTCTCCGACTGTAATCCATCTACCTTTCCCCTGTACCTGAGGTGTGACTACCTCCCTGTAACTCCTCTCAATTACTCCCTCAGCCTCCCGAATGATCCGAAGTTCATTCACCTCCGACTCCAGTTCCCAAACGCCGTTTCTGAGGAGCTGAATTTGCCAGGATCTTGCTGCAGAGCCACATGGAGGGCTTCAGTATCTGAAGAGGGAAGAATGCTGCTGAACATTGTGTGAGTATTAGCGAACCCTCGGACTCATGACATTCTGACTGAGGGAAGGTCAGTTATACAGTCACTAAAGATAGTTAGGGCTAGGACACAATCTTGAGGACCTCCTGCTCTGAGGGCCTGGAGATTAGATGGATGACCTCCACCAACCGCACCAATTGCTGTGGGTCTGGAGTCACATGTAGCCCAGACAAGACCAGGACAGCCCTAATCCCTTAAAAGGCATTAGAACACCAGATGGGTTTTAACAACAATTGACAATGATTTTGTGGTCAACACTAGAGTCGTAATTCCACATGTTTATTAAATTGAATTTCTGACATCTGTCATTGATAGGATTTGACCCAGGTTCAGGATAATAGTTGGGAAGTGTCTGAATATGGCCTCCTGGCTGATTTAGCATCCAACTTGACATTTCTGTCCCAATTACAAAATAAAAGTTGACGTTTTATTATGTCTCATTGAGTGTAATATTATTTTGTCTCTATTTGGTCCCTTGAAAATGGGAACACAGATAGATTGAGTGTGGGCTGTCAACGATATAAACTTGAATCCTATCTGAACAATTGTGAGATGACCCAAGTTGAAATCAGTTAAGGAATTCACTCAGTACAAAGTTGAAATGAACTATAGATGAGCAGAGTGAGTTGGTTTTCCATGGATAGGAAGGTATTACTTGATTGTGTGTGGTGTATATCGTGTGTGTGTGAGTGAGAGAGAGAGAGACAGAGAGAGAGAGAGAGAGAGAGAGAGAGAGAGAGAAAGAGAGCAAGAGAGAGAGAGAGAGAGAGATAGAGAAAGACAGCAAGAGAGAGAGAGAGAGAGATATAATCATAGAGATGTACAACACAGGAACAGACCCTTTGGCCCATTTCACCCAGACATCCTAAATTAATCTCGTCCCATTTGCCAGCACTTGGCCAATATCCCTCTAAACCCTCATTGTTCACATATCCCTCCAGATGCCTTTTAAATGTTGTAATTGTACCAGCCTCCACCACTTCCTCTGTTTATTCCACACACCCACCACCCTCTGCATGAAAAGTTGCCCCTTAGGTCCCTTTTAAATTTCTTCCCCACCCAGGGAAAAGTCCTTGTCTCCTTATCCTATCCATGCCCCTCCATATAAACCTCTATAAGGTCACCCCTCAGCCTCCAAAGCTCCAGGAAAAACAACCTCAGACTTTTCAGCCTATCTCTACAACTCAAGTCCTCCAACCCTGGCAACATTCTTGTAAATCTTTTCTGAACACTTTCAAGTTTTACAACATCCTTCTGATAGGAGGAAGACCAGATTTGCACACAGTATTCCAAAAGTGGCCTAAACAATGTCCTGGACAGATGTAACATGACCTCCCAACTACTTTACTCAATTCATTGACCAATCAAGGAAAGTATACCAAATGCCTTCTTCACTATCCTATCTACCTGCGACTTGACTTTCAAGGAACTATGAACCTGCACGCCAAGGTCTCTTTGTTCAGCAACACTCCCCAAGATTTACCATTAGTGTATAAGTCCTGCTCTGATTTGTTTTTCCAAAATGCAGCACCTCACATTTCTTTAAATTCAACTCCATCTGCCACTCTTCGGCCCATTGGCCCATCTGAGCATGATCCTGTGTATTCTGAGGTAACCTCCATTTTGATGTCATCTGAAAACCTCTGAACTATCCCTCCTACGTTCACATCTAAATCATTTGTATAAATGACGAAAAGAAATGGACCCAGCACCAATTCTTGTGGCACACCACTGATCAAAGGCCTCCAGTCTGAAAAGCAACCCTCCATCACTAACCTCTGTCTTCTACCTTTTGAGCCAATACTGTATCCAAGTGGCTTCCCTGAATTCCACGAGATCTAATCTTGCTAACCATTCCACCATGAGGAACCTTGTTGAACACCTTACTGAAGTTCATGTAGATCACACCCACTACTCTACCCTCATCAATCTTCTTCATAAGCACAAAGTCATGCTGACTATCCCTATACAATCCTTGTCTTTTCAAATATATTCCCTCCAATAACCTGCCCACCATCGATGTCAGGCTCACCGGTCTATAGTTCCCTGGCTTTTCCTTACCGTCTTTCTTAAATAGTGCCACTACATTAGCCAACCCTCAGTCTGCCAGCACTTCACCTGTGACTATCAATGACATAAATGTCTCAGCAAGGAGCCCAGCAATCACTCCCCGAGTTTCCCACAGAGTTTGAGGGTACACCTGATCACGTCCTGGGCATTTATCCACCTTTATGCATTTTAAGCCCAGCTCCTCCTCCTCTGTAATATGAATATTTTTAAGATGTCACCATTTCTTTCCCCACATTGTATTGTCTTTCATGTCCTTCTCCACAGTAAATATTGATGCGAAATATTCATTTAGTATCTCCCCAGTCTCCTGTGGTTTTAAACATAGGCTGCCTTGTTGATCTTTGAGGGGCCCTATTCTCTCCCCTGTTACTCTTTTGTCCTTAATGTATTTATAAAATCCCTTTGGATTCTCCCTAATCTTATTTGTCAGTGTTACATCATGTCCCCTTTCAGCCCTCCTGATTTCCCTCTTAAGTCTACTCCTACTGGGCCTCTTAAGTATTCACTGGGGCAGCACGGTGGCTCAGTGGTTAGCACTGCTGCCTCACAGCACCAGGGACCCAGGTTTAATTTCCACCTCGGGCAACTCTCTGTGTGGAGTTTGCACATTCTCCCTGTGTCTGCGTGGGTTTTCTCCCGATGCTCCGGTTTCCTCCCACAGTCCAAAGATGTGCAGATCAGGTGAATTGGCCGTGCTAAATTGCCAGTAGTGTTCGGTGCATTAGTCAGGGGTAAATGTAAGGGAATGGGTCTGGGTGGGTTGCTCTTCGGAGAGTCGGTGTGGACTTGTTGGGGCAAAGGGCATGTTTCCACACTGTAGGAAATCTAATCTACTGCATTTATACTCTTCTCGTGATTCACTCACTCTCTGCTTTATGTACCTGGCTTATGCTTCCTTCTTTTCTCAACCAAAACCTCAATTTCTCTAGTCATCCAGCATTCTGGTAATCCAAGATGGAGGATGGGAAAAATTTCTGGCTGTAACAGCTGCTCCTTTTTTTGAGGTATTTTAGGTGCTGGAGGTGATTTCCTCGAATTCCAGGAGCAGCACTTACTGTTTTAGATGCTGTTGCATTGTTTTGGAACTTTAGAAAAAAAAGTCAAAACAACAGCAGTTTTGAAAAGGAGAAGAACAGACAAAGGAAGCACATTGTGAGGGCAGTGCAGGAGAGAGAGAGAGGGAGAGAGAGAACCTGCACAGATACTGCCTTTGCTGTTTTTGAATTCATGTGTCACTGGACATCGGAGTGCATCTGGGAAAATTAACAAACTGTGAATTTCACAACTAATCTTGGAGGAACTGGTTTGGGTGAAGTTCACAGCACAGAATCAGATAAGTGAATTGTTGTTTTAAGTCTGTCCAAGAGAAAGGCTGTATGAGTGAGTATAGTGGGTTCTTTCTTGATTGTATGTTTTTTGGAGATATGTCTCTTGATTAAACTTAAAATATAAGCCATAGCTATTCAACCTGGTGCAGTGTTTTGGAGAGGAATAAGACGGTGTTATTTTCTGGGTCTGTAGATTGCAATGGAGCAAATATGGCCTTTGCCATGATATGTACTTCTTGTCAGATGTGGGAGTTTAAAGAGAGTTTACGGATGACTGCAGATTATATCTGCCATAAATGCTGTTGGATGCGAATCTTACCAGATTGAGTGGATCGGTTGGAGAGACAGATAGAAGCGATGAGGAATTTGCAACAGCAACAGTATGTGATGGATGGCAGTTATAGGAAGGGGGGAAAGTCTCAGATACAGTCACATAGATGGGTTAACTCCAGGAAGGGTAACAGAGAGAGGCACCTAGGGCAGGAGTCTTTTGTGGATATACCCATTTCAAACAGGTATGCTGTTTTGGAAAATGTAGGGGGTGATGGATTCTGAGGGGAACGTAGCATGAACAGCCAAGTTTCTGGTATTGAGACTGGCTCTAATGCAAGGAGGGGTATGTCGGCTTCCAAGAGATCAATTGTATTAGGGGATTCTGTAGTCCGAGGTACAGACAGATGTTTCTGTGGCCAGCAAAGAAAAAAGCAGAATGGTGTGTTGTTTCCCTGGTGCCAGGATCAAGGATGTCTCAGAGAAGGTGCAGAATGTTCTCACAGAGGAGAGGGACCAGCAATAGGTCATTGTCCACATTGAAACCAATGATATAGGAAGGGAAAAGGTTGAGATTCTGAAGGGAGATTACAGAGAGTTCGGCAGAAATTTACAAAGGAGGTCCTCAGGGGTAGTAATATCTGGATTACTCCCAGTACTACTAGCGAGTGAGGGCAGGAATAGGAGGATAGAGCAGATGAATGCATGGCTGAGGAGCTGGTGTATGGGAGAAGGATTCACATTTTTGGATCATTAGAGTCTCTTTTGGGGTAGAAATGACCTGTACAAGAAGGACGGATTGCACCTAAATTGGAAGGGGACAAATAAACTGGCAGGGAAATTTGCTAGAACTGCTTGTGAGGATTTAAACTAGTAAGGTGGGGTGGGGTGGGGGGTGGGGGACCTAGGGAGATAATGAGGAAACAGATCAATCTGAGACTGGTACAGTTCAGAACAGAAGTGAGTCAAACACTCAGGGCAGGCAGGGATAAGGTAGGACTAATAAATCAAATTGCATTTATTTCAATGCAAGGGGCCTAATAGGGAAGGCAGATGAACTCAGGGCATGGTTTGGAACAAGGGACTGGGATATCATAGCAATTACAGAAACATGGCTCAGCAATGGGCAGGACTGGCAGCTGAATGTTCCAGGATACAAATGCTACAGGAAGGGTAGAAAGGGAGGCAAGAGAAGAGGGGGAGAGGGATATTTGATAAGGGATAGCATTAGAGCTGTGCTGAGGGAGGATATTCCCAGAAATACATCCAGGGGAGTTATTTGGGTGGAACTGAGAAATAAGAAAGGGATGATCACCTTATTGGGATTGTATTATAGACCCCCTAATAGTCAGAGGGAAATTGAGAATCAAACTTGTAAAGAGATCTCAGCTATCTGTAAGAATAATAGGATGGTTATGGTAGGGGATTTTAACTTTCCAAACATCAACTGGAACTGCCATAGTGTTAAAGGTTTAGATGGAGAGGAATTTCTTAAGTGCGTACAAGGCAATTTTCTGATTCAGTATGTAGATGCACCGACTAGAGAAGGTGCAAAACTTGACCTTCTCTTGGGAAATAAGACAGGGCAGGTGACTGAGGTGTCAGTGGGGGAGCACTTTGGGGACAGCGACCATAATTTTATTAGTTTTAAAATAGTGGTGGAAAAGAATAGACCAGATCTTAAAGTTGAAGTTCTAAATTGGAGAAAGGCCAATTTTGATGGTATTAGGCAAGAACTTTCGAAAGCTGATTGGAGACAAATGTTCACAGGTAAAGGGACGGCTGGAAAATGGGAAGCCTTCAGAAATGAGATAACAAGTTTCCAGAGAAAATATATTCCTGTCAGGGTGAAAGGGAAGGCTGGTAGGTATAGGGAATGCTGGATGACTAAAGAAATTGAGGGTTTGGTTTCAGAAAAAGAAGGAAGCATATGTCAGGTATAGACAGGATAGATCGAGTGAATCCTTAGAAGAGTATAAAGGAAGTAGGAGTATACTTAAGAGGGAAATCAGGAGGGCAAAAAGGGGACATGAGATAGCTTTGGCAAATAGAATTAAGGAGAATCCAAAGGGTTTTTACAAATATATTAAGGACAAAAGGGTAACTAGGAAGAGAATAGGGCCCCTCAAAGATCAGCAAAGCGGCCTTTGTGTGGAGCCACAGAAAATGGGGGAGATACTAAATGAATATTTTGCACCAGTATTTACTGTGGAAAAAGATATGGAAGACATAAACTGTAGGGAAATAGATGGTGACATCTTGCAAAATGTCCAGATTACAGAGGAGGAATTGCTGGATGTCTTGAAATGGTTAAAAGTGGATAAATCCCAAGGACTTGATCAGGTGTACACGAGAACTCTGTGGAAAGCTAGAGAAGTGATTACTTGGTCTCTTGCTGAGATATTTGTATCATCGATAGTCACAGGTGAGGTGCCGGAAGACTGGAGGTTGGCAAACGTGGTGCCACTGTTTAAGAAGGGCGGTAAAGACAAGCCAGGGAACAATAGAGCAGTGAGCCTGACCTCAGTGGTGGTCAGGTTGTTGGAGGGAATCCTGAGGGACAGGACGTACATGTATTTGGAAAGGCAAGGACTGATTCGGGATAGTCAACATGGCTTTGTGCATGGAAAGTCATGTCTCTCCAACTTGATTGAGTTTTTTGAAGAAGTAACAAAGAAGATTGATGAGGGCAGAGCAGTAGATGTGATCTATATGGACTTCAGTAAGGCGTTCGACAAGGTTCCCCATGGGAGACTGATTAGCAAGGTTAGATCTCATGGAATACAGGGAAAACTAGCCATTTGGATACAGAACTGGCTCAAAGGCAAAGACAGAGGGTAGTGGTGGAGGGTTGTTTTTCAGACTGGAGGCCTGTGGCCAGTGGAGTGCCACAAGGATCGGTGCTGGATCCTCTACTTTTTGTCATTTCCATAAATGATTTGGATGCGAGCATTAGAGGTACAGTTTGCAGATGACACCAAAATTGGAGGTGTAGTGGACAGTAAAGAGGGTTACCTTAGATTACAACAGGATCTGGACCAGATGGGCCAATGGGCTGAGAAGTGGCAGGTGGAGTTTAATTCAGAAAAATGCGAGGCGCTCCATTTTGGGAAAGCAAATTTCAGCAGGACATATACACTTAATGGTAAGGTCCAAGGGAGTGTTTCTGAACAAAGAGACCTTGGAGTGCAGGTTCATAGCTCCTTGAAAGTGGAGTCGCAGGTAGATTGGATCGTGAAGAAGGCGTTTGGTATGCTTTCCTTTATTGGTCAGAGTATCGAGTACAGTTGGGAGGTCATGTTTCGGCTGCACAGGACATTGGTTAGACCGTTGTTGGAATATTGCGTGCGATTCTGGTCTCCTTCCTATTGGAAAGATGTTGTGAAACATGAAAGGGTTCAGAAAAAATTTACAAGGATGTTGCCAGGGTTGGAGGATCTGAGCTAGAGGGAGAGGCTGAACAGGCTGGGGCTGTTTTCCCTGGAGCATCGGAGGCTGAGGGGAGACCTTATAGAGATTTACAAAATTATGAGGGGCATGGATAGGATAAATAGACAAACTCTTTTCCCTGGGGTCGGAGAGTCCAGAACTAGAGACCATACGTTTAGGGTGAGAGGGGAAAGATATAAAAGAGACCTAAGGGATAATTTTTTCACACTGAGGGTGGTACATGTGTGGAATGAGCTGCCAGCCGAAGTGGTGGAGGCTGGTACAATTGCAACATTTAAGAGGCATTTGGATGGGTATACGAACAGAAAGGGTTTGGAGAGTTATGGGCCGGGTGCTGGCAGGTGGGACTAGATTGGATTGGGATATCTGGTCGGCATGGATGGGTTGGACTGAAGGGTCTGTTTCCATGCTGTACATCTCTATGACTTTATGAGTACTTTGCATCAGTATTCACCAAGGAGAGGGACATGACAGATGTTGAGGTTAGGAATAGATGCTTGATTACTCCCCGTCAAGTTGGCATAAGGAGGGAGCAAGTGTTGGATATTCGAAAAGGAATTAAGGTGGACAAGTCCCCAGGTCTGGATGGGATCTATCCCAGGTTACTGAGGGAAGTGAGAGAGGAAATAACTGGGGCCTTAACAAATGTCTTTGCAGCATCCTTGAACATGGGTGAGGTCCCAGACAACTGGAGAATTGCAAATGTTGTCCCCTTGTTTAATAAGGGTAGCAGGGATTATCCACATAATTATAGACCAAAGAGCCTGACATCAGTGATTGGGAAGCTGCTGGAGAAGATACTGAGGGATAAGATATGTACCCATTTGGAAGAAAATTGGTTTGTCAGTGATAGGCAACATGTCTTTTTGTAGGGAAAGTCATGCCTTACCAACTTAATAGCATTCCTTGAGAAAGTCACAAAGTTGATTGATGAGGAAAGGGCTGTAGATATCATATACATGGACTTCAGTCAGACGTTTGGTAAGGTTCCCAATGGTAGGTCACATGGAGTCCAGGGTGTGTAAGCTAGATGGATAGAGAATTGGCTGGGCAGCAGGAGATGGAGTAGTGGTGGAAGGAAGTTTCTCAAAATGGAGAACTGTGGTCAGTGGTGTTCCACAGGGATCGGTATTGGGACCACTATTGTTTGTGATATACATAAATGGTCTGGAGAAAGGTATGGATTGTCTGATTAGCAAGTTTGCAGATGACACTAAGATTGGTGAAGTATCAGATAGTGAAGGGGACTGTCAGAGAATGCAGCAGAATATAGATAGATTGGACAGTTGGGCAGAGAAGTGACAGATGGAGTTCAATCTGGGAAAATCCGAGGTGATGCATTTTAGAAAATCCAATTCTAGAGTGAACTATACAGTGAATGGAAAAGCCCTGGGGAAAATTGATGTGCAGAGAGATCAGGGTGTTCAGGTCCATTGTACACTGGAGGTGGCAATGCAGGTCTATGGAGTGGTCAAGAAGGCATACGGCATGCTTTCCTTTATTGGACGGCGTATTGAGTACAAGAATTGGCAAGTCATGTTACAGTTCTATAAGACTTTGGTTCAGCCACATTTGGAATGCTGCATACAGTTCTGGTTGCCACATTACCAAAAGCATGTAGATGGTTTGGAGAGTGTGATAAGGAGGTTCACCAGGGTGTTGCCTGGTATGGAAGGCACTCGCGATGAAGGAAGGTTGAGTAGATTAGGATTATTTTCATTAGAAAGATGGAGGTTGAGGGGTTACCTGATTGAGGTCTACAAAATCATGAAAGGTATCGATAGGGTGAACAGCAAGAAGCTTTTTCCCAGAGTGGGGGTCTCAATTACCAGGGGTAATGAGTTCAAGGTAAGAGGGGAAATGTTTAAGGGAGGTATGCGTGGAAAGTTATTTATGCAGAGGATGGTTGATGCCTGGAAAGAGTTGCCAGTGAAGGTGGGAGAGGTGGGCACAATAACATCATTTAAGATGTATCTAGACAGATACATGAATGGGCAGGGAGCAGAGGGATACAGATCCTTAGAAAATAGGCGACAGGTTTAGATAGAGGATCTGGATCGGCGCAGGCTTGGAGGGCCGAAGGGCCTGTTCCTGTGCTGTAATTTTCTTTGTCTTTGTCCTTTGTAGTTTTAAAGTAGTGATGGAAAAGGATAAACCTGATCTCAAAGTTAAGGAAGGCAAATTTTGACATTATTAGGCAAGATAGAATTTCCCAAATGAATTATAAAACTGAATGAACAAGGAAAGCTGGGGGATAACAGCGTGTAGTCGAACAGCTTTCAAGGAGCTCTCCAACATGAGGTATTGAATGTCTGAATAGCCTCAGCAGGGTGAAGGTCATCACTGAAAAGGATATCAAAAGGTATTGAGATATTGATGTGGCTAATAGTGCTTGAAATAATTTCAGTATTGTTGTTTGAAGACAAGTTGGAATTAACGGTTGAGACCAGGATCAGATTAGTGCAGTCTTTGGGGTATTCAATTACAGATTAAATCTCAATGACATCACATCATTAAAGTAAAGCTATTGTTCAAAATTATAAAAAAGCCTGAAGGTGTAATCACAGTTTCCCAGTGGAGATGCAACACAATATAAAATAAAGTCTCTGGAACTGTCTCATCTCCAATTCTGAGAGGATTCTCCAAATTGGACAGATTGCCAGCAGCAGGAAGGGGGAGGTTGTTTCACAAACAATAGAATGTATTTTCTAAGACTGAGGATCGCTACAGTATACTACACCACCCTTGCCATTGTTGGTGTTCCTGGTAGGCTTTGTTATAATTTTAAGTTGCATAAGTCGCTGCATTGAAACATAGTTATTTCTACTTACGACTGATAATTGTTATATTTCCATTTAGCAAAGCAAATCCTGATGTCAGACAGTAGTGTCCTTACTTATTGTGTTTAAAGTGAATAGTTTGTCAGTTTGGAGTTTCCTCAGTAATGTTCAGCATTGTGTGTTTCCCTATACTGTGCAGAATGGGTTTACACTGAGGCCATATTGATGGAGTTTGGCTGAGCACCAGCCCTGCCTGGTCTAGAAAGGGTTTCGGAAGACCACCCTCTCTCTGTGGTAGTTCACAGCCTGCTATCGGTCAGATGGGTTTTGTAACAACCCACCTCACAGTGACACCTGGTGTTTCCCATTCCTTGATGGAAAGGGATTGTGTTGGTGGATCTTGTTCAGGCAGCTCACTCCAAATGGGAGCCCAGATACAACAGGGCAATGGGTGGGTTCAGCAGGTTATTATGGAGTGAAAAGTGAGGGTCAGCAGTGATGGCTTTGACCATCTTGTGGGTTTTTATCAGTCCGTGGATGTATGGGGTCATGATATTGGTGGGGACAGATCACTGGGTTAATGCGAGTTTCCATCGTGTGAGATCAACGTCTGCAGTTAACATTTCCAAACTTACTCTGTGGTGTAATTCCTCAGCTGAGGAAAGAAACTCTATCTGTAGCTCACAGAGACTCTGCATTATCCAGAGATTGATTGGAATGTTGTGTACTGTTGATCCAGATCTCCAGGAATCACTCTGAGTGAAGGTATTCCTGATCATGGAATTGTACTGAATGGGGATCACAAACCTCAGGCTGGACCCTCATGTTGCTGGGAGGATGTGTCATTGTAGAATTGTACAGAATGGGGTAACTGCACAGGTATGAACTTCTGAGCCAGTATTCTTGCTTTTCTATGGGTATCTGTAAATGCAGCATTGGAGTAAATGGGGAGCACTAATAGCAGAATACCAGTGACCTCAATTGCAAGTCTTACAGGGAACGTCTTTAACTGTGGAACTGTATTACATGTGGGTCAATAGGAATACCAGGTTCCAGTGGCAATGTGATTCAGTCAGCATCTTTCAGTTAGAATTTGACCGAGTGTGGGTTCCCAGCCAAAGGGGAACAACTAACCCCAGTGTCCAAGTGTTACTGGGAGAATCTCTCAGAGTAAAATTACACTGAGTAGGGGTTACTGACTGGAGGGGAACAACTTACCCCTGTAGTTTTGCACAGGGAGGAGGAACCCAGACTACAAACTTTAATTGTTTGTGAGGAATTGAATGCAATGGAATATCTGACCGCAGTGGGAAATAGGATGATAACTTGATTGAAACCATGTGATGATTTATTTGTATTTTATTTCTCACTTCTGATCTGTTCACAAATGGATCTGTGAATCTAGCTTGGAAATATGATGGATTGCATGTGGGAAAATCTTCTCAGTTGGGTGAATATGTTTGGTCCAAAGTTTCCAAAGTTAAATGATCCGTTGGAGATAAACAAATATAAGTCAACAATGTGGAGCTGGAGAAGTCTGCATTGGAGGAGCAGGGAAGTCGATGATGTTTGGGGCTGGGATCCTTCATCAGGGCAGGGGACGGCAGGGGAGCAAAGAAATAAATAGAGGGAGGGGGGTAGGGCTGGGGGAAGGGCAGGTAGGATGGTGTTAGGTGGATGCAGATAGGAGGTAATCGTGATTGGTTCATGGGGAGGGGTAGAGTGGACAGGTGAATAGGAGGATGGACATACAGGAATAAAAAAAAATATTTGGAATAAAAGTGTTTGTTTCAACAAATAACTGACTTTAGTATCTGCAATATTATGACTCTGATTAATAATTGAGTTTAAGAGCATTACAGAGAATTAACAGTACAGAATGCAGTATCTAGGCCATTAAGTAGACAAAATCATGAATGAGACATTTGACTTAAGACTTTACAACTCAATCCTGCCCACCACATTTAATGTCACTAACAGAGCTCACAAATCCAATTTCTCAAGTTGTGGGCATTTCTCTTCTTTTTGTATGGTAATGACAAATATTCTGACTCGACCGGGTCTCCAGACTGTCACACATTGCCCATTTTTTATTCCCAGCTGCTGATCTTCCAAAGAAGCAAGTGTTAACTCTAAAGTGTGACAAACTCAGGACTGTTTGACTTGTATTTACAGAATATCTGTTCCTTAATCAGATCTTAATCACATCATCGAACACCAAGTTATAGTTCAACAGGTTTATTTGGAAATACAGGCAGTCAATCCTTTATTCAAAATCCTGAAATCCGAAAAGCTCCCAAATCTGAAGTTCCTTTTGTGAAGTTTTTTCTCATTTATAAGGTTGTTTGGCGTGCAAACAGTTAACCCAACTCCACACCCACTCGACCCACATCAGATGTGACGTGGGGGCCTGACCCAGCACCCAGCAATTCTGTCTCAGGGCCTGTAGTACTCACCAATGAGTCTGCTGTTTGGTACAATTTTATTTAAAAATCACCATTAAACTGTCACTTATTCTGAAATGCGAAAACTTCCGAATTCCAAAAACCAACTGGTCCCAAGGATTCGGATAAAGGATTGTGTACCTGTAGTAGCTTTCGGAGCACTACTCCTTCGTCAGGTAGCTCATGGGGCAGGTTCATAAGACACAGAATTGAGAGCACAAGATCATAGTGTCATGCAACTGATATAATATATTGAAGAAATCTAGATTGCTGTTAAGTCTTTCTTTTAGAATAGGTTGCGGGTTTTAATTCATTAATATGTAAATCCCAGAATTTCTTTCAAGTCATATTCCCGAGATAACTTAAGGTTTTATTTTAAAAAGTGACATTCCTGCTCAGATAATGCATTAAATGTGTGAGGTGAGAGACTGTATGTATTCCATCCTTGAGTCAGACTGGTTCTAGTTCCAATGTAGGAATTTATAAAATGTTACATAGATTGACTGCCTGCATTCACTGCCTGCAGATTGTGTGCTTTCTGAGCAAAATAGATTGTATCTACAAATACAATTCTGCCAATGCAAATTCAGCCCATTGACTTAAATGTCTGTGTGTGTACATGTGAGGGAGAGGAGTGTGTGTGTGCGTGCGAGCGAGACTGTGTGCTTGGTAAAGTGTGAGTGTGATGGAGTATAAGCCTGTGAGAGGGTGTGCTTGTGGGGCTTGTGTATGTGTGTGGCTGAGAGAGAGAATATGTATGTGAAAGAGTCAATGTGAGTGTATGAGCATATATATGTGTGTGTGTATAGTGTAGTGGAGTCAACTGTAGTGTGACTTAAACCCCAGATCCCAGTTGAGGCCATCCTCTGGGTATCAAATGTGGCTATTGACCACTCCACCTATACACACTCCACTAAACATGCACACAATCACACTCTGTCCCTCTCCCCCACCGCCCCAACACATGCTCTCTCTCTCTCTCCTTCTCACATGCACACACACACACATGTCAATGAGGTGAATTTGCATTTGCAGCATTGTATTTGCAGATACATTCTATTCTATATTATTGACCAGAGACAAAGTAATTTGTATTTTATCCTCATCCATAAACACACCCTTGGCGAAAGCACATTCAACAAAATAATGTGATTCTCATTGCGGTCTTCTCATTCTAAGGCGGCAGAATAAAATACTGAAAGAACCCTTTCAACAACTGAGAGAGCCCTCGAGATTTTCTGTAGCAGCAGAGAGAGAACTGTATTGACCAGTTTCAACTCCAAAACACAAAGTTCAACAACAGAGAGCAGAAACTAAAACCCTGGGAGTTTGTGAGCCGAACTCCATCCACTCAGGTGTTTTTCATGTAAAATTAAAAAATAACAAAGCTATTTAATCTGCTTTCCATGGAGCAGACTCCTCACCAATAGTTGACAATAGCTCTCTTCAAGAGAACAGGATAAAATAAATCCCTCTTCAAGGCATATTTCCCATGTGGCCCAGACCATGTTAGAATGAAAGCTTACCTCCTCTGAAAGACATTTGTGAAGGAGATGGGATTCTTTTTCCTGACAACTGATAACAATTTAGTGGTCACCTGTTAAGTCTAGATTTGTATAGAATTCACCATCTGCCGTTGTGGATATCGAACCAAGCTCCCCTTGATCTCTGAAATCATTGTTTCACAAGACCAAAACCCCATCATCTCCCCTAAGACACTGGACTGGATCCACAGCAGCAGTCCCTGATACCAAGCTCCAAGAAGGCAGCAGAGTAGGATGTTCCAGCCAGAACTCATCCGCTCCACGTGTTCTTCTTTCTCTTTTCCTGCTCCTTTTCTTCCTGGCCGCTGGTGAGCAATGATTCCTTGCCTGCAGAGATGATTCCCGACCGCTGGTGATGACTCCTGGCCTCTGGGAAGTGACGATGTTTTGCCTGCAGAGATGATTCCCAGCCGCTGGTGACGACACCTGGCCTGGCACAGCAGCCTCCGCTCACGGTCTCCTGGCCTGGCACAACAGATTCCTGGCAATTTGTGGCAGCCTTCTCGCTTCCCATAGCAGCATTCCGGTGAGGCATGGTATCCTCCTGGCCTGTTGTAGGGGCCTCCCAGCCTAACACAGCAGCCTTCCGGTGTGGTGTGCCATCCTCTATTCTTGGCGCAGTGACCTCCCAGTGTGGCAACCTCCTGACCTGGTACAGTGGCCTTACAGCACAGTGACCTTCCTGCCTGGTGCAGCAGCCTCCCGGGGTGACATGGCAATGTCCTAGTCTGGTGTAACAGCCTCCTTGCAAAGCGGCTTCTTGGCATGGTGTGTCATTGGCGCGGACTGAAAACTAGCTGCCAGCGTGGTCTGCTGTCCTGAACTTTTACTTTTGTACCTCAGTTGGCACTGTAATTGGTGAGGTATAAACTCCTCACTGTACTCATTGAGTTTATGTGACAATAAAGGCTATTCTGTGTTTGGTCTCCTCGAACAAGTTGTGGTGCAATTCTGGTGATCTCCACAGAGAGTGCTGGTTAAACTGTGAAGATTCCTAGCCCTAGTTTGTGCTCCAAATCTGGGAGGAGGATCTCCATTCACAAGGAGAGAGCCTAGGAGAGGAGTTTTGGAGCGTGAGCCTAGACATCAGGCAAGAAGCTTTGCTTAATCCCACATAAAGTGTCTGATTTCTAAAGATGCAATGAATGATGCTGCATGGATTCAGATTTTATTTATGTGAAGACTACAGTTTACAGGCTTGAACATGTGGGGGAATTCCATCACAAATATTGGACGCTGGATGGCATGGTTGCTCAGTGGTTAGCACTGCTGTCTCGTAGCACCAGGAAGCCAGGTTCAATCCCAGCCTCTGGTGACTGTGTGCCATTTATATATTTTCTCTCAGTCTGTTCTGGGTGCTCTGGTCTCCATACACAGTCCAAAAATGTGCAGGGTCGGTGGATTGGCCATGGAAAACACACAGTTACTGGGATTGGGTAGGCACGTGTTTGAGTGGGATGCTCTTCAGAGAGTTGGTGTAGTCTTGTTGGGCTAAAGAGCTTGTTTCCACACTATACAGATAAAAACAAAATCTTGTATATGATGCTATCTAACCTGGGACATGATGGTTGGATTCACTGCTGAATACCTTCATAATTCAGATTGTCAGTATGTTCAGTCCTGTGCATGAGGGAGTGACTCAATGTCCAATCTTTCATCTGTCCATATTGTGGAGGGCATCCATTCCTGGACACTGTGGAGTGATTCAATATCCTGCACTATCTGTCATATAGTCTGGACATCCAATACTGGAGTCAATCTGAGCTGTGGAAACTTCCAAAGCTGAATGCAAACATTTTGCAGTCAATGACCATGTCAGGTGTCTCCTATTCTTTATTTTCTTGATCCCAGGTGTCTTCTTGGGGATGTTGTGGTCTTATGGGAAACTCCTGCCAGTCACAGTAACCTATAAAGGAGAAGAAACAACGTCTGCCTTCCCCAAAAAATACTGATTACATTTTGTCTTTCTGGGAGTAATTTGCTAATCATGTGATTAATCATGTGATTGTGTCTCTAAAAGTGCAATTGATTCATTTGAGAGGTATTACTATAGTGGTTCTGATGATAAGACACAGAACAACAAATATGTTTGTGCTAAAATCCATCATGCATAGAGAATATTTGATCAGTAACTTTGTCTTTTTTTTTCTCTCTCTCTTACAGTTAGTCTAACAGCAATTCTATTCTTGTCTGGGGGCAAGTGTGGTCTTTCGACATGCACCACCCGTTATCTGGTAACCATGGCAGTGTCTGATCTACTGTATGTTACTTTTGATATCATGCTTCATAAGTTTACCTACTATTATTATCCACGGTGTTTCCTGGACATCACTCCTATTTGTAGAGCCATCTATGCCCTGAGCCGCTTGACCATTGATTGTTCTGTCTGGTTCACTGTCGCTTTTTCTTTTGATCGATTTGTTGCCATTTGTATTCATCAGATGAAACCTCAGTATTGCACAGAGAAAACTGCAATGAGGGTTCTAGCAACAATCTGCATTTTCCTTTCTTTAAAGAATATTCCCAACTATTTTCGATTTGAAGTCGGAAGGATCATTAACAATGTTCCGTGGTACTGTTACACCACCTACAGATATTATAATGATGCTCATTGGCTGAGTTATCGATATATTGAAACATTTTTAACACCACTTCTCCCATTCACTTTTATTCTCTTTCTGAACATCATGACTGTCAAACACATTTTCGAAGCAGTTAAGACACGTAAGGGACTGAAGGGTCAAAGGAAAACAGAGAATGACCCCGAGATAGAAAGCAGAAAGAAATCTGTGACTTTACTCTTTGCTGTATCTGCCAGCTTCATACTTCTCTGGCTGGGGTATATTTTATATTTCTTCAATGTTGGTTATTATTTGGATGATTTTTATCTCTTCGAACTAATCACATTTATGCTGCGGGATTTAAGTTGCTGCACAAATGCATTTATTTATGTGGTGATGCAGAATAGTTTCAGAGACCGGTTAAAGTATACATTGAAATATCCCCTGATAAAAATAATTCAATTGATGAATAGATCCACGTAGCTGAGAGTCAACATTGGATGCAGCAGATAATGGAACGAGGAGTCCACGTGAGGAATGGGCCGAAAGGAGAAGGAGGAGCAGCAACATGATAACACTCCTTTCCTCATGGACAAGGAATGACTCCATCTGAGGAGCAACATGAAAGAGCCTGGAGGTGGAAAGCCAGTGTAAAGTGCTGTTAGTAATGAGCAACAATTCGTAGGAAGGGGAGGAACAAAAGCCGAAACAAAAAAGGAATTAAATATTCTTCCGCAGTGAAGTCTCTGATATATACATCTGGAAAAAGTGAAAAAGTTCCTGTTATAAAGACTAAATAATGTGATGTGTTAACAGAAAACAAGTCTGTCTTTTTATTGCAAATATATTTTTAGTGATAATTTACTTTGCCCATTTCCACACTGTCTGCCCGGCCCTGAGACTGATCTCACTCCATTTCATTATTCATTTCTTTACACAATCTTTGGGAAAGTCGTTGGGAAACTCCAAGGCCCAATTAGAGGGCTTGGTGGCAGATGTGATCCGAAACTTGGGAATGGGGTCGGATATGGCAAATGAGGCAACATCTCATCATGAACACATTTGGTGGCTCTCACTGTCTCCATGGAGCTCACTGTGAACTGACTCTGGATGAACCCTGTTTGCTTGTGGCTTCATATTGAAGGGTGTAATAAATTCAAAATGATATTTACATCATCATGAAGAATTGAATTGTTTCCATCTGCAGAACAGCTCCTATATCCCTACCTCAGTTCATATTTGGTGAAACAGTAATGTATTCCGTTGTTATATCTGGACCTTTGTAGCACACACCATATCGGCTGGAGACCAGATTAGAAACTCCATACCTTTACTTTGTCCAAGTGTCTTCCGCCATCCTGCCTTGGCAAATCCCAGCAAATCCCAATATTCCCTGATCATCCGGTAACTGCAAAAACCAGCACAGGCATATTGTCCTCCAAATTCTCAATTTTAAACTCTCACTCGTGTATCCAAAATGTTCCATGTTCTTCCACTGATTTCATTTCTTTTTCGGATTGTGTGAGTCTTGTTGTATAAACTCAAGATGAAATTGTTCGATGTTCTGCTATGCTGTAAATGTAACCAGCTGGTGTGATGGTTTAAAAAAAATTACAGGTTTTGTTGCAGAAAGTCAAATGAAATGGCGGATAACAATTCCAGAAACAATAGTAAGCCTGATGATTGGGAGCAATTTAGGATCCCGCAGCACATGACCAAGAATCTGATCGGGGAGGGACAGAATATGAATGCAGCCTTCCCTTGAAGCCAAGATGCCACTTACATTCCCAAGCCATTTCTCATCTCGATTATCACCTCCCCAACAGCACTCACAAACCTATTTGGGGGAATTGTATGGATGTTCATTCCAGTCCTACCAAGATGTAAACTGTCCATCTTGTTGAATTCTAGCCTGCTCTAGAGCTGGTCCTAATGCCTTGAAACATGCTGCCTGACCTTCTGAACCCGTTTTCCAGACCCATGTTCAACCATCCAATTATTCTGCTCAAATTCTGATCAGCACATGGGACTGGCAGTGATTCTGAGAATACTGTGTTCCACATCCTGCTTTTCAAACTCATTCCTTGCTGCCTCAAATCTGTTTCATGGACCACATCCCCACATTCCCACCGAGGTCTTTGTCACCAACATGGAGCAATACCTCTGTCATTTGATCCTCCTGCAGCAGCAGAATTTCCTGCAGCTGTTCTGTGATATCCTTGACCCTGGTAGCAGGGAGGTTATCATCGCATGCTGAAGATATGTTTATAACTGTAGAAACTCCACTCTGTTCCCCGAACTAAAGAGCCCATTATCAGTACGGTGTACCCACTGTTCCTATCTTCCTGACATGACTCTGTCTACATTCCTCTGATGAATCCTTTCCATTACAAGTTTCCAAAGCAGGGAACTGGTGTGTGATCTCGATCATCTCAGGGGACCCCTGAGATACCTGGCTGTCACTCATTCCTTATTTCCCCATACACACTAAACTGTGGTGGAGCCAACTCCATAAATGTGGTATTCCCCTCATCCTCAGCCCCGTGGATGGCCCACAGTTACTCCCACTCTGGAAAACAGACCTCCAGTTTATGCACACTGTGACATTTCCAGAAGATATGTTTATCTCTGACATATCGAACCTCCTAGAATCCCACATTCCACAGGTTGACCATTTCCTTGCTCAGAGACAAAAAAAAACTGCAGATGTTGAATTCCAAGGGAGACAAGCAGGAGGCTGGAAGAACACAGCAAGCCAGGCAGCATCAGGAGGTGGAGAAGGCAATATTTTGGGGGTAACTCTTCTTCAGGACTGGGGGAGGGTTTGTGGGGAGCTGCAGATAAAGGGGGTGTAAGGGACAGGGTGTTGGTGGGGATAGGTGAAGACAGGTAGAGGGTATGACCTGGTTGGTCAATGGGAGGAGTGAATCTGGTTGGTGGCTGGGAGGAAAGGTCGATGAGAGGAATGGAAGGGAGGGGGAGGGGCTAGGAACCGAATCAGGGGATGGGAAAGGAGGTTATTTGAAATTGTCTCACCTGTCAGGACTGTTTGGGGCATTGGATGGAGGTGAAGGGGGTGGTGTGCTGGTAGGTTTTGCATCATTGGTGAGACAAAGGTTCACATGCCTCTCCTCCAACCTAGTTTACTGTACCCAGTGTTCCCAGTGTGGTCTTCTCTACAACAGGGAGACCAAACATAAACTTAGTGAACAGTTTGCCGAGCATCTCGGCCAGGCCCACAGAGGGCGAGCAGACCTCCCAGTCACAGCCCATTTTAATTCCCCTTCCCACTCCCTTTCTGATATGACCATCCTCGGCCTCCTCCATTGCCACTACAAATTGGAGGAACAACACTTCATCTTCCACCTGGGCAGCCTGCAGTCCTGAGTACTCAACATTGAGTTCTCCAATTTCAAACAACCCCCCTTCCCTTCCCCTGACTCCATTCCCAGCCTCTCCCCTCTCCCTTCTAGCCACCAATTGGATTCATTCCTCCCATCGACCAAACAGTTTGACCTGTCTTCACCTATCCCCACCTCACCACCCTGCTCCCCCCCCCCACCCTGTTTACCTGCAGCTCCCCTTACACCCACCCCCAGTCCTGAAGGAGGGTTACACCCGAAACATTGCCTTCCCCACCTCCTGATGCTGCCTGGTTTGCTGTGTTCTTCTCGCCTCCTGCTTGTCTACCATTTCCTTGCAGCAGTGCTATCTAATCTTATTTTGAAGTTACTGACCAGTTATAACATGTTGAATGGCTTACCAGTTAGTCCCAAAAATCTCCTTCCTCTGCACTGTATGAGGAACCAAGCACTTGGCATTGCTACTCAATGAAAGCAAATGAAAAGTGGAGAAGAGTATTCCGTTCCCTCTTTCACCCAATCCATCATTCACCAAGTTCACTCTCTGTGAGATCACAGCTTTGAGCTCTGTCAATCCCTTACTGTCCCTACATTGTAACTGCTTCAATGACACAGTGTACAGGCTTCATTTTGCTTCAGAAACATACACTGCTTGCCATTTGGAAAGTTGAATGCAGGTGCCTGCCTTGGGAAGGTTGGAGATTTCAAACCAGAAGAGTCTGACACTTTATGCAACCCTGGGCTGTACCTCTCCTGGGAATGTCTGATAGTGATAGTGCAGGGGTTTTTATTCTGTAACCAGACTATACTCTACCTGATGTAGGATTGCTTTATTGGGAAGTGTTGTGGGATCGTGCTTTGTATCTAACCTCTATTTTACTTGGCCTAGGCATGTATGAGGGGACCAACAAATGCATGAAATTTGGTAACGTCTAATTTCCCTGCTCTAAATAACTTTAAATGTAACATTCAAGACAATTGCTGAGTTGTAGCATGAATTCACCTGTTACCTGTCTCTGTAGTAGTCACATGATCATTTCCGGATACATTGGCAGATGTACAATATGTGTCCCTGCTCAAACCTGTAACAAAGAACACTTAAAAACCTCTCCAATTTCATTGCCACCACCACCCCAACTTGTTTCTGAACACTCACTGCAGATTGATTGTTCACTACCTGCACTTCCAAATCACTTGGATGATCTTGAACCTCAATAAGGTAAAAATCACACAATTCCAGATTTTGGTCCAACAGGTTTATTTGGAAACACTAGCTTTCAGACCACTGCTCCTTCATCAGGTGGTTGTTGGAGTGTCACTCCAAAAGCTAGTGCTTCCAAATAAACCTGTTGGACTATAACCTGGTGTTGTGCGATTTTTACCTTTGTACACCCCAGTCCAACACCGGCACCTACAAATCTAATTAATAACTTCTTGATTCTCAATTCTCGTCAAAACTTGAGACATTTTAATACAACATGATCTGATGGTCAATGTGATATATAACTGGGTATGCTCTTTGTGAATTTGTGCAGGATCTCCACCTTTGTAACTCAGCAACATTGCACAATTTATGCAAACTTGCAATTCAGGGAGTGGCACTGAGGGTGTTGGATACAATCAGAGGATCAATAGTGACAGAGCTCTCTGATTATAGCAGAGTACCCAGGAATGTGCAGGCTCGATGGATTAGACATGGGAAATGCCGGGTTACAGGGATATTGCAGGAAGGTGGGTCTGGGTTGATACTTTTCGGAAGGTCGGCCTGGACCCGATGGGCCGAATGGCCAGCTTCCACACTTTCGGGAGTCTATGCTTCTACAAAGTGCTCAGTTGGGCAGAAAAGTGACAAATTGAACTCAAACTGGAGAAGGGTGATGTAATTTGTTTGGGAAGGGAATGTTGAGCCTGTGCAAGAACAGCAAAGCACATCATTGTGGGGCAGTGCAAGATGATTTTTGGGCAGGCACTGTGTACAATAGACAGAGACAAGCAGAGAAATACAGACAGCTGGAGAGAGAGAGAGAGAGAGAGAGACAGCTGGAGAAAGAGGGAGAAAGAGATAAAGGGTAAAGTCAGGCACAAGGATAAAGAGACAGATGAAGTAAAACGTTCTTACATCGAGGTCAAGAGAGAGGAAACAAAGAAAAGGACAGACAGAAACAGTGAGAGGAGGGCGGGCACAGAGAGAGACAGAGAGAGATAGAGAATCACTTGATAAGTCTGTGAGACCACACTCCTAATTTTGGCACAAGCCCCAGGGAGATTTGCAGGGTCCACAAGGCTGATTCTAGCATTGTCTTTTTGGTGCCAAGACCATGCCAGGTTATCCATGTGGTTTCATTTCTTCATTGAGACCTTGTTAGCCATTGATACAACTTGCTATTTTAGAGAGTAGCTAAGAGTCAATTGTGTTGCTGTGAGTGTGGAGCCACATGTAGGCCAGACTAGGTGAGAATGGTAGATTTCCTTTCTTAAAGGAGATCAGTGAGCCAGATGGATTTTTCTAACAATTAACAATGGTTTCATGGCCTTTAGTACATTCTTAATTCCAAATCTTTATTAATGAATTCAGATTTCACCAGCTGCTGTGATGGGATTTGTACCTGAGTCCCAGAGCATTTGCTGAGGTTCTGGATTAATCTGCAATCCAGCCCCCTGAGCCCCCACGACCCCCCCACCCCTCCCCCAATTTGATAAACTCCAACAGCATGTAAACTCCTCCAGCCCCTATACCCCTCCTTGCCTCTAAATGACTCCAGGCCCTACACCCCTCAATATCTCTGTAACTTCCTCCAGCCCCTACACTACTATCTCTGTAATCTCCTCCAACTATCTCTATAATATCCTCCAGCATCTACTTGCCTCCCCAGATCTGTAATGAGCTCCAGCCCAACATACATCCCTATCTCTGTCAGCCCCGACTCTCCTCCTTGTCTGTAATATTCTCCATGGACCGACAGAATGTCCCCATTCTCTAAACTCCTCCAGCCCCTCCACTCGTCCCAAGCTCAGTAACCTTCTCCAACCCCTACAGACTTCCATATCTCTGTAAAACCAGTATCTTTCCATTTGTCTATCACTTCATCCAGCCCCAACTCACCTTCCTGTCTCGGAGCCCTTTCAAGCACAGACACTCGGCATATCTCTGTAACTTCAAGCATCAACACTGTTCCCTAGTACTATAAGCTCCTTCAGATCTACACCCTCCCTATCTCTGTAATCTACTCCAGCCCTGACATCCCTCCCTATCGCTGTAACATCCTCCATCCCCTACACTGTGCTCTATCTCCGTCAGCCCCTCCAGCCTCTACAGCCCTCCCTATCACTGTTGCCTCCTCCAGCCCCTACACAACTCCCTGTCTCTGTTACCTCCTCCAACACTTACAAAGCTCCCTATCTCTGAAAACTCCTGCAGCTGCTACACATCTCCCTATCTCTGTTATCTCCTCCAGACCATACAGCTCTCTCTCTCTCTCTGTAACCTACACTCAACCCTGCACTTCTCGATATCTCTGGAACTTGCTCCAGCCCCTATACTCTTTCCTATCATTGTTATTTCCTCCATTCCCTCCAACTCTTCCTAATGCTGTGTCATCCTCCAGCCCATGCACTGCTCCCTGTCACTGTAACCGCTCACAGCAACTGCATCCCTCCCTATCACTGTGATTTCCACCAGTGATGTCAGGATTGGCTCGGTCAGAGGAGAGGAATAATATTTGGAATTTAAGTTTCTGACCCATGTTAAGAATCAATTCTGGATATTTTAACCAGTTTAACTAAGTTCTAAAATTCCTCAGAGTAAGTCTCTGAGAATTTATTCCCCATTCTCACCAAAACCTCAGTCAGTGCAAGAGAAAGATTTTTTTGAGGGACTTTTCAAATCTCACTACCTTCTGTCTGATCACCTCGTCAATGGGATTTACACAACACAATGTGGTGTCTGTGAAGCTGTTTTGATCTTCTTGCTGATCACATTCACTCTCAGACAGATCAGCCAGAGACACGGTCAGTGCAGTGACCTAGCCTTCCTTGTGTTTCTTGGAGCAGCCTCATGTCTCCGATGAAGCCAGTTTATAAACCAATTGTGATGTCTGAGCTCTCTCTGTGATGTACACGGTGAGGTCACACTTTGACCTCTCCGGTTCAAGAGGCCTCACTGAGATCAAACAGGGAGTTACTGAAACCCTCACTATAACGTCCCTCAGCCCCAGCACCGCTCCCTATCTCTGTAACCTCCTATAGCACCTAGAATCCTTCCATCTCTGTCACTTCCATTAATCTCTATAAACCTCCCTATCTCTGTAAATTCTGCCAGCCCCTAAACTCTTCCCTACCTTTGTAACATGCTCCAGCCCTGCACACCTCCCTAGGTCAGTCACCTCCTAGAGCACCTACAACCCTCCCATCTCTGTTATCTCCTTTAGCCACAACAAGCCTCCCTATATCTGTAAACCTGCTCCATCCATACACCCCTCATCTCTCTAATGTCCTTGAGAAACTACAAACTCCCTATCACTGTCAATTCCGCCATCCATCAAAACTCATCCCTATCTTTGTAACATCTTCCAGACACTGTATCTGTACCTATCCCTATCTGTTCCAGCCCCAACATCCCTTCCTCTTTCTGTGACAACATCCAGCAGTTACATCCCTCCCTGTATGAGAAGCCATCTTGACTATTGACATTATTCCATATCTCTCCAACAGCCTCCAACCTCTATTCCACTCCCTACCTCTGTAAACCCCTCCAGCTCCAACATCCCTTGTTATCTCTGTCATCTCCTCCAGCACCTAAACCCTCCTTATCTCCTTATCCTCCTCCAGCCCCTTCACTATCCCTATAGGACATAGACGCTTCAGACAGGACAGGGAAGGAAATAAAAGGGGGAGAGGAGTTGCATTGCCGGTCAGGGATGATAGCATGGCTGTGCTGAAGGAGGGCACGATGGAAGGCTTGAATAGTGAGGCATTATGGGTGGAGCTGAGAAAGAAGAAGGGCACAGTTACGTTGTTGGGGCTGTATTACAGGCCTCCCAACAGTGAGCATGAGGGAGAAGAATGAAAAGGTAAACAGATTATGGAATGATGTAGATGCAACAGGGTAGAGATGATAAAAGCAAATTACTGTGGATGCTGGAATCTGAAACCAAAAGAGAAAATGCTGGAAAATCTCAGCAGGTCTGGCAGCATCTGTAAGGAGAGAAAAGAGCTGATGTTTCGAGTCTAACTGACCCTTTGTCAAAGGGTAGAGATGATGGGAGATTTTAATTTTCCCAACATTGACTGGGATACACCGATGGTCAGAGGTCTGGATGGGGCATAACTTGTAAAACGCATCCAGGAGAGTTTTCTAGAGCAGTACCTCAATAATCCGATGAGGGATGGGGCCGTATTGCACCTGGTGTTGGAGAATGAGCCAGGCCAGGTGGTGGGAGTTACAGTGGGGGATTTCTTTGGGAACAGTGACCACAATTCTGTAAGCTTTAGAATACTTATAGACAAAGATGAGAGTGGTCCGAAGGGAAGAGTACTAAACTAGGCCAAAGCCAATTATATCAAAATTAGGCAGGAGCTGGGAATGTGGATTGGACACAGCTATTTGAAGGGAAGTCCACATTTGACATATGGGAGGCTTTCAAAGAGAGGTTAAAGATAGTGCAGGATAGGCATGTCCCATTGAAGGCAAAGGATAGGAAGGGCAAGATTCATGAACCGTGGATGACAGGAGAAATTGTACAACTAGCCAAGAGGAAAAGGGAAGCGTACATAAGGTCTAGGCAGCTAAGAACAGAACAGGCCCTGGAGGAATCTCGGGAGAGTAGGATCAGTCTTAAACAAGGAATCAAGCGGGCTAAAAGGGGTCATGAAATAGCTTTAACGAGCAGAATTAAGGAGAACCCCAAAGCATTTTATTCTTATATAAGAAGCAAGCGAATAACTAGAGAAAGGATTGGTCCACTAAAGGATAATGAAGGAAGGCTGAGTGTCAAACCTGAGAGAATGGGTGAGATTCTGAATGAGTCCTTTACATCAGTATTCACTGAGGAGAGGGACATGATGTATTTTGAGATTAGAGATACATGTTTGATTTGTCTGGATCACGTTGCCATCAGTTGGGAAGTTGTGTTGGGTCGGCTAGAGGTTATTAAAATCCCCAGAACTGGATGGGAGGTGAGAGAGGAAATAGCTGGCGCCCCTGGCAGATATCGTTGTGGAATCCTTAAACACAGGTGAGGTGCCAGAGGACTGGAGGGTTGCTCATGTTGTCCCCCTGTGCAAGAGGGTTATTAGGGATATTCTGGGTAACTACAGACGAGTGAGTCTGATGTCAGTGTTGGGAAATTTGTAGGAGAATGTACTGAGGGATAGAATCTATTTATATTTAGAAAAGAATGCGCTTATCAGTGATAGACATCATGGTTTTGTGTGGGGGAGATCGTGCCTTACCGACTTAATAGAGTTCTTTGAGGAAGTGACTAAGTTTATAGACGAAGGAAGGGCTGTAGATGTCATACACATGAACTTTAGTAAGGCATTTGATAACGTTCCTCATGGCAAATCAATACAGAGAATGAAATCATATGATGTGTGGGATGTTCTTGCAAGGTGGATAAAGAACTGGTTGAGCAACAGGAGACAGAGAGTAGTAGTTGAAGGGAGTTTCTTGAAATGGAGAAAGGTGATCAGTGGTGTTCCACAGGGATCAGTGTTGTTTGTGATATACATAAATGATCTAGAAGAGGTCACTGTTGGTATGATCAGCAAGTTTGCAGATGACACGAAGATTGGTGGAGTAGCAGAAAGCATAGGGGATTGTCAGAGAATACATGAGAGTACAGATAGTCTGGAGAGTTGGGTGGAGAAATGGCAGATAGAGTTCAATCCAGGTAAATGTGAGGTGATGCATTTTGGGAAGTCTGATTCTAGAGCGAATTATACAATGAATTGAAGAGCCTTGGGGAAAGTTAACGAGCAGAGAGATCTGGGACTTCAGGTCCATTGTACCCTGAAGGTTGCTACACAAGTGGATAGAGTGGTCAAGAAGGCCTTCATCAGATGGGGTATTGACTAAAGGAGCTGGCAGATCATGTTACAGTTGCAAAGGACTTACGTTTGGCCATATTTGGAATACTGCATATAGTTCTGGTCACCACATGACCAAAAGGATGTGGACACTTTGGAGAGGGTGCAGAGAAGGTTTACGAGGATGTTGTCTGGTACAGAAGGTGCGAGCTATGAAGAGAGGTTGAATAGGTTGGGTTTGTTTTCATTTGAAAAAAGGAGATGGAGGGGGGAATCTGATTGAGGTTTACAAAATCATGAAGAGTATAGACAGGGTGGATAGAGATAAGCTTTTTCCCAGGGTGAAGGATTCATTAACGAGAGGTTATGCTTTCAAGATGAGAGGTGAAAAATTTAAGGGGGATACACACGGCAAGTACTTTACACAGAGGGTGATAGCTGCCTGGAACACGTTGCCAGCAGAGGTAGTAGAGGCAGATACGGCAGATTAATTTGGGATGCATCTGGACAGATGCATGAGTAGATGGGAAGCAGAGGGATACTTAGGAATTGGGCGACAGGTTTAGACAGTTGATTTGGATCAGCTCAGGCTTGGAGGGCTGAAGGGCCTGTTCCTGGGCTGTAAATCTTCTTTGTTCTTTGTTCACAACCAGCTATATCGATATCGTCCAGTGCTCATGTCGGAGATTTGTCATGTCAACAAAGTGTCATGCTCATCAGTGACAGACAGAGTGGGTTTTTGGTTAATACAGAATTCTCGGGATGTAACATTGCCCTGAGAAGATGGGCCCATTGCACCAACAGCCAAAGGACATTTCCCTGTGTCCTCCCACTGAAACTGGGTTGGAACAGACTTTCTGTAAAACCAATGAATTGGTCACTTGACTCCAGGTCCGTTTCCTGAAAACTGAGAGTAAATGGCCATATTTGAGTTAACAATGAGAAACCGACAGAATTTATTCAGAATCTGACAGTAATCATGCATCCTGTAAACAGTGAAGGGGACATGGCAGAGTACCTCCCTTTGTTATCACTGTCACAGTTTTCTTTTGTTTTGATTCCTTTCAGATGACAGTTGGTAAGGATCCTGTAATTTACATCCCCATCTTCTGCTTTTTCTCTTTTCCCACTGCACCCTCCACCCTGTTCCTTGCACCATTTTGGTCACTATTGTTACTCTGTCATTTCAGCCTCTCCTGCCCTCCAGCCCATCACAGCCTTTCCCTTCTGCTCTTCTTCCCACCTTCCAGCTGAGACACAAGTAACAATGCGGGTAGTTCCCTCTCTCACACACTCACATTATCACTGACAGAGATACAGAGACACAGAAGGGTCATCACTCCCAAAGGCTCAAACAGAGACAATGTTCAGTCTCATGCTGATCCCATGTTCTGGTGACATATTTTTATTCTAACACTCAAACAGAGTGAGAGAGAAAGAAATGATTTATATTTCTCTCCAAACTGGTCTGGAAACAAATCCCAGCCTCCAAGTCACAGCATCTATAAGATCAATAAGAACTGTGTTAATCTCTCAATAGTAACCTACAACAACCAATTGAAGAGTATGTTTATGCAGATTTATAAACTGAAAACTATATACTCCAGATGCTGTGAACATTAAATAAGAACAACGACTATTGGAATTAATCAATAATTTTCTCTGATGAGAGGTCATTGACCAGAAACATTCATTATGTTTCTCTCTCCACAGATGCTGTCTGATCTGCTGAGTATTTACAGCACTTTCTGTTTACAACATGTAAGTTTCCTCCATGTCCAGAAGGCACACAAGTTATTTAATTCAAACAGATATTCCCATAGAGTTCAGGTTATTTATAATTGATATACCACATAGAAAACTATTTGTACATTACAATATTAAAGATATAATTGCAAACAAAAATATGGAGATAAACATTAAATATGTGATCATAATCTATCAGACATATAAAGAATAACAGATCTGAGTGCTGAGTGACCTTACTCCTATGTACAATATCAAAGGTTGGGAAACAAACTCTACAAATCACCCTTACAGGCTGTAATATCCAGAAACTGAATTAATCCCACTGTCAGCTCCAAAGTTTTTAACCTTTGGATCAGGCCGATCCTTTTCCATAGCTATTTTAAAACTAATAGAATTGTGGTAAGTGTTTCCCCACTAATACCTCAGTGACTTGCCCTGCCTTATTTCCCAAGAGAAGGTTGGGTTTTGACCCTTCTCTCAGAGGACCATCTACATATTGATTGAGAAAGATTTATTGAATACACTTAACAAATTCCTCCCAGCCATTACCAATCTGTGTTTGGAAAGTTAAGATCCCCTTACTATTCTTACAGCTATCAGTGACTTCCCGACATATTTGCTCCTCAATATCCCTCTGACTACTGGGAAATCTATAATACAATCCCATCAAAGTAATAACACCCTTTTTTCACAAGTCAGATAGCTTCACTGGACGATCCATCAGGAATACCTTCTCTACGTACTGCCGTGATGTTTCCCTAATCAAAATAGTCACTCCCTCCTCCTTTGTTGCCTCCCCTTTCATCCTTCCTATGAGCAGTTCATTTGAGCTCGATTTTGGAGCACCCGATCTTACTACTTCTGATGAAGGATCACTGATTTGAAATGTTAACTATTTTCTCTCGACAGGTGTTGCCAGACCTGCTGAATTTCTCCAGCAGTTGTGGTTTACCCAGCTTCAGCAGCAAGTCAAATTCCAAGTTATTTCATTCCCCTTTCTCCTGTTGTGACTGTCATGCTCGGGATGTCCTGGTATTGGCTCATTTCATTGGTTTCAATGACATCACTGTCCTGTTTCAAGCCCATCCCCAGATGTCATCTCTCTGCTCCTCTCGTCAAGATTACGGTTGAAGAAATATGTGCAGCTGTCTGGGGTGTTATTTCCAAATGCCGTATCTTCATAGTCATTGTAACAATGGGACACAGTTCTCCAATACAGTGTTTATGTCTTGATTATCTTTGATGCACTTCCGTGGTCAGGGAAACATTTCGACTTCAAAACCAATTCATGAGATGATGCCTCAGACAAATCTTTCCCACAGATCTTCACCACAACAGGTTTATATTCATTAACATGGAATACATCACAAACATAGTAACATGATTCATTGTGATTAAAGTAATATAATACTAAGTGATGCATTGGATTATCGTTTGTGTGTGTGCATTAGTGTGTGAATGTGCAGTGGCAACATTAATCACCTTGCACTTGACAGCCCTATAATTTTCATAGTTATCTTTTTGCTCTTAATTTCATAATAAACCACTTTTTCTTTTTGATCTTACCCACTAACATTGCCCTGTCCTTCCTTGGCCATTCAAAGTGTTTTTTTTAGTTTTCAGTTCACCCATTTAGATTCTCGGCTAAGCTTCCCATAGTTTTTGAATTGTTTTGTCAGGATCAGTATCTTTCTTTGACTGTTTCCTGTCACCTTGTCTGCTTGGGGACACCTATGGGGCACTAGATCTGGAAGCATAATGATTTCTGTTGTTGGGTCATGTTTATACTGTGTCTCTAGAATCTCACTTTTGAAATCCTCCCACTGGTTTATCATTATTTTATCTTCAAATATCTGCATCCATTTGAACTTCGTCAGATAATCTCTCAGATTCATGAGATTTGTTCCCCCAGACATCAACATTTTAATCTTGTTGTCTTTGCCTTGTTCCATATTTATGCTAAATATATTAATGTCAGCAGCTCATAAAGAGTCCCCCTCTCTCAGTTCATCCAGAAGACCAGCTTCATTTCAGAAGATCAATTCCTGAATTGCTCTTCCTCTCACTGGGCTCTTGTGTGCTAAAGAGGTTAGTTAAATATGATTCAATGAATGTTTTGCTCTCAGTGCCTTTCACTCTGTTCATATTCCAATTTGTATTTCAGAGATGAAATCACCAACTACTCAAAGTTCTATTGTTGAATATTCAGAAATGTCTGACATACTACTCTTCTATTTTCCTCTAGGATTTGGTAGTCTACAGTAAACTACTAGCAGTGCAGCTGCCACCTTTTTTAAAAGTTCTCAGCTGAACCCTTTTATTGATTCATTTTGTATATCAGTGAGGGCCCTGTTAACCAGAGTGGAAGAGGAGAAACCTCAGTTAAGGACAAAGTGACGCATAGAGTCATAGATTAGGTCCTGGGGAATGTTGCTGAATAAAGAGACCTTGGAGTACAGGTTGATAGTTCCTTTAAAGTTGAGTTGCAAGTAGATAGGAAAGGTCAGAGCATTTAGTACAGGAGTTGGGAGTTGTGCCTGTACAGGACATTAGTTAGACCACTTTTGGAATATTGTGTGCAATTTTGGTCTCCCCCTTATCAGAAAGATGTTGTGAAAGTTGAAATGGTTCAAAAAAGATTTACAAGGATGTTACCAGGGTTGGAGGATTTGAGCTACAGGGAGAGGCTGAATAGGCTGGGGTTGTCTTCCCGGGAGTGTTGGAGGCTGAGGGGTGACCTGATAGAGGTTTATGAAATCATGAGGGGCATGGACAGGATAAATAGACAATGTCTTTTCCCTGGAGTGAGGGAGTCCAGAACTAGAGGGCATTGGTTTATAGTTAGAGGGGAAAGATATAAAATGGACTTAAAGGGCAACTTTTTCGCACAGAGGGTGCTGTGTATATGGAATGAGCTGCCAGAGGAAGTGGTGGAGACTGGTACAATTACAGCATTGAAAAGGCTTCTGGATGGGTATGTGAATAGGAAAGGTTTAGAGGGATATGTAGATTTAGTTAGGATACCTGGTCGGCATGGACAAGTTGGACCTAAGGGTATGTTTCTGTGCTGTACATCTCTATGACTATGCTGGGGAAACGGCTGGGATTAAAGGACAATAAATCCTCGATGATCATAAAATACAGTTCATATTCTATGATTAGCCAAGGTGGTTTACACAGATTTTTTCCGGCATTGACAGAACCCATAAAATCTTGGTCTTATGTGCCTTCCTCGATGTACACCATTCTCTTTGTGAAAAAGTTACCCCTCAGGTCTTTTTTGAATCTTTCCCTTCTCACCTTAAACTTTTACACCCTAATTTTGGACTCACCAACTCCAGGAAAACAAATCTTGGCTCTTCAACCTATGCATGTCCCTCATGATTTTATACACCTCTATACGGTCACTCCTTCGCATCTGATGCTCCAGGGAAAATAGCCCCAGCCTATTCGGCTTCTCCTGATAATTCAAACCCTCCATTCCAGGCAACATCCTTGTAAATATTTTCTGCAACGTCTCAACTTGAACAATATCTTTCCTACAGAAGGGGGACCAGAATTGCAAGCAGGAATTGAAAAGTGGCCTCAAAAATATCCTACACAGCTGCAAATTTACATCCCAACTCCGAATCTCAGTATTCTCATCAATGAAGGTCAGCAGGCCAAAACCTTCTTCACCAGTCTGTCTACCTGCGACTCCAGTTTCAAGGAACTGTACACCCGCACCACTAGGTCTCACAAAGGCCTAACCTTTAACGTTAAGTCCTGCTCTGGTTTGCCTTTGCAAAATGCAATAGCTCACATTTATCCAAATTAAACTCCACCTCCCACTCCTCAGCCCATTGGCACACCTAAATAATAAAGAAACATTAACTAAATGGTAAAGTTGTAGAGTTCTGCGATGCAGAGAAATCTGAGTGTTTTATTTGCCAAATTGCAGAAGGTTAACTGATAGCTGCAGCAAGTAATTAGGAAGGCTCAGAGAGTATTATGAGTGAAAGCGAGGACTGCAAATCATAGTCAAAAAGCTCTGTTACGTCAGTAATAAACCCCATCACTCTACATGTTAACACAGTGATAAAAGTTGTGTTACACCAGTAATGAACCCTATCAGTCTGCACTCTAACACTGTAATATACCTCCATTATACCAGAAATAAACTCAATCAATCCACATACTAAGAAAGTGTAACAAAGCTCTGCTAAACCAGTAATAAAACCTATCAATCTAACTTTTGAAATGATTTGGAGATGCCGGTGTTGTATTGGGGTGTACAAAGTTGAAAATCATACAACACCAGGTTACAGTCCAACAGCTAGAATTGGAATCACTAGCTTTCGGAGCGCTGCTCTTTAATCAACCACCTGATGAATGACCTGTCCTCCGAAAGCTAGTGTTTCCAATGAAATCTGCTGGACTATAACCTGGTGTCGTGTGATTGTTCACTTTTGACAGTTCTTGCCTAATACCATCAAAACTGGCCTTCCTCCAATATAAAAGTTTAACTTATAGATCCGGTATGTCCTTTTCCATCACTTTTTTCAAACTAATAGAATTATGGTTGCAGGCCCCGAGATGCTCCCCTACTCCCACCTCAGTCACCTGCTCTGCCTTATTTTCCAAGACAATAGATGCAGGAGTAGGCCATTCTGCCCTTCGAGCCAGCACCACCGTTCATTATGATCATGGCTGATCATCCCCAATCAGTATCCTATTCCTGCCTTATCCCCATGACCCTTGATTCCAGTATCCTTAAGAGCTCTATCCAACTCTTTCTTGAAAGTATCCAGAGACTTGGCCTCCACAGCCTTCTGGGGCAGAGCATTCCACACACCCACCAGTCTCTGGGTGAAGACGTTTCTCCTCAACTCTGTTCTAAATGGCCTACCCCTTATATCTAAACTGTGCCCTCTGGTTCGGCACTCACCCATCAGCAGAAACATGCTTCCTGCCTCCAGTGTGTCCAATCCTTTAATAATCTTATCCGTCTCAATCAGATCCCCTCTCAGCCTTCTACACTCAAGCGTATACAAGCCCAGTCGCTCCAATCTTTCAGCATAAGATAGTCCCGCCATTCCGGGAATTGACCTCATGAACCTATGCTGCACTCCCTTAATAGCCAGAATGTCTTTCCTCAAACTTGGAGACCAAAACTGTGCACAATCTTCCAGGTGCGGTCTCACTAGGGCCCTGTACAGCTGCACCAGGACCTCTTTGCTTCTATACTCAATTCCTCTTGTTATGAAGACCAGCAAGCTATTAGCTTTCTTCACTGCCTGCTGTACCTGCATGCTTGCTTTCATTGCTTTCATTGAATGAACACCTAGATCTCGTTGTATTGCCCCTTTACCGAACTTGACTCCATTTAGATAGTAATCTGCTTTCTTGTTCTTGCCACCAAAGTGGATAACCACACATTTATCCACATTAAACTGCATCTGCCATGCATCCGTCCACTCACCTAGCCTGTCCAGGTCACCCTGTATTCTCCTAACATCCTCCTCACATTTCACCCTGTCACCCAGCTTTGTGTCATCAGCAAATTTGCTAATATTACTTTTAATACCTTCATCGATATCATTAATGGTAGGTCAAGTTTTGCAGCTTCCCTCGTAGGTAGATCCACATACTGAATCAGAAAATCTTCTTGTACACCCTTAACAAATCCCTCTCCATCCAAGCCCTTAACACTATGTCAATCCCAGTCTATGTTTGGAAAGTTAAAATCACCTACCATAACAACCCTATTATTCTTACAGATAACTGAGATCTCCTTACAAACTTGGTTCTCAATTTTTCACTGACTATTGAAGGGCAATTGTAGTACAATTCCAATAAAGTGATCATCCCTTTCTTATTCCTCAGTTTGACCCGAATAACTTTCCTGTGTGCATTTGTAGGAAGATCCGCCCTCAGTACAGCTGTAATGTTATCACTAATCAGAAATGCGCTTCTCCTTCCTCTCTTGCCCACCTTTTTATCCTTCTGGTAGCATCTATACCCTGGAACATTAAGCTGTCAGTCCTGTCCATCCTAAGCCACATCTCTATAATTGCCTTGCTATCCCAGTCCCATGCTGAGGTCATCTGCCTTACTTGCTCGGCCCTGTGCATTAAATAAATGCAGTTTAATTTACCAGTCTTATTTCGTTCTCTGCATGGTTCCTGCCTCCCCTGATAATTTGATTTGCTCCTTTTCCCAATTTTTATTGAGTCTAGGAATCCTACAGCGAGTAACTCACCTCCTGAATCCCCAAAGCCTGTCCCACCATCGAGAAGCACAAGTCAGGAGTGTGTGATGGAATACTCCTCACTTGCCCTGGATGGGCAACTTTTCTCTCTTTCCTCACTGTCTCCTTGGGTCCCTCCCCACTAGCACCACCCCCCCCCCCCCCGGCCCCCTACCATCCTGGACCCTTTCCCATCCTGCACCAGTTTAAATCCTCCTGCACAGTTCTAGGATATCTCCCTGCCAATATATTCGACAAGTTTGAAAACCTTACAACTTTTAAAAAAATATTTGGATGAGCACTTGAAACATCACAACATTCAAGCCTATGGGATGCAGTATAATTTGGGTGAATGTGAGGTTATTCACTTTGGAAGGAAACACATGGAGGCAGATTCCTACCTGAATGGCTGTAAATTGGGAGAGGGGAGTGTGCAGTAGGACCTGGGGGTCTTTGTGTACCAGTCACTGAAGGTGAGCATGCAGGTGCAGCAGGTGGGAAAGAAGGCAAATGGTATGTTGGCCTTCATTGTAATAGGTTTCAAGTACAGGAACAGGGATGTGTTGTTGCAAATATACAGGGCCTTGCAGAGGCCACACCGAGAATATTCTGGGCACTTTTGGTCTCTTTTTCTGAGGAAGAGCGTTCTTGATCTCAAGGGAGTGCAGCGAAGATATACCACTCTGATTCCGGGGATGGTGGGACTGACCTATGGGAAGAGATTGACTAGGGTTAGGATTGTTTTTGCTGGAGATCTGAGGAATGAGAAGAGATCTCATGGATACTTATAAAATTCTAACCAAACTAGACGGGATAGATGCAGGGAGGATATTTCCCAATGATGGGAATGTCCAGAACCAGGGGTTACAGACTGAGGATTCAGGATGGATCATTTAGGTTGGAGATGAGGAGACATTTCTTCACCCAAAGAATGGTGAGCCTGTTGAATTCATTACCACAGGAAGTAGTTGATGACAAAACATTGAATGTATTCAAGAGGCAGTTACATACAGCACTTAGGGTGAATAGGATCAAAGGTTATGGGGAAAAAACAAGATTAGCCGATTGAATTGGACGATCTACTGTGATTGTGATGCATGGCTGAGCAGGCTTGAGGGGCCAAATGGCCTCTTCCTGCTCCTGTCTTCTATGTTTCTCTGTCGCATTGAATGCCACATTGTTTGGAGAAGACATTTCTCTCATACTTCATTGGTCTTAATGATGTCCATCTTAGACTGATGTCATCTCACTTTTATTCTTCATCTGTGGAAGTGACTTTTTGAGTCCACATCATCAAATGCTCTCAATTTTAAACATATATTTAAGCAGCTTCCCGTTCTTCCTTCCAATGTGAGTACACCGGCTCTTATAGTTATTTGCCACTGTCCTGCCATTTCTACTAACCTTCCTGTACTCTGCTACTTTATTACAATCTTCCTCAGTATTAGCCATAAGCCCCAATTTCCTGTCATCCACATAACTGCTATACCTCTGATCTCCAGACACAATTATTTTAGATAATTATTTTCAGGACTAGTACCCTGTGGAACAACATATTCTTTCAGTCTGAGCAACTAGCTTTAAGATTTAGTGTTTATTTGTAGCTGAGCTTTTCCAGCAATTTTTGTTTTTGTTTCTGATTTACAGTATCTGCAGTTCTTTTGGTTTTTAAATGAGTATCCACCATATTGCTATCTATTCTGTTCCTTCTTTCCTGAATCGATGTTGCAACTTTAGTCATGCGTTTACTTGGAGGTACCTTTTAAAGGTCCAGATATAATACAGTCTCTGTCGTACCTTTACCCATCCTGTTATGTCAGCAAACAATTCAATAGGGTTTGACACCAGTGCTGACTGATCTTCATTGTATTCTCAGTTTTGGATATTTTTCCATTCTGGCTTTAGTAAAGACTGCAATATATTTCCTCCAATCAGCTTTAAACAGGCTAATCTGCAGACTCATGGTGCATTATTGCCATGATTGTGATTCAGTAGCTGAGGATGAAGTAATAAGGCCAAATATGCATTGAATATTATCAAACTTATACAAAATCTGTTTGATCAATGAGCTCATCTTGACATAATGATGTCCAAAAGCTTTAAAAAAAGTGTTAAATGTCTGCCACCAAAACACTCACTGTTTTGATATCGTGGAAGTAATAGGCAGTATTATCTCTAGACCATTAACCCAGAGGCCCAAATAATTTTCTGGGGATCCGAGATCCAATCCCAGTACAGTAGGAGATGAAGTCTGAATTTAACAAAAGATCTGTAATTAAGAGTCATAACAGTGACCATTATCAATTGTTGGAAAAACCCATCTGGTTCATGAATGTTGTTTAGAGAAAGAAACTGCCATCTTTATCTGGTCTGGACTACAAGGAACTCCAGACCCCCAGCAATGTGCTGATGCTTAACTGCCCTGTCCCTCCTTGATGTTGTAATTCCTGCTGGAATTATGGTCTTTATGGGGTTCTTGTCATCCTCAAGGAGGTGACCATTCCTCATCTGAGACTTGGAAGTGGAAAGTATTATGTTATAGAACATTACAGTGTAGTACAGGCCCTTTGGCCCTCTATGTTGCATCGACCTGTGGAACCAATCTGAAGCCTATCTATCCTACACTATTCCATTTTCATCCATATGTTTATCCAATGATCATTTAAATATTCTTAAAATTGGCAAGTCTACTCCTGTTGCAGGCAATGCGTTCCACGCCTCTACGACTCTCTGAGTAAAGAAACTACCTCTGACATTTGTCCTATGTCGATCAGCCCTCATTTTAAAGTTATGTCTCCTCGTGCTAGCCATTACCATCCAAGGAAAAAGGCTCTCACTGTCCACCCGTTCTCACCCTCTGATTATCTTATATGTCTCAAGTAAGTCACCTCTCAACCTTATTCTCTCTAATGAAAACAGCCTCAAGTCCCTCAGCCATTCCTCATTAAACCTTCTCTCCATACCAGGCAACATCCTAGTAAATCACTGGGCCCTTTCCAAAGTTTCCATATCCTTCCTATAATGCTGTAACCAGAACTGTATAATACTCCAAATGCAGCTTTCCCCAGAGCTTTGTACAGCTGCAGCATGACCTTGTGGTTCCAAAACTCAATCCCTCTACTAATAAAAGCTAACTCACCAAATGCTTTCTTAACAATCTATCTCAGCATTGATTAACCTTAATAAACCAGCCTAGACAGTCATCTGTGGCAAATAATTCCATCGATTCATTATTCTTAGAAAAGAAATTCCACCTTATGTGCCTTGAGTGGTGAGGGATTATTTGGGGATTATGCCCTTTGGTTCCAGACTCTCCTGCAAGAGAAAATAATCTTTCTGCATCGACTCTGTCAGGTTCTCTGGGAATCTCAGATGTTTCAAGAAGGTTGCATCTCATGTGGAAAGGTCCTGACCTGTACCAAATGGTTTCTCTCCACAGATACTGTCTGACCTGATGCAGTTTCCCAGCATTTTGTGTTTTTAATTTCAGATTTCCAGCATTGCCAGTATTTTGTGTTTGTCTCAGGACATCAGACATGAATACAGAACATAGAACATTGCAGTGCAGTCCAGGCCCTTTGGCCCTGAAACCAATCTGAAGCCCATCGAACTTACACCATTCCATTCTCGTCCATATGCCTATCTAATGACCATTTAAATGTCCTTAAAGTTGGTGAGTCTATAACTGATGCAGGCGGTGCATTCTACACCCCCTACTACTCTCAGAGTAAAGAAACTACTTCTGACATCTGTCCTATATCTATCGCCCCTCAATTTAAAGCTATGTCTCCTTGTGCTAGCCATCACCATCCGAGGAAAAAGGCTTTTACCGTCCACCCGATCTAACCCTCTGATGATCTTAGATGTCTTAATTTAGTCACCTCTTAACCTTCTCCTCTCTAATGAAAACAGCCTCAAGTCCCTCAATCTTTCCTCATTACACCTTCCCTCCAAACCATGCAGCATCTGAGTAAATCTCCTTTGAACCCTTTCCAAAGTTTCCACATCCTTCTGAGAATGCGGTGACCCGAACTCCACACAATACTCCAAGTGCGGCTTTCCCCAGAGTTTTGTACAGCTGCAGCCTGACTTCATGGTTCCGAAACTTGATCTCTCTACTACTAAAAGCTAACACACCATACGCCTTCTTAACAGCTCTGTCAACCTGAGTGGCAACTTTCAGGGATCTATGTACATGGACACTGAGATCTCTCTGCTCATCTACACTACCAAGAATCTTACCATTTGCCCAGTAATCTCCATTCCTGTTACTCCTTCCAAAGTGAATCACTTTTCTGCATTAAACCCCATTTGCCACCTCTCAGCCCAGCTCTGCAACTTATCTATGTCCCTCTGTAACCTATAACATCCTTCGGCACTATCTACAATTGTACTGAGCTCAGTGTCGTCCGCAAATTTACTAACCCATCCCTCTCCGCCCTCATCCAGGTTGTTTATAAAAATGACAAACAGCAGTGGATCGAAAACAAATCCTTGCAGTACACCACTAGTAACGGAACTCTATGACAAACATTTCCCATCAACCACGACTCTCTGTCCTCTTTCAGGTGGCCAATTCATCAACCAAACTGCTCAATCACTGTCAATCCCATGCCTCTGTACTTTGTACGGTAGCCTACCATGGGGGACCTTATCAAACCCCTTACTGAAATCCATATACATCACATCAATAGCTTTCCCCTCATCCAGCTGTTTGGTCACCTTTTCAAAGAACTCAATAAAGCTTGTGAGGTATGACCGACACTTCACAAAACCCTTCATCCCTTTGGGCGGCACGGTGGCTCAATGGTTAGCACTGTTGGCTCACAGCACCAGAGCCCTGGGTTCAATTCCTGCCTCAGGCATCTGTCTGTTTGTACATTCTCCCTCTGTCTGTGTGGGTTTCCTTTGGGTGCTCCGGTTTCCTCCCATAGTCAAAAGATGTGCTGGTTAGGTGAATTGGCCATGTTAAATTGCCCATAGTGTTAGGTGAGTTAGTCAGGATAAATGGAGGGAATGGGGTCTGGGTGGGTTGATTTTTGGAGGGTCGGTGTGGACTTGTTGGGCCAAAGGGCCTGTTTCCACACTGGAGGGAATCTAATCTAATCTAAAAAAAACCGTGTTGACTGTCCCTAATCAACTTATTCCTATCAAGATGATGATAAATCCTATCTCTTGTAACCTTTTCCAATACTTTACCCACAGCCGAAGTAAGGCTCATGGGTCTATAATTACCAGGGTTGTCTCTACGCCACATCTTGAACAAGGGAACAACATTTGCTACCCTCCAGTATTGTGGTACTATTCCTGTAGACAATGACAACATAAAGATCAAAGTCAAAGGCTCCGTAATCTACTCCCAGGTTTCCCAGAGAATCCGAGGATAAATCCCATCTCTCCTAGGGTATTTATCGATTTTCACACTTTGCAGAATTTCTGACACCTCCTCCTTGTGAACATTAATCCCATCTGGTCAAATAACCTGTATCTCAGTATTCTCCTCAACAACATTGTCTTTTTCCAGTGTGATTACTGACAAAAAATATTCATTTAGGGCTTCCCCTGTCTCTTCTGACTCCATGCACAACTTCACATTACTGTGTTTGATTGGCCTGAATCTTACTTAAGTCATTCCTTTAACCCTTCTATACCTGTAGAAAGCTTTAGTGTTTTCCCTGATCCTATCCACCAACAACTTCTCATGTCCCCTCCTTGCTTGTCTTAGCTCTCTCTTTAGATCTTTCCTGGAAAACATTTAACTCTCAAGCACCCTAACTGAGCCTTCACATCTCATCCTAATATAAGCCTTCTTCCTCCTCTTGACAAGAGATGCAACTTTTTTAGTAAACCACAGTTCCCTCGCTCAACCTCTTCCTCCCTGCCTGACAGGTCCATACTTATCATGGACGCACAGTAGTTCATTCCTTGAATAAACTCTACATTTCCATTGTGCCCATGCTCTGCAGTTTCCTTCCCCAACCTATGCATCCTCCATCTTGTCTTATCGCGTTGTAATTGCCTTTCCTTCAGCTGTATCTCTTTCCTTTTGGTGTGTACCTATCCCTTTCCATAGCTAAAGCAAACATAACTGAATCGTGGCATGTTGGCTCAGAGGTTACCACGGCTGCCTCACAGTGGCTGGGGACCCGGTTCAGTTGAAGCCTTGGAGCTCATGTGTAGTTTTGCACATTCTCCCAGTGTCTGCATGGGTGTTTGTTGTGTGCTCCAGTTTCTTCCCACAGTCCAAAGATGTGTAGGTTAAATGGATTAACTACAGTAAATGTGTGATTACAGGATAGGACAGGGAGCTGGGTTTGAGTCAGTGCAGACTCAATGGGCCAAATGGTCTTTCTCCACATTGTAGAGATTCTGTGATCGGGAATTCTTCCAAATAGTGTCCTCATCTCACCCATTTTCAGCTGTTCCTTCAACAGTCCTCCATTTATCATACAAAGTCACAATGATATTAGCAATTTTACATCATTCAGCTACATTCCCAATTCATTCCAGAATAAGGCAGCTCACAAAGCACTTACAGCAGGACCTGGACAACATTGTGTGGCAGGTAGTACTTACTAATGAAGAAGTAACCATTTCCAACAAGAAAATATTCGACTGTCTGATTATTGAGAGTGTGGCAGAGACTAGATACTGAGTGACTGTCAAATTCTGTCCACCATTTACACATTAAAAGGTCGATGCAAGTGATGGAAGTTTGAAGTTTCCTTCCCAAATAGAAATTGATATTTAATCAGTTGTTAACTCTCAAGTGAAACTAAGATTTCTGTTAAGCAGAAGTACTGAGAGATAGAGAACAAAGTTGGGTAAAAGGGACTGAGCTGCAGATCAGCCAGGATCAGAGTGGAGGAGGAACATGCTTGTAACATTAAACTGCCTCCTACTCTTTCCATGTTCCCAACCAGAAGGACACTCAAGAAGCTCCAGAAGAGCAGCCTGCCTGATCGGGGCATCTCGGACACGTTATCATCCACTGCACCTGAACTCTAGCTGTAAGACTGATCCTCAGAATGCATTCCAGCAACTCATTCAAAACACACTCCAACAGTACCAACCAACCAACTCCACATCCGATCCCAACAGGAAAAACAAGGACATGCCATCCCACCACGGACATGCTATTCAGTTCCTTCATTCTGTTGGATTAATATCCTGGAATTCCTGACACCTTCATCACTGTGACAGGTGAATATCAATGGGAAGGCCGATGAACACCATCTCAGGGAAACTGGGGCTGGACAATAAATGTGGCCTCACAGTTCGGCTCACTCCAGGAGAATAAAGAGGAAGAGAATAAATCAGCGGTCGAGTGGTTATACCGAAAACTATCAGAACTGGCTTCAGATTTTACAGGTTAATGGAAAACACAAACACTTACAGAGGTTTAAAACTTGCCGAGCACGGGTGTGTAAGAGATAATAGTTAAAAATGGACAGAACGAACACAAGACCAAAGGAGGAAAGATAAACTGGGTGTGGGAACAAACACAGACTTGGGGTTTTAGTGGAACATTTCCTCTTAAAATCTTAAGTTAAAAAAAGGAATCAATTCTTTTCTCATTGTGATCTTGTTTTGCACATTCAAATGGAGTCATACAGCATGGAAACAGACCCTTTGGTCCAATTTGTCCACGCCAACTAAATATCCTAAATTAATCTATTCCCATTTGCCAACTCTTGACTCACATCCCTCTAAAATAATCCTGTTCATCTACAGGGTGCCTTTTAAATGTTGTAATTGGAGTAGCCTCCACCACTTCCTCTGGCAGCTCATTCCATATAAGCACCAATCGCTCCGAGAAAAAGTTGACCCTTAGGTCCCTTTTATAGAGGAGCCTTGATTATCCGACATTCGATGAATCGAGTTTCAGATGATCCTGAAATCAGATTCCGAGGTGTGGCTAACGATGTTATCCGGCATTTAATTAACTGAACAAAATACTCCCCGCCTGTGTCCTGTGGATAATTGAGGTTCCTCTGTATATCTTTCCTCTCTCACCCTCAACCTCTGCCCTCTAGTTCTGGACTCACCCAACCGAGAGAAAAGACCTTGTCTGTTTACCCTATCCATGTCCCTCAGGATTTTATAAACCTCTATCAGGTCACCCCTTAACCTCCCATGCTCCAGGGGATTGAAAACCATCTCCCACTTTTCCACCCAACTCTCCAGTCTATCTATACCCTCCTGTATTCTCTGACAGTCTCTTATGCATTCTGCTACTCCACCAATCTTCGTGTCATCTGCAAACTTGCTGATCATACCAACAGTGCCCTCTTCCAGATCATTTATGTATATCACAAACAACAGTGGCCCCCGCACTGACCCCTGTGGTCACCTTTCTCTATTTCGCGAAACACCCTTCAACTACTACTCTCTGTCTCCTGTTGCTCAACCAGTTCTTTATCCACCGAGCTAGAACATCCTGCACACCATGTGACTTCACTTTCTCCATTCGTCTACCATGGGGAACCTGATCAAATGCCTCACTTAAAGTCCATGTATATGACGTCAACAGCCCTTCCTTCATCTCTCAACTTGGTCACTTTCTCAACGAAATCTATTAAGTTGGTAAGGCCCGATCTCCCCCTCACAAAAATATGTTGCCTATCACTGATAGGCAGTGATGTAAATAGATCCTATCCCTCAGTATCTTCTCCAGCAACTTTCTCACCACTGACGTCAGGCTCACTGCTCTGTAGTTACGTGGAATATCCCTACTACCCTTCTTGTACAGGGGGTCAACATGAGCAACCTTCCAGTCCTCCGGGACCTCATCTGTGTTTAAGGATGCCACAAAGATATCCATCAGCGCCCCAGCTATTTCCTCTCTCGCCTCCCTCAGCAACCTGGGATAGATCCCATCTGGATTTGTCCACCTTAATAACCTCTAGCCTACCCAACACATCTTCCCTACTTATGTTAATGTGATCCAGACTAATCAAACTTCTTTCGCTAATCTCAATATTCATCATGTCCCTCTCCTCAGTGAACACTGATGCAAAGTAACCATTCAGAATCTCACCCATTGTCTCAGGTTTGACACACAGCCTTCCTTCATTATCCTGTAGTGGATCAATCCTTTCTCTAGTAACCGCTTGCTTCTTATATTAAAAAAAATGATTTGAGATTCTCCTTAATTCTGCTCGCTAAAGCTATTTTATGACCCCTTTTAGCCCACTTGATTCCTTGTTTAAGACTTGCCCTAGTCTTCCGAAATTCCTCCAGGGCCTGTTCTATTCTTAGCTACCTAGACCTTATGTACGCTTCCCTTTTCCTCTTGGCTAGTTGTACAATTTCTCCTGTCATCCACGGTTCATGAATCTTGCCCTTCCTATCCTTTGCCTTCAACGGGACATGCCGATATTGCACTATCTTTAACCTCTCTTTGAAAGTCTCCCACATCTCAGATATGGGCTTCTCTTCAAATAGCTGTGTCCAATCCACATTTCCGAGCTCCTGCCTAATTTTGATATAATTGGCATTGGCCCAGTTTCGTCCTCTCTCCTTCGGACAACTCTCTTTTTTATCTATACATATTCTAAAACTTACAGAATTGTGGTCACCGTTCCCAAAGAAATCTCCCACTCCAACTTCTACCACCTATCCTGGCTCATTCCCCAGTACCAGGTCCAATATGCCCCCCTGTATGAGGAAAACCCGTGTCTTGCAAATGTAATTGAACTTTTTGAAGAAGTTACCTAAAAGGTGGATGAGGGCAGAGCAGTAGATGTTGTTTCCTTGGACTTTATTAAAGTCCTTGACCAAGTTCCACAAAGTAGACTAATTAGTGAAGTTAGATCACATGGGATTCAGAGTGATCTTGCCACTTGGATACAAAACTGGATTAACGTCAGGCGACAGAGTAACGGCAGAGGATTGTTCTCCGATAGACGGCAGTATGTCAGGAGTCTGCACTCTGTTGCTGCTGTCCTTGGAAAATAGATGCTGAGTTGTTTCAACTGACAGTAGCTGGAGTAGGTTGAGGCCTAGCGCAGGGAGTCTCTGGTGCTACAGCCTGCCTGCCTGGAAGCACTCAAACTTGGGCTTTTCTGATGCTTTTACTGTCTTTGGAAGCCTGGTGGTCTGTATTTTTCCTCGGTGAGTTGAATACTGCTGTAATAGCACCTCCTATGCTGGGGAGAAAATGCTGAGGATTGGGGCCTACAGCCTGGGGCTTAGGTACTGTAGCCTGTGGGGGGGTGGGGGGGACAAAACTTGGGACTTGCTGTCACTGCTGCCGCTGCCCTGAGAAGCCTGAGGGTCTGCAATTCTATTCACCGGTGGCTGGGAGATTTGTTTCTGGAGCCTGGATGTCTTCTTCAGTTTGGGGATTCTGGCCTGGACACTAACTTCTTGGGGGAGGCTGAACACTTACAATGAGTGGCTGTATGTTGGAGGTAAAAACAATGACTGCAGATGCTGGAAACTAGATTCTGGATTAGTGGTTCTGGAAGAGCACAGCAGTTCAGGCAGCATCCAACGAGCAGCGAAATCAACGTTTCGGGCAAATGCCCTTCATCAGGAATAAAGGCAGTGAGCCTGAAGCATGGAGAGATAAGCTAGAGGAGGGTGGGGGTGGGGAGAGAGTAGCATGGAGTACAATGGGTGAGTGGGGGAGGGGATGAAGGTGATAGGTCAAGGAGGAGAGGGTGGAGTGGATAGGTGGAAAAGGAGATAGGCAGCTCGGACAAGTCCGGACAAGTCAAGGAGACAGTGCTGAGCTGGAAGTGTCGGACTACGGTGAGGTGTGGGAAGGGGAAATGAGGAAGCTGTTGAAGTCCACATTGATGCCCTGGGGTTGAAGTGTTCTGAGGTGGAAGATGAGGCGTTCTTCCTCCAGGCGTCTGGTGGTGAGGGAGCGGCAGTGAAGGAGGCCCAGGACCTCCATGTCCTCGGCAGAGTGGGAGGGGGAGTTGAAATGTTGGGCCACGGGGCGGTTTGGTTGGTTGGTGCGGGTGTCTCGGAGATGTTCCCTAAAGTGCTCTGCTAGGAGGCGCCCAGTCTCCCCAATGTAGAGGAGACCACATCGGGAGCAACGGATACAATAAATGATATTAGTGGATGTGCAGGTAAAACATTGATGGATGTGGAAGGCTCCTTTAGGACCTTGGATAGAGGTGAGGGAGGAGGTGTGGGCACAGGTTTTACAGTTCCTGCGGTGGCAGGGGAAAGTGCCAGAATGGGAGGGTAGTTCGTAGGGGGGTATGGACCTGACCAGGTAGTCGCGGAGGGAACGGTCTTTGCGGAAGGTGGAAAGGGGTGGGGAGGGAAATATATCCCTGGTGGTGGGGTCTTTTTGGAGGTGGTGGAAATGTCGGCGGATGATTTGGTTTATGCGAAGGTTTGTAGGGTGGAAGGTGAGCACCAGGGGCGTTCAGTCCTTGTTACGGTTGGAGGGGTGGGGTCTGAGGGTGGAGGTGCGGGATGTGGACGAGATGCATTGGAGGGCATCTTTAACCACGTGGGAAGGGAAATTGCGGTCTCTAAAGAAGGAGGCCATCTGGTGTGTCCTATGGTGGAACTGGCCCTCCTGGGAGCAGATACGGCGGAGGCGGAGAAATTGGGAATACGGGATGGCATTTTTGCAAGAGATAGGGTGGGAAGAGGTGTAATCCAGGTAGCTGTGGGAGTTGTGGGTTTGTAAAAAATGTCAGTGTCAAGTCGGTCGTCACTAATGGAGATGGAGAGGTCCAGGAAGGGGAGCAAGGTGTCAGAGATGGTCCAGGTAAATTTAAGGTGAGGGTGGAATGTGTTGGTGAAGTTGATGAATTGCTCAACCTCCTCGCGGGAGCACGAGGTGGCGCCAATGCAGTCATCAATGTAGCGGAGGAAGAGGTGGGGAGTGGTGCCGGTGTAATTACGGAAGATCAACTGTTCTACATAGCCAACAAAGAGACAGGCATAGCTGGGGCCCATACGTGTGCCCATGGCTACACCTTTGGTCTGGAGGAAGTGGGAGGATTCAAAGGAGAAATTGTTAAGGGTGAGGACCAGTTCGGCCAAACGAATGAGAGTGTCAGTGGGAGGGTATTGTTGGGGACGTCTGGAGAGGGAAAAACAGAGGGCTTGGAGGCCCTGGTCATGGCGGATGGAGGTGTAGAGGGATTGGATATCCATGGTGAAGATGATCCGTTGGGGGTCGGGGAAACGGAAGTCTTGGAGGAGGTGGAGGGCGTGGGTGGTGTCTCGAACGTATGTGGGGAGTTTCTGGACTAGGGGGGATAGGACAGTGTCGAGGTAGGTAGAGATGAGTTCAGTGGGGTTGGAGCATGCTGAGACAATGGGTCGGCCAGGGTGGTCAGGCTTGTGGATCTTGGGAAGGAGGTAGAACCGGGCAGTGCGGGGTTCCTGGACTATGAGGTTGGAAGCTGTGGGTGGGAGATTTCCTGAGGTGATGAGGTTCTGTATGGTCTGGGAGATGATGGTTTGGTGATGGGGGGGTGGGGTCATGATCGAGGGGGCAGTAGGAAGAGGTGTCCTCGAGTTGGCGTTTGGCTTCATCGGTGTAGAGGTCAGTGCGCCAGGCTACCACTGCGCCCCCTTTATCTGCTGGCTTGATGGTGAGGTTGGGATTGTAGCAGAGGGATTGGCGGGCTGCGTGTTGTGAGGGTGAGAGGTTGGAGTGGGGGAGGGAGGTAGACAGGTTGAGGCGGTTAATGTCTCGATGCCAGTCGGAAAAGAAGAGGTCGAGGACAGTTAATAGGCCAGCGCGGGGTGTCCGGGTGGATGCAGTGTGTTGGAGGTGGGCGAAGGGGTCGTCGGAAGGTGGGCGGGAGTCCAGATTGTGAAAGTAAGCTCGGAGGTGGAGGCGACGGAAGAATTGTTCGATGTCACAGCGTGTATTAAATTCATTGATGCGTGGACGGAGGGGGATGAAGGTGAGTCCATTGCTGAGGACTGACCATGGGATGGAGGTGATTGCACTGGAGGGAGGGTAAAGGACATTCACCAGAACATGGTTTGGGCTGCAGCAGTTTCGCTGTGAAGGGGGAGGCTGGATAAGCTCAGGCTGCTTTCTTTAGAGCAGAGATCGGGGTATATAAGACCAAGGGGGGTGTGGACAGGGTGAATGTTAAGCAGTTTTCACCCTTAATCAGAGGGCAATTAACAAAGTGGTGTAATTTTAAGCTGAAAAGCGAAGGGTTTAGAAGGGACATGCCACCCAGAGGATGGTAGGGGCCTGTGCTGCATTGTCCAGGAGGGGAATTGTGGGAGAAATCCTCAAAACTGTCACAAAGTACTTGGACAAGCACTGAAAGGTCATAACATTCAAGACCATGGACGAAGTGCTGGGGACTGAGACTTGTGCTGCTTTTAGAGTAATTTTGGACCAAAGGGGACATTTACCCCGTATGATGCCATCACTTTATTAATTTGAATGTAAGGTTCCGATTTTTGTTTCGTCTTGGTTTTGAGAAAATGTGACCGAGTGGAAGTTCCAGCTGTTGGTGTGGTCGGTATCAGCTTCAGGTTCTGTATTAGAGTGCTCATTCACAGAGAATTTCCCAAATGAGTTGTATGACTGGATCAACAAGGAAAGCTGTGGGATAACAGTGTGCAGTGGAACAGCTCTCAAGGAGCTCGACAACATGAGATATTAAATGTCTGAATAACCTCAGCAGAATGAAGGTCATCACTGAAAAGAATATCGAAACATATTTCGATGCTGATGGGACTGATAGTGAGTGAAATATTGCAAGTATTATTGTTGAAGACAAATTGGAATGAACATTTGAGACCTAACAGGATCAGATTCGGGCGGCACAGTGGCACAGTGGTTAGCACTGCTGCCTCACAGCGCCAGATACCAGGGTTCAATTCCCGCCTCAGGCGACTGACTGTGTGGAGTTTGCACATTTTCCCCGTGTCTGCGTGGGTTTCCTCCGGGTGCTCCGGTTTCCTCCCACAGTCCAAAGACGTGCAGGTCAGGTGAATTGGCCATGCTAAATTGCCCATAGTGTTAGGTAAGGGGTAGATGTAGGGATATGGGTGGGTTGCGCTTTGGCGGGGCGGTGTGGACTTGTTGGGCCGAAGGGCCTGTTTCCACACAGTAAGTAATCTAATCTAATCTATGATTAATCCAGTCTTTGGGGTATTCAAATAGACTTAAATCTCAATGCTATCACTTCATTAAAATAAACCTGTTGTCATTAATTGTTTGTTCAAAATGATATAAAAACATATGATCACGGTTTCCCAGTGGAGATACCACACAATATAAAACAAAGTCTCAGGAACTGTGTCAGCTCCATCTTCGAGAGAATTCTCCCATTCCGACAGATTGCCAGCAGCAGGAAGGGAAAGGTTGTGTCACAAACAACGAAATGGATCTTCTCAGGGGAAGGGTGGGTCAGGTGTTTGACACCATCCTCACTGTCGTTGGGGTTCCTGGTAAGTCTTGTAACAACTTAACTCATATAAAACTCAGCACTGAATCATCCTTATTTCAACAACAACTGATAATAATATATTTCCATTTATCAAGGCAAATCCCACTGTCAGACGTTAGTGTCCTCACTAACTGAGTTTAAAGTGAATAGTTTGTCAGTTCGGAGGCTCCTCAGTAATGTACAGCATTGTGTGTTTCCCTATACTGTGCAGAATGGGTTTACACTGAGGCCACATTGATGGAGTTTGGCTAAGCATGGCCCCTGGCTGGTCTAGAAAGTGTTTCGGAAGACCACTCTCTCTCTGTGGTAGTTCACAGCCTGCTATCGGTCAGATGGGTTTTTTAGATTAGATTAGATTAGATTACTTACAGTGTGGAAACAGGCCCTTCGGCCCAACAAGTCCACACCGCCCCGCCGAAGCGCAACCCACCCATACCCCTACATCTACCCCTTACCTAACACTACGGGCAATTTAGTATGGCCAATTCACCTGACCTGCACATCTTTGGAGTGTGGGAGGAAACCGGAGCACCCGGAGGAAACCCACGCAGACACGGGGAGAATGTGCAAACTCCACACAGAGAGTCGTCTGAGGCAGGAAATCTCAATGCTATCACTTCATTAAAATAAACCTGTTGTCATTAATTGTTTGTTCAAAATGATATAAAAACATATCATTCTCTCGGAGATGGAGCTGACACAGTTCCTGAGACTTTGTTTTATATTGTGTGGTATCTCCACTGGGAAACCGTGATCATATGTTTTTATGTTTTGTAACAACCCACCTCGCAGTGACACCTGGTGTTTCCCATTCCTTGATGGAAAGGGATTGTGTTGGTGGATCTTGTTCAGGCAGCTCGCTCCAAATGGGAGCTCAGATACAGCAGGACAATGGGTGGGTTCAGCAGGTCAGAAGGAATGAGGAGATAATGGGGACTGCAGATAGAGCGTGGTGCTGGAAAAGGCCCAGCAGATCAGGGAGCATCTCAGGAGGAAGGGAGTCAAGGTTTCAGGCAGGACCCTTCTTCAGGACAGTTACAGTGACCAATGTTTCATGGATTCAGGTTTTATTTGCTGAAGGCTGTGCTGTACCATCGTGAACAGGTGGGCGGAGAGGGGGGGAGTTCAGTCAAATGTTGAAGTTTTTCTGATTGTGGTAAGTATTCAACCTGGTACAATGTGAATGGATTCACTGCTGAACACCTTTATGGTTCAGATCATCAGGATGGTCAATCCGGTGCAAGAAGGATCACTCCTGTTTGTACTGTTATCTTTGTTGTCAGCTGCTTGACCATTGATTGTTCTGCGTGGTTCACTGTTGCTTTTTCCTTTGATCGATTTGTTGCCATTTGTTTCCATGAGATGAAAACTAAGTATTGCACAGGGAAAACTGCAACCAGGGTTCTAGCAACAATCTGCATCTTCTTTTTGTTAAAGAACATTCCCAACTCCTTTGTACATAAACCTGGAAAGATCATCAACAATGTTCCATGGTACTGTTATACCAGGTCTAATTATTATTAGGACCCTCGGTGGAGAAGTTTTAATTATTTTCAGACTTTTTTAACACCATTGTTCCCAATCACTTTTATTCTCTTTATCAACATTCTGATTGTCAGACATATCTTCGAGGCCATTAAGGTGCGGAAGGAACTGAGAGGTCAGAGAAAAACAGAGAATGATCCAGAGGTAGAGAGCAGGAAGAATTCTGTGGTTTTACTCTTTGCCATATCTGCCAGCTTCATACTTCTCTGGTTGTTGCATATTTTATATTTCTTTAATGTTGGTTACTCCTTGGATTCTGTTTCTTTTGGTCTCTTTGTTCAGATTGGATATATGCTGAGGAACTTCAGTTGCTGCACAAATGCCCTTATTTATGTGGTGACACAGAAACATTTCAGAGACCAGTTAAAGTACACCATGACATATCCAGTGAGAACAATAATTCAATTGGTGAATCAATCCAAGTAACTGAGAGCCAACATTAGGTGCAGCAGAGAACGGAACGAGGAGTCCACGTGAGGAATGGACTGAAAGGAGAAGGAGGAGCAGCAACATGATAACACTCCTTTCCTCATGGACAAGGAATGACTCCATCTGAGGAGCAAAATGAAAGAGCCTGGAGGTGGAAAGCCAGTGTAAAGTGCTGTTAGTAATCAGCAACAATTAGTAGGAAGTGGAGGAACAAAAGCAAACCCAAAAGATGAATTAGATATGCACAAAAGCTACATTCATCTTCAAGTAATCCGTTCTCAGTGAGTGAAGTGGGTAGAAAAATAAATAATATGGAGAAAGGTGAGTGTTAGATGAGATCGGATTAGATTCCTCAGAGTATGGAAGCAGGCCATTTGGCCCAACAAGTCCACACTGACCCTCTGAAGAGTAACCCACCCAGACCCATTCCCCTATATTTACCGCTGACTAATGCACCTAACACTGTGGGCAATTTAGCATTACCAATTCACCTGACCCACACATCTTTGGATTGAGGGAGGAAACTGAAGTACCCTGATGAAACCCACGCAGACACGGGGAGAATGTGCAAACCCCACCCAGACAGTTACCTGAGACAAGACAGTTCACTGCAGGACAGAGAGGGAAATGCAACGACAGGCTCCTGTCCACTCTTCCTCACTGAATTCTCTGAGCCACACATCTGGGCAAATTAACAAAATACATGAGAAGTTTAAAAGGGGAAATAACATAGTGTCAGGACTCTGTGTCTTTTAGTTACACATTTATTTCCAACAATAACATACTTTGTTTCCATTCAATTCCTCACACTAAACATAAAACACAGAACATTACAGCGCAGGACAGGTCCTTCAGCCCTCGATGTTGGTGAGTGCACTACTGTTGCAGGCAGGGTTTTCCATGGCCCTACTCCTCTGAGTAAATAAACTACATTGGACATCTGTCCTATATCCATCACCCCTCAATTTAATGCTATGTCCCCTCGTATGAGCCATTGTCATCTGAAGAAAAAGGCTCTCACTGTCTTACGTTAACTAACTCTTTGATTATCTTATATGTCTCAATTAGGTCACCTCTCAAACTTCTTGTTTCTAATAAAAACCGCCTCAAATCCCTCAGCCTTTCCTCCTAAGACCTTCCCTCCATAGCAGGCAATCCTAGTAAATCTTCTCTGAAACCTTTCCAAAGGTTTCACATCCTTCCCACAATGCAGTGACCAGAACTGTAAACAATACTCTAATTGCAGTCGCACCAGAGTTTTGGACAGCTGCAACATGACCTTGTGGCTCCAAAACCTAATCCCTCTCCCAATAAAACCTCACACACCGTATGCCTTCTTTCCTCGACATCTTTCCTTTCCTTGACATCTCTGGAACCATTTGGAGGCCTATAGACAACACCCAACAGGGTGACCTCTCCTTTCCTGTTTCTAACTTCAGCCCATTCTACCTCAGTAGATGAGTCCTCATCAAATGTCCTTTCTGCCACCATAATACTGTCCTTGACTAACATTGCCATGCCTCCCCCTCTTTTACCATCTTCCCTGTTGTTACTGAAACATCTGAACCCCAGAACTTGCAACAACCGTTCCTGTTCTATTCATGTCTCCGAAACGGCCACAACATCGAAGTCCCAGATACCAACCCATCCTGCAAGTTCATCCACCTTATTCCAGATGCTCCTGACATTGAAATCAATTTCCTGCTGGCTGGTGCACTCTTGTGACCATGAAACCATATTTCTGACCTCACTACCCTCATCCCCCTGGACACTCCAACTACAATTTTAGTTCCCATCCCTGGCTGAATTAGTTTTGACCCTCCTGAAGAGCAATATCAAATTTCCCCACCAAGGTTATTGGAACCCTTCTGGTTCAAGTGCAGACCATCCTGTTTGTAGAGGTCCCACCTACCCCAGAATGAGCCCCAATTATCTAAGCCTCCTGTATCATCCCTGTAGCCACGTGTTCAACTCTCTCTCTCTCTCTCTCTCTACCTATACCTTGCCTCGCCAGCACTGTGCACGGGCAACAAACCAGAGATAACAACTTTGTTTGTTCTAGCACCAAGCTTCCACCCTAGCTCCCTGAATTTCTGCCTTAAGTCCCTACCCATGTCGTTAGTGCCTATGTGGACCACACCCTGGGGCTGCTCCCCGTCACCCTCAAGGGGCTCCTTATGGGTGGCCCAGTGACTTTGTGGTTAGCGCTGTCACCTCACAGCACTCAGGGCCCGGGTTCAATTCCAGCCTTGGGCGACGATCTGTGTGGAGTTTGTACATTCTCTGTGTCTGCATGGGGTTCCTCCAGGTGCTCCAGTTTCCTCCCACAACCCAAGCATGGGCAGGTTAGGTGAGTTGGCCATGCTAATTTGGCCATAGTTTTCCGGGATGTGTAGGTTAGGTGCATTAGTCAGGGGTAAATATAGGATAATAGGGTAAGGGAATGGGTCTGGGTGGGTTACTCTTCGGAGGATCGATGTGGACTTGTTGGACAGAAGGGCCTGATTCCACACTGTAGGAATTCTATGATTCGATGATTCTGAAAATAGGATCCGAGCTATCACGAGCCCTGGCACCTGGGAGGTAACACTCCAACCATGAGCCTCTCGTTCCCACAGAACCTCCTGCCTTTCCCCCTAATTATGGAGTCCCCAATGACTAATGCTCTGAGCAACAGGAACAGACTCGGTGTCCGATACCTGTACCCCAAGGCTTACCCCTGGTAAGCTCCCCCCCCCCAAAACTGTATCCAAAATGGTCTGCTTGTTATTGAGGGGAATGGCCCCAGGGGATCCCTGCACTGCCTGCTGGTTCCCTTTCCATCCCCTGACTGCAACCCATCAGCCCTTTTCTTGGGCCTGAGGTGCAACTACCACCCTGTAACTCCTCTCATTAACTCCCCCGCCTCCAGAATGATCCAAAGTTCATCCAGCTCCAGCTCCAGTTCCCTGAAGCGTTTTTCAAGGAGCTGCTTTTGATTGCACTTCCCGCAGATGGAGTCAGCAGGGTGTTATGACACGGGATAAACCCCTCTGTTAATTTAAACCCAACACACAGAGATGTTCACCTCTTGCTGTAACCTGTTAAATTTCAAGAGGCAAAGGACCACCCCAGTTTTCACTACTTCAAATAAAAATTCACAATTTTATTCTTTAAGTTCAACAGAGAACGTTAGAAAACTATTTACAACTCCTTTTTCTTAAACCTGTCTTTTACCGCCCACTCCACAATACTGGGCTGATTTAAAAAAAACTCGAAGTTTTCAAAAAAAAGTTACATTTCAAATCCAGTCAGCTTTGTCGATTCTCCTTTGTAGACTTTCCTCTGTCTAGGTCGGTTTTTCTTTGGTCTTCTCCTGCACAGCGTTTCTTACGGACAGATACCAAAAGATCGGATCATTTCATTGGTGTGATGTTATCAAAACAATAAATTAAAATTTGATTGGATTTTGGTATCTGGGGCAGAATTTAAACTAATTGGTCGAATTTGAATTTGTTTTTGTTCCATGGCAATGCAACTGCAGCTATTTGTTTCAACCAAGTGTTAGATTTTTAAATTGTTCAGGACACACTGTGCTTTCAGTCAGGCCTTGCGAGCTTCCTCTCACTCTCAAAGGTACAGGACACACCTACATCTTCATAACACCTCCCCACTTAAGAAAAAAATGAGCCATCATAATGAAAAGTTGGCTTCATTTTTTTCTCTATTTCCAAACCACATTACCATGACGTACATATGACTTTAACCAAAGTTCATATTAACTTCTTCCCATATGTATATAAAACATTGAATAGACACCAATACATTATTAGTTAAATCCGTGATACCGCATCTGTGATTACATTCTTGTGACCCGCAACATGACGGGTTGCACCTGAACCAGAAGGGCACCAATATCCTGGGGGGTAGGTTTACTAGCACTCTTCGGGGGGGTTTAAACTAATTTGGCAGGGGGATGGGATCCTGACTTGTAGTCCAGCAAGTAAGCTAGCTGTGTGTCAGGATGCCCAAGACTGTAGGGAGGCTGTGGAGAAGGTAGCACTGACAGGGACTACTTGCGGACACAGAGATGGGCTCAAGTGCGTATACTTCAACGCAAGGAGTATCAAAAATAAGGTGGGTGAACTTAAGGCGTGGATCGGTACCTGGGACTATGATGTTGTGGCCATCACGGAAACATGGATAGATGAGGGACAGGAATGGCTATTGGAGGTTCCTGGTTACAGATGTTTCAGTAAGATTAGGGAGGGTGGTAAAAAAGGAGGGGGGGTGGCATTGCTAATTAGAAATGGTATAACGGCTGCAGAAAGGAAGTTTGAGGGGGATCTGCCTCTGGAGGTAGTATGGGCAGAAGTCAGAAATAGGAAAGGTGCAGTCACCTTGTTGGGTGTTTATTATAGGCCCCCCAATAGCAGCAGAGATGTGGAGAAACAGATTGGGAAACAGATTTTGGAAAGGTGCAGAAGCCACAGGGTCGTAGTCATGGGTGACTTCAACTTCCCAAATATTGATTGGAAGCTCTTTAGATCAAGTAGATTGGATGGGGCGGTGTTTGTGCAGTGTGTCCAGGAAGCTTTTCTAACGCAGTATGTAGAGTGTCCAACCAGAGGGGAGGCCATATTGGATTTGGTACTCGGTAATGAACCGGGACAAGTGGTGGGCTTGTTAGTGGGTGAACATTTTGGTGATGGTGACCACAATTCTGTGACTTTCACCTTGGTTATGGAGAGAGATAGGTGCGCACAACAAGGAAGATTTTACAATTGGGGGAAGGGAAATTACGATGCTGTAAGACAGGATTTGAGGAGCATACGTTGGGAGCATAGGCTGTCAGGGAAGGATGTGGTGGAAATGTGGAACTTTTTCAAGGAGCAGATACGATGTGTCCTTGATATGTATGTACCGATCAGGCAGGAAAGAAATGGTCGTGTGAGGGAGCCTTGGTTGACGAGGGAGGTTGAATGTCTAGTAAAGAGGAAGAAGGAGGCTTACATAAGGTTGAGGAAACAGGGTTCAGACAGAGCAGTGGAGGGATACAGGATAGCCAGAAGGGACCTGAAGAAAGGGATTAGGAGAGCTAAGAGAGGGCATGAAAAATCCTTGGCGGATAGGATCAAGGATAACCCCAAGGCATTCTATGCGTATGTGAGAAACCTGAGAATGACGAGAACGAGGGTAGGTCCGATCAAGGACAGTAGTGGGAGACTGTGTATTGAGTCGGAAGAGATAGGAGAGGTCTTGAACAAGTACTTCTCTTCAGTATTTACGAACGAGAGGGACCGTATTGTTGAAGAGGAGAGTGTGAAACGGACTGATAAGCTAGAAGAGATACCTGTTAGGAAGGAAGATGTGTTGGACATTTTGAACAACTTGAGGATAGACAAGTTCCCTGGGCCTGACGGGATATATCCTAGGATTATGTGGGAAGCAAGAGAGGAAATTGCAGTACCGTTGGCAATGATCTTCTCGTCTTCACTGGCAACGGGGGTGGTACCAGGGGACTGGAGAGTAGCGAATGTTGTGCCCCTGTTCAAAAAAGGGAATAGGGATAACCCCGGGAATTACAGGCCAGTTAGTCTTACTTCTGTGGTAGGCAAAGTAATGGAAAGAGTACTGAGGGATAGGATTTACGAGTATCTGGAAAGACACTGCTTGATTAGGGACAGCCAGCACGGATTTGTGAAGGGTAGGTCTTGCCTGACAAGTCTTATTGAATTCTTCGAGGAGGTGACCAAGCATGTGGATGAGGGTAGAGCAGTGGATGTAGTGTACATGGATTTTAGTAAGGCATTTGATAAGGTTCCCCATGGTAGGCTTATGCAGAAAGTCAGGAGGCATGGGATAGAGGGAAATTTGGCCAATTGGATAGAAAACTGGCTAACCGGTCGAAGGCAGAGAGTGGTGGTAGATGGTAAATATTCAGCCTGGAGCCCGGTTACAAGTGGAGTTCCGCAGGAATCAGTTCTGGGTCCTCTGCTGTTTGTAATTTTTATTAATGACTTAGATGAGGGAGTCGAAGGGTGGGTCAGTAAATTTGCAGATGATACGAAGATAGGTGGAGTTGTGGACAGTGAGGAGGGCTGTTGTCGGCTGCAGAGGGACTTAGATATGATGCAGAGCTGGGCTGAGGAGTGGCAGATGGAGTTCAACCCTGCCAAGTGTGAGGTTGTCCATTTTGGAAGAACAAATAAGAATGCGGAATACAGGGTTAATGGTATGGTTCTTAGTCAGGTGGAGGAACAGAGGGATCTTGGGGTCTATGTACATAGTTCTTTGAAGGTTGCCACTCAGGTGGATAGAGTTTGTAAGAAGGCCTATGGAGTATTATCGTTCATTAGCAGAGGGATTGAATTCAAGAGTCGTGAAGTGATGTTGCAGCTGTACAGGACTTTGGTTAGGCCACAGTTGGAGTACTGTGTGCAGTTCTGGTCGCCACACTTTAGGAAAGATGTGGAAGCTTTGGAGAGGGTGCAGAGAAGATTTACCAGGATGTTGCCTGGAATGGAGAGTAGGTCGTACGAGGATAGGTTGAGAGTTCTCGGCCTTTTCTCGTTGGAACGGCGAAGGATGAGGGGTGACTTGATAGAGGTTTATAAGATGATCAGAGGAATAGATAGAGTAGACAGTCAGAAACTTTTTCCCCGGGTACAACAGAGTGTTACAAGGGGACATAAATTTAAGGTGAAGGGTGGAAGGTATAGGGGAGATGTCAGGGGTGGGTTCTTTACCCAGAGAGTGGTGGGGGCATGGAATGCGCTGCCCGTGGGAGTGGTAGAGTCAGAATCATTGGCGACCTTTAAGCGGCATTTGGATAGGTACATGGATGGGTGCTTAATCTAGGTTAGAAGTTCGGCACAACATCGTGGGCCGAAGGGCCTGTTCTGTGCTGTATTGTTCTATGTTCTATGTTCTATGTTCTATGTATGATTTTTTAATTAAAAGTCTGTCACGTAACACCCCAATGAAATAGTCTCATTTCCTTGTCTTTAAAGCTATCCAAGAGGATTGTGATCCGTGTGCACAACCGTCTCTGACACATTGTTTGTGATGTCCACATTAAAATGTCGTAAGGCCAGTACCAAACTCAATAGTTCTTTTTCGAACATAAAGTATTTTTTCTGGTGGATGTTGGGTTTCTTTGAAAAGTAACCACCTGGCAGTTCAATCCCATCCTTATCTTCCTGCATCAGTACACTCCAACTCCTGTGTCACGAGCATCCATGGCAACTTTGAAAGGTTTAGTGTAGCTACAACTGGTGTGATGGTTAATAATGCTTTGAAATGACCGAATGCCTCCTGGCATCGTTCTGCCCACCAAAACGCTGGGTTATTATTCAGCAAATTGGTAAACAATGCCACTACACTGCTGAAGTTTGGAAAAAACTTCTGATAGAATCTGCTTAGTCCCAAGAATTGTTGTACCTCTTTGTTCAAGGTTGGTTGTGGAAATTCCTTGATGGCCTTCATCTTTGCTTTCCATGGGGGTCAACCTTCCATGACTGAAGTTACATCCCAAGAATGTCACCTCTGCTTTCATAAATTCAGTTTTGTTTAAGTTTGTTACCAGTTTTTGCTTCTTGTAGTCATTCAGAGTTCTGCCAACCGTATCATGTGACTTTTCCAGGACTTACTAAAGATCACTACATCGTCCCCATACACCGCACAGTCTGTTAACCCAGCCACAACTTTGTTCAAGAGTCTTTGGAATGTGGTGGGTGCATTGTTCATTCCAGAAGGCATCACCTTGAATTGATGTAGCCCATTTGGGGTTACAAACACAGAAATCTCTATCACCATCTCTGACAAAAGGAACCACGCAGTAAGTCTAACTTTGTGATGTAACTGGCTTGTCTGATATGAGTCCGATTTTGTAACGTTGTTCACCTTCTGATAATCCACAAAAAATCATTGAGTCCTGTTTGGTCTGAGAACTGTGATGATTGGCAAACTCCACTCACTCTGGTTCGGTTCAATGCTGTTCTTGTCAAGCATGGCCTCTACCTCCATCTGGACCTGTCTGGCTTTGAAAACATTAAGCCAATAGGGGTATTGTTTTATCAGAACAGTATTCCCTATGTCCACTTCATGTCCAACAGTATTAGTCCTCCCCATCTGATTCCTACATATGTCTTCAAACTGCAGGAACAAACCTTTCAACTGTGTTCTATGCTCCTGAGACCGACAGCTCACTAACCTGTCCAACTCCTCGAGGATTTCTTCATTTTTTAACATATTTTGAGACACATCAAAGTTCACAGTATCCGGATTTGATTCCTCGCTCTGTGGGGCAGTAACTAACCCACTTCTCCAGTTCTTTCTCTCCAGCATAATGAGGTTTCAGCATGTTCACATGACATCCCCAGGACAGTCTTTCTTCCATCTGACATCTTTACTAGATAGATCACCTGACTCAACTTTTTCTCAATCTGATAGGTCCCCTAAACTTGGTTTGAAAGGGATCGCCTATTGCCTGTAACAATACTAACACATCATCCCCTCGGGAAAATGTCTGAGTCTCAGAGCTTTTAATCTGCCACCTGCTTCATTCAACACTGTGCCCTCTTTATGTGCTGTTTAGCTAAATCATCAACTCGATTTAGTGTCTCCATCACCTTTGATACGTAATCTAAATGTGAGATCTCTGACTTTGGTCCTGTTAATTTCTCTTTGATTAATTTCAAACAGCCTCTCACTTCATGTTGAATATTAACTCAAAGGGAGTAAAATGAGTAGATTTATTTGGGGCAAACAATATGAATGGGATACCTTTACCCCAGTCATTCGGGTAATCCTGACAGTATGTTGTCAACATGGTCTTCAAGGTCTGATGCCACCTTTCTGAAGCTCCCTGGGGTTCAGGATGATATTCACTGGATTTAAAATGCTGTATGCCGAAGCTATCTCTAATCTCCTTAAACAGCCTCGCAGTAAAATGTGACCCTTGATCCAACTGAATCTCTCTGGGTAGCCCATACTGTGTGAACAAAGCTACTAACTCTTCTCCCATCTTTTTTGCCTTGATACTCCGTAATGGAATTGCCTCCGGAAATCTGGTTGACACATCCATTATAGTTAACATGTACTGGTTCCCACTTTTAGTTTTTGGGAGAGGACCTAGACAATCAATTACAACCCACGCGAAAGGGAATTGACAACAGAGGGGCTGGTTTTGTTACTGACTGGGGCTTACCTACCATTTGTCATGTATGACACATACAGCAAGACCACATCGTTGTGCATTCCAGGCCAATAAAAATGTTTTTGTACCTTTGCCTGAATCTTTCATACCCCTCGGTGACCTCCTACAGGAAGTTCATGTTCTCACTGTAACACTTCCTGTCTGTATGCTACCGGCAACACAACCTGGTGCACTTTGGCCCATTTCTCCTCTGCACTAACCTGCCGTGGTCTCCATTTCTATTTGAGGATTCTATCTTTCAGATAATAACCCTCAGGAATACACTCTGCCTCCTTTTCAGAGTACACAACCACACATATCTCTTTTATTGCCTTGTCTTGCTGTTGCAAGTCCCTTAGCCTTTCAGGACTAAACGCTTCTGTCTGACCCTCTGCCTGTTCAGGTTTTTCTGCACCATTACATCAAACAGGGAATCCACCAACTGAATCTCAACTCCTTCATCTTTCTCTTCAGTTTTTGCTTCTTGCTGTGACTTATGTTAGTGGGATCTTGTTACGACACAATCTGGGAAAATATCAGGATATTTTTCTTTTAACTCCTCAGTTTCTTGATCTTCCTTGGGCTTCAACACAAGAAGGGATGTCACTCCCACCTTGGATCCTGCCAAATCATTCAGAAGAACTAACTGAATTCCTGGAACCAACACTCTGTCAAACTCTGACTGTTACGCTCCCAGGTCAAACCAAGAACTGCAGATGCTGGAAACCAGAGTCTAGATTAGACAGTGGTGCTGGAAAAGCACAGCAGATCAGGCAGCGTCCGAGGAGCAGGACTGTTAATCTCCCAGCCTTGAGTTGGCACTGCAACCTGATCTTACATCAGGGAATGTTACATTTCTGTCTGTCTTTCCCACAGATTACCAAACTCTCGGGTAACCGATCAGGAAGTATGCAAATTCGCTCATCTCTTACACAATCTAACCAGTCTCTAATTATGTTCCTCAAAATTATAATTTCTTGTTCTCTCCCTGTTCTCTCAGAGTAACCTTTACCCACAAAGGTGAATTCTTTGTAGAGATCAGATACTAACCCCATACCCAGCCCCTGCCTCGGCTGTGCACTCTCCTGCAGCTCCTCGGCTCTTCTTGGGGTCTCCTTTACTACCTTCACTAAGGCCACTGGCTCAGCTCCTTTTCCCACATCTTTTCCCACAATGCCTTTCTTCAACAACCAGCACTGTGACTTGACATGTGTCACTTTCCCACAGTGGGAACACCTGAGGCCTTTCACCTCCTTTCCAGCCTCTTGGGCTTGTTTTCTAACCTGTGGTAAATATTTACATGTTCTCTACTTTTTGTTTCATCGTGTAGGATCTCCCCTTCTCCCAACTTCTATCCCACACAGGGTGAAATTCTGCCCGGAAGCTTCTCTTATACACCAATGTGTATTCATCTGCTAATCCTGCTGCACTTCTCACTTCCTGAACTTTAAGTTCCTCCACTTGAATTCTTACCATCTCTGGAAGTGAGTTTTTAAACTCCTCCAGCAGAATAATCTCTCAGAGCCTCATAGGTCTTCTCTATCTTTAAGGCTCACAGATATCTCTCATATTGATTATGTTTCATTCTTTCAAACTCAACTTAAGTTTGACGTGGTTCCTTCTTTATGTCTCTGAACCACTGTCTGTACGCTTTTGGGACCAATTCATAAGAACTCATAGAGTCATAGAGATGTACAGCATGGAAACACACCCTTCAGTCCAACCCATCCATGCCGACCAGATATCCAACCCAATCTTATCCCACCTGCTAGCAGCTCCCCCATATTCCTCCAAACCCTTCCTATTCATATACCCATCCAAATGCCTCTTGCAATTGTATTAGCCTCCACCACATCCTCTGGCAGCTCATTCCATACACGTACCACCCTCTGCGTGAAAAAGTTGTCCCTTAGGTCTCTTTTATATCTTTCCCTTCTCACCCTAAACCTATGCCCTCTAGTTCTGGACTCCCTGACCCCAGGGAAAAGACTTTGTCTATTTATCCTATCCATGCCCGTCATAATTTTGTAAACCTCTATAAGGTCTCCCCTCAGCCTCCGACCCTCCAGGGAAAACATCGCCAGCCTGTTCAGCCTCTCCCTGTAGCTCAGATCCTCCAACCCTGGCAACATCCTTGTAAATCTTTTCTGAACCCTTTCAAGTTTCACAACATCTTTCCGATAGGAAGGAGACCAGAATTGCACGCATTATTCCAACAGTGGCCTAACCAATGTCCTGTGCAGCCGCAACATGACCTCCCAACTCCTGTACTCAATACTCTGACCAATAAAGGAAAGCATACCAAATGTCGTCTTCAATATCTTATTTACCTGCGACTCCACTTTCAAGGAGCTATGAACCTGCACTCCAAGGTCTTTGTTCAGCAACACTCCCTAGGACCTTACCATTAAGTGTAGAAGTCCTGCTAAGATTTGCTTTCCCAAAATGCAGCACCTCGTATTTATCTGAATTAAACTGCATCTGCCACTTCTCAGCCCATTGACCCATCTGGTCCAGATCCTGTTGTAATCTGAGGTAATCCTCTTCACTGTCCACTATACTTCCAATTTTGGTGTCATCTGCAAACTTACTAACTGTACCTCTTGTGCTCACATCCAAAACATTTATGTAAATGACAAAAGGTGGAGCATCCAGCACTGATCCTTGTGGCTCTCCACTGGTCACAGGCCTCCAGTCTGAAAAACAACCCTCCACCACCACCCTATGCCTTCTACCTTTGAGTCAGTTCTGTATCCAAATGGCTAGTTCTTCCTGTATTCCATGAGATCTAACCTTGCTAATCAGTCTCCCATGGGGAACCTTGTCGAACGCCTTACTGAAGTCCAGATAGATCACATCTACTGCTCTGCCTTCATCAATCTTCTTTGTTACTTCTTCAAAAAATTCAATCAAGTTTGTGAGACATGATTTCTCACGCACAAAGCCATGTTGACTATCCCGAATCAGGCCTTGCCTTTCCAAATACATGTACATCCTGTCCCTCAGGATTCTCTCCAACAACTTGCCCACCACCGAGGTCAGGCTCACTGGTCTATAGTTCCCTGGCTTGTCTTTACCACCATTCTTAAACAGTGGCACCACGTTTGCCAACCTCCAGTCTTCCGGCACCTCACATGTGACTATCAATGATACAAATATCTCAGCAAGAGGCCCAGCAATCACTTCTCTAGCTTTCCACAGAGTTCTCGGGTACACCTGATCAGGTCCTGGGGATTTATCCACCTTTAACCGTTTCAAGACATCCAGCACTTCCTCCTCTGTAATCTGGACATTTTGCAAGATGTCACCATCTATTTCCCTACAGTCTATATCTTCCATATCCTTTTCCACAGTAAATACTGATGCAAAATATTCATTTAGTATCTCCCCCATTTTCTGTGGCTCCACACAAAGGCCGCCTTGCTGATCTTTGAGGGGCCCTATTCTCTCCCTAGTTACCCTTTTGTCCTTAATATATTTGTAAAAACCCTTTGAATTCTCCTTAATTCTATTTGCCAAAGCTATCTCATGGCCCCGTTTTGCCCTCCTGATTTCCCTCTTAAGTATACTCCAACTTTCTTTATACTCTTCTAAGGATTCACTCGATCTATCCTGTCTATACCTGACATATGCTTCCTTCTTTTTCTTAACCAAACCCTCAATTTCTTTAGTCATCCAGCCTTCCCTTTCACCCTGACAGGAATATACTTTCTCTGGATTCTTGTTATCTCATTTCTGAAGGCTTGTCATTTTCCAGCCATCCCTTTACCTGTGAACATTGGCCTCCAATCAGCTTTTGAAAGTTCTTGCCTAAAACCATCAAAATTGGCCTTTCTCCAATTTAGAACTTCAACTTTTAGATCTGGTCTATCCTTTTCCATCATTATTTTAAAATGAATAGAATTATGGTCGCTGACCCCAAAGTTCTCCCCCACTGACACCTCAGTCACCTGCCCTGCCTTATTTCCCAAGAGCTGGTCAAGTTTTGCACCTTCTCGAGTAGGTACATCCACACACTGAATCAGAAAATTGTCTTGTACACACTTAAGAAATTCCTCTCCATCTGAATCTTTAACACTATGGCAGTCCCAGTCGATGTTTGGAAAGTTAAAATCCCCTACCATAACCACCCTATTATTCTTACAGATAGCTGAGATCTCCTTACAAGTTTGTTTCTCAATTTCCCTCTGACTATTGGGGGGGTCTATAACACAATCCCAATAAGGTGATCATCCCTTTCTTATTTCTCAGTTCCACCCAAATAACTTCTCTGGATGTATTTCCGGGAATGTCCTCTCTCAGCACAGCTGTAATTCTATCCCTTATCAAAGATGCCACTCCCCCTCCTCTCTTGCCTCCCTTTCTATCCTTCCTGTAGCATTTGTATCCTGGAACATTAAGCTTCCAGTCCTGCCCATCCCTGAGCCATGTTTCCGTAATTGCTATGATATCCCAGTCCCATGTTCCTAACCATGCCCTGAGTTCATCTGCCTTCCGTGTTAGGCCCCTTGCATTGAAATAAATGCAGTTTAATTTATTAGTCCTACCTTGTCCCTGCCTGCCCTGTCTGACTCACTTCTGTTCACAGCTGGACCCGTCTCAGATCGATCTTTTTCCTCACTATCTCCTTGGGTCCCACCACCTCCCCCCTCCACCCCCCCCCCCCCCTTCCCCCACAACCTTACTAGTTTAAATCCTCCCGAAAAGTTCTAACAAATTTCCCTGCCAGTATATTAGTCCCCTTCCAATTTAGGTGCAATCCGTCTTTCTTGTACAGGTCACTTCTACCCCTAAAGAGATTCCAATGATCCAAACATATGAATCCTTCTCCCATACACCAGCTCCTCAGCCATGCATTCATCTGCTCTATCCTCCTATTCCTGCCCTCACTAGCTCGTAGCACTGGGAGTAATGCAGATATTACTACCCTTCAGGATCTCTTTTTAAAAATTTCTGCCTAACTCTCTGTAATCTCCCTTCAGAGTCTCAACCTTTTCCCTTCCAATGTCGTTGGTTTCAATGTGGACAATGACCTCTTGCTGGCCCCTCTCCCCCGTGAGAACATTTTGCACCCTCTCTGAGACTTCCTTGATCCTAGCACCAGGGAAACAACACACCATTCTGCTTTTTCTCTGTTGGCCACAGAAATGTCTGTCTGACTACAGAATCCCCGAATACAATTGATCTCTTGGAAGCCGATTTACCCCTCGTTGCATTAGAGCCAGTCTCAATACCAGAAACTTGACTGTTTGTTCTACATTCCCCTGAGAATCCATAACCCCTACATTTTCCAAAACAGCATACCTGATTGAAATGGGTATATCCACAAAAGACTCCTTCCCTAGGTGCCTATCCCTGTTACCCTTCCTGGAGTTAACCCATCTATGTGACTGTATCTGAGACTTTCCCCCCTTCCTGAGTGGTTAGCACTGCTGCCTCACAGCGCCAGAGACCTGGGTTCAATTCTGGGCAACTGACTGTGTGGAGTTTGCACGTTCTCCCCGTGTCTGCGTGGGTTTCCTCCGGGTGCTCCGGTTTCCTCCCACAGTCCAAAAGATGTGCCGGTCAGGTGAATTGGCCATGCTAAATTCCCCATAGTGTTAGGTAAGGGGTAGGGGTAGATGTAGATGTAGGGGTATGGGTGTGTTACACTTCGGCGGGGCGGTGTGGACTTGTTGGGCCGAAGGGCCTGTTTCCACACTGTAAGTAATCTGTAAGTAATCTAATCTAATCTATAACTGCCATCCATCACATACTGTTGCTGTTGCAAATTCCTCATCGCTTCTATCAGTCTCTCCAACTGATCCACTCAATCTGATAAGATTCGCATCCAACAGCATTTATGGCAGATATAATCCGCAGTAACCCTTAAACTCTCTTTAAACTGCCACAATTGACAAGAAGTACATATCACTGCAAAGGCCATTTTTGCTCCTTCACAATCTACAGACCCAGAAAATAACACCCTCTTATTCCTCTACAAACACTGCCCAGGTTAAATTCATACCTATGGCTTATATTTTAAGTTTAATCAAGAGACTTATCTCCAAAAGCATATAATCAAGAAAAAATCCACTATACTCACTACTGCAGCCTTTCTCTTGGACAGACTTAAAACAACAATTAACTTCTCTGATTCTGTGCTGTGAACTTCACCCAACAGTTCCTCCAAGATTAGTTGTGAATTTCACTGTTTGTTAATTTTCCCAGATGCACTCCGATATCCAGCGATACACAAATTCAAACAGCAAAGGCAGCAACTGTGCAGGTTCGTTCTCTCTCTCTCTCTCTCTCTCTCTCTCTCTCTCTCACACTCTCACTCTCACTCTACTCTAACAGATCAGTCCGACAAAGGGTCACATTTTACTGCTAGGCTGTTTAAGGAGGTTATGGATAGCTTTTGGTGTACAGCACTTTAATCCCAGTGAATATCATCCTGAATCCCAAGGAGCTTTCGAAAGGTGGTATCAGACCTTGAAGACCATGTTGAGAGTATACTGTCAGGATTACCTGCATGATTGGGATAAAGGTATCCCATTCGTGTTGTTTGCCATTAGAACTGCCCCAAATGAATCTATTCAGTTTACTCCCTTTGAGTTAATATTCAGTCGTGAAATGAGAGGCCCTTTGAAATTAATTAAAGAAAATTTGACAGGACCAAAGTCACAGATCTCACACTTAGATTATGTATCAGAGACGAGAGAAGAGATGAAATCGAGTAGGTAGCAGGTGGCAGATAAAAGCTCTGAGACTCGGACATTTTCCCAAGGGGGATGACATGTTAATATTGTTACCCAAGGTCAATGCCAACTCATATCCAATTCCCAGATTGGAGGACTGCATCGAGAAAGTCGGACAAGCCAGTTACATCACCAATTAATGCGTGGTCACTGGCAGGTACCTTTAGCAGAGTTGGTGAAAGAAATTTCTGTGTTTGTAACCCAGATGGGCTATATTAGTTTAAAGTGATGCCCTTTGGAATGAAGAATGTGCCCACCACATTCCAAAGACTCATGAACAGAGTTGTGGCTACGTTCACAAACTGTGCAGTCTATTTGGACAATGTAGTGATCTTTAGTAATTCCTGGAAAGATCATATTGTACAGTTGGCAGAGCTCTTTGAATGACATTGTGAAACTTGAAAGGGTTCAGTGAAGATTTACAAGGATGTTGCCAGGGTTGGAGAATTTGAGCTGTAGGGAGAGGTTGAATATGCTGGGGCTGTTTTCCCAGGAGTGTCAGAGGCTGAGGGGTAACCTTATAGAAGTTTGTAAAATCAGGAGTGGCATGGATAGGATCAGTAGACAAAGTCTTTTCTCTGGGGTGTCCAGAACTAGAGGGCACAGGTATAGGGTGAGAAGGGAAAGATAAAGAGGAGACCGAGATTGATAGGTTCTTGTTGTCTAGAGGAATTAAGGGCTACGGGGAGAACGCTGGCAAGTGGAGCTGAAATGCGCATCAGCCATGATTGAATGGCGGAGTGGACTCGATGGGCCGAATGGCCTTACTTCCACTCCTATGTCTTATGGTCTTATGGTCTTATGGTCTAAGGGACAACTTTTTCACACAGAGGGTGGCAAGTGTATGGAATGAGCTGCCAGAGGAAGTGGTGGAGGCTGGTACAATTGCAACATTTAAAAGGCATCTGGATGGGTACAAGAATAGGAAGGGTTTGGAGGGATATGGGACAGGTGCTGGCAGGTGGGACTAGATTGGGTTGGGATATCTGTTCAGCATGGACGAGTTGGACCAAAGGGCCTGTTTCCATGGTGTACGTCTCTATGACTCTGTGATTCTATGACTACGAGAGGCAAAACTAGTGACAGACTGAAATAAAATGGAACTTGCGAAAGCAGAGGTGACATTCTTTGGATGTAACATCGGTCATGGAAGGTTGACCCCATAGAACACAAAGACAAAAGCCATCAAGGAATTTCCACAACCAACCTGGAAGAAAGAGATGTTTCGATTCTTTGGACTCAACGGATTCTATCGGAAGTTTGTTCCAAACTTTAGCAGTGTAGTGGCACTGTTAACCGATTTACTGACGAAGAACACAAAGTTTCAGTGGACAGAACCATGCCAGGAGGTATTCGTTCATTTGAAATCGATATTAACCACCAAACCAGCTTTAGCTACAAGTGTTTCAAAAGCTTTTAAAGTCACTATCGATGCTAGTGACAGTGGAGTTGGAGCTGTACTCCTCCAGGAAGATGAGGATGGGATTGAACTGCCAGTTGGTTACTTTTTGAAGATGATCAACATCCACTAGAGAAAACACTCCACAATTGAAAAGGAACTATTAGGTTTGGTCCTGGCCTTCCAACATGTTAATGTGGATGTCATGAACAATGTGTCGGAGATGGTTGTATTCACTGACCACAATCCACTTACATTCTTGGAATGTTTTAAAGATAGGAGTCTGAGACTATTTCATTGGAGTCTTATGTTACAGACTTTCAATTTAAAAATCATACATGTTGCGGTTGGAAGAATGTAATCACAGATGCGTTATCGTGGATTTAACTGATAGCTTTTAGATGTGATTTGTCTTTATTTAATGTTTTATATATATCAGTATATGGGAATAAATTAAGGTGAACTGATATAAAAGTTATCTGTATGTTCGGGTAATGTGTTTAAAAGCTAGAAAAAGAAATGAAGCCATCTTTTCATTATGATGGTTCATTTTTTTCTTAAGGGGGGAGGTGCTATGAAGATGTGGGTGTACTTTAAGAGAGTTAAAAGCAGCAGAACTACCGGACACAGCACCAAGTGCTCTCAGTAAGGTAACAACGTAACACTCGGTCGATCAACTCAATTGGCTCGTTGCCTGTAGACAAAAACACAAATTTGAATTTGGCCAATCAGTGTCAATTATATCCCGAAAAATATCAAACTCCAATCCAGTTTGAATTGAGTATATTGACAATCTTAAAAGCCAATGACACAATCTGATGCTTTGGGATATAAGACTGGGAACAATTGAACAGTTGATAGGACAACTGCCAAGCCAACGACATCTGCACATTGCCCAGAAAAACAGCTCTCTTAAAAAAGGAACTTTATCAATCAGTAACCTGTGAAGCAGAAATTCCTAAGAAGAAGAAAAGACACAGGAAGATCCAAATCGATGAACAAAAAGCTGCCTGGTTTTGAGCTAAGAAGTGTTATTTTGTAAATCTTAATTGGGAGTTTTATTGGACTAGTATAGAAGGGAAGGTAAAGATAGGTTAGAGTGAGGACTTATACATAGTTGTTAGTTAATTATTCTGTGTTATACTTTAAGAAATAAAGCTGTTAACTTTTACTTTGAATAGTTCTTGGCCACTGGAAGTTTTACAGATTACTGTAAGGGATAAATCTTTTCTGTATTGCTGGTTTTAAATAAAGCAGGAGAGTTTACCCCATATCATAACAATACTTTATGAATGTTTGAATAACTAGCTGAAATAACCTCCTTTAATGAAGAAAGTGGTTCTAGAAAGATGTCAAAATCAGAATCATTAGGAATCACGATGAACTACGGCCAAAACTGCGAACTTGGAGATATTTAAGGAAGTGGCTTTTAAGAAGTGAAAACGTATCGACTAAGATGTTGAAAAGATGCAGAAACACCATTAACATATAATCTTTCACAGTTTTTATTCCTAACTTAGCCCAACCAGAAAAGGCAATGTCCACTAAAGATGGGGAAAAATATGATTTGCCATCAACGGCACCTTTGTAGAAAATGACTGAAAGCGAAAGTGACATCTAATTGAAACCAAATTTTAAGACAGGATAAAACAATTACATTGTTCGTGTTAATACAGATTGAAGAAAGGAGAGGTGAATTCAATAAAGTCTTCAATGTTACCGGGTGGGTGGAATTTGTCTCAATAGTCAACCAACTTGAGAAAGCATCAAGCTTCTCATATTGGAGCCAATAGTTCAAATTTCTTCAGTTTGCTGTTTTTCAGGAGCAGCGAGGAGAGAGGGAGAGAGGAGTGGGGGCTGCTGGGAGAGACGTTTCTGCTTTAAAAACTGACCTCATGAATAGGCTGAGCAGGAACGGACATGGGACTGCTGAGTGAGTGAAATAATATATTTGGGTGCTTGGCTTCCCCAAAATACTACTTAGGTGGCGTCTCCTACCCATCATCCTCCTCTCACCAAAACAAGGTTCTGTGTGCCGGATTGATAAGGTAACTAATTTTTCTTTTTTTTAATTTTTCAATAGTCTCTTTGGGAATTTAGAATAGTGGGAATGGTGGTTAGGGCAGTTGAATGTTCCTCCTGCAGAATGTGGGAGGTAAGGGACACCACTAGTGTCCCTTGTTAAGAAGGTGTAGGTGTGTCCTGTACCTTTGAGAGAGAGAGGGACGAAGTTCACAAGGCCTGACTGAAAGCACAGAGTGTCCTGAACAATTTAAAAATCTAACACTTGGTTGAAACAAATAGCTGCAGTTGCATTGCCATGGAACAAAAACAAATTCAAATTCAGCCAATCAGTTTAAACTCTGCCCCAGATACTAAACTCCAATCGAATTTGAATTTAGTGTTTTGATAACATCACACCAATGAAATGATCCGATGTTTTGGGGGATAAAACCAGACATTTTGAACAGTTAGGGGGAGCACTGCCATGAACCCCAACAAGAATAGATTGCAAATCGAATCATTCTCTGAAAGGTACCTGTCCGTAAGGTACGCTGTGCAGGAGAAGACTGAAGAACAACAGACCTAAACAGAGGAAAGTCTACAAAAGGAGAATCAACAAAGCTGACTGGACTTGAAATGTGATTTTGTTTTGCAAACTTAGTTGGGGCCTTTCTTTATCAGACCAGTATTGTAGAGTGGGCAGTAAAACATAGGTTATAAGAGAAAGGAGTTGTAAATAGTGGTCTAATGTTCTCTGTTAAACTTAAAGAATAAAATGGTTAATTTTTCCTTTAAATAGTGAAATCTGGGATGGTTCTTTGCCTGTTGAAATGTAACAGATTACAGCATGGGGTGAGCATCTCTGTGTGTCAGGTTTAAATTTGCAGAGGGGTTTACCCTGTGTCATAATAGTTTGGGGGATCGTCACCAGGATTTGAGCAGTTTGAGTCTCAAATTCATGATCTCAACATGTTCAGATAGATCCAATCTGAGACTTGGACAGATGTGAATAGATTTGGGATACAAAAAAAGCCCAGTTGGTTTAACCACTTGCCGATGAGTGTCCTACATCTTTCATAGGTGAGACAATTAGTTTAATTTTGGTTACCTGTGGTTGATTAAATTAAAAGTGAGAGAAATGGCTCTTAAAATTGCTAAGGAGGTTCTGGGGTTTGGAAATGATTCCCAAATTGGCCAAGAAATTTAGAAAGAAAAGGCCATACTCGTAGAATTAGCAAAGAGGTTAGAATTGGGTTTAACCAAGACCAAAAACAAAGCTGAATCTGTAAGAGAATTACTCAAACACTCAGGTGTGCCAGAGAAACAGACAAGTGGAGGACTGTCAGAAAAACTTCAATTACAATTGAGCAAAATGGAGTTAGAAGATAAACAAAGAGAGAGAGAAAGGAAAAGAGAGAGAGAGAAGGTTCTGAGCTAAACAAAGAGAGAGAGACAGAGAGAGAAAGCAAAAGAAAGAGAGAGAAGGTTCTTCCCTGAGCAAACAGAGAGAGAGTTTGAACATGAGAAGTTGCGGCTTAGTCAGAAAAGTCAAGTTAACAGGATGGAGATTAAAGGAGAAGGTAGTGATACATACAAATATGTCAAACTCTGCCACATTTTGATGAGAAAGATGTTGAAGCCTTCTTTATTTCATTGGAAAAAGTTTCTAGGCAGATGGAGTGGTCTGAGAATTTATGGGCAATGCTAGTTCAGGCTAAACTGGTCGGCAGAGCTAGTGAGAATTTGATACGCTGTCAGATGTGGGGTCAAGAGATTATGATGAGGTTAAATAGGTTATTTTTCATCTGCATTCTGGGTAATCCAAGATGGAGGATGGGAAAAATTTCTGGCTGTAAGAGCTGCTCCTTTTTTTTGAGGTATTTTAGGTGCTGGAGGTGATTTCCTCAAATTCCTGGAGCAGCAATTACTGTTTTATATGCTGTTGCATTGTTTTGGAACTTTGGGGAAAAAAAGTCAAAACAACAGCAGTTTAAAAGGGAGAAGAGCAGACAAAGGAAGCACATTGTGAGGACAGTGCAGGAGAGAGAGAGTGAGAGAGAGACCCATACCGTGTGAAGAAAGATACTAACACTCCTACTACCCTTTTAGCCTTGATACTCTGTAATGGAATTGCCCCTGGAAATCTGGTAGACAAATCCATTATGGTTAACATCTACTGGTTCCCACTTTTAGTTCTCGGGAGGGGACCTACACAATTGATTCTAATCTGCGTGAAAGGTTCTTCCAATGCGGGGATTGACAACAAAGGTTTTATTACTGCCTGTGGCTTCCCTAACATTTGTCATGTATGACAGGGATGGCCAAAGTTAACCATATCCTTGTGCATTCCAGGCCTTAGCCTGAGTCTTTTGTACCCCTACATGACCCCTAAAGGTAGTTCATGTGCTACCCGTAACGTCTCCTGTCTGTATGCTACAGGCAACACAATCTGGTGTACTTCGGCCTATTTCTCCTCTGCACTAAGCTGCCGTTTCTGTCTGAGGATTCTATCTTTTAGATCATAACCCTCCGGAATATTCTCTGCCTCCTTTTCAGAGTATGCATCCACATATATATGTTTTATCATCTTGTCTTGCTATTGCAAGTCTCTTCATCTTTCAGGAGTAATCCCGTCTGTCTATCCCTCTGCCTGGTCAGGTTTTTCTTGCACCATTCCATCAAGCAGGGTATCCGTAAACTGAACCTCAACTCCTTCATCTTTCTCTTTACTTTTTGCTTTGTGCTGTGTTTTATGAGAGTGGGATCTGGTTATCACACAGACTGGGAAAATACCAGGATATTTCTGCTTTAACTCCTCAGTTTCTTGGGCTTCCTTGGGCTTCTCCACAACAAAGGGTGTCACTCCCACCTTGGATCCTGCCAAATCATTCCCAAGGACAAACTGAATTCCTGGAACACTCTGTCAATCCCTCCCACTGTAACTTCCCCAACCTTGGGTTGGCACTCCAACCTGATCTTACTCAGGGAAACACTGAATTTCTGTCCATCTATCCCACAAATTACCACACTCTCGTGTAACAAATCAGAAAGAATGCATATTCGCTCATCCCTATTATCAGGGACTGGTTAGATCGTGTATCTCACAAAATTCTTGTCCTTCTCCCCCTGGTCTTTCTGAGTAACCTTTACCCACAGAGGTGAATTTTTTGTAGAGATCAGATACTAACCCCATACCCAGCCCCTGCCTCGGCTGTGCTCTCTCCTGCAGCTCCTCGGCTCTTATTGGGGTCTCCTTTACTACCTTCACTAAGGCCACTGGCTCAGCTCCTTTTCCCACATCTTTTCCCATAGTGCCTTTCTTTAATGAGCAGCACTGTGTCTGGACGTGTCCCACCTTCTGGCAGTGTAAACACCTTTTCCCAGTGCCCTTCTGAAACCACTGGCACTGTCATTTTCTGTGTCCCACTCCACTATAGTGAGGCCTTTCATCTCCTGTCCACCTCTTGGGATTCTTTATCCTGTGGGGAGATCATACCAGTGTGCTCTCTACTCTGGGTTCGTAGTGTGGGATCTTCTGTTCTCCCAACTTCTATCCCTGACTGGATGAAATTCTGGCCAGAAGCTTGTCTTATGCACCATCACGTACTCATCGGCTAATCCTGCTGCCCTTCTCACTTCCTGAACTTTCTCTACTTCCACGTGAATTCTTACCATCTCTGGAAGCAGGAGAAGACAAAGGCAGTCTGTACTAAACTATTTCTCTGATATCATTCTGTTTCTTTATTTGTTCCTTTCCATGAACCAGCTGATGCATTGCCGGGGAATCCAAGCCCAACCAGAGGGATTTCTGGACTCCCTCTCTGCACCCACCCAATGACCCAGCTCCCTCTCCGATTTCAATGCTCCTTCAAATCTACCTCTTCATATAAGTTATTGTCACCTGACCCAATATCTCATTCAGTGAATCAACATTATCATGACAAACTAAATAGGGTTAAAGGTCTTTTTAAATATCTTTGGGGACTGTGTTGTGGTAAAATGCACGGTGATGGTGCTATCATGGTCAGTGACCTGGGTTAGATTCCTGGCAATCTCAAGTTGAGATTTTTTTACAATAATCAATAGGAAACCCCAAAGAACAAAAGGAATTGGATCATTTTGAAAAAACATTTGGCTTTCATTCCAAGACAATAAAATGCAAAGCAGGAGTAGACAAAGACAGACTGGATGAAACTGTTTCCCTGCTGCATTCTCTCACACCTCCTCCCTCCCTCCCCCGTCTAATCCCACTGAGGTGGCACTGGCTGTGCTCCATCCCTGGGGGAGGTATGCCCTGGGTAGAGGAACCTGGGACTTGGGCAGAGAGGGTGCTCTGAGTGAGAGACCTGCAGATATTTCAAACAGGTTCTGGCAGCCATTGTCCCTTTCACCGTGTGCACTGAGCAGGGGGTGAGTATCGGTGTGTTTCTGTCTGTCTGTGTGTGAGAGAATGTGGGAAGTGTTTGAATCTCAATCCCAGTTTTGATCCTTTAACCTCACCCCCTCCCAGAACCAGCCCCTCCTGACGCAAGCCCCTGGAGCAGAGTCTGTCCCAAATGGGAGAGAGGAAGTGTGAGAGACCATCAAGAGAACTCAGACCAACCGGAATGGTGAATATCACCTCTTTAATCTCGCTACATCTTTCCTTATCTCCTGGCTGGACCTGTCTGATTTTTCCTCTTCCCCTCTCTCTGTGTCTCTCTTTGCCTCTGATTCTCACTCACTGTCTATATCATTCCATCTCTCTCTCTCTCTCCCTCTCAACCTTTCTCTCTCACATTATCTTTCTCTCTCTCTCCTGACAGACTCTCCTTTTTTTCTTTTTCTCTCTTCCTTCTTCCTTTGTCTCTGTTCTTTCCCACTCTCTTGCTTTCTTTCTTCTTCTCTCATTCTCTCTGTCTTTTCCTCTCTTCTTGATTTCTGTCTTTCAATCCTGAATCTACACCCCACACCCCCTTCAATTTTGGACAACCCCCCCACCCCCAATGCAAATTTGGCCCCTGTCCCCCTCCATGGCCCCTGTCTAATTACCCTCCCCTGAGTAGCTCCATCTATCCTGAACTGTCCCTCTGTAGTTCCTCCATTACACACCCATTGCATATAAAAACCCCTCGGTATCTCCGTCCATCAACAATACCCTTGCCCCGTGCTGTGACCCAGCCTCTGGACTGGAGGACAAAGTGAGCGTGTGAAGAGACTAACGTGTCTTTTGACTGCGTACCATAATGTCATGGAGTCAGAGAGTCATACAGCACGGAGACAGACCCTTCGGACCAACCAGACCACACCGACCATATTCCAAAACTAAACTATTCCCACCTGGCTGTGCTTGGCCCATATCCCTCCAAACCGTTCCTATTCATGAACTTATCCAAATGTATTTTAAACGTTGTAACTGTACCTGCATCCATCACTTCCTCTGGTAGTTCATTCTAAACGGAAACTACTAAAAATTTTGCCCCTCATGTCATTTTTCAATCTTTGTCCTCTCACCTTAGAAATATCCCCCTTTGGTTTGAACTCCCCACCCGAGGGAAAAGACCCTTGTCATTCTCCTTATCTATGCACCTCAAGGTTTTTTAAACATCAGTAATGTCACTCCTCAACCTCCAACACAACAGTGAAAAAAGTCCTCACCTTTCCAGTCCATGTTTATATCTGAAACCCTCCATTCCTGACAACATCTTGGTAAATCTTTACTGAACCCTCTCCAGTTTAATAATATCCTTCCTATCACAAGGTGATGAGAATTGCATACATTAAACCAGAAGAGGCCTCACCAATGCCCTGTAGAACTTCAATATAGTGTCAGTTCTGACATTGCTCCTGTACTCAAAGGTCTGTGCAATGAAGGCAAGTGTGCTAAATACCTCCTTAATTACCCTGTCTACCTGTGATGCAAACTTCAAAGAAATATGTCCCTGAACCCCAAGGTCTTTCTGCTCTGCAACACTACTCAGGACCTACCAATAAGTCCTGTCCTTGGTTGTATTACCACAATGCAATACCTCACCTGTATCCAAATTAAATTCCATCTGCCATCCCTCAGCCCTTTAGCCCAATTGATCAAGATCTCTTTGTAACCTCGGGTAACATTCTTCACTGTCTGTTTCACCAATTTTGGTGTTGTCCACAAACTTATTAACCATGCTCGCATATTCTCATCTAAATCATTCATTTCAATGACTAACAGAAGTGAAGCCAGTCCCGCTCCCTGTGGGACACCGCTGGTCACAGGCCTCCAGTCTGAAAAACAATGATCCACCATCACCTGCTGTCTTCTACCACCAAGCCAATTACATCCAATTGGCAAGCCCACCCTGAATCCCATGTGATCGAACTTTACTAACCTGTCTCCCATGCAGAATCTTGTCAAAGGCTTTATTAACGGCCAAGCAAACACCATCTACCACTCTGTCCTCATTGGTTTTTGTTACATCCAAAAAACAAACCTAACTAAGTGCGCCAGACATGATTTTCCTCACACAAAACCATACTGACCATCTCTAATCAATCCTTTCCTCTCCACCCTGTGTAAATCCTATCTTTCAGAATCATCTCCAAAAATGTGCCCACCACTGAAGTGAGACTCACGGGTTGATTGTTCCCAGGCTTCTCCTCACATCCCTTCTTAAACAATGGCATATTAGCCACACCCCAGTCCTCCAATTCTTCACCTGTGTTTATTGATGATACAAATATTTCTGCTAGGGGCCCTGTAATTTTCTCCCTAACTTCCCACAGTGTCCTGGGACACACTTGATCAGGTCCTGGAGGTTTACCTCCTGTTGTGTTTTTTAAGATCTCCAGCACTTCCTCTTCTGTACTGTAAACTTTTCCCAAAATATCAATATTTATTTCCCTGCTTTCTCTCGCATCCAATTCCTTCCCAACAGTAAAACAGAATTATTCATTTATATCCCTCCCATTTCTTGAGGTTCAACACAAAGACAACCTCGTTGATCTTTAAGGGGTCCTATCTCTCTCCAGTTGCTCCCTCATTCTTAATGTATTTATAGAATCTCTTTGGAGTATCTTTACCTTCTCTGTCAAGGCTACCTCCTATCCCCTCATTGCCTTCCTCATTTCCTTCTCAAGGATGTCCCTTCACTTTTTATACTCTTCAAGACATTCAGTTCATCCCAATTGGCTCTCTGATGGATTTTTTTATTCTTGATTTGAACCTCAACATCTTTATTCATCCATTGTTCCCTAATCTTACCAGCCTTGCCTTTCACTCTAACAGGAACAGAATGTTTCTGGACTCTTGTTATCACACTTTTGAAGGCCTCCCACTTCTCAATCATCCTTTTACCTGCGAACAGAGTCGAGAGTGTGGTGCTGGAAAAGCGCAGCAAGTCAGGCAGCATCCCACGAATAGGAAACCCTGCTGTGCTTTTCCAACACCACACTCGTGACTCTGATCTCCAGCATTTGCTTCCTCACTTCCTCCTAGTTCCTTTTACCTGTGACCAGTCTACTCCAATCAACTTTTGAAAGTTCTTGTTTCATACTTGTAAAATTTGCCTTCCTCTAATTAAGAACTTTACCTTTCATGGAAGACCTGTGCCTTTCCATAACTATTTTAAAACTGATAGTTTTATGATCACTGCTCCCAAAGTGTTCCCTGACTAACACTCAGTCACTTGGTCTGTCTTATTTCCCAAGAGAAGTTCGGTTTTGATCCTTCTCTAGTAGGAACATTTACATCTTGACAAAGGAAATTTTCTTGCAATTTAACAAATCCTTCACCATCAAAACTTTTTAACACTCTGGCAATCTGAATCAATGTTTAGAAAATTTTAATCCCTTATTATTTCATAGTTATCATTCTTATATATATTTAAGATCTCTACATATTTGCTTCAGAATTGCCCTCTGTCTGTTGGGGAGCCGATAGTACAATCGTAGTACAAGGTGATCATCCCTTTCTTATTTCTAACTTCAACTCATATATTTTCATGAACTGGTCCCTCAGAAATATTTTCTCAAATTACAGTCATAATATTTTCCTTAATCAAAAATGCAACACTCCTCCTCTCTTGCCTCTCTTTATATCCTTCTGAGAAAACCCTAAAACAGAACATTGAACTGCCAGTCTTTTCTATTCCTCAAGCGAAAGTGAGGACTGCAGACGCTGGAGATCAGAGTCAAAACGTGTGGTGCTGGAAAAGCACAGCCAGTTAGGCAGAGCCAACATTTCGAATATAAGCTCTTCACCAGGAATGGGAGGATGGCCCAAGGGGGGCTGAGACTTAAATGGGAGGGGTCTGGGAATGTGATAGGTAGATGGAGGAGGGTGGAGCAGATAGGTGGGAAGGAAGATGGACCTTTTGGACAGTTCAAGAGGGTGGTGCCTGATTGGACATTTGGCTCTGTGATAAGGAGGGGGGAGGTGAAATGAAGAAGCTGGTGGAATCTACATTGATCCCATGTGTTTGGATGGTCCCAAGGCAGAAGATAATGCATTCTTCCTCCAGATGTCGGGTGGCTGGAGTTTGGCGGTGGAGGAGGTCCAGGACTGGCATGTCCTTAGCAGATTAGAGGTCGGGGGGGGAGTTTGCCAAACTCTAACCATCTTGAGGTAGAAAGCCTTATCTTCTACCTTGGGCCTCTCCAACCACACGGGATCAATGTAGATTTCCTCGGTTTCTTCATTCCTCCCACCATCCTTATCCCAGATCTGACATTCCAACTTGTCACACCCGTCTTGAACTGTCCTACCTGTCCATCTTCCTTCCCACCTATCCCGCTCCACCCTCCTTTCTGACCTATCACCATTACCCCTCTCCTCCATCGACCTATCACATTCCCAGCTCCCTTCCCCCCAGTCTGAGATCCCTCCCATTTATCTCTCCCTTGGGCCATCCCCTCATTTCTGGTGAAGAGCTACTCTCCTGCTCCTTGGATGCTGCCTGACCGGCAGGACTTTTCCAGCACCACACTTGTCGACTCTTCTCCATTCCTCAGCCAAGTTCTGTAATAGCGATGACATCCCAGTCCCAAGTTCCCTTACATGCCTTGAGTCCATCAGCCTTATCAATAAGGCCTCTTGCATTGAAATAAATGCAGTTTAAGTGTTCAGAGTTTCTCTATTCTGACTTGTTCTTGTCTGTCTTTTCTAAATATCTTGCTGTTTTCTGATTGAGAACCATTGTCGTCTTTCTTTCCATTTTCAATGTTACTTAGGAAGTAACTCCCCCACTGACACCACAGCAAGAAACCGTAATGATCTCCTCAGGAGACAGACATGAGCTATAACCGACAGGGTCCCCTTCATTGTCCAGTACCTCCCAGGAGCTGAAAGACTACACCATGTTCTTCACAGCCTGTAACACATTATCAATGGGGATGAGCACCTCATCAAGACCTTCCCTTCACCTCCACTTCTCACCTTTAAACAACCATCAAACCTCAAACAAATCATTGTTCGCAGCAAACTGCCCGACTTTCAGGACAACACCATACAATCTTGTCACAGTGAACGCTGTAAGACGTATCAGAGTGTTGAAACGGATACCACCATTACCTGTGGGACACCACCCACCAGGTACATGGCAGGTAATCATGTGACTCGGCCAACGTGGTCTATCTCCTCCGCTGCAGGCAAAGATGCCCCGAGGCATGGTACATTGGCAAGACCGAGCAGAGACTATGGCAATGGATGAATAGACACCACACAACAATCAACAGACAGGAGTGTTCCTTCCTTCCCAGTCGGAGAACACTTCAGCGGTCCAGGACATTTGACCCTCAGACCTTTGGGTGACCATCCTCCAAGATGGACGTCGGGACAGGATACAACACAAAGTGGGTGAGCAGAGGCTGGTAGCCAAGTTTGGTACTCATGGGGATGGCCTCAACTGAGACTTTGGGGTCATGTCACACTCCAGGTGACTCCACTGCACTACACACACTCTCTCACAAACACACACTCCTGCAGACCCATACACTGACACAGATCCTCTCTCACACACAAGCTCTCTCTCATATACTCATACATACACACCCACACTCACATACACACACCCTCTCATCGACTTATACAGCTTTAACACTCACACTCAGACACATGCGCACACTCTCTCACAGACACTCAAATACCCCCTCCCCCCACCCCACACACACACACACACAAGTTTGTGGGGTGAATTTGTACTTGCAGAATTACATTTTATTTTGCTCAAAAACCATGTGAGATTCTGAAAATCCTTTTTTTTCAGAAAAAGAATCAGTCTGAGCATTGGGGCACAGACACCCTCCCACAGGGTACCTCACACCTTCAATACATTACCTGAGCTGACATGGCATCTACTGGTAAAGTTCACTTGAGAATGCAACTTTAAAAGAAAAGATCTGGGATTTACACATGAAACAAGTGAAAACAACATGGTCATTCTAAAAGATGAGATACATAACAAACAATCCAGGTCTTTTTCAAAATATAATTTCAGTTGCATCACACTGTAAACGTTTGCAATAAATTCTGTGTCTTATGATCTTATATTCCACAACCACCTGATGAAGGAGCAGCGCTCCAAAAGCTAGTACTTCCAAATAAACCTGTTGGACTATCACCTGGTGCTGTGTGATTTTTAATGTTGTTCACCCCAGTCCAACACCGGCATCTCCAAATCAGGATTGATGAAGGCAGTGTGGTGAAAGTGATCGATATGTACTTCAGTAAGGCATTCAATAAAGTTCGACATGATAGATTGGTGAGCAAGATGAGGTCACATGGACCACAAGGAGAACGAGCCATTTGGAGATAGAAGGAAGGAGGCAGAGGGTGGAGATGGAGGTTGCTTTCCAGACTGGAGACCTGTAACCAACGGTGATCATTGCTGGGTTCTCGCTTATTGTCATTTATATAAACAATTTGAACACGAACATTGGAGGCAGAGTCAGTAGTTTTGCAGATGACACCAAAATTGGATATGTAGTGGACAGCAAAACTTCCCACAGAGTACCATGAGACCTTGATCAGATGGGTTACTGGGCTGAGGAATGGTAGATGGAGTTTAATTTCGATAAATGTGAGGTGCTGCATTTTGGAAAGGCAACTCAGGGTGGGACATATGCACTTAATGGTAAGGTCTTGGGGAGTGTTACTAAACAAAGAGACCTTGGAGTGCTGGTTCATAGATGTTTGAAAATGGGTGGACAGGGGAGTGAAGAAGGTGGTTGGTATTTAGATTCAGATGTAAACTTTATTGTTACATGTTCTCAAGTACAGGGATACAGGAGTACAGTGAAATGTGCACAATGTCATCAAACACGGTACGTGTAGTAATACAACAACTAAGTTAGAGGGAAAGCATTACTGTGTTTCTTAGTGTAAGTAGAAAAATCAAGAAATAAAGTTAAATGTTAACATTACCATCCTTCATAGTGTTAAGTGGAACAATAAAGTAATAACAGTAAAAGTTGCCCCGTGTTTCTGAAGTGCACTCCCTGTGAAGGCTCGATCCCCTTTGCTTGGGCCCGCTGTTTGGGAAACCTCCATCTCTCTGCTCTCGATGCTGCAGATGTTGGGGGTAGGGGTGGGGGTATCTCCCCCATAGACACTTCGGGTTTGCTCAGGTTTAGGACCATTCGGTGCAGCCATTTTGGTGCCGAGCGATTTGGCGCGGCCTGTTTGGTGCAGCCCATTTGCCGCAGACCCATTTAGGCTCAGAACTATATCAGCGCAGCTCATATTTATTCATTTTCAGGCTTAGTTAAAGCATTACTGAAAACAATAAAAATAAAAATAATGTTATTCTCTTTCCTAAAAACGTTAAAAAGAAAAAATATGAAAGAAACAAGTTAATTCCGAAAAATCTAAAATCTGACGTTTATTCAAAATTATGGGCAATCCCTCGTAAATATTCAACATCATTTCTCTCACTAAATCTTCTGACGAGGGTGTTTGTATTCTAGCGTCTGCTTCCCTGAATTTCTTTAATTTTAACGGACTATCATGCCCTGCTACAAGATGCTCATAGGAAATGTCCCTTCCACTCTGAACTTTTCGTAAACTGTCAATAAATTTCCTCATAACTGGATGTTTCACTCCAAGTTCACATTGTCATCTCCTGTGGGCAGCTTCTGCATGATTGTTTGTTCTGTCCACATTGTTTAAAGTTCTTTCATATAAATTCCACATTCCAACTGGAAAAAGCGGTGGACACCTACCATTTCCTCTGTAATCTTCTACCTACATAGTTATCCTCGAACCAGCCCAGCAGCGGCTGCAGTTCATCTGGAAGAGCATCAGCCAAGTGTTCAATGTTTTCAATCGGAATAAATGCAAGACCAATTATCATTTTAGATCTCAAAGAAAACTCCAAGTCAATCTTATACTTACTCAAGTGTCCCAAACTGGCAAGATGTTTGCTCATATTTTGAGCCAGGTGAAAAAAAATCCCCTGATTTCTGCAGGAGGAAAATGCTGCTGTCAATGTTTGAAATTTGCATGTTCAAAGTCACAGTTGATAATGTCAGGGTGGCATTCAGGCTGTATTTCCAGAACCATTTCAAATAATTTATCATCTGTTGTTTGTAACTTATTTGGGAGTAAAGCACAGTGGGAACACACCTTTATGTATTTCCCCTAAAATAACATAAACTTGTGAAAATAGAGCTGGGGAAGTTTTGAATGTTCCATCAACATGTAACATTTTTGATTGTTTCAGAAACACAACATTCCTTTTTCTCCCAAATATAAGAATTCTGCAGGTGGTGCTACTGCTGTAAAGATAGTAAAAATTGTCCTTCAATATATTCCTTAACAGAATATGTTTTAAAGCTATCTGGAATTACAAGTTCTTCTAAATTTCTTGGAATTACTGGGTAAGCAGCAATTTCTTTCCTTGTCTTCAGTGCTCTGTTATTAGGCATCGTTCCTTGGCAAGCTTCCGACATATATTCTAGGCACTTGTTAATCACTTGTAAACTTCCCTCTACAGTTTCAGCAGCTCATACTTTTATCTTTGAAATGACGGTATCTCTTTCTGCATTCTTTAATGGGTTATATTTTATTTTAATAATAACTACAAGCTGCTGGAAACCGTATATCTGCACCAAAACAGTTCTTTGCCTGAATGGGTCTGCAGCAAAATTGGCTGCGCCAAACAGGCCGCACCAAATCGCTCGCGCCAAAATGGCTGCACCGAATGGTCCCACTCCGGGCTTGCTCTGACCATGTTAGGCTCAGGCCCACAGCCACATCCACACCCCAGATGGTCATCTGACAGCACTCAGGACCCAAGGCCACTGGCACACTTCCCACAATGCATCATCACTGTTGTCTCTCGACAGAACTCCAGAAATGAAGGAAAATATATACAACAAGGAGAGAGAGAGAAAGGAATATGGCCAGCCTGGAGCAAAAGGGGCCGAAGGTGCCTGTTCCACTATCTTGGATAACTGGCACACTCACTCCCTCACACTGCACACTCCCACTCTCTCTCCCTCACACTACCCGCTCCCACTCTCTCTCACTCTGCCCACTCCCACTCTCTCCCTCACACTGTCGGTGCCCACTCTCTCTCTCCCTCACACTGCCTGCTCCCACTCTCTCCCTCTCACTGCCTGCTCCCTCTCTCTCCCTCCCTCACACTGGCCGCTCCCACTCTCTCTCTCCCTCACAGTGCCCGGTCCCACTCTCTCCCTCCCTCAAATTGCCCGCTCCCACTCTCTCTCTTCCTCACACTGCCTACTTCCACTCTCTCTCCCTCACCCTGCCCGCTCGCACTCTCTTTCTCACACTGCCTGCTCGTACTCTCTCTCTCTCTCTCTCAAACTGCTCGCGCCCACTCTCTCTCTCCCTCACACTGCCGTCTCCCTCTCTCTCTCTCCCTCACACTGCCGGCTCCAACTCTCTCTCCCTCACACTGCCCGCTCCCACTCTCTCTCTCCTTCACACTGTCAGCTCCCACTCTCTCTCTCTCCCTCACACTACCCGCTCCCACTCTCTCTCTCCCTCACACTGCCCGCTCCCACTCTCTCTCTCCTTCACACTGCCCGCTCCCACTCTCTCTCTCCCTCACACTGCCTGCTCCCTCTCTCTCCCTCTCTCACACTGTCTGCTCCCACTCTCTCTCTCCCTCACACTGATGCTTCCCAATCTCTCTCTCCCTCACACTGCCCGCTCCCACTCTCTCTCTCCATCACACTACCGGCTCCAACTCTACCCTTCACTCTTCCCGATCCCACTCTCTCTCCCCCTCACACTGCCAGCTCCCACTCTCTCTCCCCCTCACACTGTACACTCCCACTCTCTCTTTCGCTCACACTGCCTGCTCGTACTCTCTCTCTCAAACTGCTCGCGCCCACTCTCTCTCTCCCTCACACTGCCCGCTTCCAAACTCTCTCTGTCCCTCACACTGGCGGCTCCCACTCTCTCTTCTTCACACAGCCGGCTCCCACTCTCTCTCCCCCTCACACTGTACACTCCCTCTCTCTCTCTCGCTCACACTGCCAGCTCCCAATCTCTCTCTGCCTCACACTGCCTACTCCACTCTCTCTCGCTCAAACTGCCCGCTCCCCCTCTCTCTCTCTCCCTCACACTACCGGCTCCCACTCTCTGTCTCCCTCACACACTGCCTGCTCGTACTCTCTCTCTCTCTCAAACTGCTCGCGCCCTCTCTCTCTCTCTCACGCTGCCCGCTCCCACTCCCTTTCTCCTTTACACAGCACACTCCCACTTTGTATCCCTCACACTGCCCGCTTCCAAACTCTGTCTGTCCCTCACACTGGTGGCTCCCACTCTCTCTCCTTCACACTACCCGCTCCAACTCTACCCTTCACTCTTCCCGATCCCACTCTCTCTCCCACTCACACTGCCAGCTCCCACTCTCTCTCTTCCTCACACTGCGTGCTCGTACTCTCTCTCTCTCTCTCAAACTGTTCACTCCCACTCTCTCTCTCCCTCACACTGCCCGCTCCCACTCTCCCTCTCCCTCACACTGCCCGCTCCCACTCTCTCTCTCCCTCACACTGCCCGCTCCCACTCTCTCTCCCTCACACTGTCCGCTCCCACTCTCTCTCCCCCTCACACTGCCGGCTCCCACTCTCTCTCCCTCACACTGCTGGCTCCCTCTCTCTCTCCCCCTCACACTGCCGGCTCCCACTCTCTCTCCCTCACACTGCTAGCTCCCACTCTCTCTCTCCCTCACACTGCCCGCTCCCACTCTCTCTCTCCCTCACACTGTCCGCTCCCACTCTCTCTCCCCCTCACACTGCTGGCTCCCTCTCTCTCTCTCACCCTCACACTGCCCGCTCCCATTCTCTCTCCCCCTCACACTGTCCGCTCCCACTCTCTCTCACCCTCATACTGCCGGCTCCCACTCTCTCTCTTCCTCACACCGCGTGCTCGTACTCTCTCTCTCTCAAACTGTTCGCTCCCACTCTCTCTCTCCTTCACACTGCACGCTTCCACACTCTCTCCCTCACACTGCCCACTCCCACTCTCTAACTCCCTCACACTGCTGCCTCCCAATCTCTCTCTCCCTCACACTGCCCGCTCGTACTCTCCCTCTCCCTCATACTGCCCGCTCCCACTCTCTCTCTCTCTCCCTCACACTGCACGCGCCCAGTCTCACTCCTCCACAATGCCCGCTCCCACTCTCTGTCTCCTTCACGCACCACTCTCCCACTCTCTCTCTCTCCCTCACACTACCGGCTCCCACTCTCTCTCCCCCTCACATTGCCGGCTCCCACACTCTCTCTCCTCTTCACTGCCGTTTCCAACTCTCCCAACACATCTTGTCCACATCCCGCACCTCCGCCCTCAGACCCCACCCTTCCAACCGTAACAAGGACAGAACGCCCCTGGTGCTCACCTCCCACCCTACAAACCTTCGCATCAACCAAATCATCCACCGACATTTCCGCCACCTCCAAAAAGACCCCACCACCAGGGATATATTTCCCTCCCCACCCCTTTCCGCCTTCCACAAAGACCGTTCCCTCCGCGACTACCTGGTCAGGTCCACACCCCCCTACGACCCACCCTCCCATTCTGGCACTTTCCCCTGCCACTGCAGGAACTGTAAAACCTGCGCCCACACCTCCTCCCTCACCTCTATCCAAGGCCCTAAAGGAGCCTTCCACATCCATCAAAGTTTCACCTGCACATCCACCAATATCATTTATTGTATCCGTTGCTCCCGATGTGATCTCCTCTACATTGGGGAGACTGGGCGCCTCCTAGCAGAGTGCTTTAGGAAACATCTCCGAGACACCCGCACCAATCAACCAAACCGCCCCGTGGCCCAACATTTCAACTCCCCCTCCCACTCTGCCGAGGACATGGAGGTCCTGGGCCTCCTTCACCGCCGCTCCCTCACCACCAGACGCCTGGAGGAAGAACGCCTCATCTTCCGCCTCGGAACACTTCAACCCCAGGGCATCAATGTGGACTTCAACAGCTTCCTCATTTCCCCTTCCCCCACCTCATCCTAGTTTCAAACTTCCAGCTCAGTTACTGTCTCCTTGACTTGTCCGACCTGCCTATCTTTCTTCCACCCTCTCCTCCTTGACCTATCACCTTCATCCCCTCCCCCACTCACCCATTGTACTCTATGCTACTCTCTCCCCACCCCCACCCTCCTCTGGCTTATCTCTCCATGCTTCAGGCTCACTGCCTTTATTCCTGATAAAGGGCTTTTGCCCGAAACGATGATTTCGCTGCTCGTTGGATGCTGCCTGAACTGCTGTGCTCTTCCAGCACCACTAATCCAGAATTTGGTTTTCAGCATCTGCAGTCATTGTTTTTACCTCTCCTATACACTGTCCACTCCCACACTTACTCTCCCTCACACTGCCCGCTCCCACTCTCTCTTTCCATCACACTACCGGCTCCAACTCTCTCTCTCTCTCTCCCTCACACTACTGGCTCCCACTTTCTCTTTGACTCTGCCCACTCGCAGTCTCTCTCTCTCACGGTGCCCACTCCCACTCTCTCTCCCTCACACTGCCCGTTCGCAATCTCTCTCTCCTTCACAGTGCCGGCTCCTACTCTACCCCTTACTCTTCCCGATCCCACACTCCCTCACACTGCCCGCTTCCACTCTCTCTCTTCCTCACACTGTCCGCTTTCACTCTCTCTCTCCCTCACACTGCCCGCTCCCACTCTCTCACTCCATCACACAACTGGCTCCAATTCTACCCCTCACTCTTCCCGATCCCACACTCTTTCTCCCTCACACTGCCGGCTCCCTCTCTCTCTCCCTCACACTGCCCGCTCCCACTCTCTCCCTCACACTGCCTGCTTCCACTCTCTCTCTCCCTCACACTGTCTGTTCCCACTCTCTCTCTCCCTCACACTGTCTGCTCCCACTCTCTCTCTCCCCTTCACACAGCACTGTCCCACTCACTCTCTCCTTCACACTGCCCGCTCCCACTCTCTCTCCCTCACATTGCCCGCTCCCACTCTCTCTCCCTCACATTGCCCGCTCCCACTCTCTCTCCCTCACACTGCCCGCTCCCACTCTCTCTCCCTCACACTGCCCGCTCCCACTCTCTCAATCAATCACACTACCGGCTCCAACTCTACCCCTCACTCTTCCCGATCCCACACTCTCTCTCCCTCACACTGCCCGCTCCCACACTCTCTCTCCCTCACACTGCCCGCTCCCACTCTCTCTCTCGCTCACTTTCTGCTCCCACTCACTCCTCTCACACTACCGGCTCCCACTCTCTCTCTCTCTCTCCCTCACACTGCTGACTCCCTCTCTCTCTCCCTCACACTGCTGGCTCCCTCTCTCTCTCTCTCCCTCACACTGCTGGCTCCTTCACTCTCTCTCTCTCTCTCTCACTCTGTCAGCTTCCACTCTCTCTCCCTCACACTGCCCGCACCCTCTCTCTCTCTACCTCACACTGCCGGCTCCCTCTCTCTCTCTCCCTCACACTGCCCGCTCCCTCTCTCTCTCTCCCTCACACTGCCCGCTCCCACACTCTCTCTCCCTCACACTGCCGGCTCCCTCTCTCTCTCTCCCTCACACTGCCGGCTCCCTCTCTCTCTCTCCCTCACACTGCCGGCTCCCTCTCTCTCTCTCCCTCACACTGTCTGTTCCCACTCACTCTCTCCTTCACACTGTCTGTTCCCACTCACTCTCTCCTTCACACTGCCTGCTCCCACTCTCTCTCTCCCTCACACTGCCCGCTCCCTCTCTCTCTCTCCCTCACACTGCCCGCTCCCACACTCTCTCTCCCTCACACTGCCGGCTCCCTCTCTCTCTCTCCCTCACACTGCCGGCTCCCTCTCTCTCTCTCCCTCACACTGCCGGCTCCCTCTCTCTCTCTCCCTCACACTGTCTGTTCCCACTCACTCTCTCCTTCACACTGTCTGTTCCCACTCACTCTCTCCTTCACACTGCCTGCTCCCACTCTCTCTCTCCCTCACACTGCCCGTTCCCTCTCTCTCTCTCCCTCACACTACCGGCTCCCACTCTCTCTCTCTCTCTCCCTCACACTGCTGACTCCCTCTCTCTCTCCCTCACACTGCTGGCTCCCTCTCTCTCGCTCCCTCACACTGCCAGCTCCTTCTCTCTCTCTCTCTCTCTCTCTCACTCTGTCAGCTCCCACTCTCTCTCCCTCACACTGCCCGCTCCCACTCTCTCTCTACCTCACACTGCCCGCTCCCTCTCTCTCTCTCTCCCTCACACTGCCTGCTCCCACTCTCTCTCTCCCCCACACTGCCCGCTCCCACTCTCTCTCTCAATCTGCCCGGTCCCACTCTCTCTCCTTCACACTGCCAGCTCCTTCTCTCTCTCTCTCTCTCTCTCTCTCTCACTCTGTCAGCTCCCACTCTCTCTCTCTCTCAATCTGCCCGGTCCCACTCTCTCTCCTTCACACTGCCAGCTCCCTCTCTCTCTCCTTCACACTGCCAGCTCCCTCTCTCTATCCCTCACACTGCCCGCTCCCACTCTCTCTCTCAATCTGCCCGGTCCCACTCTCTCTCCTTCACACTGCCAGCTCCTTCTCTCTCTCTCTCTCTCTCTCTCTCACTCTGTCAGCTCCCACTCTCTCTCTCTCTCAATCTGCCCAGTCCCACTCTCTCTCCTTCACACTGCCAGCTCCCATTCTCTCTCCCCCTCACACTGCCAGCTCCTTCTCTCTCTCTCTCTCTCTCTCTCTCTCACTCTGTCAGCTCCCACTCTCTCTCTCTCTCAATCTGCCCGGTCCCACTCTCTCTCCCTCACACTGCCGGCTCCCTCTCTCTCTCCCTCACACTGTCTGTTCCCACTCACTCTCTCCTTCACACTGTCTGTTCCCACTCACTCTCTCCTTCACACTGCCTGCTCCCACTCTCTCTCTCCCTCACACTGCCCGCTCCCTCTCTCTCTCTCCCTCACACTGCCCGCTCCCACACTCTCTCTCCCTCACACTGCCGGCTCCCTCTCTCTCTCTCCCTCACACTGCCCGCTCCCACTCTCTCTCTCCCTCACACTGCCGGCTCCCTCTCTCTCTCTCCCTCACACTGCCGGCTCCCTCTCTCTCTCTCCCTCACACTGTCTGTTCCCACTCACTCTCTCCTTCACACTGTCTGTTCCCACTCACTCTCTCCTTCACACTGCCTGCTCCCACTCTCTCTCTCCCTCACACTGCCCGTTCCCTCTCTCTCTCTCCCTCATACTACCGGCTCCCACTCTCTCTCTCTCTCTCCCTCACACTGCTGACTCCCTCTCTCTCTCCTTCACACTGCCAGCTCCCTCTCTCTATCCCTCACACTGCCCGCTCCCACTCTCTCTCTCAATCTGCCCGGTCCCACTCTCTCTCCTTCACACTGCCAGCTCCTTCTCTCTCTCTCTCTCTCTCTCTCTCTCACTCTGTCAGCTCCCACTCTCTCTCTCTCTCAATCTGCCCGGTCCCACTCTCTCTCCTTCACACTGCCAGCTCCCATTCTCTCTCCCCCTCACACTGCCAGCTCCTTCTCTCTCTCTCTCTCTCTCTCTCTCACTCTGTCAGCTCCCACTCTCTCTCTCTCTCAATCTGCCCGGTCCCACTCTCTCTCCTTCACACTGCCAGCTCCCATTCTCTCTCCCCCTCACACTGCCAGCTCCTTCTCTCTCTCTCTCTCTCTCTCTCTCACTCTGTCAGCTCCCACTCTCTCTCTCTCTCAATCTGCCCGGTCCCACTCTCTCTCCTTCACACTGCCAGCTCCCATTCTCTCTCCCCCTCACACAGCACTCTCCCACTCTCTCTCTCCCTCACACTGCCCGCTCCCACTCTCTCTCCCTCACACTACCAGCTCCCACTCTCTCTCTCCCTCACACAGCACTCTCCCACTCTCTCTTCCCCCACACTGCCGGCTCCCTGTCACCAGAAATGGAGATGGAGAGGAGGAGAAAGGAAGGAGAAAGGGGAAAGGTCCCTTCCTGACACTGTGCCATTATTTAAAACAGGTGGTAAGGAAAAGTCAGGGAACTATAGACTGGTGAGCCTGCGGTCAGTGGTGCGTGAGTTTTGAAGAAAAGTATTAAGTTAAAAAAATACATGAAGAAGGACCGATTGGTTATACACGGAGCTTGTAGAGAGGCCCGAATAGGCTCTCTCTATCCCTCACACTGCCCGCTCCCACTCTCTCTCTCAATCTGCCCGGTCCCACTCTCTCTCCTTCACACTGCCAGCTCCTTCTCTCTCTCTCTCTCTCACTCTGTCAGCTCCCACTCTCTCTCCCTCACACTGCCCGCTCCCACTCTCTCTCTCCCTCACACTGCCCGTTCCCTCTCTCTCTCTCCCTCACACTACCGGCTCCCACTCTCTCTCTCTCTCCCTCACACTGCTGACTCCCTCTCTCTCTCCCTCACACTGCTGGCTCCCTCTCTCTCGCTCCCTCACACTGCCAGCTCCTTCTCTCTCTCTCTCTCTCTCTCTCACTCTGTCAGCTCCCACTCTCTCTCCCTCACACTGCCCGCTCCCACTCTCTCTCTACCTCACACTGCCCGCTCCCTCTCTCTCTCTCTCCCTCACACTGCCTGCTCCCACTCTCTCTCTCCCCCACACTGCCCGCTCCCACTCTCTCTCTCAATCTGCCCGGTCCCACTCTCTCTCCTTCACACTGCCAGCTCCTTCTCTCTCTCTCTCTCTCTCTCTCTCTCACTCTGTCAGCTCCCACTCTCTCTCTCTCTCAATCTGCCCGGTCCCACTCTCTCTCCTTCACACTGCCAGCTCCCTCTCTCTCTCCTTCACACTGCCAGCTCCCTCTCTCTATCCCTCACACTGCCCGCTCCCACTCTCTCTCTCAATCTGCCCGGTCCCACTCTCTCTCCTTCACACTGCCCGCTCCCACTCTCTCTCTCAATCTGCCCGGTCCCACTCTCTCTCCTTCACACTGCCAGCTCCTTCTCTCTCTCTCTCTCTCTCTCTCTCTCACTCTGTCAGCTCCCACTCTCTCTCTCTCTCAATCTGCCCGGTCCCACTCTCTCTCCTTCACACTGCCAGCTCCCATTCTCTCTCCCCCTCACACTGCCAGCTCCTTCTCTCTCTCTCTCTCTCTCACTCTGTCAGCTCCCACTCTCTCTCTCTCTCAATCTGCCCGGTCCCACTCTCTCTCCTTCACACTGCCAGCTCCCATTCTCTCTCCCCCTCACACTGCCAGCTCCTTCTCTCTCTCTCTCTCTCTCTCTCTCACTCTGTCAGCTCCCACTCTCTCTCTCTCTCAATCTGCCCGGTCCCACTCTCTCTCCTTCACACTGCCAGCTCCCATTCTCTCTCCCCCTCACACTGCCTGCTCCCTCTCTCCCGGCTCCATCTCTATACCTCACTCTTCCCGATCCCACTCTCTCTCTCCTTCACACAGCACTCTCCCACTCTCTCTCTCCCTCACACTGCCCGCTCCCACTCTCTCTCCCTCACACTACCAGCTCCCACTCTCTCTCTCCCTCACACAGCACTCTCCCACTCTCTCTTCCCCCACACTGCCGGCTCCCTGTCACCAGAAATGGAGATGGAGAGGAGGAGAAAGGAAGGAGAAAGGGGAAAGGTCCCTTCCTGACACTGTGCCATTATTTAAAACAGGTGGTAAGGAAAAGTCAGGGAACTATAGACTGGTGAGCCTGCGGTCAGTGGTGCGTGAGTTTTGAAGAAAAGTATTAAGTTAAAAAAATACATGAAGAAGGACCGATTGGTTATACACGGAGCTTGTAGAGAGGCCCGAATAGGGACGGCTCGGGAGAGGATTTTGTATCCGGACAGTGAAAGCTGAATGTTGGATTATTTGAGGTAGAGTTGTTTTTTTTTTCATTTGTTCAGTTAGGTGTTTGGTTTCTTTTTAATATTTATGTTGAATTTTTTTGCATGCTTCATAATAAATCTGATCATTTAATTTAGTTTATAACGTGCTAATGAAAACTCCTTCTTTGCAGGATGAATGTTACTGACAGCCTGCAAGTGATATTGAGTGCGATGACAAATAGATTTAGCGAAGTGATTACACAGCAAGGTCATTCAGATCAATAACTGTCTGTTGGGAAAGGTTTGAAGGTGGTTTCAAAGTCTCCTGTGGTTGTTCCTCTCTCAAACAGATATTCCAATTTGGGTAAGTTGTCATCAGCTCTTGGGCACTAACAATGAATTTTATGTTAAACGGATTTATTAGGATTTAAAAGAATAATATTTTTTGGGAACTGTCCTGCCAGGAACACAGGCAGGAGATTCTGCGGTAGTGAGTGTGAATCGAGGATAATACGTTGCTTTTCTGGTGCCAGGGTGAAGGACACCTCAAAATGTTTGAAGCAGATTGTCAAAGGGGAGAGTGAGAAGCTGGAAATTATTGTACATATCGAGAGGAATGATTTGGAGATGCCGGTCTTGGACTGGGGTGTACAAAGTTAAAAATCACACCACACCAGGTTATAGTCCAACAGGTTTAATTGGAAGCACTAGCTTTCGGAGCGACGCTCCTTCATCAGGTGATATCGACACAGACATCACAATCATCTGATGAAGGAGCATCGCTCCGAAAGCTAGTGCTTCCAATTAAACCTGTTGGACTATAACCTGGTGTTGTGTGATTTTTAACATCGATAGGAATGACATAGTTAGAGAAAAGGTTAAAGCTTTACAAAGTGCATGTAATGGGTAGGTAGAAAATATGAAAAGTAGTAATCTCTGGTTTACTTCTGGTGTCAAGTTCTAATGAGGGAAGGAATAAAAGGACAGGGCAGATAAATCAATGGTTGACGAGGTGCTGCACTGTGCAGGGAGTTACTTTCTTGGAGCATTGAGATGTCTTCTGGGACAGAAAAGACCTGTTTAAAAGGATGGCTTTCACCTGAACTAGACCAATATCCTGGTGGGGAGATTTGCTCGTTCTATTTCAGGAGATTGTAAGATTTGAGAGGGGTGGGGCGGGGGCGTCCTAAACAACAGTGAAAATAGAAAGAAAGATGACAATGATTCTGAATCAGAAAACAGCACGTTATTGAGAAAGGACAGTCAAGAACAAGTCAGAGAACAAAGGGACACTGAACACTTAAACTGCATTTATTTCAATACACGAGGTCTTATGGAAAAGGCTGATGAACTCAGAGCATGGGAGGGAACATGGGCCTGGGATGTCATTGCTATTACAGATAATACCTTCTCTTGGGAAATAAGGCAGGGCAAGTGACTGAAGTGTGAGTCAGGGAACACTTTTGGACCAGAGATCATAATGCTCGTAACTTTAAATTAGTTGTGTAAAAGGATAAAAGTTAAAGTTCTTAATTGGAGTGAGGCAAATGGGTATGAAATAAAAACTTTCAAAAGTTGATTGGAGCAGAATGATCGCAGGGAAAAGGATGACTGACAAGTGGGAGGCCTTCCAAAGTGTGATAACAAGAATTCAGAAACATTCTGTTCCTGTTAGATTACAGAACAATGGATGAATAAAGATGTTGAAGTTCAAGTCAGGAATAAAAAATAACCATCTATTAGAGAGACAATTGGGATCAACTGAATGTCTTGAAGAGTGTAAAGAGTGTAGGGACATTCTTCAGAAGGAAATGAGGAAGGCAAAGAGGGGACAGGAGATAGTCTTGGCAGATAGGATAAAAATTATCCATAAATACATTGAGTGAAGGAGCAACCAGAGAGAGAGTAGGACCCCTTAAAGACCAACGAGGTTGTCTTTGTGTTGAACCTCAAGAGATGGGAGGGATATAAAAAATATTTTGCATCCATTTTTATTGTTGGGAAAGAAATGGCGGCTGGAGAAATCAGGGATATAAATATTGATGTTTTGGAAACAGTTCACAGGACAGAAGAGGAAGTGCTGGAGATCTTAAAAAAACATGAAGATAGATAAACCTGATCAAGTGTGTCCCAGGATGTTGTGGGAAGTTGGAGAGAAAATTATACGGCCCCGAGCAGAAATATTTGTATCATCTATAAACCATGGGGAAAGAACTGGAGGACTGGGGTGTGGCTAATATGTCATTGTTTAAGAAGGGATGTGAGGAGAAGCCTGGGAACTATCGACCTGTGAGTCTGTCCTCGGTGGTGGGTAGGTTTTTAGAGATGATCCTGAAAGATAGGATTTACAGAGGTTGGAGAGGAAAGGATTGATTAGAGATGATCAGTCTGATTTAGTGGGAGCAAAATCATATCTCACCTTTGATTGGGTTTGTTTTGGAAGTAACCAAAATGATTGATGAGGACAGAGTGGTAGATGTTGTTTGCTTGGCCTTTAGTAAAGCCTTTGATGAGGCTCTGCATGATCGACTAATTGGGTAAAGTTAGATCACATAGGATTCAGGGTGGGCTTGCCAACTGAATACATAATTGGCTTTATGGCAGATGATGGATCATTGTTTTTCAGACTGGAGGCCTGTGACCAGCGGTGTCCCACAGGGATCGGTACTGGCTCTACTTCTGTTTGTCATTTATACAAAGGATTTGGATGAGAATGTCGGAGGCATGGTTAGTAAGTTTGTGGATGACACCAAAATGGTAAATAGACAGTGAAGAATGTGACCCAAGATTACAAAGAGATCTTGATCAATTGGGTCAATGGGCTGAAGAGTGGCAGATGGAGTTTAATTTGGATAAAGTTGAGGTATTGCATTGTGGTAATACAAACAAGGTCAGGAGTTAACAATAGGGTGCTGGATAGTGTGGGAGAGCAGAGAGAGACCTCAGGGTTCAGGGACATAATCCTTTGAAATTTGCATCCCAGTTAGACAGGGTACTTAAGGTGTTTAGCATGCTTGCCTTCATTGCTCAGACCTTTGAGTATAGGAGTTCTGACATCATATTGAACTTGTACAGGACAGTGATGAGGCCTCTTCTGGATTAATGTGTGCAATTCTCATCACCCTGTTATAGGAAGGATATTATTAAAGTGGAGACAGTTCAGTAAAGATTTACCGAGATGTTGTCAGGAATGGAGGGTTTGAGATATACACATGGGCTGTTTCATTGGAGTGTAAGGGGTGACCTTACTGATGTTTAAACTATCATGTGGGGCACAGATAAGATGAACGATAAGGGAATTCAAGCCTGAGGGGTATATTTTTAAGGTGAGAGGAGAAAGATTGAAAAAGGACAGAAGGGGCAATGTTTTTAGAATTTTGGCTGTGGAATGAACTATCAGAGGAAGTGTTGGATGCAGGTACAGTTACAATGTTTAAAATACATTTGGACAAGTTCATGGATAGGAAAGTTTTAGAGGGAAATGGGCCAAGTGCAGGAGGTGGGAATAGTTTAGTTTTGGAACATGGTCGGTGTGGCCTGGTTGGTCCGAAGGGCCTGTCTCCGTGCTGTATGACTCTATGACTCCATGACATTACGGTACGCAGTCAAAAGACACGTTAGTCTCTGCACACGCTCACTTTGCTCTCCAGCTCATGGGCTGGGACACAGCACGGGGAAGGGTATTGTTGATGGATGGAGATACCGAGGGGCTTCTATACACAGTGGGTGTATAATGGAGGAACTACAGAGGGACAGATCAGGATTGATGAAGCTGCACAAGGGAGGGCAATTAGACAGGGGACATGGAGGGGGACAGGGGCTAAATTTGCAGTGGTGGGGGTGGGATTGTCCAATATTGAAGTGGGGGGGGTGCAGATTCCATCTCAGAATCAGGGAAGGAAAAAAGGAGAAGGAAAGAGAGAGAAAAATGAGAGAAGAAAAAAGAGCAAGAGAATGGGAACGAACACAGATAAAGGTGGGAATAACAGGCAGGAGAGAAAAATACAAAAGAAGAGGCTGCCAGTAAGAGAGAGAGAGAGAGAGACAGAAAGGTTGAGAAGGAGAGAGAGATGTAGAGTAATACAGACAGAGGGTGAGAGGCAGAGGTAAAGAGAGATAAAGGGAGAGAAAAGAGGAAAAATCAGACAGATATAAGCACATGCTAAGGAAAGATATGGTGAGATTTAACAATTGATGTTCACCATTCTGGTTGGTCTCAGTTCTCGCGATGGTTTCTCAAACTCTTTCTCTCCCATTTAAGTCAAACTCTGCTCCAGGGGCTTGTTTTTGAGATTCAACCATTCCCCACACTCTCACACACAGTGACAGACAGAAACCCACAAATACTCACCCCCTGCTCAGTGCACACAGTGAAAGTTGAGTAGGTTAGGATAGTTTTCATTAGAAAAAAGGAGATTGAGTGGGGACCTGATTGAGGTCTACAAAATTATGAAGGGTACAGACAGGGTAGACAGAGATAAGCTTTTTTCCCAGAATGAAGGATTCAATAACGAGAAGTCACGCTTTCAAGGTGAGAGGTGAAAAGTTAAATGGGGATACACGCAGCAAGGACTTCACACAGAGAGTGGTGGGTGTCTGGAACACAGAGGTAGTAGAGGCAGGCACGGTAGATTCATTGAAGATGCGTCTGGACAGATACATGAGTAGGCAGGGAGTAGAGGGAGAGAGATGCTTAGGAAATGGGCAACAGGTTTAGACAGAGGCTTTGGATTGGTTCAAGCTTGGAGGGCCGAAGGGCCTGTTCCTGGGTTGTAAATGTTTTTGTTCTTTGTTCTTTGAAGGGAAAATGGCTGCCAGAACCTGTTTGAAATATCCCAAGTCTCTCACTGAAAGCACCCTCTCTGCCCAAGTCCCAGCTCATCCAGTCAGTTCCCAGCTCTCTCTACCCAGGGCATACCTCCCCCAGGGATGGAGCATAGCCAGAGTCATCTCAGTGGGATTAGAGGGGGGAGGGAGTGAGGGAACGAGGAGGTGTGAGAGAATGCAGCAGGTAAACAGTTTCATCCAGTCTACCTTTGTCTCCTCCTGCTTTGCATTTTATTGTCTTGGAATAAAAAACAAATGTATTTTCAAAATGATCCAATTCCTTTTGTCTTTGTGATTTCCTATTGATCAATGTGACAAATCTCAACTTGCAATTGTCAGGAATCTAACCCAGGTCACCTGTTTGGAAGACAACTACACTAACCACGATAGCACCATTACTGTGCACTTTAACACAACACAGTCCCCAAACATAGTTAAAAAGACCTTTATCATGACAAATTAAACAGAGTTCATGTTGATTCACTGAAAGTGATATTCAGTCAGGTGACGATAGCTTATATGAAGAGGTAGATTTGAAGGAGCATCTGAAATCGGAGAGGGAGTTGGGTCATTGGGTGGGTGCAGAGAGGGAGTCCAGAAATCCCTCTGGTTGGGCTTGGATTCCCCGGCAATGCATCAGCTGGTTCATGGAAAGGAACAAATAAAGAAACGGGATGATGTCAGAGAACTGGTTCAGTCCAGATTGCCTTTGTCTCCTCCTGCTTTGCATTTTATTCTTTTAGAATGAAAGCCACATGTATTCACAAACTGATCAAATTCCTTTGCTCTTTGAGTTTTCCTGTTGATCAATGAGAAAATCTCAAAATGCGATTTCCAGGAACCAACACGAGGAATTGAATGGAAACAAAGTACATTATTGTTGAAAGTAAAGGTGCAAATAAAGACACAGAATCTTTACAATATTTTATTTGCTTTTTCAACAGGAAACTTCTCGTTTTTTAAAAAAAATTGTCCACACGTGTGGCTCAGAGAATTCAGTGAGGAAGAGTGGACAGGAGCCTGTCGTTGCATTTCCCTCTCTGGCCTGTAGGGAGCGATTACACCTTCCTCCACATCATTTATTTTTCTACCCACTTCACTCACTGAGGACGAATTACTTGGAATAAATGTAGCTTTTTTATATATTTGGTTTTGCTTTTGTTCCTCCACTTCCTACTAATTGTTGCTGATTACGAACAGCACTTTACACTGACTTTCCACCTCCAGGCTCTTTCATTTTGCTCCTCAGATGGAGCCATTCCTTGTCCATGAGGAAAGGAGTGTTATCATGTTGCTGCTCCTCCTTCTCCTTTCAGTCCATTCCTCACGTGGACTCCTCGTTCCGTTCTCTGCTGCACCTAATGTTGACTCTCAGTTACTTGGATTGATTCACCAATTGAATTATTGTTCTCACTGGATATGTCATGGTGTACTTTAACTGGTCTCTGAAATGTTTCTGTGTCACCACATAAATAAGGGCATTTGTGCAGCAACTGAAGTTCCTCAGCATGTATCCAATCAGAACAAAGAGACCAAAAGAAACAGAATCCAAGGAGTAACCAACATTAAAGAAATATAAAATATGCAACAACCAGAGAAGTATGAAGCTGGCAGATATGGCAAAGAGTAAAATCACAGAATTCTTCCTGCTCTCTCCCTCTGGATCATTCTCTGTTTTACTCTGACCTCTCAGTTCCTTCCGCACCTTAATGGCCTCGAAGATATGTCTGACAGTCAGAATGTTGATAAAGACAATAAAAGTGATTGGGAACAGTGGTGTTAAAAAAGTCTGAAAATATCTAAAACCTATCCACCAAGGGTCATAATAATAACTAGACCTGGTATAACAGTACCATGGAACAGTCCAAAGATGTGCAGGTCAGGTGAATTGGCCATGCTAAATTGCCCGTAGTGTTAGGTAAAGGGTAGATGTAGATCTAGATGTAGATGTAGATGTGGGGGTATGGGTGGGTTACGCTTCGGCGGGGCAGTGTGGACTTGCTGGGCCGAAGGGCCTGTTTCCACACTGTAGGTAATCTAATCTAATCTAATTATTGATCATCTTTCCAGGGTAATACACAAAGGAGTTGGGAATGTTCTTTAAACAAAAGAAGATGCAGATTGTTGCTAGAACCCTGGTTGCAGTTTTCCCTGTGCAATACTTAGTTTTCATCTCATGGAAACAAATGGCAACAAATCGATCAAAGGAAAAAGCAATGGTGAACCACGCAGAACAATCAATGCTCAAGCGGTTGAGGGCATAGATAACACCACAAACAGGAGTGATTTACAGGAAACACAGTGGACAATAATATTTTCAAAATTGGTGAAGGATGATATAAAAATCAATGAATAGTAGATCTGACGTTGTCATGGCCACCAGGTAGCGAGTGCTGCATGTAGAAAGACCACATTTGCCCCGAGCTAAGGTTACAATCACCACGAGACTAACTGTAAGAGAAAGGAAAAAATAGATTTGAAGTTATTAATAAAACATTCTCTGTGCCTGAGCCCAGATTGTAAGTAATGACACAAAGATAATTGTTGTTCCATGTTATATGAAGTTCAAAGAATCTCTCTCAATGAATCATTTGCTCTTTTAAAGGACATAGGGAAGAACATGAGCAGCAGATTACTCACAGAAACACAGTCATATACTCAGGATGTTTTTGGGTCAGCAGCAGTCGATTTTGCCTGCTCCTCAGATGCTATCTTGCCTGCTGTGCCTTTTCCAGCACATCGCCCTATCAGTAGTCCCCATTATTTCCTAATTCCTAATGACCTGCTGAACCCACCCATTGTCCTGTTGTATCTGAGCTCCCATTTGGAGCGAACTGCCTGAGCAAGATCCACCAACACAATCCCTTTCCATCAAGGAATGGGAAACACCAGGTGTCACTGCGAAGTGGGTTGTTACAAAACCCATCTGACCGATAGCAGGCTGTGAACTACCACAGAGAGAGGGTGGTCTTCCGAAACCCTTTCTAAACCAGGCAGGGCCGGTGCTCAGCCAAACTCCATCAATGTGGCCTCAGTGTAAACCCATTCTGCACAGTATAGGGAAACACACAATGCTGCACATTACTGAGGAACCCCCGAACTGACAAACTATTCACTTTAAATTCAGTCAGTGAGGACACTAATGTCAGACATCAGGATTTGCCTTGCTAAATGGAAATATAATAATTTATCAGTTATCTGTAGAAATAAGGATGATTCAATGCAGTGGTTTATATAAGTTGTTCCAATGCTTACCAGGAACACCAACAGCAACAAGGATGGTCTCGTACATTCTACCGATTCTTTCTCTGAGAAGATGCATTTCGTTGTTTATGACACAACCTTTCCTGCTGCTGGCAATCTGTTGGAATGGGAGAATTCTCTCAGAGATGGAGTTGACACAGTTCCAGAGACTTTATTTTATATTGTGTGGTATCTCCACTGGGAAACCGTGATTATATCTTCAAATTTTTTAACGTATTTTGAACAAACAAGTTACGACAGCAGGTTTATTTTAATGATGATAGCATTGAGATTTACAACAAGATTTGAATACCCCAAAGGCTGGATTGATCTGATCCTGTTAAGTCTCAAACATTCATGTTTTCAAGTAACAATATTTGCAATATTTCACTCACTATCAATCCTATCAATATCGAAATACCTTTTCATATTCTTTTCAGTGATGACCTTCGTTCTGCTGAGGTTATTCAGTCGTTCAATGCCTCATCCTGTTGAAGTTTTTGAGAGATGTTCTCCTGCACACTGTTATCCCACAGCTTTCCTTGTTAATACAACTGATTTGGGAAATTCTCTCTATGAATGAGCACTCTAATACAGAACATGAAGCTAATACCGACCACACCTACAGCTGGAACTTCCACTCGGTCACATTTTCTCAAAACAAAGACAAAAATAATCAGAACCTTCAGTTCCAAATCATAGAATGATGACATCATACAGGATAGAGATGGCCCTTTGCTCCATCGAGTTTTTATCTCTAAACTCACACTCAAAGCTACTCAGGGCTGGACAATGGGAAGCCTTCAAACATGAGTTAATAAGAGTCCAGAGACAGTATGTTCCTGTTCGGGTGAAAGGCAAGGCTGGTAGGTGCAGGGAATACTGGATGACTTGAGAAATTGAGGTTTTATTTGAGAAAAAGAAGGAAGCATATGTCAGGTATAGGCAGCAGAGAACAAGTGAATCCTGAGAAGAGTATAAATGCACTAGGAATATACTTAAGAGGAGAATCAGGAAGGCAAAAACGGAACATGAGATAGTACTGGCAAATCAGGGTAAGGAGAATCCAAACAGATTCAATAAATACATTCAGGATAAAAGATTAACTGGGGAGAGAACAGTGCCCCTCAAAGATCAGCAAGGCAGTCTATGTGTGGAACCACAGGAGATGGGGAGATACTAAACAAATATTTTGCATCAGTGTTTACTGTGGAGAAGGTCATGTAAGATATAGAATGTGGGGAAAGAGATGGTGACATCTTAAAAAATGCTCATGTTACAGTGGACATCTCAAAATGCATAAAGATAGATAAATCCCAGGACCTGATCAGGTGTATCCTAGAAATCAGTGAGAAGCAAGTAAGGTGAGAAGCAAGTTGGGGTGGCACGGTGGCACAATGGTTAGCACTGCTGCCTCACAGCACCAGAGACCCAGGTTCAATTCCTGCCTCAGGCAACTGTCTGTGTGGAATTTGCACATTCTCCCCGTGTCTACGTGGGTTTCCTCTGGGTGCTCTGGTTTCCTCCCACAGTCCAAAGATGTGCAAGTTAGGTGAATTGGCCATGCTAAATTGCCAATAGTGTTAGGTAAGGGATAAATGTAGGGGAATGCATCTGGGTGGGTTGCTCTTTGGAGGGTCGGTGTGGACTTGTTGGACCAAAGGGCCTGTTTCCACACTGTAAGGAATCTAATCTAATCATTTCCATAAATAATTTGGATGTGAAAATAGCAGGTATCGTTTGTAAGTTTGAAGATGACACCCAAATTGGAGGTTACCTCAGGGTACACAGGATCTTGTTCAGATGGGTCAATAGGCCAAGGAGTGGCAGATGGAGGTTAATTTAGATAAATGTGAGGTGCTATATTTTGAAAAGACAAATCAGAGCAGGAGTTATACACTAATGGGTTTGTTGCTGAACCTCCTTCCAAGGCCCTAAAGGAGCCTTCCACATCCATCAAAGTTTTACCTGCACATCCACCAATATCATTTATTGTATCCGTTGCTCCCGATGTGGTCTCCTCTACATTGGGAAGACTGGACGCCTCCTAGCAGAGCGCTTTAGGGAACATCTCCGGGACACCCGCACCAATCAACCACACCACCCTATGGCCCAACATTTCAATTCTCCCTCCCACTCTGCCGAGGACATGGAGGTCCTGGGCCTCCTTCACCACCGCTCCCTCACCACCAGACGCCTGGAGGAAGAACGCCTCATCTTCCGCCTCGGAACACTTCAACCCCAAGACATCAATGCGGACTTCAACAGTTTCCTCATTTCCCCTTCCCCACCTCACCCCAGTTCCAAACTTCCAGCTCAGCACTGTCCCCATGACTTGTCCTACCTGCCTATCTTCTTTTCCATCTATCCACTCCACTCTCCCCCCGCCCCCGACCTATCACCTTCATCCCCTCCCCCACTCACCTATTGTACTCTATGCTACTTTCTCCCCACCCCCACCCTCCTCTCATTTATCTCTCCATAAAACCCTTGTCAATTGTTGTTGAAACCAATCTGGTTCTCTAAAGCCCTTTAAGGATTAGGGCTGTCCTTGTCTTGTCTGGGCTACATGTGACTCCAGACCCACAGCAACTGATGCAGTTGGTGGAGGTCAGCCATCTAAGCTCCAGGGCCTCATAGCAGGAGGTCCTCAAGATTGCATCCCAGCCCTAACTATCTTTAGTGACTGTATAACTGACCTTCCCTCAGTCAGAATGTCATGAGTCCGAGAGTTCGCTAATACTCACACAGTGTTCAGCAGCATTCTTCGCTCCTCAGATACTGAAGCACTCCATGTGGCTCTGCAGCAAGATCCTGACAACTTCAGCTCCTCGGAAACGGTGTTAGGGAACTGGGGCAAGAGCTGGATGAACTTCGGATCATTCGGGAGGCTGAGGGAGTAATTGAGAGGAGTTACAGGGTGGTAGTCACACCTCAGGTAAAGGGGAAAGGTCGATTACAGTCAGGAGACAGAAAGGAACAGGCAGACAGTGTAGAGTTCCCCTGTGGCCGATCCCCTCAATAACAAGCGTACTGTTTTGGTTACTGCTGTGGAGGGGACAACTTACCAGGGGTAAGCAATGGGGCACAGGTCTCTGGCACAGAATCTGTCCATGTTGCTCAGAAAGGTAGGATTAGAAAAAAAGAGATTGAGGGGGGACCTGATTGAGGGTATGAAGGGTATAGACAGGGTAGACAGAGATAACCTTTTTCCCAGGGTGAAGGATTCAGTAAGGAGAGGTCACACTTTCAAGGTGAAAGGTGAAAAGTTTAAGGGGGATACACACGGCAAGTACTTTACACGGAAGATGGTAGGTGTCTGGAATGCATTGCCAGCAGAGGTAGTACAGGCGGGTATGTTAGATTCATTTAAGATGCGACTGGACAGATGCATGAGTAGGTGGGGAGCAGAGGGATACAGATGCTTAGGAATTGGGCGACAGGTTTAGACAGTAGGTTTGAATTGGCTCAGGCTTGGAGGGGTGAAGGGCCTGTTCTTGGGCTGTAAATTTTCTTGGCTCTTTGTTGTTTGAAGTGAAAGAGGAGCAGAGCATTAGTCATTGGGGACTTCACAGTGAGGGGACAGATAGGAGATTCTGTAGGAACGAGAGAGAATCAGGGTTGATGTGCTGCCTCCCAAGTGCCAGGGTTCATGACATCTCAGATCATGTTTTCAGGATTCTTGAGTTGGAGGGAGAACAGCCCCAACTCATGGTCCACATTGGCACCAATGACATGGGTAGGACAAGGGATGGGGTTTAAAAGCAGATATTCAGGGAGTTAGAGTGGACGTTTAGAGCTGGAACAAACAGAGGTGTCAACTCTGGTTTGTTACCTATGCCACATGCTAGCAAGGAATAGGGGGAGAGAAGAGTTGAACATGTGGCTACAAGGATGATGCAGAAGGGAGGGATTTAGATATCTGGATAATTGGGGCTTATTCTGGAGTAGGTGGGTCTTCTACAAACAGGATGGTCTACACCTGAACCAAAGAGGTACTCTAACCTGGGAGCAGGTTTGCTAATGCTCTTTGGGAGGGTTTAAACTAATTCAGCAGGAGATGGGAACCTGAATTGTAGCATCAGTGCACAGGAGGTTGAGAGCAATGAGGTCCTGAATAGGGTTTCAATGTTGCAGGAATACAGTGGCAGGCAGCAAGTTGGTTTCAAGTGTGTCTACTTCAACGCCAGGAGCATCCAGAATAAGGTGGGTGACCTTGCAGCATGGGTTGGGACTTCGATGTTGTGGCCATTTCAGAGACCTGGATTTAGCAGGGACAGGAATGGTTGTTGCAAGTTCCGGGGTTTAGATGTTTCAGTAAGAACAGGGAAGGTGGTAAAAGAGGAGGAGGTGTGGCTATGTTCGTTAAGGACAGTGTTATAGTGGTAGAAAGGACATTTGATGAGGACTGGTCCACTGAGGTAGAATGGGCTGAGGTGAGAAACAGGAAAGCAGAGGTCATGCTGTTGGGAGTTTTCTGTAGGCTTCCAGAGATGTAGAGGAAAGGATTGCAAAGACGATTCTGGATAGGAGAGAAAGTAACAGGGTCGTTGTTCTGGGGGCCTTTAACTTTCCAAATATTGACTGGAAACACTGTAGTTCGAGTACTTAAGATGGGTCAGTTTTTGTCCAATGTGTGCAGGACCGTTCCCTGACACAGTATATAGACAGGCCAACAAGGGGCGAGGCCACATTGGATTTAGTAAGTACTGGGTCATGAACCCAGGCAGGTGTTTGATTTGCAGGTAGGTGAGCACTTTGGTGATAGTGACCACAATTAGGATACATTTACTTTAGTAATGGAAAGGGACAGGGATATATCGCAGGGAAAGTGATATAGTTGGGGGAAAGGCAATTATGCTGTGATTTGGCAAGAATTAGGATGCATAGGATGGGAAGGAAACTGCAGAGGATGGGCACAATTGAAATGTGGAGCTTTTTCAAGGATCAGCTACAACATGTCCTTGATAAGTATGTACGTGTCAGGCAGCGAGGAGATGGTGGAACAAGGGAACCATGGTTCAGTAAAGAAGTTGTATCTGTTGTTAAGAAGAAGAAGGAGGCTTATGTAAAGATGAGACATGAAGATTCAGTTAGGTGCTTGAGAGTTACAAATTAGCCAGGAAGGACCAAAAGAGAAAGCAAAGAAGGGCCAGGAGGGGACATGAGAAGTCATTGGCAGGTCGCATCAAGGAAAACCTTAAAGCTTTCTATCAGTATATCAGGAATAAAAAAATGACTAAAGTAAGATTAGAACCAGTCAAGGACAATAATGGGAAGTTGTGTGTGAAGTCTGAGGAGATGGGAGAGGCGCTAAATGAATATTTTGCATTCATATTCACACTGGAAAAAGACAATGTTGTCGAGGAGAATACTGAGATCCAGATTATTAGACAAGACGGGATTGAGGTTCATAAGGAGGAAGTGTTAGCAATTCTGGAAAGTGTGAAAATAGATAAGTCCTCTGGGTTGAAGGGGATTTATCCTAGGATTCTCTGGGAAGCCAGGGAGGAGATTGCAGAGACTTTGATCTTTATGTCATCATTGTCTACAGGAATGGTGCCAGAAGACTGGAGGACAGTAAAAGTTGTCCCCTTCTTCAAGAAGAGGAGTAGAAACAACCCTGGTAATTATAGACCAGTGAGCCTGACTTTAATTGTGGATAAAGTGTTGGAAAAAGTTATAAGAGTTTCGATTTATAATCATCCTTCAATCCTCCAGAAAGGATGAAGTTGATTAGGGCTAGTCAACATGGTTTTGTGAAGGATAGATCGTGCCTCACAAACTTTATTCAGTTCTTTGAGAAGATGACCAAGCAGCAGATTAGGTGGTCAATATGGTGGATATTGGTTTCAGTCAGGCTTTTGATAAGGGTCTCCATGATAGGCTATTGCACAAAATACGGAGGCACGGAGACTTGGGATTGAGGGCGATTTAGCTTTTTGCATCAGAAATTGGTGAGCTGTAAGGGTGGTGGTTGATAGGAAATGTTTATCCTGGAGTTCAGTTACTAGTGGTGTACCACAAGGATCTGTTTCTCGTTCACTGGTGTTTGTCATTTTTATAAATGACTTGGATGAGGATGTAGTAGGATGGGTTCATTAAATTTGTGGATGACACCAGGTCAATGGAGTTGTGGACAGTGCAGAAAGATGCTGCAGGTTATAAAGGGACAAAGATAAGCTGCAGAGCTGGGCTGAGAGGTGGCAAATGGAGTTTAATGCAGAAAAGTGTGAGGTGATTCACTTTGGAAGGAGGAACACAAATACGGAACACTGGGTTAAAGGCAAGATCCTTGGTGGTGTGGTGAGCATAGAGATCTCGGTGTCCATGAACATAGATCCCTGAAAGTTACCACCCAGGTTGATAGGGCTGTTAAGAAAGCACACAGTGTGTTAGCTTTTATTAGTAGACAGATTAAGTTTCAGAGCCATGAGGTCATGTTGCAGCTGTACAAAACTCTGGTGCGGCCGCACTTGGCATATTGCGTACAGTTCTGGTATTAAAAGTAGGATGTGGAAACATTGGAAAGGATGCAGAGAAGATTTATCAGGATGTTGCCTGGTATGGAGAGATGGTCTAATGAGGGAAGGCTGAGGGACTTGAGGCTGTTTTTGTTAGAGAGAAGATGTTGAGAGGTGACTTCATAGAGACATACAAGATGATCAGAGGATTAGATAGGGTGGACAGTGAGAGCCCTTTTCCTTGGGTGGAGATGGCTGGTACAAAGGGACAGAGGTTTAATGTCAGAGGTAGTTTCCTTACTCAGAGAGTAGTTGGGGCATGGAACGCCCTGCCTGCATCAGTAGTAGACTTGCCAACTTTAAGAACATTTAAATGGTCATTGGATAAACATATGGATGATACTGGAATATTGTAGGTTACATGGGCTTGAGATTGGTTTCACAGGTCGGCACAACATCGAGGGTCGAAGGGCCTGTACTGTGCCGTAATAGTCAATGTTCTATGTTCCATGCCTGGGCTGACAAATGGCAATTAACATCTGTGTCACACAAATGCAAAACAATTATCACCTCCAAGAAGAGATCACATCGATAACGCCGTGTGACATTCAATGCTTTGCTGTTGCTGAATCCCCCACAATCACCAAGCTGGGAGTTCCCATTGAGCTGAAAATGAAATGGATTTACAATGTAAGTACTGTGGGTACAAGAGCAGCTCAGGGGGCAGGAACACTGCAGTGAGGGATGTACCTCATGGCTCCAAAAGCTTCTCCACCATCTCCAAGGCACAGGTCAGGATTGTGATGGAATACTCCCCACTTGCCTGGATGGAAATATCTCCAAGATCCCTCAAGAAATGGGATCCCAGCATGACCCAGCAGCCATATAAAAGCACAATGTTGCAGATACTCAAATTCTGACATGAAATCAGAAAGTGCTGGAGAAATTCAGCAAATCTGGCAAACCTGTGGAGAGATACATAAAGTTAAACTTTTGAGTCCAATATCACCCTCCTTCAGAACAGTGCTGACAAGGAGTCATGTCGGACTAGAAACATTCATTCTCTTTCTCTCTTCATAGTTCAACTAGGCCTGCTGAGTTTCTCCAACATTTTCTCTTTTACAATGAAGTAACCAGTTTGATCGGCACCACATCTACAAACATTGTCATTCCACCACCGGTGCTCATTGGCAGCACTGAGTATCATTGACAATACACATTGCAGACACTCACCTTCAATATCTATGACCACTAACTTCCTTAAGACAAAGGCAGTAGATGTATGAGAACACCATGACCTGCATGTTCCCTTCCAAGCCATTCACCATCCTGACTTGGGTATATATTCCTTCAGTAAAATCGCCATAGACCCAATGGACCATAGGGCTGCTCTCTCATTAGTAAGACACAACTGGCCATGAGTTTAACCTGAGGGTCACCGTGCCTCAGGGGAACGGTGAGGTTGGGAAGGTAGGACCTTCATCATGATCTCAGCCAGTGTGGGGATTGAACCTGTGATGTTAACATAGAACATACTATAATATATCACCGTACAGGCCCTTCAGCCCTCGATGTTGTGCTGACCATTTATCTGACTCTATTGTTCTCTCCTCTATGTGCCTATCCAAGAGTCGCTTAAATTGCACAAAATACAGAGGCATGGGATTGAGGGTGTTTCAGCAGTTTGGATCAGAAGTTGGCTAGTTGAAAGAAGACAGAGGGTGGTGGCTGATGGGAAATATTCACCCTGGAGTTCGTTACTAGTGGTGTTGTCACAAGGATTTGTTTTGGGTCCTCTGCTGTTTGTCATTTTTATAAATGAGGGTGTAGAAGGATGGGTTAGTACATTTGTGGATGACAATAAGGTCGGTGAAGTTGTGGATAGTGTTGAAGGATGTTGCAGTCTTCAGAGGGGGACATAGATAAGCTGCAGAGCTGGGCTAAGAGGTGGCAAATGGAACTTAATGTGGAAAAGTGTGAGGTGATTCACTTTGGAAGGAGGAACAAGAATACAGAGTACTGGGCTAATGGTAAGATTCTTGGTAGTGCAGATAAGCAGAGAGATCTCAGCATCCAGGTACATAGATCCCTGAAAGTTGCCACCTAGTTTGATAAGATTGAGGCTCTTTTCGTTCAAGAGAAGAAGGCTGAGAGATGACGTAATTGTGAGATACAGATAATCACAGAGTTAGATAGGGTGGACAGTGAGAGCTTTTTCCTCGGATGGTGATGGGTAGCACAAGGGGACATAGCTTTAAATTGAGGGATGATAGATATAGGACAGATGTCGGAGGTAGTTTCTTTACACAGTGTGTAGTAGGGGCATGGAACGCACTGCCTGCAACTGTAGTAGACACCGACTTTCAGGGCATTTAAATGGTCATTCGATAATCATATGGACAAAAATGGAATTGTGTAGGATAAATGAGCTTCAGATTAATTACACAGGTCGGCACAACATCAAGGGCCGAAGGCTGTACTGCGCTGTCATGTTTATGTTCTATATTCTAATTGTTCCTAATCTATCTGACTCTGCTACCACTGCTGGTAGTGTATTCCACACACCCACCACTGTCTGTGTTAAGAACCTACATCTGACATCTCCCCTAAAAGTTCCTATTATCACTTTAAAATGATACCTCCCTCATGATGACCTTTCCGCCCAGTGAAAAAATCTCTGTCTGTTCCCTCTATCTGTGTCTCTCATCCCCTTGTACACCTCCACCATCTCAGCTCTCATCCTTCTTCACTCCAGTGAGAAATACCCTCACTCCCTCAACCTTTCTTCATAAGACATGCCCTCCAGTCCAGGCAGCGCCCTCTCTAAAGCTCCCACATCCTTCCTATAATAAGGCAACCAGAACTGAACACAATATTCCAAATGTGGTCGAAGCAGGGCTCTTTCGAGCTGCAGCATAACCTCACGGCTCTTAGCCTCCATCCCTCTGCTAATGAAAGCAAACACGCGATAAGTTGCCTCAACAAATTTGGGGGGCACTGGGTGACTTTGAGGGATCAATTGGCATGGACCCCAAGATCCCTCTGTTCCTCCACACTGCCAAGAATGCTGCCTTCAACCCTGCATTTTGCATTTCAATTTGACCTTCCAAAATGAATCACTTCATGCTTTTCCAGGTTGAACTCCATCTGACACTTATCAGCCCAGTTCTGCATCCTGTCAATGTCCTGTTGCAACCTAGGGCAGTCCTCCACACTGTCCACCACTCCACCAACCTTCATGTCATTGGCAAACTTACTAACCCAACCTTCCACTTCCTCATACAGGTCATTTATAAAAAATACACAGAGAGCAGAGGTCCCAGAACTGATCTCTGTGCAAATCACTGGTCACCAAGCTCCAGGCTGAATACTTCCCATCTACTGTCAGCCTCTGTCTTCTATGGACCAGCCTGTTCTGTATTCAAACAGCCAAATTTCCCAGTATTCCTTGCCTCCTTACTTTCTGAATGAGCCTCCCATGGGCAACCTTATGGGCAAATCCCATGGGCAAATGCCTTGCTAAAATCCATGTGCACCACATCCACTGCTCTACCTTCCTCAGTGCATTTTGTCACATCTTCAAAGGATTCAATAACGTTTGTGAGGCATGACCTGCCCTCACAAAGCCATGCTGACTATCTCTAACCAAGTTATGGTTTTCCAACTAAGCATAAATCCTGTGTCTCAGAATCCTCTGCAATAATTTGCCCAAAGCATATGTAAAACTGACTGGTCTGTAATTCCTAAGATTTCCCTATTCCCTATCATGAATAAGGGATTAATAACATTTGCCATCCTTGAATTATTTGGCACCACTCCAGTGGACAATGAGGACCCAAAGATCATCATCAAAGGCACAGCAATCTCTTCCCTTGCTTCCTGTCGTAACCTTGCGTATATTCCTTCCTGCCCAGGGGAGTTAGCTATCCTTAAAACTTTCAGCTCATCCTCCTTTTTAACACCAACCTGTTTGAGCATGTCAGCCGGTTTTATTCTGTCCTCACAAACATCAAGTTCCCTCTCAGTAGTGAATAATGAAGCAAAGTATTCATTGAGGACCAACACTACCTCCTACTCCGACTCCAGGCACAAGTTCCCTCCACTGTCCCTGATTGGCCCTACCCTCACTCTGGATTAGTGGTGCTGGAAGAGCACAGCAGTTCAGGCAGCATCCAACGAGCAGCGAAATCAATGTTTCGGGCAAAAGCCCTTCATCAGGAATAAAGGCAGTGAGCCTGAAGCATGGAGAGATATGCTAGAGGAGGGTGGGGGTGGGGAGAGAGTAGCATGGAGTACAATGGGTGAGTGGGGGAGGAGATGAAGGTGATAGGTCAAGGAGGAGAGGGTGGAGTGGATAGGTGGAAAAGAAGATAGGCAGGTCGGACAAGTCAAGGAGACAGTAACTGAGCTGGAAGTTTGAAACTAGGATGAGGTGGGGGAAGGGGAAATGAGGAAGCTGTTGAAGTCCACATTGATGCCCTGGGGTTGAAGTGTTCTGAGGCGGAAGATGAGGCGTTCTTCCTCCAGGCATTCAAACTTCCAGCTCAGTTACTGTCTCCTTGACTTGTCCGACCTGCCTATCTTCTTTTCCACCTATCCACTCCACCCTCTCCTCCTTGACCTATCACCTTCATCTCCTCCCCCACTCACCCATTGTACTCCATGCTACTCTCTCCCCACCCCCACCCTCCTCTAGCTTATCTCTCCATGCTTCAGGCTCACTGCCTTTATTCCTGATGAAGGAATACGTTGATTTCGCTGCTCGTTGGATGCAGCCTGAACTGCTGTGCTCTTCCAGCACCACTAATCCAGTATTTGGTTTTCAGCATCTGCAGTCATTGTTTTTACCTACCCTCACTCTGACCATCCTCTTGTTCCTCACATCAGTATAGAACGCCTTGGGGTTTTCCTTCATCCTGCCTCCCAAAGCCTTTACATGCCCCCTCCTAGATGTCCTAAATCCATTCTTCAGTTCCTTCCCGGCGATCTTGTAACCCTCTCGAGCCCTGTCTGATGCTTGCCCCCTCAACATTCAGTAAGCTTCCTTCTTCCTCTTGACTAGGTGTTCCACATCCCTTGTCACCCAAGGTTCTTTCACCCTACCATCCCTTCCTTGCCTCAGTTTGACAAACCTGTCCTCCTAAACAACCTCCACATTTCTGTTGAGAAGTTCCCTGAGAACATCTGTTCCCAATTTAGATACCCCAGTTTCTGCCTAATAGTGTTATAATTCACCCTCCCCCAATTAAATACTTTCCCAGACCATCTGCTCCTATCCCTCTCCATGAGTATAGTGAAGGTCATGGAGTTATGATCATTATCACCGAAATGCTCTCTTACAGAGAGATCTGACACCCAGCCTGGTTCATTGCCAAGCACCAAATCCAACTTTGGATGTTGGTATCACTCTACATCACAAACCAGCCGTCCAGCCCCCAGTGCTGCAGGGGCTCAGTTAGCACAGTTGGCTGGATGGTTGATGTGAGATGTAGAGAAGTGAGGTGGTGCTTTGGTTAAACTCACCATCAATTGTTTCTCTACCTCTCTCCAAGACAGAACAGTCTTTTGAATTGTGCAATTCCTTCGGTACCCCTCTGTCACAATCCTAGAGAGAAGGCTGAGAGGCAACTTAATTGAGACATACAAGATAATCAGGGGTTCAATAGGGTGGACAGTGAGAGCCTTTTTCCTTGGATGGTGATGGCGTGCACGAGGGGACATAGCTTTAAATTGAGGGGTGATAGATACAGGACAGATGTCAGAGTAGTTGGGGTATGGAACACCCTGCCTACAACAGTTAGAGACTCACCAACTTTAAGGGCATTTGATGGTGGTTGGACAAACATATGGATGAAAATGGAATAGTGTTGGATCAATGGGCTTCAGATTGGTCAGCGCAACATCGAGGGCCGAAGGGCCTGTACTGTGCTGTAATGTGCGATGTTCTAGTTTAGTGACCAGTTGATCATTAAAAGTCTGAAGGGTGAGAGCAAAGGAGAGACCCGCAGAGACCCAGAGATGGAGAGCAGAAGGAAGGCTGTGCTTCTGCCCTTCACCATCTCTGGGAGCTTCACCCTCCCGTGGTTCATCAATGTTGTAGATTTCTGATATTATGTCAATCGAGGCATCAATCCTGATGATTACCCACCGTTTCTGTTAGTGTTCAGTGTTGTTGGTTACATGCTGCAGAGGTTACGTTGTTGTACAAACAGATTTATTTATGCAGCAACATTGTCTATCTTCAGAGGGAAGATCAGTAACACAGTAAAACCTCTGGCTGCACAAAATCATTACGTTCTGAATAAATAAAACTCTTCATTGAAGCCAAAGGGACAGTCCCATTGTTCCCAGACTGTGGAATGATATTTTTCATTGACCCGTGGGATATGGGCAGAACTGGCTGGGCCAGTGTTTTCTGCCTGTCCCTAGTTGCCCCTTGAGAAGCTCCTCAAGAAGAAGGAGCTGTCTTCCTCAACTTGCTGCACTCCATGTGATGTAGATTGACCCACAATGTGCCCCTTAGGGAGGGAGTTCCAGGACTTTGACTCAATGACACTGAAGGAACAGCGATATGTTTCCAAGTCAGAATTGAGAGTGTTCTGGAGGGGAACTTGTAGGAGATGGTGTTCGGATATAGCTGCTGCCCTTTTCCTTCCAGATGAAAGTGATCCAGTGGAGAGCAGACTGACCCCACTGTGTCTGGGCCACTGATGTCGGGGGAGCAGACTGACCCCACTGTGTTTGGGTCACTGATGTAGGGGGAGCAGACTGACCCCACTGTGTCTGGGTCACTGATGTAGGGGGAGCAGACTGACCCCACTGTGTTTGGGTCACTGATGTAGGGGGAGCAGACTGACCCATAAGACCATAAGACCATAAGACATAGGAGTGGAAGTAAGGCCATTCGGCCCATCGAGTCCACTCCGCCATTCAATCATGGCTGATGCGCATTTCAGCTCCACTTGCCAGCATTCTCCCCGTAGCCCTTAATTCCTCTAGACAACAAGAACCTATCAATCTCGGCCTTGAAGACATTTAGCGTCCCGGCTTCCACTGCACTCCGTGGCAATGAATTCCACAGGCCCACCACTCTCTGGCTGAAGAAATGTCTCCGCATTTCCGTTCTGAAATGACCCCCTCTAATTCTAAGGCTGTGTCCACGGGTCCTAGTCTCCTCGCCTAACAGAAACAATTTTCTAGCATCCACCTTTTCAAAGCCATGTATTATTTTGTACGTCTCTATTAGATCTCCCCTTAATCTTCTAAACTCCAACGAATACAATCCCAGTATCCTCAGCCGTTCCTCATATGCTAGACCTGTCATTCCAGGGATCATCCGTGTGAATCTCCGCTGGACACGTTCCAGTGCCAGTATGTCCTTCCTGAGGTGTGGGGACCAAAACTGGACACAGTACTCCAAATGGGGCCTAACCAGAGCTTTATAAAGTCTTAGTAGTACATCTCTGCTTTTATATTCCAACCCTCTTGAGATAAGAGACAACATTGCATTCGCTTTCTTAATCACAGACTCAACCTGCATGTTTACCTTTAGAGAATCCTCGACTAGCACTCCCAGATCCCTTTGTGCTTTGGCTTTATTAAGTTTCTCACCATTTAGAAAGTAGTCCATTCCTATATTCTTTTTGCCAAAGTGCAAGACCTCGCACTTGCTCACGTTAAATTCCATCAGCCATTTCCTGGACCACTCTCCCAACCTGTCTAGATCCTTCTGTAGCCTCCCCACTTCCTCAGTACTACCTGCCTGTCTACCTAACTTTGTATCATCGGCAAACTTCGCTAGAATGCCCCCGGTTCCCTCATCCAAATCATTAATATATAATGCGAACAGCTGTGGCCCCAGCACCGAACCCTGCGGGACACCGCTCGTCACCGGCTGCCATTCTGAAAAAGAACCTTTTATCCCAACTCTCTGCCTTCTGTTAGATAGCCAATCCTCAATCCATCCCAGCAGCTCACCTCGAACACCATGGGCCCTCACCTTGCTCAGCAGTCTCCCGTGTGGCACCTTATCAAAGGCCTTTTGAAAGTCCAGATAGACCACATCCACTGGGTTCCCCTGGTCTAACCTACTTGTTACCTCTTCAAAAAATTCCAACAGGTTTGTCAGGCATGACCTCCCTTTACTAAATCCATGTTGACTTGTTCTAATCAGACTCTGCTCTTCCAAGAATTTAGAAACCTCATCCTTAATGATGGATTCTAGAATTTTACCAACAACCGAGGTTAAGCTGATTGGCCTATAATTTTCCATCTTTTGCCTTGATCCTTTCTTGAACAAGGGGGTTACTACAGCCATCTTCCAATCGTCCGGGACCTTTCCTGACTCCAGTGACTCTTGAAAGATCTCAACCAATGCCTCTGCTATTTCCTCAGCAACCTCTCTCAGAACTCTAGGGTGTATCCCATCGGGGCCAGGAGATTTATCAATTTTAAGACTTTTTAACTTTTCTAGCACTATCTCTTTCGTAATGGCAACCATACTCAACTCAGCCCCGTGACACCCTTTAATTTTTGGGATATTACTCCTGTCTTCCACTGTGAAAACTGACGCAAAGTACTTGTTAAGTTCTCCTGCTATTTCCTTATCTCCCATCACTAGGCTCCCTGCATCAGTTTGAAGTGGCCCAATGTCTACTTTTGCCTGTCGTTTGTTTCTTATGTACTGAAAGAAACTTTTACTATTATTTCTAATATTACTGGCTAGCCTACCTTCATATTTGATCCTCTCATTTCTTATTACACTCTTTGTTATCCTCTGTTGGCTTTTGTATCCTTCCCAATCTTCTGATTTCCCACTGTTCTTAGCCACTTTATAGGATCTCTCTTTTTCTTTAATACATTTCCTGACTTCCTTTGTCAGCCAAGGTTGTCTAATCCCTCCCCGGTTAATCTTTCTTTTCTTGGGAATGAACCTCTGTACAGTGTCCTCAATTATACCTACAAACTCCTGCCATTTTTGCTCTAGTGTCTTCCCGGTTAGCCTCTGCTTCCAGTCTATTTTAGTCAGTTCCTCTCTCATGCCCTCATAATTACCTTTATTCAACTGTAACACCATTACATCAGATTTCGCCTTCTCCCTTTCAAACTCCAGACTGAACTCTACCATATTATGGTCGCTACTTCCTAAGGGTTCCCTTACTTTAAGATCTTTTATAGAGTCTGGTTCATTGCAAAGCACTAGGTCCAGAATAGCCTGCTCTCTTGTGGGCTCCATGACTAGCTGTTCCAAAAAGCCATCCTGTAAGCATTCCATGAATTCCCTTTCTTTAGATCCACTAGCAACATTATTTACCCAGTCCACCTGCATATTGAAGTCACCCATGATCAATGTAACCTTGCCTTTCTGACATGCCTTCTCTATTTCCCGGTACATGTTGCGTCCCTGGTCCTGACCACTGTTAGGAGGTCTGTACACAACTCCAATTATGGTTTTTTTTGCCTTTGTGGTTCCTCAATTCCACCCACACAGACTCCACATCATCCGACGCTATGTCATTCAATACCATAGATTTAATTTTGTTCTTAACTAACAAGGCAACTCCACCCCCTCTGCCCACCTCTCTGTCTTTTCGATAAGTCGAAAAACCATGGAGGTTTAACTGCCAGTCCTGACCCCCCTGTAACCAAGTCTCTGTGATGCCTACTACATCATAATCATTCACTATTATCTGTGCCATTAATTCATCGGCTTTGTTATGAATGCTACGAGCATTCAGGTAAAGTGCCTTAATGCTAACTTCCTTATTAGAGATGTTGTAAGTCATATGTCCTAAGTTATCCTTGCTTTTTTCTGCATTCTCAGTCTGCCTCAATTTTAAATCCGCCTGGAAACATGCTATCCTGCTGCTTATCTTTCCATTTACCTCCATACTCCCTGTTGCTTTCACTTTCCCTTCCCCCCAACTCAGAAGTTTAAAGTCCTACTGACCACCCTATTTATCCTCTTCGCCAGAACATTGGTACCTGATCGGTTCAGGTGGAGACCGATCTGTGTCTGGGTCACTGACCCAGGGGAGAGCAGACTGGCCCCACTGTGTCTGGGTCACTGACCCAGGGGAGAGCAGACTGACCCCACTGTGTCTGGGTCACTGATGTAGGGGGAGCAGACTGACCCCACTGTGTCTGGGTCACTGACCCAGGGGAGAGCAGACTGGCCCCACTGTGTCTGGGTCACTGACCCAGGGGAGAGCACACTGACCCCACTGTGTCTGGGTCACTGATGTAGGGGGAGCAGACTGACCCCACTGTGTCTGGGTCACTGACCCAGGGGAGAGCACACTGACCCCACTGTGTCTGGGTCACTGATGTAGGGGAGCAGACTGACCCCACTGTGTCTGGGTCACTGATGTAGGGGGAGCAGACTGACCCCACTGTGTCTGGGTCACTGATGTAGGGGGAGCAGACTGACCCCACTGTGTCTGGGTCACTGATGTAGGGGGAGCAGACTGACCCCACTGTGTCTGGGTCACTGATGTAGGGGGAGCAGACTGACCCCACTGCGTATCTGTGACTGACCCAGGGGAGAGCAAACTGACCCCACTCTGTTTCACTGACCCAGGGGGAGTACACTGACCCCACTGTGTCTGTGTCACTGACCCCAGGGAGGGAAGACTGACCCCACTGTGTCTGTGTCACTGACCCCAGGGAGGGAAGGCTGCCCCCACTGTGTCTGTATCACTGACTCCAGGGAGGGAAGGCTGACCCCACTGTGTATGTGTCACTGACCACAGGGAGGGAAGGCTGACCCCACTGTGTAGGTATCACTGACCCCAGGGAGGGAAGGCTGACCCCACTGTGTCTGTATCACTGACCCCAGGGAGGGAAGGCTGACCCCACTGTGTCTGTATCACTGACCCCAGGGAGGGAAGGCTGACCCCACTGTGTCTGTATCACTGACCCCAGGGAGAGAAGGCTGACCCCACTGTGTCTGTGTCACTGACCCCAGGGAGGGAAGGCTGACCCCACTGTGTCTGTGTCACTGACCCCAGGGAGAGAAGGCTGACCCCACTGTGTGTGTATCACTGACCCCAGGGAGGGAAGGCTGACCCCACTGTGTTGGTATCACTGACCCCAGGGAGGGAAGGCTGACCCCACTGTGTCGGTATCACTGACCCCAGGGAGGGAAGGCTGACCCCACTGTGTCTGTGTCACTGACCCCAGGGAGGGAAGGCTGACCCCACTGTGTCTGTACCACTGACCCCAGGGAGGGAAGGCTGACCCCACTGTGTCTGTGTCCCTGACCCCAGGGAGGGAAGGCTGACCCCACTGTGTCTGTGTCACTGACCCCAGGGAGAGAAGGCTGACCCCACTGTGTGTATATCACTGACCCCAGGGAGGGAAGGCTGACCCCACTGTGTTGGTATCACTGACCCCAGGGAGGGAAGGCTGACCCCACTGTGTCGGTATCACTGACCCCAGGGAGGGAAGGCTGACCCCACTGTGTGTGTATCACTGACCCCAGGGAGGGGAGGCTGACCCCACTGTGTCTGTGTCACTGACCCCAGGGAGGGAAGGCTGACCCCACTGTGTCTGTGTCACTGACCCCAGGGAGGGAAGGCTGACCCCACTGTGTGTGTATCACTGACCCCAGGGAGGGAAGGCTGACCCCACTGTGTCTGTACCACTGACCCCAGGGAGGGAAGGCTGACCCCACTGTGTCTGTGTCACTGACCCCAGGGAGGGAAGGCTGACCCCACTGTGTCTGTATCACTGACCCCAGGGAGGGAAGGCTGACCCCACTGTGTAGGTATCTCTGACCCCAGGGAGGGAAGGCTGACCCCACTGTGTCCGTATCACTGACCCCAGGGAGAGAAGGCTGACCCCACTGTGTCTGTGTCACTGACCCCAGGGAGGGAAGGCTGACCCCACTGTGTCTGTGTCACTGACCCCAGGGAGGGAAGGCTGACCCCACTGTGTCTGTGTCACTGACCCCAGGGAGGGAAGGCTGACCCCACTGTGTCTGTATCACTGACCCCAGGGAGGGAAGGCTGACCCCACTGTGGAGGTATCACTGACCCCAGGGAGGGAAGGCTGACCCCACTGTGTTGTGTCCCTGACCCCAGGGAGGGAAGGCTGACCCCACTGTGTCTGTGTCACTGACCCCAGGGAGGGAAGGCTGACCCCACTGTGTCTGTATCACTGACTCTAAGGAGAGCAGACTGAACCTTGTCCCTTTAAGAAGGATGTGTTCTGTTTCTCTTGATGAGGGATGTTATCAACCTGGTGCCAAGGTGTATGTTCCATGGAAAGCAGAGTAAATAACTTTGGGTTTTCTTAAATTACGACCAAAGCAGCATGAGGAAGTGGAGTCTGGCTCTCACCGATCCAGGGGCTCAGTGCTGCTCTCAGTTATTGAAGTTGCATTATTTGGTGTTGAAGCTATTAGTCACAGCTGTCACCTCTCTCTGCTGTAGGATAAAAGCTTGAACTCTCTCTCTGCTGTGAGATTGTTTGTTTTGGTGTTCCCATCTTTTGGATTGGAGGAGATAGGAAGTGAGGGAAATCTGTTTTGCTGAATTTGCCTTGACTATGGGTCTGTTTATAGGATGTGGCTGTAATGGAACAGTTGATGGGTAGAATTAAATAATATATTATTTTGTTCTGTATTCCGACAGGTTCAAGTTGGTTTTTTTTCATTGTTTGCATTTTAATTGTGGTATAAGAAATGTGTGTTTTGTGGAAAGCTCAACATTCTGACCCATCGAATTCCATCCAGTACAGAACACTCTAGGACTGTCCATGATGCTACCAGCGATGTCTAAGGTTCAACATGACCATTCTCAAACTCACTTGAAATATTGGCCAACAGAGTTCTGTACATTCTAGAAGGGATGTGAGTGCTTGGAGAGGGTGCAGAGGAGATTGACCAGGACGTTCCCTGGGCTGGAGAGTTTTAGTTCTGAAGAGAGTTTGGACAGACTGGGATTGTTTTCATTAAAGCAGAGGTGATGGAGAGGAGACATGACTGAGATGTATAAAACTATGATGGGCGTAGGGTATACAGGAAGAGAACATTTCCCATGGATGGGGGGATTAAGGACCGGGGTGTAGATTTAAGTGAAGGAAACTGAACCCTTTAGTTGAGGGTGTAGCGTGTCAACAACTAAATGGCTGGAGGATAAGAGAAAGAGCTGGAAAGCGCAGCCTAAATGGTGTGAGAGGTGTGAACCCTAAAGACAATTCGGAATTATATGAATGATATTTTGAAATGCCACAGTGGACAAGGCTGCAGACTGATGTAGACAGTGAAGCAAGAGGATATGACAGATAAGGAGTGAAACCCACACCTCTCTGTATAGTGGGCCCAGACCCATACCCTCCCTGGCCTCACCCCTTCATCTCCCTTCAAACTGCTCCATCATCAGTCAGCTGTTTTGGGTTTCTTCACTGAGCATGCCCAGAACACTGCAGGGAACAAAGAATGTGATTCACCCCTATTTGCTGCCGTACAGATCGTGTGTGTCTCAGAGTCAGCTCTGAGACATCTCCTGGGCAGCCTCAATCTGTATCTGTGTGTCTCTGACTCCGTGTCATTGAGCATCACCCATACACCCTAATGTCTATGTCTAGAACTGCTTTGTATATTCTGGAATATGAACACATTGTAACCTGAGAAAGGTGAGGACTTACTCCCTGTTTGATCGCAGTGAGGCCACTTGAACTGGACAGGTCAAAGTGTGACCTCACAGAACAAATGTGACCTCACCATGTACATCACAGAGAGAGCTCAGACATCACAATTGGTTTATAAACTGGCTTCATCGGAGACACGAGGCTGCTCCAAGAAACACAGGGAAGGCTAGATCACTGCACTGACCGTGTCTCTGGCTGATCTGTCTGGGAGTGAATGTGATCAGAGAGATCATCAAAACAGCTGGACTTTACAAAGAGAAAACAAAGCTTTGAAAACACCATCAGCAATCTGATCAGGCAGAAGATGGGGAACTTTGAAAGTTTTTTTTTAGATATTAGATTAGATTCCCTACAGTGTGGAAATAGGCCCTTCGGCCCAACAAGTCCACACCGACCCTCCGGAGAGTAACCCACCCAGTCTCATTTCCCTCTGACTAATGCACCTAACACTATAGGCAATTTAGCATGGCCAATTCACCTGACCCACACATCTTTGGACTGTGGGAGGAAACGGGGCACCCGAAGGAAACCCACGCAGACACAGGGAGAATGTGTAAACTCCACACAGACAGTTGCCAAAGGCTGGAATTGAACCTGGGACTGGTACTGTGAGGAAGCAGTGCTAACCACTGAGTCAATGTGCTGCCCTAAAAAAGGTTAGTGTAAAATTCTTCCCCTTGCACTGACTGAGGATTTGGGAGTAATTGCAGAATAATGCTCTAGAGATTTATTCTGAGAAAGTTTAGGGCTTATTGAAACCGGCGAGATACACAGAACTGATTCTTAACGAGGGACAGAAGCTGTCCCGAATGGACTTAGGCCGATCCCTATGTTCATCCTTTTGAAAAGCATTAAGGGTGGTAAAAATTGTTCAGTAGAGAACTGATGTGCGAACAATTTGAGGAGATCCCAGAGACAATGCATGTGACTGGGAGGAAGACAGGTCAGAAATTGAGTTGGAGAGAGATTGATTGAAGGGGAGCTCCCTGTGAGAGAGTAGGGTGGGAGAGGTGTCTGATCGTGGGATTAGAGGGGAGGGCATTGTGGAGAGATGATGCCCTGCTTCACATCATCATTGCCCTCAATTCCACCAAAATTACCAAGGGTGCCAACCTCAAGAGTTTGCAGAGATGCAAACCATTCTCAGCATGTGGCCATAATGCCCAATAATCCTCATTAGATTTAAAAAAGATGTTTGATCTTAATCTTGAGATTTGTTATTTAATTGGATGGAAGTTGCCATGGATTTGAAAATCTGCACTTTCTCTTGTTTCTCATCCTGCAGACTTGATTTGGAGGTGCCGGTGTTGGACTGGGGTGAGTGGACAAAATTATAAATCGCATAACACCAGTTTATAGTCCAACAGGTTTATTTTGAAGCACTAGCTTTCGAAGCACCGTTCCTCATCAGGTGGTTGTGATAAAGGAGCAGCACTTCAAAAGCTAGTGCTTCCAAACAATTCTGTTGGACTATAACCTGGTGTAGTGTGATTTTTAACTTCTTGCAGACACATTTCATAGTCAAAGAACAAAGAAAATTTACAGCCCAGGAACAGACCCTTCGGCCCTCCAAGCCTGAGCCGATACAAATCTACGTCTAAACCTGTCGCCTAATTGATAAGCATCTGTATCCCTCTGCTCCCCACCTACTCATGCATCTGTCCAGATGCATCTTAAATGAATCTACCATGCCTGTCTCTACCACCTCTGCTGGCAACACATTCCAGACACCCACCACCCTCTGTGTGAGGTACTTGCCGTGTGTATCCCCCTTAAACTTTTCACCTCTCACCTTCAAAGCATGACCTCTTGTTATTGAATCCTCCACCCCGGGTAAAACCTTATCTCTATCCACCCTGTCTATATCCTTTATGATTTTGTAAACCTCAATCAGGATCCCCCTCAATCTCCTTTATTCTAATGAAAACAAACCTCACCTACTCAACCTCCCTTCATAGCTAGCACCTTCCAGACCAGACAACATCCTCGTAAACCTTCTCTGCAACCTCTCTAAAGCGTCCACATCCTTTTGGTAATTTTAACATGACTTGCCAGCTCTTATACTGAATACCCCATCCAATGAAGGCAAGAATACTGTATGCCTTCTTGACTACTCTATCCACCTGTGCAGCAAACTTCAGGGCACTCCCAGATCTCTCTGCCCATCAACTTTTCCTCAGGATCTTCCATTCATTGTACAATTCACTCGAGAATTAGTCTTGCCTAAATGCATCACCTCACATTTGGCTAGATTGAACTCCATCTGCCACTTTCCCATCCAACTCTCCAGTCTATCTATATTCTCCTGTATTCTTTGACAGTCTCTTATGCTTTCTGCTACTCCACCAATCTTTGTGTCATCTGCAAACTTGCTGGTCAGATCAACAGTGCCCTCTTCCAGATCATTTATGTATATTACAAACAACAGTGGCCCCAACACTGACCCCTGTGGACCACTGGTCACCTTTCTCCATTTTGAGAAACTCTCTTCAACTACTACTCTCTGTCTCCTATTGCTCAACCAGTTATTTATCCACCGAGCTAGAACACCCTGCACACCATGTGACTTCACTTTCTCTATTAATTTTTCCATGGGGAACCTTATCAAACACCTTACTAAAGTCCATGTATATGACATCAACAGCCCTTCCTTCATCTATCAACTTGGTCACTTCCTCAAAGAACTCTATTATGTTGGTAAGGCACGACATCCCCTGCACAAAACCATGTTGTCTATCACTGATAAGCCCATTTTTTTCTAAATATAAATAGATCCGATCCCTCAGCACCTTCTCCAGCAACGTTCCCACCATTGATGTCAGGCTCACTGTTCTGTAGTTACCTGGAATATCCCTACTACCCTTCTTGCACAGGAGGACAACATGAGCAACCCTCCAGTCCTCCGGCACCTCACCTGTATTTAAGGATGCCAAAAAGATATCTGTCAGGGCCCCAGCTATTTCCTGTCTCACCTCCCACAGCAACGTGGGATAAATCCTATGTGGTCCTGGGGATTTGTCCACCTTACAAACCTCTAGCCTGCCCAACACATCTTCCCTACTTATGTCAATGTGATCCAGACTAATCAAACTTCTGTCTCAACATTCATCATGTCCCTCTCCTCAGTGAACACTGATATAAAGTAATCATTCAGAATCTAACCCATTCTCTCAGGTTCGACACACAGCCTTCCTTCATTATCCTGTAGTGGATCAATCCTTTCTCTAGTTACTGGCTTGCTTCTTATATGAGAATAAAATGCTTTGGGATTCTCCTTAATTCTGCTCGCTAAAGCTATGTCATGACCCCTTTTAGCCTGCTTGATTCCTCATTTAAGACTGGTCTTACTCTTCCGATATTCCTCCAGGGCCCATTCTGTTCTTAGCTGCCTAGACCTTATGTACACTTCCCTTTTCCTAGTTGTACAATTTCTCCTGTCATCCATGGTTCACCAATCTTGCCCTTCCTATCCTTTGCCTTCAACAGGACGTGCCTACCCTGCACTATCTTCAACCTCTCTTTGAAAGCCTCCCACACCTCAAATGTGATTTTCTCTTCAAATAGCTGTGTCCAATCCACATTTCCCAGCTCCTGACTAATTTTGATCTACTTGGCCTTGGCCCAGTTTAGTACTCATTCCTTAGGACCACTCTCCTCTTTATCTACAAGTATTCTAAAACTTACAGAATTGTGGTCACTGTACCCAAAGAAATCCCCCACCGCAACTTCTACCACCTGTCCTGGCTTGTTGCCCAGTACCAGGTCCAATATGGCCTCTTCTATCGCCGGACTATTGACATACTGCTCTAGAAAACTTTCCTGGATGCTTTGTACAAATTCTACTCCATCTAGTCCTCTGATGCTAAGTGTATCCCAGTCAATGTTGGGGAAATTAAAATCTCCCATCACTACTACCCTATTGCCTCTACATCTTTCCATAATCTGTTTACCTAGTTGTTTTCTACCTCACGCTCACTGTTGGGAGGCCTGGAATACAGCCCCAACAATGTAACTGCACCCTTCTTATTTCTTAGCTCCACCCATCTTGCCTCACTACTCAAGCCCTCCATAGTGTCCTCCTTTTGCACAACCGTGGTATCATCCCTGACCAACAATGCAACTCCGCCCCACCCCCACTTTGACTTCCCTCGCTGTCTTGTCTGAAGCAACTATGTCCTGGAACATGCCAATCATGCCCTTCCTTCAACCAAGTCTCTGTGATTGCAATAACGTCATACTCCCAGGCTCCAATCCAAGCCCTTAAGTTCACCTGCCTTATACACTATACACCTTGCATTAAAGTAGATGCATTTCAGGCCACCAGTTCTTTTGCATTCATTTGGTCTCTGCCTATTCTTCCCTTTATTAATGCTATCTTCATTATTCTTACCATCTCCAGTCTCCACCTCACTGCCTACTTGTTTTCTCTTTCGGTTCCCAGTCCCCTGCCACAATAGTTTAAAACCTCCCCAACAGCGGGAGCAAAACGTCCACCAAGGACATTGGTTCCAGTCTGGTTCAGACATTGACCGTCCATTTTGTAATAGTCCCACCTTCCCCAGAACCGGTCCCAATGTCCAACAAATCTGAACCCCTCCCTCCTACACCATCCCTCTAGCCATGTGTTCATCCTGCCTATTTTTTCATTTCTACGCTGGCTAGCACGTGGCACTGGTAGTAATGCTGAGATCACTACCTTTGAGGTCCTTCTCTTTAACTTCTCTCCTCACTCCCTGAATTCTGCTTTCAGGACCTCATCGTGTTTTTTACTTATATCATTGGTGCTTGTATGCACCAAGACAACTGGCTGTTCACCCTCCCCTTTTAGAATGCGCTGCAGCCAATCGGTAACTTCCCTGACCCGAGCACCTGGGAGGCAACATACCATCTGGGAGTCCCGTTTTCGGCCACAGAACCGCCAATCTACACCCCTCACAATAGAATCCCCAATGACTATGGCCCTATGAGTCTTTTTCCCGCCATTCTGAACAGCAGTGCCAACTACGGTGCCATGATCTTGGCAACTGCTGCCTTACCCTGGTCGGCCATCTCCCCTAACAGTATCCAAAATGGTATACCTGTTTTGGAGGGAGATGAGCTCAGGGGACACCTGCACTGCCTTCCTACTCTTTCTCTGCCTTTTGGTCACCCATTTACTGTCTCCCTCAGCAATCCTAACCTGCGTGTGACCAGTTCACTGAATGTGCTATCCACGACCTCCCCAGCATTGCAGATGCTCCACAGTGAGTCTATCCACAGCTCCAGAGCCGTTATACGGTCAAACAAGAGCTGCAGCTGGACATACTTCTTGTAAGTGTAAGGGTCAGGAACATCAGACACATCTCTGAGCTCTAATGTCAAGCAAGAGGCACAGGGCATGGGTCTGAGGTCCCCTGCCATTGTAGGCTTAGCTTTATATCAACTAACGAAAACCTAACAATGCCCTTAAATATATGAAAAAGAAAGATAAAGAAAAAATAAAAGCTTTATCTTACAGAATCTTTTTCTTCCGGTTTGAGGTGGGGGGTGGGGGGGTGTGCAGGAGGGAGATATTACCTGTGTAGTATCTCGGGTTTAGCCACTGCCCAAATATAAATTAAGCCTTGACCTTCCCAGCAGCCCTTGCTTCACTCCACCTTCTCTCCTCGCCGCTCTGTCAAAATGGAGGCACAGCCAACTCCATTTTCATCTGTCGCCCCGTGATCAGCTTTTCCTTTCTCCCTGCCTCACAATTATCGGTCCCCTTTATCTGTCTGACTGCTCTTCTGTCTCTTTCTGGGCTCCATCTCCACCTATTGCAGCAGTGAGATGCCTCACACCCCCATCTGCACCTTTTCCTCGCTCCTATCAGTTATGATGAAGGATTACTGGATCTGAAACGTTAACTCTGCTTTAACTCCACAGAATCTGCCAAACCTGCTGGGTTTCTCAAGCGATTTCTCTTTTCAATCACTTTCACATCCAGATGACGTTCCCAAAGTGGGACCACACTTCCTATTGGCTATAAGCTCGCGATGGACAGACTTTCTAACCAATCAGAGTGGGATGGAGAACCAAGGCCCGCCCTGAGGACTCTCACGGTGTCAAGATTAGAGTGGTGTTGGAAAAGCACAGCAGGTCAGGCAGCATCCAAGGAGCAGGAAAATCGACATTTCGAGCAGGAGTTCCTTCGTTTAGGAATGAGGCTGGGAGCCTCAGGGGTGGAGAGATAAATGGAAGAGGGGTGGGTAGCTGAGAGTGCAATCGGTGGATGGAGGTGAGGATAAAGGTGATAGGTCAGAGAGAAGGGTGGAGCAGGTAGGTGGGAAGGAAGATTGACAGGTGGGACAGGTCATGGGGACAGTGCTGACTGGAAGGTTGGAACTGGGATAAGGTGGGGGGAGGGGAAATAGAAACCAGTTCCACCAGAGAACACACCAGATGTCCTCCTTCTTTAAAAACTGTAATGTACCCTCCTACGTGGTTGAAAATGCCCTCCAATGCATCTCAGCCATGTCCTGCACCTCTGCCCTCAACATTAGACATCCATGGCTGATGAAGGAACTCAGAAAAAGAGAGAGCCTATAAAGTGGCCAAGAGCATGGGGACATCAGAAGATTGGGAAGACTACAAAAACAAACAGGATAACAAAGAGAAAAATAAGGAAGGAGGGGATCAAATCTGAAGGTAAGCGAGCCAGTAATATTAGAAATGTGAATGAAAGTTTCTTTCAATACATAAGAAACAAATGAGAAGCAAAATTAGAGATCGGGCTGCTCCAAATTGAAGCAGGAAGGTGAGTGCTAGGAGATAAGGAAATAGCTGAAGAACCTAATAAATACTTTGTGTCAGTCTTCACAGTGGAAAACATGAGTAATATCCCAACAATAGTCAAGGGGCAGAGTTGAGTATGGTAGCCATTACAAAAGAGAAAATACTTGAAAAGCTAAAAGGTCTAAAAACTGATAAATCTCCTGGCCCGGATGGGCTACATCCTTGAGTTCTGAGGGAGGTGGCTGAAGAAATAGTGGAGGCATTGGTTATAATCTTTCAAAAATCACTGGAGTCAGAGAAAGTCCCAGGTGAACAGAAAATCGCTGTTGTAACCCCCTTGTTCAAGAAAGGATCAAGACAAAGATGGAAAATTATAGATGATTAGCCTAACCATGGTTGGAGGTAAAATTCTAGAATCCATCGTTAAGGATGAGATTTCTAAATTCTTGGAAGTGTAGTATCGATTAGAACAAGTCAGCATGGATTTAGTAAGGGGAGGTCATGCCTGACAAACCTGTTAGAATTCTTTGAAGAGGTAACAAGCAGGTTAGACCAGGGAAACCCAATGGATGTTATCTGCCTAGACTTCCAAAAGACCTTTGATCAGGTACCTCACAGGAGGCTGCTGAGTAAGGTGAAGGCCCATGGTGTTCAAGGTGAGCTACTGGCATGGATTGAGGATTGGCTGTCTGACAGAAGGCAGAGAGTTTGGATAAAAGGTTCTTTTTCAGAATGGCAACCGGTGACAAGTGGTGTCCCACAGGGTTCAGTACTGGGGCTGTAGCTGTTCACTTTCTACATAAATGATCCAGACAAAGAAACTGGGGGCATTCTGGTGAAGTTTGCTGATGACATGAAGTTAGGTGGACAGGCAGGTAGTTCTGAGGAGGTGGGGAGGCTACAGAAAGATTTAGACAGTTTAGGTGAATGGTCCAAGAAATGGCTGATGAAATTCAATCTGAGCAAATGTGAGATCTTGCACTTTGGGAAAAAGAACACAGGCATGGACTATTTTCTAAACAGTGAGAAAATTCAAAAAGCCAAAGTACAAAGGGATCTGAGAGTGCTAGTGTCGGATTCTCTAAAGGTTGACTTGCAGGTTAAGTCCGTGGTTAAGAAAGCATATGTAATGTTGTCATTTATCTCAAAAGGGTTGGAATGTAAAAGCAGTGATGTGCTACTGGGACTTTATAAAGCTCTGGTTAGGCCCGATTTATAATACTGTGTCCAAGTTTGGGCCCCACACCTCAGGAAGGAGATACTGGCACTGCAGCATGTCCAATGGAGATTCACACAGATAATCCCTGGAATGGTAGGCCTAATGTACGATGAATGGGTGAGGATTCTGGGATTGTATTCATTAGCGTTTCGAAGGTCGAAGGGAGATCTAATGGAAACTTACAAAATAATGCATGGCTTAGAAAGAGTGGATGCTGGGAAATTGTTTCTGTCAGGCGGGGATACTAGGACTCATGGGCACCGCCTTAAAATTAGAGAGGGTCAATTTAGAACAGAAATGAGGAGACATTTCTTCAGCCAGAGAGTGATGGGCCTGTGGAATTCATTGCCACAGAGTGCAGTGGAGGCCAGGACGTTAAATGTCTTCAAGACAGAGACTGATAAATTGTTAATTTTGCAGGGAATTAGGGATACAGGGAGTGTGCGGGTAAGTGGCGTTGAAATGCCCATCAGCCATGATTGAATGGTGGAGTGGCGTCGATGGGCCGAATGGCCTTACTTCCACTCCTACTTCTTATGGTTAGATTAGATTACTTACAGTGTGGAAACAAGCCCTTTAGCCCAACAAGTCCACACTGACCCACCGAAGCGCAATCCACCCAGACCCATTCCCCTACATTTACCCCTGCCCCTAACACTACAGCAATTTAACATGGCCAATTCACCTAACCTGCACATTTTTGGACTGTGGGAGGAAACCGGAGCACCTGGAGGAAACCCACGCAGACACGGGGAGAATGTGCAAACTCCACACAGTCAGTCGCCTGAGGCGGGAATTGACACTGGCACTGTGAGGCGGCAGTGCTAACCACTGTGCCACCATGCCGCCCATAAACATTATAACATTACAGTCTCCCCTGAACTGGGAGGAAGTGTCAGGAGACTGGAGGGTTGCCAGCATTACAGCTTTGTTTTAAAAAGGGTTGAAAACCTAAGGCTAACCCTGGCAATTACAACCTTGTCAGTTTAACTCTGGGGAACAATTATTTGGGATAAAGTCATATGGAAAAAATATGGGATGGTTAGGAAAAGTCATGAGGAAATTGTGCACATCTGCCATTCCTAGTTACTGAGTTTTACAGCATAGAAACAGGCCGTTTAGTCCATATCCCTCCATACCTACCCATTCACGTACCTGCCCAAATGTTTCTCAAATAGTGAAATTGTTCTCACTTCCACCATGACCTCTGACAGCTCCTTCCTGACACCATCTCGGTGTGAAAAAAAATTGCTCCGCTGGATCCTTTAGTATCTCTCCCCTCTCACCTTATACTTATGCTGTCTAGTTTTAGACTCCCCAACCGTGAGGAAAAGCATTTGGCTATCTACCTTATCCATGCCTCTCATTTTATAGACCTCTACAAGGAGACCCCTCCTTCTCCGATGCCCCAAAGGAAATGTTTGAGCTTATCCAGTCTTTCTGTATAACTCAAACTTTCCAGTCCAGGTCACATCCTCATAAATCTTTTCTGCACTCTTTCTAGTTTAATAATATCCTTTCTATAGCAGGGTGACCAGAAGTGCATGGAGTACTCCAAATGTGGTCTCACCAATGTCTTGTACAGCTGCAACAAAACGCCCCAATCCCTGTATTCAGTGTTCTGACCAATGAAAGCTAGCATGTCGAAAGCCTTCTTTACCACCCTGTCTACCTGTGACTCCACTTTCAAGGAACTATGAACCTTATCCCCAGATCCTGTTATTGTATAACGCTCCCCCGAGGCCTATGACTGTAATTCCTGCCCCGGTTTTCCCGACCAAGATGCAACATCTTGCACCTGTCTAAATTAAACTCCATCTGCCATTCCTCGGCTCAGTGGACCAGTTCATCAAGATCTCGCTGACTTCCCAGATAACATTCTTTACCATTCACTATACCATCGATATTGGTCTTATTCACAAATTGGTTAACCATTCCTACTAAATTCACATCCAAATCATTTAAATAAATGATGAATAACAGTGGACACACAACCTCCACCACCATCTGTCAAACCAATTTTGGATCCAGTTGGCTAGCTCTCCCTGAATCACATGAGCTTTAACCTTACTCAACAATCTACCAGGTGGTACCTTGTCAAAAGCCTCACTAAAGTCCATATAGACAACATCTCCTACATTGCGCTCATCTACTTTCTTGATCACCTCTTCGAAAACTCAGTCAAATTCATGAGACACGATTTCCTATGCAAAAAGCTATGCTGACTATCCCAGACTATCGTTGCCTTTACAAATACCTTCAATCCTGTCTCTCAGAATCCCCGGTAGCAACTTACCTACCACAGATGGTAGACTCAATGGTGGAAAGTTCCCACGCATTTCCCTGCAGCCTTTCTTAAATAATGGTACAACATTAGTCACTCTTCAATCTTCGGGCATTCCATCCCTGGCAGTCAATGATACAAATATCTCCACCAGGGACCTCTCAGTATCCTCCCTAGCCTCTCACAGTCCAGGAAGACATTTCATCAGGTCCTGGGGATTGAACCTTAATTCACGTTAAGACTTCAAGCACTTACTCTTCTGTACTTTAAACTGTCTTTAAGACATCACAATTTATTTCCCCAAATTCCCTCACATCCATGCCTTTCTCAACAGTAGATACTGACAAGACATATTCATTAGGATCTCATCCATCTCTTGTGACTCTAGCAGGTCTCCCAACCTCCAGTTCCGATCATCTCTATGCCAGGAGAGATCCCAGTGATCCATGTACCTGAATACCTGCCCCATCTCTCAAGTCACGCACTCAACAGCCAAATCCCCCTATTCCTACTCTCGCTTCCACATGGCATCGGAAGTAGTCCAGAAATTACTGCCCTTGAGGTCCCACATTTTAACCTTCTGTCTAACTCCCTATTATCATTGGTCAGGACCTAATCTCTTTTCCTACCCATGCAGTTGGTACCAATATGTACAATGACTGCTCACCCTCCCCTTAAGAATTTCATGCAACCACTCAGGGATGTCCCTGACCCTGGCACCAGGAAGGCAACACACCATTTTGGTGTCTCGATTGCTGCCACAGAAACATTTGTTTTTAACTGTCCGTAACCGTATCAGGCATCTAGAAATAATTCTTGACTGCAGAAAAATAGTTGTCACCACAACCTTCTCACGTGGACCTGATCAATCATTATTCTTTTTCCTTTGCATGTAACCTGCCCTCAAAGTTGAAAGATTGAAGCCCGTTTGTGTAACCTTTGTTCGGGACTTGCAATGATAGATCATAAACTGATGACTTCCTATCAACAAGTATAATTACAAATCAATAAAAACTAGTGCTTATCAGATTGAGTCACCCTTGGTAATTGTAATCAGAATCTCAACTTTGACCAGGGAGTGGGACAAATTCACTGTAAGGACAGAAAGAAGACTCTCAATCAGTGGACTTTGGTTAGGCTGTGTGGTTAACATGATACTGTATGCATCCAATTGTGTCACTTTGCACAGTGCTCATTATAGGGTAGGAACAAAATCAATCAATGAAGCATGGCTCTAAACACCATGATTCCAGTGAAATTCGACTTGTCCCACTAATTTGAGTAAAAAACAACAATCTGAGGCATCAGTCTGATTACTGCGTCACTTTGTTTCGAAATAAGATTAAATGTGAATGTTATCTATTTCGGGTATTTTCACAGACGTTCAGACTTGTCCTCTGCTCTTTGCAGCCTCCTTCCTAAGCAAGTTGTCAGAAAAAGCTCAGCAGAGAAGGTGGAAAAATGATCACATTAATTTCCCAAGCCAGATATTGATGTGGTTGAATCTGCAGCTATTACCGGAGTCTCAGTGTTAAATGGAAGGATATTTGATAGTGACTGAAACAAACAGAAATTGCTGGAAAAGCTCAGCAGGTCTGGCAACAACTGTGCAGAGAAATCAGAGTTAACTGTTCGGGTCTAGTGATCCTCCCTCAGAATGTTTTACATTGTATAAGGGATCCTTTTGAAATTATTGTAACAAAGAGAAGTAGAGAATAGTTCTGAGGACAGGTCACTGAATCCCAAACATTAAGTCTGATTTCGCTCCACAGATGTGACCAGGCCTGCTGAGCTTTTCCAGCAATTTCTGTTTTTGTTTCCAGCATCCCTAGTTCTTTCAATTTTTATTTGATAGTGACTACTTCAAACAACTATAAACATGGCTGCACTTGGAGCATACATTGCCACGGCACTTCTGTTTGTCGATAAGCCAAACAAAACCCAATTCCTAAGCTGCTATACCTAATCTTTTGTCATCTCTAAACACGACACTGGCTACTAAGGATAGCGGATCATTAGCTGTCTATGTAGTGTACAAAATCCCATGCAAGGACTGCACAAAACACTACATAGGACAAACAGGAAGACAGCTAACGATCCGCATCCATGAACACCAACTAGCCACGAAACGACACGACCAGCTATCCTTAGTAGCCACACACGCAGATGACAAGCAACATGAATTCGACTGGGACAACACTACTATTATAGGACAAGCCAAACAAGAGAACAGCCAGGGAATTCCTAGAGGCATGGCATTCAGCCACAGATTCAATCAATAAGCGCATTGACCTGGACCCAATATACCGACCACTACAGCGGACAGCTGGAACTGACAACCGGAAGCGGCAGATTCAAACCACTACAATTGCCGGAGGAAAGATCACAGAAGCGCTTCACAGGAGGCTCCCAAGCACTGAGGATGTCACCTAGACAGGGGACGAAATGTCTGCAACACAAATTCCCAGCTCGACGAACAGAACCACAACAACAAGCACACAAGCTAAAATCTTTTCACAGACTTTGAAATTCTTTCACATTATTGTAACGAATAGAAGTAAAGAACATTTATTTCGCACAGATGCAGTATTGTTGTATTGGAGTTCTTGAACTAATAGGATGAAAGCTCTAGACAGTGTACCAATTCTGCTGTGTTGGCTGATTGAATTTGAAATCTATGAAATCACGTGGAATACCAATGACAGTGAATGTAACAGCTATTTTAATCAAAGCTAATTATTTTTTCAGCAACTTACATTTGGGAAGAAAATCTGCCATCCCATTTTTTGTTTTCGCAGACCCACAGTGTGATTGACTGGTAAATACTCTCTGCCATGCTTCGCAAGCCTGCTGAGGTCAAGAGGTGGGCAAATTGACAAGTTTCACTGACAAACCAATAAACACTAAAATGAAAGGAAACATAGGAACAGGAATAGGCCGATCAACCCCTCAAGACTCTTCTCCATTCAATGCGATCATGGCTGATCTGTGGCCTAACCTCATTTACTTGCTTTTGACGCAGATCCCTTAATATCTCTGCTTAACAAAAAGTTATCAACCTCAGATTTGAAATTAGAACTGATACAGCATCCACAGCTATTTGTGGAAGAGGATGTTAAATATCTACCTGCCTTATGCATAGATGTGCTTCCTAACACCTTTTGTCCTATACACAGACTATATCACCTAGTTCTCGAATCAGTGAAAAGAGTTGATCCCTACCTACCCTGTCTTTTCCTGTTAATATCCCAAAGAGTTTGATCAGACTACCGCTTAAACTTCTAAATTTATAAAGAGACATCACATGAAATGTCTGCGACCTCCAGGTTGTTAGTTGAGGAACAGAACTCAGCTCAAAATTCTTCTAATCTTGCAGTCATAGAATTATACAGCATAGAAACAGACCTTTGGGTTCAACTTGTCGATGCCGCCCAGCTTTCCCAAACTGAACTAGCAGTGGTGTGATGTTTTCTGGCTCCTGTAATGGAGTTTTAAATTTACACTAGAGAATGTCACAGATGATGAGTGACTTTCCATTATTATTATGCAACAAGCATCCACCTGGAGCAGGTCTTGGGAGTAGGATCCCATATGTTTCTGCCTCGGAGGCAAAAGCACCATCCTAAAAATGGGCATTTCAAATTCTGAGCAACAGCGCACCAATAAATGATGGTTGAAAACTAACCATTCTGTTCATTTTATTTTCCGCAAAGCAACTTGTTCAGAAATGTTATTGCGTAGGCAAGACTCGGACTCTGGCCACCTGACTCAGAGATGGGACATTACTACTGCACAATATGCCTCTGAAGGCACATTACGCTTAGTAACATTGCACTCAACCTTTAAGTATTTGTGAAAAATTTAGATTGCTACTCCCAATATTCAACACGAGAGCAAAATTGGGCTCTTGCGGTGCTCTGGCCCAGGAGTCCTGGGTTCAAGACCCAGCTTCTCTAAAGATGGGTCTGAACAGATTGATTGAAATATTTAGAGACTCTTGTGGCTGGGATTTTGTACTCATTCACAGGAGAAAGGCTTTGCTGGCTCAGGAAGCATTTAATTCACATCCCTAATTGCCCAGAGGCCAGTTGTGATTGAGTCACATTGGCTAGGTGGTCTGGAGTCACATGTAGACCAAACCAGGTAAGGATGGCAGTTTCCTTCCCTAAAGAACATCAGTGAACCAGGAGGGCTTTTCCCAAAAGTCAACAATGGATTCATGGTCATTGTGAGACTCTTCATTCCTGATTTTGTGTCGGATGCAAACTCCACCAGCTGCTACGGTGGAATTTGAACTTGGGGACCAGGCTCATTACCAGCATCCCTGGGTTAACAGTTTAGTGACAATACCACTAGGCCATTGCTTCCCCTAGCCCAGAGACCTCTGTTTAAAACCCATCTACTTCAGAGCTGTGCCACAACGCATCTGAATGCGAGTTTAAGAAGCATCCATAAGTACAAAATTAATTTATCCTACAAGTTAATTTTGGGTGAGTGTTGTGAAGATGTGGGGTGTACTGTACCTTTAAGAGAGTTAAAAGCTACAGAACTACCTGACAGAAAAAAAAAAGATAATGTAACGTGCCCCAGCTACTGGTGTAGCTAGGGTAGCCTGGTTGCCAGGAAACGACAAAACAGAATCGAATTAGGTCAATCAGTTTAAATTGTATCCCAAAAAAAACCAAACTTTATTGATCAGTAACCTGTGACGCAATATCCCCAAGGAGAAGGAAAGAAGACTGAAATACAGAGAAAAACAAAAGCTGCCTGATTTTGAGATAAGAAGTTTTGTTTTTTTTTGTAAATCTTAATCAAAGGGATGTTTTAATCGGACTAGTATTGTATGTGCAAGGTTTGTGAAGGTTTGTAGCTCAGGTTGAGGTTTAGGAAGTAGGTTTGCTCGCTGACCTGTAGGTTTGATATCCAGATGTTTCATTACCTGGCTAGGTAACATCATCAGTGGTGACCTCCAAGTGAAGCGAAGCTGTTGTCTCCTGCTTTCTATTTATATGTTTGTCATGGATGGGGTTCCTGGTGTTTGTGGTGATGTCATTTCCTGTTGTGTTTCTGAGGGATTGATAGATTGTATCTAGATCTATGTGTTTGTTTATGGCGTTGTGTTTGGAGTGCCAGGCCTCTAGGAATTCTCTGGCATGTCTTTGCTTAGCCTGTCCCAGGATAGATGTGTTGTCCCAGTCGAATTGGTGGTTTCTTTCATCCGTGTGTAGGGCTACAAGGGAGAGAGGGTCGTGGCTTTTTGTAGCTAGCTGGTGTTCGTGGATCCTGGTGGCTAACTTTCTTCCTGTTTGTCCTACGTAGTGTTTGTGGCAGTCCTTGCATGGAATTTTGAAGATGACGTTGGTTTTGTCCATGGCTTGTACTGGGTCTTTTAAGTTTGTCAGTTTTTGTTTGAGAGTGTTGGTGGGTTTGTGTGCTACTAGGAGTCCGAAGGGTCTTAGTAGTTTGGCTGTCATTTCTGAAACTTCTTTGATGTATGGTAAGGTGGTTAGGCTTTCTGGTTGTTATTGGTCTGCTTGTCATGGTTTGTTCTTGAGGAATCTGCGGACTGTATTTTTTGAGTATCCGTTCTTCTTGAATACGTTGTATAGGTGGTTCTCCTCTGTTTTCTGAAGTTCATCTGTGCTGCAGTGTGTGGCGGCTCATTGGAATAGTTTCGTTTTTTGTGTGTTGGGATGGTTGCTGGTATAGTTAAGTAATTGGTCAGTGTTTATTGGTTTTCTGTATAGGCAGGTCTGTTCTTTCGACTGTGACGTCCAGGAATGCGAGTTTGTTGTCGGTTTCTTCCTCCTTGGTGAACTTTATGCCTGTGAGGGTGTTGTTGATGATGTTAAATATCTCTTCTATCTTGTTTTGTTTTGTGATGACAAAGGTGTCATCTGTGTAGCGGACCCAGATTTTTGGTTTGATGGTTGGTAGGGCTGTCTGTTGTAGTCTTTGCATTACCGCTTCCGCTATGAATCCTGATAGTGGAGATCCCATGGATGTGCCGTTGGTGTGTTTGTAGATTATGTTGTTGAAGGTGAAGTGGGTGGTGAGACACATGTCCACTAGCTTCATGATGTTTTCATTGGTAATGTGATTGGATGGTGGTTGGGGTGTGTGTGATGGTCTCTTCTAAAAGTGTGGTCAGTGTTTCCTTTGCCAGGTCGATGTTGATGAAGGTGAACAGTATTGTATATTGTATTGTCTGTATCCTTTTATTTCCTGCCAATCATGTCTGTCAAAATGCCAATAGACATTGCTATTGTGTCTGCTTCGACCACATCCTCTGAAAGCGCATTCCAGGCACATTGAGTCAGTCATATTGTCATACAGCATGGAAACAGACCCTTCAGTTCAACCTGTCCATGCCGAGCATAATCCCAAACTAAACTCGTCCCACCTGCCTGCTCCTGGCCTACAACTCTCCAAACCTTTTCTATTCATGTACTTCTCTCATCTCTTTCTAAACATTGTAATTATACTCACATCCACCACTTCCTCAGGAAGTTGCCTCTGTGGAAAAAAGAAATTGCCCCTCTCACCTCCTTTAATCATTCCCCCTTTACCCTTAAATCTATGTCCTCTCGTAAATGAGATTTCTATCCTGGGAAAAAGAAAACTATGCATTCTATCCATGCCTTTCATAATTTTGTAAATCTCTATCAGGCCGCCTTTCAGCCTCTGGTGTTCAAGTAAAAACCAATCTTGTCCAATCTCCTTCACAGATAATATCTCCCAAACCAGACAAAATCCTGGAGAACATTTTCTGTACCCTCTCCAATGCTCTCACATGTTTCTGGTCATGATGCAATGACCAGAACTGTACACTATATTCCAAATGCGACCTTGCTAACGCTCTGCACCATGGCTTGCCAATTTTTATACTCTGTGTCCTAAACAATGAAGGCAAGCATGCCATATGCCTTCTAGACTACCTCATCCATTGACATTGTCCCTTTCTGGGAACTGTGGACCTGTATGCTTCAAGCCCCTGTACTTTAATGCTTCTAAGGGTTCTGCCAATTACTGTGTAACTTCCCTTATGCATTGGACTTCCAAATGTATCAGCTCATATTTTTCCAGATTAAAGTCCATCTGCCATTTCTTCACCCAAATCTCCAGATTATCTATAATCTTGCTGTATCCTCTGGCAATTCTCCACATTATCCATAGCTCCCTCAATGTTTGTGTTATCGGCAAACGTACTGATCAGACAATGGATATTCTCCTCCAAATTATTTTTTAACAAATGAGGGGTCTCAATACTGATCCCTGTGCAACAATACTGGTCATATGGCCATATGACTTCACCCCCAGTATCTGCTTACCATGACAGACCTTGACAAAGGCCTTGCTAAAGTCCAGTGAGACAATATCTGCCACTCTGCTCTCTTCAGGCATCTTTGACACTTCCTCAAAAATCTCAATCAAGTATGTCAGACATGACCTTCCCCACACAAAGCCTTGCTGCCTGTCACTAATTAGTCCTTTTTTTTCCAAATGTGAGTAAATCCTGGCCCTAAGAATCTTCTCCAAGATCTCTTGGCTTGGCGGTATAGAGTCATGGAGTTGTACAGCAAGGAAACAGGCCCTTCGATCCAACCCATCCATACTGACCAGGTATGTTAAATTACCACTGACATAAGGCTCACTGGATTTCCCATATTATCCGTGTTGCCCTTCTGAAACAAGGGAACAACATTGGCTATTCTCCAGTCCTCTTGGACCTCTCCTGTAACTAAAGAGGATTTAAAGATTTTGTACAAGGCCCCAGCAATTTCCTCCCTAGAATAGCTCCTGGGAACTTGTAACCTCATGGTTTTTTGAAAAGCCCAACATTTCCTGCTTTTTTTATATAGACATGCCATAGAATTATCAACATACCCTTGACTAGACTCACTATTTACCATGTCCATTTCTATTGAATACCCATGCAAATTATTCACTAAGGTCCTCACCCACATCCTCTGGCTTCATGCAGAAATTTCCTTCTTTGTCCTCAACTGGACCTGGCTTTTCCCTCACCCGCACCAACCAACCCACCGCCCCGTGGCTGAACACCTTAACTCCCTCTCCCACTCCGCCAAGGACATGAAGGTCCTTGGCCTCCTCCATCGCCAGACCATGGCAACACGATGCCTGGAGGAAGAGCGCCTCATCTTTCGCCTAGGAACCCTCCAACCACAAGGGATGAATGCAGATTTCTCCAACTTTCTCATTTCCCCTCCCCCCACCTTATCTCAGTCCCAACCCTCGGACTCAGCACCACCTTCTTGACCTGCAATCTTCTGCCCGACCACTCCGCCTCCACCCCCTCTCCGGCCTATCACCCTCACCTTAACCTCCTTCCACGTATCGCATTCCCTCCTCCCTCTCCAAAGTCTCTCCTCCCTACCTTTTATCTTAGCCTGCTTGGCACACCCTCCTCATTCCTGAAGAAGGCTTATGCCCGAAACGTCGATTCTCCTGCTCCTTGGATGCTGCCAGATGTGCTGCGCTTTTTCAGCAACACATTTTTCAGCTTTGGCCAATATCCCTCTAAACCCTTCCTATACATGTACCTATCCAGATGCCTTTTAAATATTGTAATTGTCCCAGCCTCCATCCCTTCCAATGGCAGTTCATTCCAGACATGCACCACCCTCTGTGTGAAAGCGTTGCCCCTTAGGTCCCTTTTATACCTTTCCTCTCTCATCTTAAACCTATGCCTTCTGACACTGGACTCTCATACCCTGGGAAAAAGACATTGACTATTCACCCTATACATGTACCTCATGATTTCATAAAACTCTATAAAGTCACCCGTCAGCCTCCAATGCTAGCGGGAAAATAGCTTCCATTTATTCAGCTTCTCCCTGTAGCTCAAAGCCTCCAACCCTGACAACATCCTTGTAAATCTTTACTGCACCCTTTGAAGTTTCACAACATATTGAGAGAGACCAGAATTGCACACAGTATTCCAAAAGTAGCTTAACCAATTGTCATCAAAAGCACTTGAAACTAGCCATCATTATCCTTCGCTTTCACAGGAAACGCTGGTCTGGAATTCACTAGCCTTTAAAACAGTCCTTATTATCCGCAAACAGCTACTCCCATATATATGCTCCAGTTTGTGACTAATATCGCCATCGCTAGCTTCTCCCAATTTCGCCAGGAACCACTTTTATCCTCATCGTAAGTAATGTATAACTTGCAGAATTATGGTCAGTGTTCCCAAAATGTTCTTCCACTGAATCTTTGATCACGTGACTGGGCTCATTCTTAATACCGGGTCAAGTATTTCCCTTCCTCAATTGGACTAGAGACATTTTGCTTCAAGAAATCCTCTTGGACTCAACTAACACATTCTACCCCCACCCACACAAAAGCCACTTTCCTTAAGAGAGTCCTTGTCAATTTCTAGAATGTTAAAATCACACATCACCACAACCCTGGTGTTTTCACATTTTTCCATTGTCTCTCCATGGATATGTTCCTCTGTCTCCCGCTGGCTGTTGGGAAGCCTGTAATACAAACCCATTGAAAGGTTTGCAGCCCTCTTATTCCTGAGCTCTACCCATATGACCTCACTGGATAAGCCCTCCAAGATGTCCTCCCTCAGTAAACCGGTGATATTCTCCCTAATCAATAATCCTCAACATCTTTTACATCCCTCTCTATTTTGCATGATAAAATATAGAACATTAAGCTACCATTCTTTTCCTTCTTTGAACCAAGTAATAGCTACAATGTCATAGTTATTTGCATGAATCCAAGCCCTAAGTTCATCTGTTTAATGTGCCATAATCCTTGCATTAGAACAAATTCACTTCACATCGCCAGTCCTGCAGTGTTCAGTAACCTCTTCCTGTCTGTTCTTCTACTTCATTGAGAGTGCGCTGCTGGAAAAGAACAGCATGTCAGGCAGCATTCAAAGAGCAGGAGACTCGATGTTTCAGGCAAAAGCCCTCCATCAAGAATCAGGCTTGTAGTTCAGGGGGGCTTAGAGATAAATGGGAGGGGTGTGGGGCTGGGGGGAGTGGGGAAATATGATAAATAGGTGAAGGTTGGGGGAGGTGGGGGAAGGTGATAGTCGGAGAGGAGGATGGAACGGATAGGTGAAAAGGAAGATGGACAGGTCAGGCGGGCGGTGCCGAGTTGGAGGGTTGAGACTGTGATAATGTGCAGGGGAGGGGAAATGAGGAAACTGGTGAAATCCACATCGATCCCACGTACATCTCCCCCCTCACCTCTATCCCAGGCCCCAAAAGGATCCTTTCACATCTGACAGAGATTTACCTGTACTTCCACACACATCATCTGCTGTATCCGTTGCACCCGATGTGGCCTCCTTGACATTGGGGAGACAGGACGCTAACTTGCAGATTGTTTCAGAGAATATCTCTGGGACACCAGCGCCAACCAACCCCCTCCCCCCGAACACTTTAACTCCCCCTCTCACTCCACCAAGGACAAGCAGGTCCTGGTCCTCCTCCATCACCAAACCCAAACCACCCGACACCTGGAGGAAGAACACCTCATCTTCCACTTTGGGACCCTGCAAACACACAGGATCAATATGGATTTCACCAGTTTCCTCATTTCCTCTCCCTCTACCTTATCCCAGTCCCTTGCCTCCAACTCAGCACCACCCTCTTGACCTGTCCATTTTCCTTCCCATCTATCCACTCCACCCTATCACCTTTCCCTGCCACTTTCACCTACCTAACACATTTCCAGGTACATTTCCCCCCAGCCCCAGCCTTCTCCCATTTATCTCTCAAACCCCTGGCCCACAAGCCCCATTCCTGATAATGAGCTTATGACTGAAACGTTGACTCTCTTACTCCTCAGATGCTACCTGACCTGCTGTGCTTTTCCAGCACCACAGTCGACTCTGATCTCCAGCATCTGCAGTCCTCCCTTTCTCCCACCCTGCTTTAAACACCTACTGAGTGAAACCAGCAAACCTCCCTGCCAGGATATTGGTGCCTCTCCAATTTGCGTTAAATCCTTCCCTCTTGTTGAGGTCCCAATCGCCCTGGAGGACATTCCAATGATCCACATATTGGAAGCCCTCCATCCGACAGCCTTTTAGTGATGTTTTTCACTGCACTGTCTTCTTATTCCTCGCCTCACTGGCACATGGAATAGTCCTGAGATGTGAACCCAGAGGGGTTGCCTATGTTATTCATACCAACCTGTGCCACACTCTTTGGCTACTCAGAGTCATAGAAATGTACAGCATGGAAACAGACCCTTTGGTCCAACTCATCTATGCTAACTAGATATCCTAACCTAATCTAGTCCCACTTGCCAGCACCTTGGTCCATAACCTTCTGAACCCTTTTTATTCATGTACCCATTCCAGATGCATTTTAAATGCTGTAATTGTACCAGACTCCACCACTTCCTCTGGTAGCTCATTCCATGCAGGCACCACCCTCTATGTGAAAACGCTGCCCCTTAGGTCCCTTTTTTTATCTTTCCCCTCTCACCCTAAACCTATGTCCTCTAGTTCTGGACTCCCCCACCCCAGGGAAAATACTTTGTCGATTGATCCCATCCATGCCCCTTCATGATTTTATAAACTTTTATAAGATCACCCCTCAGCCTGTTCAGCCTCTCCCTCTAGCTCAAATCCTCCAACCCTCGCAACATTCCTGCAAATCTTTTCTGAAATGTTTCAAGTTTCACAAATCCTTCCTACAGGAGGGAGACCAGAATTGCACACAATATTCCAAAAGTGACCTAACCAATGTCCTGTACAGCTTCAACTCATTGCTCCTTTTGACAATGTTCTATGTCCATTCACAGACATCCTTGACCCTGGAACAAGGGAGGCCATGCACCATCTTGGTCCCTTTTGCAGCCACAGAATAGCCTGTGGAGACCCCTATTAGTACTGGTTTTCTGCACTTTGATCCTGCCTGTTGAACAACAGTGCCAGCTGTGGTAGCACTGTTCTGGCAGCTGCTGTTGTTATCCCCTGATCAGGCCCTACCGACCACTCCACTCCTCTCCTCTCAATATTCAAAACAGTATTCTTGTTGGAGATGGTTTAGCCACAGGGGTGTCCCAGTCTCCAACTGCCTGTCCCTTCCAGCTACCTGCCTGAACCTTGATAGCGTCCACGACTCTAAAACTCCTGTCTATGACGCTTTCCACTCACTTTCCTGAATGCCACGAAGTGTATCCACAAACTGACCCATGTAAGAAGCTACAATTGGACAGTTCCCACAGGTTTGGTTGGCATGACTGTTCGAACTGTCTCTTACTTCCTACATTCGACATGATAAGCACACTACCCATTTTAATCTTCTCACAACTATTTCATTGAAAATTAATGTCTATTAAAATTAACTTACAGCCGTAGAGTTAGAATCTTATTAAAGAACATTAAATATGCAATTAATTCTAGAAATAGCAGTCTAGATCCCACTCTAAATCCCAGGACTGTACTGCTCCCCCACCAGCCTGACTCCCATTGCCCTTAAACCTGATGGGGAGGGCAAGGTGAATGGAGGTTTCAGGTAAGAATAGTGAGTCATCTGACTGTTACTGACCAATCAGCAGCCCTTCTGTCCAAAACGTTACTTTGGCATTGTGACGTCACTCTCCTCCAGGTTTGGCCCCGGAAGCTCCTTCCGCTGCTTCAGCCCCTCAAGGTGTGTCTTCAAACCCGACCCTGCTCCTTCGGGATTGATCTGGAAGCTCCCACTGAGTGAGACCGTTTCATGCCGGATCACAGGAAGCCTGGACTGTGCTGGGTGTTGACAGTGTCGATTAAATATTAATCAACCTGTCACTGAGAGGTGTGAAAAAGGGGATAAATCGGAATCACCTTCTTCTGTGCTGTCGATCTCTACGACAATCATATAACCAGAAGATAACACACTGAGATCTTAATCAAGGTGCAGGAACAAATGACTGCAGATGCTGGAATCGGAACTGAAAACAACAAATGCTGGAGATCACAGCGGGTCAGATAGTATTCACAGAGGGAGAACAAGCTAACGTTTCGAGTCTAGATGACTTTTCATCTTAAATCAATACAGTTAAATATTTTTTGTGTCATTGCATTTTGATATCAACATGATCATTTTGCTGTTATTAGAATGTAGTTTGCTTACATTTGTTCAATAGCAGCAGCAACAAAATTCCGCCAAATTTTGATCAGTCTAACAATGGTACATATTCTTTTGTTTCGCTTGTGAACAAATGCAAAATTATGACGGAGTAAATGTGGGACAAATACAATGTACTTCAGTGAAAGGAAGAAATGGAAAAGATAAAGTTCAAAGATCAGCTGTGTTACTGGCAATATTCCCTGATGAGTATCAGACACTCCAGGATAGAATGTTACAATTTCAGGAAAGGCTGAGAAGTAACTGTGGCTATCAGAATGGTAAACAGCATGGCAAGCATCTCAGGAGACTGCATAGCCTGAGCACAACTTGCAGATGAATGGTATTTGGTGCTTGGCCACTGGGCAGACCACCTATGAACAAAAACAGTTGTTTTATCCCCTCATACATGATCTGTGGCAGCAGGAGAGATCATCTAGGCTCACGATCCTGCTACATGGAAACACAGAATTCAGTTTACTGAACCAGCTCATAACATCAATTGGATGGTCAGGCTGGTTGTAAGCAGGTCTTGGCAGTGTGGCTGTGGAGGGAGGTAACTATCTGTCCTTCTGTGGTTCCATTCAAGCCCGGGCATCCTTGGAGATGGGGTGCAGAATGTCCATCTCAATGCCTTTAGAGGGATGGAACACCACAGAGGCATACAGTGCTTTATTTCCCGTCCAACTCCATTTCGATTTTATCCCTTCCCTCTCTTCCTACTACGTCCCCTACCATGTTTATATTTGGTATTGCATTGCCCAGAAAAGGCTGCGCTTGTAAATCATCAATTGGATACACATGAGTTTTTACTGGTGGTGGCTGCTCGTTATACAAAAACAACAAAAGAAGTTGCAGTGGGAAAGAACTCATTTTTGTGTGATAACACTTCTGGGTAGAAACATATACTAATAAAACACAGCAATGAAGGACTCCTATGGTGCAGGGTTAGAATTCTTAAGTGTGTTCAAGTTCAGCCTGCTACCCTAAATGTGTAATATCTATGGGCAGAGTGATTAGAAATAACTAATGAGAACTGAAACAATTTAGGTTTTTGACTGTCATGTAGGAGGAGAAAGAGACCATTAATCCTTTTGAAATTGCTACATAGAGACAGGAAGAGTCTGCAAGTAAAATCGCACAATTATTTATTGCAAATTAATATTTTGTATCTATGGTTGAAAGTAGAAGGTTTTCGGTGTGATATTTCTTTAACTTTTTACATCAGATTTTTTAATTGCATGTTTGGTTCACTTTCTTCTGACAGACAATGATGGAAAAGGAATTAGTCAATTGCTGAATAGTTACAGCGACAAGGAGTTAAACCTGATTACCCAATTCTACTGTGAGAGATTGGAGGATGCAATATTAGACTTGGTGGAGAGCATTGCCCTGACATTAACAGCAACTGATTCATTGAGCAATGGAAATTACACTGTAAGTTTAACAATAGAATAATGGAATAATGGAAAAATTCTATAATATATCAGTAAATTGATTGAAGTGGGCATGTAATTGAAGGAACCTTTGGAAATTTAAGGAAAAGTAACAAGGTTGTGCATCTCATTAATGATATGAAAAACAATAAAAGTAAGGGTCAGGGGTACAAAACTAAAAATGCACCAGAAAATAGAAAATACTGAAACAATATTTTTTTCAAATAAAAAAAATAATGAAAAGTTGTTTACTTGAAGGACCGATAACGAACTGAGAGCAAAATAGAAATTAGGGAGGTGGGACCCCATGGCTTAGTGGTTAGTGGATGAAACCATGTGATGATGAAAACCACATGTTAGAGAATGTCAGGATACCAGATTAGTTTTAGCGAGATGGAAGAAATGCCATGATGAATATTTCACTGGGAAGAATAGCTTGTGTGTGCTCTGCAAGCAACAAGATCCTAGCAGAGAGCACAAATAAAAATACCATGGTGGGGAGGGATTGGTGTCAGCGGTTTTAAGGGTGACGCTGGAATACCCAGTGAGTTCAGTTTCCAAATCGATTATGATGGAATTCTTCAGTTTATGTTGTACGCAGCTTTTGGTTTAAGCTCTAACACTATGGTCATTGTGTCATTCAGAACTGAGAGAGTTAAGTTTGGCTTGACCTAGAAATAAGTGAAACATTGTCACAGGGCAGCACAGTGGTTAGCATTGCTGCCTCACAGCACCAAGGTCCCAGGTTCGATTCCAGCCTCAGGCAACTATCTGTGTGGAGTTTGCACATTTCTCTCCGGGTGCTCCGGTTTCCTCCCACAGTCCAAAGATGTGCAGGTCAAGTGAGTTGGCCATGTTAAATTGCCCATAGGTTAGGTGTGTTAGTCAGAGGGAAATGGGCCTGGGTAGGTTACTCTTTGAAGGGCCTGTGCCCACACTGTAGGGAATCTAAGAAATATGTTGTCAAGTTTTAAACCTTATGAAGTTCAAGTTCAAGTACCAGTAAGGTGCCACTCATGTCCCTGAGGCAGGTAATATTGAGGGACTCTTGAAGAAGTGTTCTGTCCAGATCATTGAAAGTGAGGAATTACAACCCCTTGTGAAGTTTTCTTGACTTGGTAGTGTTCCATGTTATTCATGGCCGGTGAGTTTAGCTGAGAAATCTCTGGTCACTGTACTAATTACTTTTGCTAATCAATGTGCTCCATAGTGTGCTATATCAAAGTCTGTTCCCATATTTGCCTCTTGTTAATTCTGGATGTTGAACATAAACTGTGCATAAATTCTGGCCCACTGTTATAAATGTATTAAGTAAAATCTGTTGCTGTTTGTTGCTAGAGAATTATTCAGCTTTTTTCGTTGACTAAGTTCCTTGAACTCACTGTGTCTACTCTTTAGATGAAGGTAATTGGTCTCTAGTCAAATCATAATATAGATTTTCCACGTGCTCATGTGTCACATTGTAAAACGTACAAAACAAACTGGTAAATGTGACTTGAAATTAACACGCAGAGTTCATTCAAAATGGTTTCTTACAACTACAAAATATTTTTAAACAAAACAAAAACAAGTTACATGTAATGAATACAGTAAATAGTTTTGCCATAGTGAATATCCCTGTCACCAAGAATGACCACAGCTTGAAAATTTATCAATTCATATTGAAGGGAAGAGCCTTTCATGTTTGGACAGATGACATACATTTATAAAAGTATATCATGCCAGCTATTCCACAGTAAAAAAAATCTTCGGGAAAATGTTTACAAATTAAGACCAGAGCTGTGAAGGAAATATTTCATGATTCCAAAAACAAATTATTCCTTGGTGGAAGAAAGGCTTCCTTAGAAACATGAACCATCAAGCTAAGTCAGATAATGATTATGACATCACAGTGAAATATAATAACATGCAAATTTATCATTTCATTAAGTTTCCTCCCCAGTGGCTCAGTGAGCATTTGCATTGAGTCATTAATTATTCTTGCCAAGTTGGGAATGACATGCTTTCATGAAGCATTGCACTCGATTTGATGTGATCTAGCTGAATTCTCGATAGGATTGGGATCCAGGATTATTAAACAGCTGCAGTGAATGAAAGGTAGAATATTTCCAAGTCCAGATTGTTTGTAGGTTGAATATCAGGGTTGTGGATTTGGTACGATAGGAATATAAAGATACATAAAGATACAGAATAAAGCAATTCAGTGCAGCATGTCTGCACTAACCAGAAAGAAATTGAAAAAGAAAAGTCGCCCAATTTAATTTTAAGGATGAGAAAGTGAGACTGCAGATGCTGGAGATCAGAATCTCTGGTGCTGGAAAAGCACAGCAGGTTAGGCAGCATCCGAGAAGCAGGAGAGTCGACGTTTCAGGCACAAGCTCATCATCAGGAATGGGGGAGTCCCAAGGGGACTGAGAGATAGGGTTGGGCTGGGGGGGTGGGGTGGGGTATAGGTAGCTGGGAATGCAATAGGTAGTTAAAGGTGAAGGTGATAGGTTGGAGAGGAGGGTGGAGCAGCTTGGTGGGAGGTAAATGGACAGGTAGGACAGTTCAAGAGGGCAGTGCTGAGATGGAAGGTTGGATCTAGGAGAAGGCGGGGGAAGGGGAAATGAGGAAAATGGTGAAACCCAAATTGATTCTGGGTGGTTGGTGGGTCCCAAGGCAGAAGATGAGACATTCTTCCTCTAGATATCAGGTGGTTAGGATTTGGTGGTGGAGGAGGTCCAGGATTTGCATATCCGTGGTGGAGTGGATCACTCTGACACAAGTAGGGAGGATGTGTTTGGTAGGCTAGAGGTTATTAAGGTGGACAAATCCCCAGGACCAGATGGGATCTATCCCAGGTTGCTGAGGGAGGTGAGAGAGGAAATAGCTGGGGCCTGACAGATATCTTTGTAGCATCCTTAAATACAGGTGAGGTGCCGGACGACTGGAAGGTTGCTCATGTTGTCCCCCTTTACAAGAAGTGAAGTAGGGATATTGCGGGTAACTATAGACCAGTGAGCCTGGCGTCATTGGTGGGAAAGTTGTTGGAGAAGGTACTGAGGGATAGGATCTATTTATATTTGGAAAATAATGAGCTTATCAGTGGTAGACAACATGGTTTTGTACGGGGGAGATCGTGCCTTACCAACTTATTAGAGTTCTTCGAGGAAGTGACCAAGTTGATAGATGAAAGAAGGGCTGTTGATGGCGTTTGCATGGACTTTCGTAAGGCATTTGATAAGGTTCCCCATTGTAGACTAATGGAGAAAGTGAAGTCACATGGTGTGCAGGGTGTTCTAGCTAGGTGGATAAAGAACTGGTTGAGCAACAGGAGACAGAGAGCAGTAGTTGAAGGGAGTTTCTTGAAATGGGGAAACGTGACCAGTGGTGGTCCACAGGGGTCAGTGTTGGGGCCACTGTTGTTTGTGATATACATAAATGATCTGGAAGAGGGCACTGTTGGTATGATCAGCAAGTTTGCAGATGACACGAAGATTGGTGGAGTAGCAGAAAGCAAAAGGGACTGTCAGAGAATATAGGAGGGTATAGATAGACTGGAGAGTTGAGTGGAAAAGTGGCAGATGGCTTTCGATCCAGATAAATGTGAGGTGATGCATTTAGGCGAGACTAATTCAAGAGTGAATTATACAATGAATGGAAAAGCCTTGGGAAAAGTTGATGAGCAGAGAGATCTGGGAGTGCAGGTCCACTGTACCCTGAAGGTTGCTGCACAGGTGGATAGACTGGTCAAGAAGACATACAGTATGCTTGCCTTCATTGGACAGGGTATTGAATATAAGAGCTGGCAAATCATGTTAAAATTGTACAAGACATTGGTTTGGCCACATTTAGAATACTGTGTACAGTTCTGGTCGCCACATTACCAAAAGGATGATGTGGACGCTTTGGAGAGGTTGCAGAGAAGGTTTATGAGGGTGTTGTCTGGTCTGGAAAGTGCTAGCTATGAAGGGAGGTTGAGTAGGTTAGGTTTATTTTCATTAGAAAAAAGGAGATTGAGGGGGGACCTGATTGAGGTTTACAAAATCATAAAGGATATAGACAGGGTGGATAGAGATAAGCTTTTACCCAGGGTGAAGGATTCAATAACAAGAGGTCACGCTTTCAAGGTGAGAGATGGAAGGGTTAAGGGGGATACACGCGGCAAGTACTTCACACAGAGGGTGGTGGGTGTCTGGAGCGCGTTGCCAGCAGAGGTGGTAGAAGCAGGCACAGTAGATTTATTTAAGATGCATGAGTAGGTGGGGAGCAGAGGGATACAGATGCTTAGGAATTGGGCGACAGGTTTAGACAGTACATTTGGATTGGCTTAGGCTTGGAGGGCCAAAGGTCCTGTTCCTGGACTGTAAATTATCTTTGTTCTTTGTTCTTTGTTCTTTGTAAGCACACGAGTTGAAAAGGCAACACTTCATGCAGTTGCAGTGATGTTAATATTGTGTCTGTTGGTGAGCTGAAGGATATTTATGACTTCAATTATTGGAGTTTCATGATGTTATCAGAACTAGTTACCCAAATTGCCCCAAATACCATAATGACCGTTGATATCCTTTCAATTCTTACTGCAATAAAATCATGGCAATTACAAACTTTTCAATATTTCCTACAAAATTTCCAATTTATTGTTTTGGATTTCCTTTTTGTTTCTTTGGATATAGCAGTGAAACTAGTCCACTTTTAATGTAGGAATTCATTGAAGGTGTTGTGGTTCTAGCATCAAAGGCTATTAAAGTGACAACATGGATCTCATGTTCACATCATAGTTCAACTGTTATGGATTCAAACCCAAACCCCAAAACTTCCACTTCCAATATTGTAGAGTTTGGCTTTGTTTATCACATGACTTGTTAACTGCAAGTTTCATGTCATATCCAATAGATTCCTCTATTCCTGATGAAGGGCTTTTGCCCAAAACATCGATTTTCCTGCTTCTCGGATGCTGCCTGAATTGCTGTGCTTTTCCAGCACCACTGTAATCTAGAATCTGGTTTCCAGCATCTGCAGCCCTTGTTTTTGCCTACTACTAATGTCTCCCTCATAGTACTTCTTCACAAGTGGAGGGAAGGTCTCATCAGTGTGCTGAGATGAATATTCTTCACCAATCGAACATCATTAATGTAACAGCTTTTCATAATTACGACATTGCTGTTTATCATTTTCTCTCATGGTTTTCCTTTCTATTTCTTCTTTTTCTTGTTTCTTTCTGGTTTATTCCATTGCTCTTCCTTAGTTTCTTTCTTTCCCATCTTTCTTTTTCCCTCATTTCCTCCATCAATTCATTCTTCCATTCCATTCCTTCATCTATTGTTTCCCTTTTCCCTTTCTATTTTACCTGTTCTTCTCTTTTATTTCAGTATATCCGTAATCTGTCAGAGCATCAACAGAGAAAGGAAGCAACAAAACATTTTCTGAACACAGTGACCAAAACCAATGGCTGTGGAGAACGAATATTTTGGGAAACATTGGTGAAAATGCAAGAATCAAAACCAAAACTGAAACTCATTCTGAAAGAAATTCAGAGCAGAAGTGTTGTACAGTCCAAGTATTTCTAGCAATCAAACATGGTTGCCTCTTTAATGGGTGAGGCTGCCATACACTACTAATGAAATGAAACATCTTTCCCAGGTTTTGACTTGCTTTATAATGCAAGCATCGGAGAGATGGAAGGAGAGCTATCAGATCACCTCAAAAGGTAAGTCAAAATAAAAATAATCGTTAATCATAAAAACGTACCGCATTAATTAAGTTCTAACATTTTATTTGTGTCTCACATTTCACCACTGAAAGGAAACAAACCCTCCAAATTATTACCATGAACTGTTTCTATAAACTGCAATCAAAGTTACAACACGAAGCAAATGAACTGGAACTTGGGCATGGACAGTGTTCCATCTGCCACAAATTATATTCCACTTGTGTGATATTGAGCTTTGTTGGAAATTGCTGAATGCTCATTTTGATTTTCCCAGCTGCTCTGGAGTAGACTGAGCCCAACTTTCCAGTTTTAGATGCTGAACCACAAAGTCACATTCAGTTTTGCAAGTCAGTTGGTTTTAAAATCTTCCCTAGTACTTTGTCAGGCCATTATTTCTTTTCCCTTCAGTCACATCAGGGTCTGAATAGAAGTCTTGCTTTTACTGTCAATACAAGGCCTTAGGGTGCCTTTATGCAAATGTAAACCTCAATATCGCCAGAGTCTCGGAGTCTACAAAGTCTGTATTGGGCTGGAGTCACATAGAGTTCGAGACCCAGTTAAAGCTTGAATCAAATACATGACAGACTGAGTAAAGATGATGTCATTTATAGGATCACAATTGGTTCTAGACTAGTTACTGATGAAGTCAGATCTGGTGAATACAGAAGTTAGAGTGTGGTCTCATAGTGTGGACAGTCTGAACTGATATGTATGTACTGGTTGAAGAAGGTCTTGATTCATATGTCGGCTCCACCCTGGGCAGTGACTTGAAACACACATTGACCTAAAGAAGGTGAGGATGTGGGTCACGTATAGAAACAGAATCTTTAAACATCCAAGTGTCATATTTCTACCGATTGCATGTGTACTAGAGTTCACCATGTATCAGATTGCACACATGTTGTTTGGGCATTGAATGAAGGCACAAATAGGGCTACAATGATATTAGCTTGACCTAATTGATCAACCAGGACTAGATAAGGAATTGTTTTTCAATAAGTCACATATCCCTGAAACACATTTCTACACACAGTGCTGAAACATTGGATTTGTGAAGAGCACATATTTGCTGAAATCTTACTGACATAGAGTGGCTGTGTCAAAGACTGTACTCAATTGTCTGGCCAGGTAGTTAGTTGACTTGGAAACATATTTAGGCTCATAATGGGGTAAGATTTGCTTCATCTATGTATCTATGTCTCGAACTTGTTAAAACATGAAATCAAATATGGGGTCAAGCTGGGTATAGGTAGATTCACATGAAGATTCAGAATAGATAGGGAGTTCATTTACATACAATCTTAGACTGTACAATGAGAGGCTTCAGCTTTCGCACTGAAATGAACAATGAGTTGATAAAATTGGTGGAAGATCCCAATGTGATCCTTATACATCGACAGTGTTGTTTTATAATTATGGTTCACATAGCACATTTAATTGTATCACTGGTTTGTCATCCTGTTCCCAACATTCAGCATTGAAAAAGTGAGTGTTATGCACAGTCCCTATTCAGCCAGTGGGCCATATGTTTACATTAGGTATAAGTTGTCTGAGATTGAAGCAGACATCAATCTTATAAACACTCTGATACTATCTCCACTGAGGACAACAGACAAAACAAAAATGAATACAGTAAATAATAATAAGTGAACAATGTGATAATATTTGGCTTTTCAGATATTCCAATGGTAAATTCTCCTCAAATGGAGATGGAGAAGATGAAAGAGTGGAGGGGCTTGTCTGTTATAACGTAAAATCTACTATAATCCATCTGATTCTCCCTGGTTTATATTTAATTTAATTCAGTATTTATCCGGCAAGATTAATTTCTAGCACAGCGTAGTAAAATTTGGATTCGACTCACATATTTTGTATTGCTACCCAACTCAAACTCCTCCTTGCTTCTCGTTAATTGTTTTAATGTAGTTAATTAACAAATAAGAACAATGCCAACATAATTTTGATCATTGTCATGAAAGGTATACAAGATCAACATAAGCAACACCTCCTCCACCAAACCGAGCATGTGGTCAAACACACCATCAAAGGAGACAGCAAAATAACGATCATTTCCTTCACTGATCGATATACAGAGCTTATCATTATTTCCACTCTGCCTGAACGGAGACTAGTGGAACATGAGCTCCTTTCGAGAGGTAGGGAACATGAAGAATGGCAGCGGAAGTACATCACCAGCGAACTTGAAAAAAATCGGATTGATCAATTATTCAGGAGCAGTTTTGGCCACTCCAGCCTGTCTGGCACCACGGTGGTTAGCGGAGTGGCTGGCATTGGTAAGACAACAATGGTGCAGAGGATGGTCCATGAATGGGCATCAGGAAACATCTATCCTCAGTTCCAATTTGTTCTACATTTCACATTTCGAAATCTTAATGTCATCAACAGAGCCGTTTCTCTGACTGAAATGGTATTGGATCAGTACCCTTATTTAGAAAAGATAATTGAAGATATCTGGATGAAACCTGAATATCTTCTCTTGGTTTTTGATGGATTAGATGAGTACAAACACCAGATTGATTTCACTGGCCGCGTGGCTGGTGATGTCTCTGCGAATCACTGTGTTGCACCTGACTGCAGATGTGAAATTTTTGAAATGGTGCACTCCCTGGTACAGCAACAGCTGCTCAGAGGTTGTTCTGTGCTGGTTACCAGCCGGCCGACTGCCCTTGACTCATTGGAAAAGGCCAATGTCAACCTTTGGGCTGAGATCCTGGGTTTTCTTGCTGATGAAAGAAAAGAGTTTGTCAGAAAGTTTTTTGGCAGTGAGCAACTCGCTACCAATGTCTTCAAACACGTCAAGGAGAATGAGATCCTGTACACCATGTGCTACAACCCTTCATATTGCTGGATCATTTGCTCAACCTTAGGCCCGCTCTTTACACAGCAGAAGTGCAAGCAACCTCTTCCCAAAACCATCACTCAACTTTTCTCCATCTACCTTTCCAATCTCTTGGACAACCACAAGCGAGATGTTGAGGACCAGCGGATGGTTTTACAGCGACTCAGGGAGTTGGCTTACCAGGGAGTTTCGAAAAGGAGAATTGTTTTTAATGAGAATCACTTCATTCAGCATCAGCTGAAGTCCAGCAAATTAATTTCAGGATTCATGATGGAGATCCTTGAAAGGGATGACACAGCTAAAAACATTGTGTACACATTTCTCCACCTTACCATCCAGGAATTCTTGGCCGCCCTGGCTCAGAATGTGGTGGAAATGCTTCACTGTGCTTTTAAGAATGATGATGGTCGGTTTGAGATTTTTATTTGATTTTTAGTTGGTCTTTCAACACCCACTTCATCCCGAAATCTGGAACCATTCCTGGGTCCACTGTCTGATCACACGACCTGTCAGGTAATAGATTGGCTGCAGGCCAATGTTCAGGCAGAAATCAAAAACATGGACAGAGTCACTGGAAAGAGGAAACTGCTGAACACATTCCATTATTTGTCAGAGTCTCAGAATTGAGCTTTAGTTCAGAAGACCATTGGATCTGTGGAACATTTGAACTTTGGGGACTCCAATCCAAAGAATGCACTGAGATTGAACCCAATGGACTGTTTTGTAATGTCTCATGTTGGACAACGTTGTGAATCAGTGATGGAGTTGAATTTGGAGAAATGTTATATTCAGGAGGAGGGAATCAAACGATTGGCCCCTGCAATCCACAAGTGCAAAGTTCTAAGATAGGTTTGATCCGGGTGAAATTAGATAACATGTCAGCAATGACCCATTGATTTTCTCTTATAAATTCCACCTGATATGAATTTCATAGGATCACAGAATCTCTACAGAGCAGAAAACTGTCATTTGGACCATCTCGTCTACATCAACCCTCTGAAGTGCATCCCATCCAGACCCCTCCCCTATCCCTGCATTTCCCAAGGGACATGAAAGGCTACAGAAAAGATTTAGAAGGATGTTGCCAGGGTTGGAGCATTTGACCTATAGGGAGAGGCTGAATGGACTGGGACTGTTTTCCCTGGAGCATTGAAGGCTGAGGGTGACCTTATATATAAGAGTTTATAAAGTCATGAGGAACATGTTTAGGGTAAATAGGCAAGGTCTTTTCCTTGGGATCTGTAAGTGAGAGGGGAAAGATTTAAAAAGGTACTTAAGGGGCAATTTCTTCACACAAAGGATGGTGTGCGTATGGAATGAGCTGCCAGAGGAAATGGTGGAGGCTGGTGCAATTACAACATTTAAAAGGCATCTGGATGGGTATATGAATAGGAATCATTTCGAGGGATATGGGCCAAATGCTGGCAAATTTGATTAGATTAATTAAGGATATCTGGTCGGCATGGACGAGTTGGACCAAAGGGTCTGTTTCCTTGTTGTACATCTCTATGACTCTATAACCCATCTAGTCTGCACATCCCTGGACACTATGGGCAATTTAGCACAATCAGTCCATCTAACCTGCACATAGTTGACTGTGGGAGGAAACCAGAATACCCAAAGGCAACCCCCTGCAGACACTGGGCGAATGTGCAAACTCCACACAGACAGTCACCCAGGGGTGGAATCAAACCCAGATCCCTGGTGCTGTGAGGAAACAGTGCTAACTGTTGAGCCACTTGTCACTATAGTAGCTGAATCACAATTACTATCGTTTTTTTTTCAAGGAGAGTCAATGAGTTTTCCATGCTTTTTATTTATTTTTAACGCTACTACCGCATTGACCTTGATACTGAGTACTCTTAACTATAACAAAAAAAAAGCACCAGGCTAACTTAGTTGGTCTTACACTGTGGGACATTCAAAGCCACAAGGAGTCTGGCAGAGTCTTTAACTAGTGCTATGACAAGGAAACAAAGAACTGAGCCAAATCATCGTACCTCTGTGTTCACAACAGAGTAAAATGAAAACCTTCAAAGATTTTAACCTCAACAATTCCTAACTAGACTTTATAACCAATCGCAGACTCTGTTGATAAATGAAACCTAGGCGGTAGGTTAATAACTGAAACAACAAAAAAAAAGCAATTTATTACCAATATAGGAACTTTAGCAGAGCAAAATTAAACAACAAAGTTTGAAACCAATAGCCTTGTTTTCAGGGCAATTCACACAAAAGACAGACAGACAGACAAATAAACACAGTGAAGGGATAATTAAAATAAAGTAACAAAACTGGCCAGATTAAGTGGTTTTCATATCTTATTCTCAATGTATATTTAATGGTTTCTTTGTTAATTTTCTGAAGATATCAATCTGTGCCACCTTTGAATTCACTCTGAGAACTCAAATTCTGAAATAAAGTGGAAGTTTAGGCAGGGAGCATTTAAATCTTCATGCTGTAATGTCAATAGCTAAGTTCATTCTCTCAAAAGCACAGTCCCAAAAACCAACTTAAATCATGATCTATGCCTATGATTGACCATCTCATTCTCTCCCAGAAACAAATGGAAATTGCTGTTCTAAGGAAAGCTCATTGGACCAAATTATATCTATCCACAGATGCTGCCAGACCTGCTGCGCTTTTCCCTCAATTTTTGTTTTTGTTTCTTATGTCCAGTATCCACAGTTCTTTTGATTTTATGTTCTATCCCAGGCTTGTTCACAACAATTCCCAGGTACTGGCCTGATCAATTCCCAAACATTTCTTCTCTGGTTCAATGTGCTGCTCTCCCACTGTGCTGAAACATCTACAGGATCCTATTGATCAAGAGCTAACCTGCCATTAACTGTGAAGCCCCACCTCGCGAACAAACAGCAGCTTGTTTGTTTGTTTTGTTGAAACATAAGTTGCTGTCCACAATCCAAAAATCATTTCCAGCTCATTGCAGTTCACAGCTACAAAGCAATATTGATGAAATAATAAATTAAACGAAAAGTTGGCGAAGGTTTGAACACTAATCCTAAGAGGCCCTCAATTAAATGAACAGACCTGGTGTGTGACTGAACACAGTTCACTGACAGAGAATAGCAATGGAGATCAGGTGGCAAATCAAACTGTTGAACCCAACCTCTGTCACCAATTGTGTGCCATTGCAGAGATGAATATCATCGTTTGTAGTTTACTTTTACAAACCAAAGCTAATCTGATATTGTATTTGACCCAACCATTCACTAGATAAATAGTAAGTGAATGCTGTACCTAGTTCAATGCAGAATACGTTGCTAACAGCAAGGCTGCCATTCATGTATCTGAAACTGTTACAGGGGAGGGTCAGGGTGGGTTTGAAATAGAGGTTCAACAGTCTGTGATTTACAGGAGGCATGATCTGCCCTTTGTGGTAGCACAAGATTCACCATTCACCTCAGCAGCAGGGAGATTGGGCAGCTCATCACCACATATTTTACATGACTGTTGGGATGAACTATTATCCATTCTGTTTGGAACTGAAAACATGGCTTGTGTATTGTTAAATACATCACAGAAGGAGGAATTTATTGATTGATTGATGTCTATAAGTCTTTTTCTTTGTTGTGTTATCCAAGCAGGACAATAATGCCTCACAATTAACCATTGTTTTTACTCTTTGCTGGATTACATATGGATGAGTTCAATGGAATATAATTGCATAAATGTTTAAAAAAATTGGATATAAGACAATCAATTGCGTTCAACTGTTCAGAGAGTCAAATAACATGAAGAGAGACCCTTTGGTCCAACCAGTCCATGCTGAACGTAATCCCAAACTAAAATAGTCTCACCTGCCTGCTCCAAGCCCATATCCCTCCAAACCTTTCCTTCTCATGTATTTATCAAAATATCTTTTAGAGTCATAGAGTCATAGAGATGTACAGCACGGAAACAGACCCTTCGGTCCAACCTGTCCACGCCGACCAGATATTCCAACCCAACCTAGTCCCACCTGCCAGCACCCAGCCCATATCCCTCCAAACCCTTCCTGATCATATACCCATTCAAATGCCTCTTAAATGTTGCAATTGTACCAGCCTCCACCACATCCTCTGGCAGCTCATTCCATACACGTACCACCCTCTGCGTGAAAAAGTTGCCCCTTAGGTCTCTTTTATATCTTTCCCCTCTCACCCTAAACCTATGCCCTCTAGTTCTGGACTACTCAACCCCAGGGAAAAGACTTTGTCTATTTAGCCTATCCATGCCCCTCATAATTTTGTAAACCTCTATAAGGTCACCCCTCAGCCTCCGACACTCCAAGGAAAACAGCCTGAGCCTGTTCAGTCTCTCCCTATAGCTCAAATCCTCCAACCCAGGCAACATCCTTGTAAATCTTTTCTTAACCCTTTCAAGTTTCACAACATCTTTCCAATAGGAAGGAGACTAGAATTGCATCCAACAGTGGCCTAATCAATGTCCTGCACAGCTGCAACATGACCTCCCAACTCCTGTACTCAATACTCTGACCAATAAAGGAAAGCATACCAAACCCCTTCTTCACTATCTACCTACGACTCCACTTTCAAGGAGCTATGAACCTGCACTCCAAGGTCTCTTTGTTCAGCCACGCTCCCTAGGACCTTACTATTAAGTTCTGCTAAGATTTGCTTTCCCAAAATGTACGAATTCGCATTTGTCTGAATTAAATTCCATCTGCCACTTCTCAGCCCATTAGCCCATCTGGTCCAGATACTGTTGTAATCTGAGGTAACCCTCTTCTCTGTCCACTACACCTCCAATTTTGGTGTCATTTGCAAGCTTACTAACTGTACCTCTTACATAAATAATTTGGACGTGAGCATAAATGACAAAAAGTAGAGGATCCTTGTGGCACTCCAGTGGTCACAGGCCTCCAGTCTGAAAAACAACCCTCCACCACCACTGTCTTCTATCTTTGAGCCAGTTCTGTATCCAGATGGCCAGTTCTTCCTGTATTCCATGAGATCTAACCTTGCTAATCAGTCTCCCATGGGGAACCTTGTCAAAGCCTTACTGAAGTCTATATAGATCACATCTACTGCTCTGTCCTCATCAACCCTCTTTGTTACTTCTTCAAAGAACTCTTGTATACCTGCAACAAGGCATTCCAACTCCTGTACTCCATTCTCTGCAATTTGTTCAATTGTACAATAAACCGGTTAGTTATTAATTATTTCTTATTATTACCTGTCTTCAGTTGTACATAAAGCGATATTCAACTTGTCATAAACATATGTTTATTACACAAACAGTCATATGTTTAAGTGTGTAATTATTCCCAGCGTTCGACTTTAGTGACAGTCTGTGTTTGACACTGGGTCAGAGATTGGTCAGCGCTGTAACTGTTCCCCTGTGGGAATGACAGGGTCAGCATCAACAGTGTGTGTAAAATCAGTCGGGATCAGGTCGTAGTTTGGAACCAGTGACCATCTGCACGTGTGCCTGTCCCACTCTCATCAAATACACTGGAGACCCCGCTAACAAAACTCTGAAAGAAATCACATTTGTAAGGGAGGATTAATTAAGTAATCTCCCTCCCAGTCCCTAAAAGACCATTTTTTGATGCTCCCACTGCATTCACTGTGACTTCACTTTGACCATCTCTGGTCCCTATCTCATGTCGGGTTGCAGGGTCGGGTCGACTTGTCAGTGTCCAACGGCAATTTTGTCAATTTGTCTGTTAAATATTTGCCTCTAACGCAGATCTCCACAAGGCTCCATTCAGTCTTAGAGTTCAACAAATGGTGCATCGTCCAATGGTAAAGACTGGAAAGGACCCAGCATTTCATTGTGCACCCGTGTGTTCAATTCAGGCTGCACTCAGCTAAATGTTCAGACATTAGTCTCCCACACTGTTGACTATGTATTACTGTAGACAAATACAAAACGTGCACTCTGCTAACTGTCCACATGTCATTGTCACACACTGTAGACAGCATATCACTGTTGGAAGTTCACATTTTGCACACTACAGAGTGTCCGTATATTAGTTATCAAATATTATAGATGTTGCATTACTGTAGATATTGTATTACTGTAGACAGTGCATACATTGCACACTGTGGACTGTCCATACATCAGTTATCTCACAGTGTAGACATTGTATTCCACGCCAGCACTGTAGCTGTACTGGCACACCTTTATTAGGCATGTGACAATTTTTAGAGACTGATGTTGTCAGGATGCACAACCTTTGCAGTATACAGTGCGACCAGTCAGGTGATGGCAGCTTAGTGGAACAGGGAGGGTTGAACCTAGACTAAGTGTGGGATATCCAGTGACCAGGACCCAGCCCGTGCCATCCACACATCCACACACAAACTTCTCTCTCTGTCAGACTAACTTGTTAGAACCAGCCGAGATTGCTGCAGATCTGTTCCAGTCCCAGAGTCACAGCTTCTTGATGCTGTTCAGACTGAGCTGGAGGGAAAGGAATTGCTGGACCCTTCCCTATTCCAGCAATTATTTCACACAATTCCCACGGGATCAACAGAAGGTATGAATGAGATTGACATGAACCTGTAAAGTCAGCAAGTTTTACTTTTTTATTGAGTTTCTGAGGGTAAACATCAATCCTTTTCACAGACGGCCATCCAGTGATTACACAGATTTGTTGTACAAGTTTATTAATTGTACAAATGACCATGAGATTCAGCTCTTCCTTGACAACAAGCTAAGGGACACTGAGGTAATGCCAATGGTTCTGCAACATTATACAATATTGGGGTGAAGATATAGCCACAACTACTCCTCTGTTTTCATTGATTTGATTCCAGTTTCTTCCATCTGTGGGAAAGTTGGCATGGTGGCTCAGTGGTTAGCATGACTGCTTCACAGTGTCAGGGACCTGGGTTCAATTCCACCCTCTGTCTGTGTAGAGGTTGCATGTTCTCTCTGTGTCCATGTGGGTTTCCTCCTTCATTCCAAAGGTGTAGAGGTTAGGTGGATTCACTATGCAGTAGTGTCCAGGGGTGTACAATGCTCGGTGAATTGACCGTGGTAAATTGGGGTTACAGTGGTAGGTTGATGCACTGAATTTAGGTGGGATGCTGTTTGAAGGGTTAGGGCAGACCCAATGGTCCTAATCACCACCTTCTGCATTGTAGGGATTCTATGATTTCGAAAGATTGGGCAAAGAGAATGAATGAGCAATTGACTTCCGAAACAGGCTGCATAAGAATAATAACAGAGCACAACTTCACACAGAATTACCACCATCTGAAATAGTTTAAGAGAAAAGAAAAAAAAAAATTCAGTCTCCTCACTTCAGGGGCTGATTCTGAGCTGGCTACCCACAGCCAGTGTACTGTGCACATGTAGATAAAAGGTGACCTGATAATGGGATACCAGCTCTGTGCAGTGTTTTCAGAATCACAATTATTTTACCATCTACAACACTACCTGCATCCCCCTACACACCATTCCCCAGCAGCATCTCATTTATCCACCCACAAAATCAGCCAATAGAGAAATGCAAATGTCAAGTTAAGATATTAATAAACCTTCCATGCTTTGGAAACACTAGGATCTGTATTTGGACACTCTATTTGTTCATTACAATGCTGATTTATGGAAAAGAACATTTCACTGCTTTCTTAATCTGGTGCCTGAATTTGGACTGTGTTGCCCCACAAATAAATGCATTTGTGCAACCACTTAAATTCACCAAAATAACTCCGACTTGTTCAAATACGTGTAAAGAATGATTTCCATCGATGGGATAAGTTCGAGGAATAGTATTGCAAATGAAATTTATCACATATGTGGATCACAAAATAACAAAGCTGCCAGAAATGGTAGAGTAAAATTATAGACCTCCTTCTGCTCTCCATCTCTGGATCACTGTAATTCTCTTCTTTGTTCTGACCCCTCAGTCCCTTACGGACTCGACTGGCTATTATAATATGTCTAACTGTCAGAGCGTTGAGCAGCAGAATTAGATCAAATGGCAACAATGGATTAAGAACTGTAAGGAGCCATTTAAATCCCACCCAGCTGGGATTCACTATAATAGCTCGGCTTTGAAATACAAAACCATGGTAGGTTGTTGTTAGAACTACAACAGCATTTCTCTTTGTGCAATATTTAGTTTTTCATTTTCTGGAAGCAAATAGTGACAAAACGATCAAAGCTGAAAGTGACATTGAACCAAACAGAGCAAGAAGTGGCTGTTATTGACAGGACATAGTTTATGCTTCACACAGGAGTTTTATCCAAGAAAGGAAAGGGAAATAATAAACATTGATCTGCCTCAGTATGACCTCAGTGATAACAACCATCAGATCAGATGCTGCCATGGCCACCAGGTAGCAAGAGGTGCAGGAAGACAGGCCACACTTTCCAGAGACAAAATATTAAGTGCCACTAAATTCACTGTTGCTTGGGAGAGAAAAGAAAATAGACCAAAATAGTTTGAAGCAAACATACTGTCCGAGTCCAGGCTATCATATCTGTATTTTGATACAAAAAGACATGGACTTTGAATTAAGCAAATGGTTAAACATCACAACTGTGATCTAATTTAATCTCAGACATGCCTATTCCAAAGTTTAATACACAGAGTTTATGGGATAAACCTTAGTCCACTTCCTGAAAGCTGATTGACATCTTTGTAAGTTTCAATGAGATTTTTGAACCTTGATTTAACTGACTTTACAGTTTGAGCATTTCCCAGACTGGTGTGGGAAATCATGAAGCTGAAAGAAGGCAAACCCAGAATCAGTGAAAATGTAAGCACACTTCTTGTCAGGCTGGACAAATGGGAATGGTTTTCTTTGACTTAGCTCACCTATTTTAGAGTCACGAGAAGCTAAAGCTGCACAATGTTGAAGATCGGATCCCATTCCGGTTGTAACTTCGGATCGTACTGGGACTTGGTCAATTTAAGTTTGGTCATACATTCCTCATTTTAGACATTACCTGGACCAGAATTCCACTCCAGATTCCACCACGTTACCCCATTTCCCATCACACCTCTGGATGATGAGTTGAGTGGCCTCTTGCAGATGAGTATCAGAAGGTCCAAATACGGAAGAGTTGCCTTCTGACCAAAGTTTAAACACATTGCCAAAGAACTATATCATGAGCAGTGATCTCAGTCACCAAAGTGGACCAAATGCAGCTGGACCTCAGTTTGCTCTGGATTCCCCGTTTGGGTAGGGGTGGGAGCAGGAGAGCAAGATGAGCTGGGACGATGAAGCAAATAGAAACAAAACCAAAGCTTTTGGAACAGATTCAATTCTGTAGAAGGGTCACCAGGCTCAAAACGTTGACTTTGCTTTCTCTCCACAGATGCTGCCAGACCTGCAGAGTTTCTCCAGCAATTTCTGTTTCTGATTCGATAATATCAATTTTTCTTTTGCAGGCATTGCTGGTTCAGATATCATTGTACTAAACCGACCAGTTTGAAAATATATGATAAAAAGTGACCTGGTATCTGCAGAAAGACGGTCAGTAGTATCAGTCCCACAGTAAAACCAGCATATTTACACAGTTTCTGTACAAACCCACTTACCCGGAATACCAATGATGGCCAGGATCATGTCATATATTTTGTTGACATTGCGAATAATTCCGTGCATTTTCTGACTGCATTACTCTGCCTCGAGCAACCCGACTGAATTAAACTTGGAGTCAATGAAGCCAATTATCTATATTCTCTGGAAATCTCCACAGGGACATTCAGATTTTCAAAGATTTTGAGTACAGTTTAGAACATAGAAAAATACAGCGCAGTACAGGCCCTTTGGCCCTTGATGTTGCGCCGATCCAAGCCCACCTAACCTACACTAGCCCACTATCCTCCATATGCCTATCCAATGCCCGCTTAAATGCCCATAAAGAGGGAGAGTCCACCACTGCTACTGGCAGGGCATTCCATGAACTCACGACTCACTGAGTAAAGAATCTACCCCTAACATCTGTCCTATACCTACCACCCCTTAATTTAAAGCTATGCCCCCTCGTAATAGCTGACTCCATACATGGAAAAAGGTTCTCATGGTCAACCCTATCTAAACCCCTAATCATCTTGTACACCTCTGTCAAGTCACCCCTAAACCTTCTTTTCTCCAATGAAAACAGCCCCAAGTGCCTCAGCCTTTCCTCATACGATCTTCCTACCATACCATGCAACATACTGGTAAACCTCCTCTGCACCTGTTCCAGTGCCTCCACATCCTTCCTATAGTATGGCGACCAAAACTGCACACAATACTCCAGATGCGGCTGCACCAGAATCTTATACAACTGCAACATGACCTCAGGACTCCGGAACTCAATTCCTCTACCATTAAAAGCCAGTACACCATATGCCTTCTTCACAGCACTATTTACCTGGGTGGCAACTTTCAGAGATCTGTGTACATGGACACCAAGATCCCTCTACTCAGCTACACTACCAAGTAGTCTACCATTAGCCCAGTAATCCATCTTTTTGTTACTCATACCAAAGTGAATCACCTCACACTTACCCACATTGAACTCCATTTGCCACCTTTCTGCCCAGCTCTGCAGCTTATCTATATACCGCTGTAACCTGACACATCCTGCCTCACTGTCAACAACTCCACCGACTTTCGTATCATCCGCAAACTTGCTCATCCAACCTTCTAGCCCCTCCTCCAGGTCATTTATAAAAATGACAAACAGCAATAGTCCCAAAACAGATCCTTGCGGAACACCGCTAGTAACTGCACTCCAAGATGAACCTTTACCATCAACTACTACCCTCTGTCTTCTTCCAGCCAGCCAATTCCTAATCCAAACCTCTAACTCACCCTCAATGCCATACCTCCGTATTTTTTGCAGTAGCCTACCATGGGGAACCTTATCAAACACCTTATTGAAATCCATATACACCACATCTACCGCTTTACTCTTGTCCACCTCCTTAGTCACCTTCTCAAAGAATTCAATAAGGTTTGTGAGGCACGATCTGCCCTTCACAAATTGGATAAACAAATTCTGGCAGCTATCCACATCAGAACACTGATGAGGGAGAATATGATGATACTGAATTGTTGAGTAATACAACTGGATAATTTATGTGAATCAATGATTTTTTTTGTTGCAAAAGTATGCAGCACTTTATGAAATAATATGTGCAATACAGTCCATTAAAGTCCATTTCAAATCATACAAAACAGAAAAGGCAAAGTGACCATAGTCCTGATCTCTCATTAGACAGAGGTCACTGGTGGTGGTTTAACCTGAAGATCACAACATCTCAGACAAAGGGAAAGGTTGAGAAGGAGAGTCCTTCTTGGTAACCTCAGCCAGGGTGCCATTTGAACTTCTGCTATTAGTATTACAAGCCAGCTGCCCTGCCAACTGAGCTAAACCAATGGCTCATAGTGTTCAGCACTGTGCAGGTTAGGTGCATTAGATTGGGGTAAACGTAGAGTAGTAGGGTAAGGGAATGGGTCTGGGTGGGTTACTCTTCAGAGGCTCAGTGTGGACTTGTTGGGCCGAAGGGCCTGTTTCCACATTGTAGGGATTCTGGAAAAAAAAGGCAATTGTGATTGTTGGCCCTTATTTCAAGGAGGTTGGAGTATAAGAGTAGGGAAGTCTTCCTGTAACTGTACAAGGTGCTGGTGAGACGACATCTGGAGTACTGTGAACAGTTTCAGTCCCTTTATTTAAGGAGAGGCATCATTCCATTGCAGGCAGTTCAGTGAAGATTCGTTCGGATGGTCCCGAGAATGGATGGATTGTCTTACGGACAGTTTGGGACTGTACTTACCAGGATTCAGAAGAATGAGCCGTGATCTCATTGAAACATAGGCTTTGACAGGGAGAATGCAGGGAGGATGTTTCCTCTCATGGGAGGCTTGGCCAGTTCACCGAACCTGCACATCTTTGGAATGTGGGATGAAACTGGAGCATCCTGAAGAAAGCCACACAGACACAAGGAGAACGTGCAAACTCCACACAAACAGTTACCAGTTTGTTGATGGCATTTGGAGGTGGCAGAAATGGGGCTTATGCTGTGTAGAGATACCTAACTCAATTCTGGTTTTCTTCCATTGACCAGTCCCTTCCCACTTACATCTATAATTTCTCTGATATTTTACGTCAGTTTCAGAATTTTCAGTTTGCAGGCTCTAGCCACCTCCCCTTTACCGTGGACAAGCAATCCTTTCCCCATCCATCCCCATCAGGGTGGTCTCAGGGCTCTCTGATTCTTCCTGGAAAAATGGCTTGATGGGCCCTACCCACCACCACCCTCCTCCACCTGGCTGAGCTTATCCTCACCTGAACAGCTTCTCTTCATGGCACTCACCTTCTTCAGGTCAGAGAGGTGGCCATGGATACCCACATAGAGCCCAGTTATGTTGCCTCTTTGTGGGGTATGTGGAGAAGGGAAGAAAAGCAGAATGGAGTTAGGTCTCTCTACACTCCATAAGCCCCATTTCTGCCACCTCCAAATGTCATCAATAAATATGTCCTTCCATCTCCTCTCCTCCTGTGTCAGCCTTCTGCAAGGACCATTCCCTCTGGGAGACTCTGGTGCACTTCTCCTTCATTCTGCAACCCCAGAAGGTGGAATATCTGCCCATTTATTTCCTCCATCATCAATATCTCAGCGGCTAATCACACCTTCTAGATGAAGTCATACTTAATCTATACTTCACTCGATTTAGTTTACTGCAATCCCAGCTCAAAATGTGGTCTCTACTAAACTGGGGAAACAAAGCATAGACTGGGTGACTGCTTTGCAGAACATCCATGTTCTGTGTGCAAAAAAATGTCCCTGAGCTTCAAGTTGCTTGAAACTTCAGCATCCCATCTTGCTCTCTGGCCTACATCACTGTGTCAGGCTTGCTGCATTGTTCCAGAACAGTGCCTCATTTTCTATTTGAGAGCTCTAGAGCCTTCCAGACTCTGAGTTTAACAATTTTAGAACTTGAAACACCTTCTCCCATTCCTTGCCCCAACCCCAAGCCTTGTCCTTGCATGGTCTGCTATTACATACAACCCATTATTAGCCATTAATTTATCCCCCTATTAGCTATTTGATTTCCCAGGCTGCTCCACTTCGCCGTCTGCCCGACTGTTTATCTCTTCTCTCTGGGCTCCATCTCCACTTTACTCCTTCCCTCCCCTACCCCCACCCCCAACCCACTCTATCTTCTGCATAAAAAAAACAATGCTTTCCTAGTGACTAGCAGCTCTGTGGAAGAGTCACTAGACCCAAAATGTTAAATCTTGATTTCTCTCGACCCATCAAAGCACAACCCACCCGGACTCATTCCCCCCGCCCACTTCACCTCATACTACAGGCAATTTAGCATGGCCAATTCACCTAACCTGCACATTTTTGGACTGTGGGAGGAAACCGGAGCAAACCCACACAGACATGGGGAGAATGTGCAAAATCCACACAGACAGTCACCTGAGGCGGGAATTGAACCTGGGTCTCTAGCACTGTGAGGCAACAGTGCTAACCATTGTGCCACCATACCGCCCAGACTTGCTAAAGTCTTCCACCAAATTCTGTTTTTTTTCTTCTTTTTTTTTCTTTTTTAACATGAACAGCCGTGTATGAGAAACAGCAATTTACAGGGAAAGGGGTGGAAAGCCTGACCCCAAACCCCACCGTTCAACCAGTTTTGAGGGAAAATAAGGGCAACCTAATTCTGTTTTTGTTGGTGATATGTTGTGATTTGTTTAATTAAATGCTGATTGGAAGCTGTTGCTGTTCCAGACCAATCATGTAATGCTCAGTGACCGAGGGGCATCGCGATTTGCTGAAACACTGGGGTTTCTCGTAGTCCCAATGGAGGCTTTGATTACAGAACGTTTAGGGGATTGATGGCAGCGAAACGTCCAAGCAGCTTCCACCCCAGTGGATTTGCAAATGGGAGAGTATTTAATTCTATCTTATTTTGTTCATTAAACTATACCTTGTACAGAATCCTGTACAATGATTTTTATTGACCTCAGTATCATTACGGTTATGGGGTTTTAGTGAGGGCTCATTTGATATAATTAGCATTTCTTACAATATGGTACTTGTTTGAATCAAGTTGCCTGTTACCTTCCCTGTTTTACTGTAGTGTTAGATGTGGAGCTGGAGTTGAGCATGATTTTCTGAATTTCCATATCTGCAGAATCTGAGCCAAAATGTAGAAAGAAACACGAGCCTGGATTATGGCCAGAGCTACTTTTACACTTGGATGTTATTCATTCACTCTCCATTTGCCTAAAATAGTCACATTCGCAATAGTGTTTATCACATTGTACACAGATCGTCAGAATACGGTCACCGGGCATGTGATATCAGAGTTAATCACTTCTACTTGCAGTAACCAGCAGTTTCCTTCTGCTATGTTAAAGTTTTAGGTGAAAGTGAGGACTGCAGATGCTGGAGATCAGAGTCAAGATTAGAGTGGTGCTGGAAAAGCACAGCAGGTCAGGCAGCATCTGAAGAGCAGGAAAATCGATGTTTCGGGTAGGAGCCCTTCATCAGGAATGATGCTGGGAGCCTCCAAGGTGGAGAGATAAATGGGAGGGGTGTGGGGATGGGGAGAAGGTAGCTAAGCATGCAATAGGTCAGAGAGGAGGGTGGAGTGGATAGGCAGGAAGGAAGATTGGCAGGTGGGACAGGTCATGAGGAAGGTGCTGAGCTGGAAGGTTGGAACTGGGGTAAGGTGGGGGGAGGGGAAATGAGGAAATGGTGAAGCCCACATTTCAATCCCAGGGCATCAGTGTTCTGAGACGGAAGATTAGGCATTCTTCCTCCAGGCGTCGGGGGGTGAGGGAGTGGCAGTGGAGGAGGCCCAGGACCTGCATCACCTTGTCAGAGTGGGAGGGGGAGTTCAATTTCTGCCGTCACTCATAAAAGATTTTATCTTTGTGACAAATGCTGTACAGAAACGTGAGCATAACTTCAGTACACCATGCACTAACTTCATGTCCCAAAGTTTGACTGTCTGCGAATAATATTACATCATAATTGGAGCATTAACACTTGTCCTCTTAAACTGAAGCAAGTAGAGGTAATTTTAACCTAGTTGCTGTGCTTAATTGGTTAAAGTAGTTTAATACTGAAGAGCTGTGCACTGATACTTCATATATGATTTCCAATTTCTTAAGCTTCATTTTTTGCTAACATAGTGACCATGTGCTATTGCATGAGACAGTTTTGGGAATGTGGCCTGTACCACCTCCACTGGAGGCCTAACCAACACCTTGGTCGGCCAGATTGGTGATAGCCCCTGCATAGGTAAGTAATTTCTCTTGTTGCTTGCATGGTATTCCTAACTTATCTGCTTTTGCACGCTCTATCCATGCAGTCACAGAGCAAGAGAAACCAACTTCCATTCACTGAGGGTGGAGCAAAGGGGAGGTTGGAGGGCTTGAGGGAGACTGGGGGGAGATGTGGAGGTCAAGGAACTATAGGAAGCAGGGGAAATGGAAGGATTGGTGAATGATGGTTGGGGGTGGGGGGTGGGGGCAGGGAGGGGAGGGAGAATAGGGAATGGGGCTGAATTCTGCCTGGGGAAAAGGTAAATGGAGATGGAGAAGATGGACACTTGGAGGGAAGTCCCATGTAGAGCCAAACCACCTTTTATCAACTATCATTCGTCCATCAAATACATGCACTGGCCATTCATCCTGCTGTCAGTGGAGCCTGTTTCTTTTTCTATAAACAGTTTCTATCAAATCTTCCCTTCACCTACTCTGCTGTAAGAAGTATATTCCTAGCTTCTCTTGATTCCAACTATTCTTGCTATCATCCTTTATCCTCAATACCATTTCAGTGAATCCCCTTTTTGTGCGTTGCCATTTGTCCTATATTATGTTACCCAGTGTTGAGCAGAGTTCTCTGACTGGGACTTAACCAATGATTTTTCAAAATCGGGAGAAAATCTTTTGCTTCATTGTAATCTTTGCATCTATTTGCTCCTTCATAATGTCAGAGGTGAGAATATTTACTGATGACCGTACAATGTTAAGCACCATGTGCAGCTCCTGTCCTTACTGTATCCTGGAGCCACTTGTCAAACTGTTCCTTCCAATTCTTGAATCTCCATCATTGAAAAGGACAAAGTTGACAGGTGCATTCACATTCATGTCCTACCTTAATTTGGAACTAGATTGGTATTCCTACATTGTCACTGAATCAAAGTCATGAAAATCCCTGCCTAACATCAGTATAGACGCATCTTCACTGGAAAGACCAGTTGTTCAAGTCAGCAACTCACCAGCACTGTCTCAATGGAAGTGAATGACAAGTCTTGCTAGTGTTGGCTCTGTTGCAAAACTGTAAGTTAAAAACAAGATTGCTGGAAAATCATGTATCCATAACCTGTCAACACAAATGGAGCTCCATTTCAGGTGCATTGTTTGTAGATATGTTCTATGTTCAAAGTTATTGCACATCTCTGGAGCAGGTGGGATTTGATCCCAGGCCTCCTTGACAAGACACACACATTTTACCATAAGAGACCTTCAAATTATGGATTTATGAGTGCAATTTTGGATTGATTGTCTAATCTATGTTATAACTCGGTCTGTAGATGCGCTATTTAGTTCCTGTAGAGGGAAGTAAACGTTTTGCCTTGGGAGCAGAGCATGATAATTGGAGCTGTTCTAGGAACGTCCTTAAAACAGGTAAACATCTTACAACTCCGACAACTTTTCATAAGACACAACAGGTTTCGAAACTAAATTGGTTGGTCAGTTTGTCCGAAACATCCTACAAAAGCAATAAAAATCATACTAAATATGAAACCTTTCTGCCTTCTCCCCATGCGCAGTAATTGGACTGCATTTTGCAGCTGAGGATGATGTAAAAATGCTGAAAATGTGTTGCTGGAAAAGCGCAGCAGGTCAGGCAGCATCCAAGGATCAGGAGAATCGATGTTTCGGGCATGTGCCCTTCTTCAGGAATGGACACATCTTCAGCTCTGATCTCCAGCATCTGCAGTCCTCACTTTCTCCTGGATGATGTAAAAATGTCCTGTACTAAAAACTTTTAAAATTGATTAATGCTTTGCTGCTTTTAGTTAGAATTTTCCAGACACATCAATGTCAGCAGCGCTTCCACTGACTGCCTGATTTTACAATATCATCTCAAAGGTCTCTTCTGTTTTGAGCAACTGACTATGCAGTGATTTGGAAAAAATAAATGATGTTTTGCAGTGCCCTTCCTGAGTGACTTCTGGATTCTCACCAGAACTGAAATTCATTTTGAGTATATTCTGTCTTCATTTAGATCTCCGTCTAACCTGCATCTTTATGTCCAAGACCTTTCCAAATGCTTGTTCCTTTTCAAAAAAACCTTGAGCAAAGAGAGTTTTAACTACTTCAAGTTAAAGTAATAGTGGTGCAATATAGTTTGTATTTTGAAATACTTCCATTGGAAGCTTTGACGAAAGAAAGAGTAACAGGGATTTTAATGCTTGGCTTTTTATTTAAAACTGAAGACAATTCTTTGAGAAATCTAATCTAATCTAAAAATAAAGTGACAAAGTTGATTGATGAGGGAAGGGCTGCAGATGTCATACTCATGGACTTCAGTAAGACATTTGATAAGGTTCCCCAAGGTAGGCTGATGGAGAAAGTGAAGTTGCTGGGGCTCCAGGGTGTATTAGCTAGATGATGGAGATCTGGCTGGGCAACAGGAGACAGAGGAACAGTGAAGGGAGTTTCTCAAAATGGAGAACTGTGACTAGTGGTGTTCCACAGGGATCTGTGTTGAGACCACTGTTGTTTGTTATATACATCAATGATCCGGAGTGATGTACAGGTGGTCTGATTTGCAGATGACACTGAGATTGGTGAGTTAGCAGATGATGAAGGAGACTGTCAGAGAATGCAGCAGAATATAAATAGATTGGAGAGTTGGGCAGAGAAATGGCAGATGTAGTTCAATCTGGGCAAAATGTGAGATGATGCAATTTGGAAGATCCAATTTGAGAGCAAACTACACGGTAAATGGAAATGCCCTTGGGAAAATTGACGTACAGAGTGTTCAGGCCCTGAAGGTGGCAATGCAGGTCGACCAGGTGATCAAGAAGGCGTACGGCATGCTTTCCTTCATCGGACGGTGTTGAAGAAAATCTCAGATGCAGACCTTGGAAATTGACCAAGCTTATTACATCTCATAATATGTCATGGGTAGCAGCCAGTCCATAAAACAAATGGATCGCGACTGCGCCGAAAAGCTCCAGTTCAGTGGGGATTTATAAATGGCCCAACGACAATTTGCTTAACTAGACTCAGTACCACAAATTAGCCACTAGATGGCCGACTTACACTTGCATGCAGCAGAGTTGAGACCTTGCCAAGAGTGGGTATTAATGGTGCATTGTTCTCAGGACTTGTGTCAATACTCTGTATTCACATGCTCATTAGCGACAGTCTCCAGATAAGGCAGTTCATGAGTTATGCGAGAAAGCATTCTATCTCATAGGTAAGGCAAGTCTATTTCTAGAGCAAATTATACAATGATGGAAGAGAAAGTTAAAAATCAGACAACACCAAGTTATAATCGAACAGGTTTATTTGGAAGCACTAGCTTTTGGAGTGCTGCTCCTCCATCAGGTGTATAAGATAATAAGACACAGGTCTTTTTCAATATATCATTTCAGTTACATCACACTGTCAACTTTTGCTATAAATTCTGTGTCTTACGATTTTATATTCCATGACCATTGAAAGCACTGCGAAGGCTAGTGCTTCGAAATAAACCTGTTGGACTATATCCTGGTGTTGTGTGATTTTTAACTTCAAACCAAATGCAATATTCTAAGTATGGCTTAACCAACATAATATAAAGCTGCAACATGACATCCTGACTCTTGGACTTAATATCCTGACCAATACTGGAAATACGACACACACCTTCTTAACACCCGATCTACATGTGTGGCCACTTTCAGGGAGCTACAAACTTGAACCCTAATATCCCACTGTACATCGATATGTTCAGGGTTCTGCCCTTAACTGTATACTTTTCCTTAACATTTGATCTCCTAAAGAGGAGCACCTCACACTTAGACAAATTAAACGCCCTCTGCCACTTCTCCGACCATATCTGATCTATATGCCGCTCCATCCTCTCACAACCTTCTACAATATCCACAACTCTACTGATCTTTGCATCATCTACAAACTCACTAACCCACCCATCTACAACTTCATCCAAGTCATTTATACCTGTTACAAAAGCAGAGGCCCCAGTCTGATTCCCTGCAGAACACCACTAGTCACCATTCTCCAGCCAGAAAAACACCCTTCCACAACTACTCTCTGCCTTCTATGGGCAAACTAATTCTGAATCCATCCATTACTGTGGATCCCATGCATTATACCCTTCTGGATGAGCCTACCATCAGGGACCTTGTCAAAAGCCTTACTAAAATCCATGGAGACAATATCCACCCGCTCTACCCTCATCGATCACCTCCTCAAACAATTCAACCAAGTTAGTATGACACAGCCTGCCCTACACAAAGCCATGCTCACTGTCCCTAATTAGGCAGTGCTTTTCCAAATATGCTTAAATCTGATCCTGGAGAATTCTGTCAATAGCTTCCCAATGACTGATGAAAGACTCACTAGTGTATAATTTCCTGGATTATCCCTAATTGCAGTCTGGAACAGAGGAACAACATTAGATGCTTGCCAGTCCTACAGTACCTCTCCAGTGGCTAGTGAAGATACAAATGACTTGGTCAAGGTCCCAGTAATCTTCTTTCTTGCCTCACTCAAAAACCTGGTGTAGATAGCATCAAGCCCTTGCGACTTATCAACCTTAATGGTCTTCAAAAAACCCAATAACGCTTCTTTCTTGATCTCAAAATGCCCTTGCATATTAGCATGCTCCACACTAATCTCACTATCCTCTAAATCCTTCTTCTGGGTCAATACTGACACAAAGTACTCATTTAGGATTTTGCAAGCCTCCAAGCACAAGTTACTCCTTTATTCTCAAATGGTCCTACCTTCTCCCTCATTATCCTCTTGTTTTTATTTTTTAATGTATGCCTAGAATGCCTTGGAATTCTCTTTAAACCTATTTGTCAATTTCATGGTCCCTTCTTGCTCGACTAATTCCCTGCTTGAATTCTTTCCTGCTTTCTTTATATTCTTTACAGTCCTTGTCCAATTTTAGCTTCCTAAACCTTCAATTTGCTATTTTTTTCTTTTTGAGTAAATTCACAACCTCCCTCTTTGTCCATGGTGCCCTTACCTTGCTATCCTTATCCTTTCTCCTGACTGGAATATGCCGGTCCCAATATTGACCCGTTGGGAACTCCACTCCAAACCTTCCTCCAGCCAAAAAATATCCACTGACCATTGACTCTCTCTTTCCTATCACTCAGTTAATGTTGTATCCATGTTGCCCGTGCCTCTTGTACCATAATTTATAATCTTCCGCACAATTTGTTGTATGCTATCTTCTGGAAATCCATGTTAATCTCATCAGTAACATTGCCCTCATCGACCCATTCTGTTAAGTCATCAGAAAACTTTAGCAAGATAGTTTACACAATTTCCCCTTGACATTTTTAAACCAACCCACCTTTATCCATGTGATTATCAGTTTTATCACAATAGTTGTTTCCAGAAGCTCTCCCAACACCAGTGTTAAACTGACAAGGCTGTCAATTCCAGGATTAATTTACAAATCTTCACAGAACAAGGTCATAATGTTGATAACCCTCCAGTCTCCTGACACCTCCTCTCAGTCCAGAGGAGACTGTAATGTTGTGTCCAGTGCCCCCTCTCACTTCAATCAGGATCCTTGGATGGATCTCATCCTGATCTGGTGTCCTGTTAACCCCGAGTGCCAACATCATTTGGACAGGTAATTGGATAGAAAACCTTTCCTCCTCAGTGTATCCGCACATTAACAATTTACTGATTAGTATCATCGCTGTTTTCTCACCTTCACTGGAAAGATTTAAAAATAAACTCGCGCAGAGTCGGTTAAACGGCCGCGCCTCGAGACCCCGCGTGAGCCCTGAGGGCGGGCCTTTACTCACATCCAGCTCTGATTGATCAGAACATCTGTCAATCTCGTGCTTATAGCCAATAGAAGTGCGGTCCCGCGGGGGGACGTCATCTGGAAGTGAATGTGGATGAAAAGAGAAATTGCTGGAGAAACTCGGCGGGTTTGGCAGCTTCTGTGGAGTTAAAACAAAGGTAACGTTTCAGATTCAGTGACCCTTCATCAGGACTGAAAGTATCTCGGAAAAAATGTGCAGTTAGTGGCTCTCACTCCTGCAATAGGTGGCGATAGAGCCCAGAGAGAGAGAGAAGAGACGCAGATATAAAGGGGATGGATAATTGTGAGACAGGGAGAAATAAAAGCTGATACAGGGGAAAATGTAGGAGCAGATTACTGCAGATACTGGAATCTATTGAAAACAAGTCACATTCCTGATGAAGGGCTTATTTCCGAACTGTGGACGGCACAGCATTTCTGCGTTTTTGGGGTTTCGCTTGAGGGAAGGATAGGATTGATAAATCAATGGCTGAAAAGGTGGTGCAATGTGCAGGGATTCAGTTTCTTGGATCGTTGGGATCTCTTCTGGGACATAAAAGATCTGTTCATAAAGGATGGGTTTCACCTGAACTGGAAAGGGACCAATATCCGACTGGGGAGACTTGCTAGTTCTAGTTTCGGATCCTGTCAACATTTTGAGTGGTGAGGTGGGAGCTTCTAAGTAACAGTACATAGACAGAAATATGAGGATGGTTCTGAATCAGAAAAGAACAAGTTAATTCAAAAAGACAGACATGAGTGGTCAGAGAATGATTTAACTCTCAGGTAAGGCTGATAAGCTCAGCGCATGTATGGGAATGTGGGTTTGGGATGTCAAAGCTACTACAGAAGCTTGGCTGAGGAATTGACAAGAGAGGCAGCTCAACATTTCAGGCTTTAGGTGTTATAGGAGGGATAGTAAGAGAGGAGAGGGAATGGCATATTTAATTAAGGAAAACATTACTACTGCAATTAGAATAAAATTAAAAATCACACAACACCAGGTTATAGTCCAACAGGTTTAATTGGAAGCACACCAGCTTTCGGAGCGTTGCTCCTTCATCAGGTGATTGTGGAGGGCTCAATCGTAACACAGAATTTATAGCAAAAATTTACAGTGTGATGTAACTGAAATTATACATTGAAAAATTGATTGTCTGTTAAGCCTTTCATCTGTTAGAATAAAGTGATAGTTTCACTTCTTTCATGTGTAAATCACAAAACCTTTTTTTTAAAGTTGCATTCTCGGGTTAGCTGTTAACAATGTTGATAGCTAGACAATATGTTGAAAGTGTTAGCCCCCTGTGTTCTCTGTCTATGACCTGATGTTTAGATTGATTCCAATCTAAAAAGTAAGATCAGAGTTTTACATAAATTCATTCAGTTTTGAGCTCAGAGTTCTACATCAATGTATGCAGTTTTTGAGCAAATTGCAATGTAACTCTGCAAGTACAAATTCACCCCACAAAATATATGTGTGCATGTGGGTCTTTGTCTGTCTGTGTGTGTGTGTGTCTGTCTGTCTGGGGTGGGGGTTGTGAGTGTGAGAATGTGTATGTGTGTAGTGAGTGCAGATTGTCTTAAGTCTGCGAGGGGGTGCATGTGAGTGTGGGAGTGGGTGTGTCTATAAGGGTGTGTGTGGGTGTCGTGTGCGCGTCTGTGTGTACCTGTGTCCATGTGTATGTGAGAGAATGTGTGTGTGTGTGTCTGTGTGTGTGTGTGTAGGAATATCTGTGTGTGTGTGTAGCGCAATGGTGATCACCTGTAATGTGACATGAGCCCACGGTCCTGGTTGAGGCCCTCCCTATGGGTACCGAACTTAGCTATTAGCCTCTGCTCGGCCACTTTCCTCTGCTGCCTGTCCCGAAGTCCACCTTGGAGGATGGTCACCCGAAGGTGGCAGGTCTGGCTGATAGGGTAGTTAAGAAGGCGTAGAGGATATGTGCCTTTACTAGTCAAAACGTCGGTTATAAGAGCAGGGAAGTGCTGTTGGACTTTGTTTAGGCCATAGTTGGACTATTGTGTGTAGTTCTGGTCACTGCAGCATGGGAAGGATGTGTTTGCATTGGAGGGAGTGCAAAGGAGGTTCAGCAGAGTGTTGCTTAGGCTGTAGCAATTTAGCTGTGAAGAGGGAGGCTGTATAAGCTCGGGTTGCTTCACTAAGAACAGAGATCGGAGTATCTATGAAGACCATCGACAGGGTGAATAGAAAGCAGTTGTTCCCCTTAGTCAAAGGGTCTATAACAGGATACTATAATTTTAAGCTGAAAGGCAGGAGGTTTAGAGGGGACATGAGGAAAATTCTTCCCACCTAGTGGTTGGCGAGGGGCCTGAAATTGAAATCGGAAACCTCATGAAAGTACTTGGAAGAGCACTTGAAATGTCATAACATTCAAGGCTATGGGCCAAGTGCTATATAATTGGAACTGATGTAGATTTAGTGTCATTTTGGTGGGACAAACACAATGGTCCAAAGGGCCTCTTCTGTTCAATGTGATTCTGTCATTTGAGAATTCTGAGGATAAGGATCTGAATTTGTTCCTGTTTTTCTTTGTATTTATTTTAAGAAAGTATTGCCAAGTGTGAGTTCTAGCAGTTGTTGTAGTCAGCATCAGCTTTTGGTTCTGTACCAGGGTGCTCATTGACAGATAGAATTTCTGAAATGAGTTACAAAACTGAATGAACAAGAAAAGCAGTGGGATAACTGTATTTAGTAAAACAGCTTTCAAGGTGTTCTACAACATGAGGTATTGATTGGCTGAATAGCCTCAGCAAAATGAAGGTCATCGCTGAAAGGAATATTGAAAGATATTTCAATATTGATGGGACTGATAGTGGGTGAAATCATGCAAGTCTTATTGTTTGAATACAAATCGGAATTAGCATTTGAGACCTAATAGGTTCAGATTAATCCAGTCTTTGGAGTATTAAAGTACAAACATAAATCTCAAATGATATCATATCATTAAAATAAACCTGTTGTCATTCAATGATTTTGAAAATAATGAGATACCACACAAGATAAAATAGTCTCTGAAACTGTCTCTTCTTCAATTATGAGATAATTCTCCAATTCTGAGACATTGCCAGCAGCAGGAAGGGAGAGGTTATTTCACAAACAACAACATGTACTTTCCAAGGCTAATTATCTTGAAAGTATGCTACATCATCCTTCACATTGTTAGTATGCCTGGTAAATCTTGTAACAACTTATGTTACATAAATCTCTATATTTCCACTGTACACCTGATATGCGAAATGACTGTGTGCTCACTAACTGAGTTTAAAGTGAATAGTTTGTCAGATAGGAGGCTCCTCGGTATTGTGCAGTATTGTGGGTTTCTCTATGCAATACAGAATGTGTATACACTGAGGCCACATTGATGGAATTTAGCTGAGCACTGACCCTATCTGGTCAAGAAAGTGTTCAGCAAGACAGTCTTTCCCTGTAGTAGTTTAAAGCCTGCTATTTCTCAGATGTGTTTTGTAATGACCCACTTCTCAGTGACATCTGGTGTTTCCCATTCCTTGATGTAAAGAGATTTTGTTGGTGGATCTTGCTCAGGCAGCTTACTCCAAATGGGAGCCCAGCTACAATATTAGCAAAAGGTGAGTTGAGCAGGTCGTTATGGAGTGACAACTGATGGTGAGCATGGATGGCATTGACTATCTGTGTGTTTTCATCAATCAATGGATGTTTGGGGACATGATATTTTTGAGGACAGGTCGCTGGGAGCGGTGTTAAGCACAAGGTTCCATTTATGATGTGTATTGTTGAATTATTTGTTTGTCAAAAAGACATGAGTTATGCTATTTGTAGAAAGAGGCATAGTGCTGTGGTGTACAGTTTAACAGGACAAACACTGAGATCTGGAGTGTTGTGATAGCAGCTGTCCCAGAGAGGATCAAACAACTTTGTCAAACAGGACGTTTCCCATCTTGCCCTTTGTTGCTGTTATCCTCTGGTGTTCCACAAATGATAATGGTCTATGTGAAGATACTCCCATGTACATTTGCTTGGGATTGTTATTTCATTTTAGGCTATTAATTTGCATAAGTATTTATTATTGCTATTATTATTTTGTTAGTACTGACATTTTAGAGATAAATGTCTGGATATATTTTTAGACCAATTCACTGTGAGGCCATAGTGTTACACCTTGATGCAGTACGCCATCAACTTTGTGAAATCTGTTGTTGGACCTGGTCCAGAGGCCTCACCACTGTGGAAATTGGTTGGTCCAAAAGGATTTGTCACAGATGAAAGCCAAGTTGGTTTATGATGACTGACATGTGATTTAGGATATTTGATATTTTTGTGCTGCTCCAAGGCTCCAATCAGGATCAAGAACATTTGGCCCAACAGAGTGAAAGTCAGTGCTGCTATTGTGTATTCCTGATGAAGAGCTTATGCTCAAAATGTCTATTCTCCTGCTCCTCGGATGCTGCCTGACCTGCTGTGCTTTTCCAACACCACACTCTTTAATTTAAATCTCCAGCATCTGCAGTGCTTTCTCTCTGTTGTGCCCTCCAGTTGAACTGAAATTCAACATTGAGAGACTTGTGAGTTGGAACCTGTAAATGGATCATAGTCCATCAGCAGCACACTGCTAAAAGAATATGAATCATCTGTCAACCGTGATTTACAAGATGCTCTTTGCTTCATGGTGTGGGACGTCATTGCACCGATTGTCACATGGGATGTCTGTCCAAGCAGTGATGGTGATTCACACCACAGAGGCAGATTTATACAGATATATAAATTCCAACCGTATTAATTGCTGAAGTACAAGTCAGTTCAAGATCTTGCTGGGCAATTTTAGCCAATCTGCTTCTTAGAATGTTTATTGCATCTTCCTTGCATTCTGGATGATTGGAATGGAGGAGAGTGGGAATGACTGCTCACCTGTGTTCACTTTATGACTAGTTGTTCATGACTAGACCTTTTGCTGGTTGGGGATGGCTATTCAGGGAACTTACCTCACATAGGGCAGTTTAGTATGTTCAGCTCCTGTTTGGATGACAGTTCTGAGGTAGGGCCACTTAAATTGAAATATTACCTCTGATTTCTCTCCACCAATGCTGCCAGACCTGCTGAGCTTTTCCAGCAACTTTTGTTTTTGTTTTGATTTACAACATCTGCCGTTCTTTCAGTTTTTATCTGTCATTTTTCATGTTGTTTGAATCACTGTGTGAAAGTGAGGTGATTTATTGAAGATCATATTTAGGTGCTGAATAACCCCAGATTGCTTTGTGGTTATTGATGGTTGGAAAGTATATCAGGGTGGGAGTAAGGTAATATTGAAGGGACTTGTTGTTGCCAGCTAACAATGGAAAGTTTATAAATGTTTGCAGTAACAACAACACTGAGCTGAACATTCCCCCAGTACATTGTATATGTCAGGGCAGCTGCTGGCACAACATGTTTTACATCAAGGGAATAATGCAGTGGATCAGACGTTTTGATGGAATAAGAACCTGTTACTTCAATTCCAAAAAAGTTCACTTGAAGGAAATGCTGTTGATGCTTGTGCAATGGCAAGGGGTGTTCAGCAGAGGGGATCATTTTAAACACACGAGAAAGAGAAAGAGGGAATTAACCCCCAAAACAAAAGAGACTCCATTGGACAGAGACACAGACACAGAGATTACTCACAAATATACAACACACTGATACATTCCCAGGCTGAAGCAAACCTCATGGGAGAGAAGGAAAATGAGAAACCATCAAGAGAGCTGGGACTAACTGGAATATGAGTATCACCACTTCAGTCTGTCCATGTCTTAACTTCTGTTTGTCCCTGTCTGACTTTTCCTCTTCTCTCTCTCTGTGTCCTTTTGTCTGCCTCCGTCTTTCTATCTCCTTCTCCCTGTCCTTCTCTTTCTCTCTGTCTCAATTTTTTTCTTTCTCTCTCTCTTCCCTATCTCTCGCTCTGCCCTATGCATTATCTCAGTGATCAGAGCTACCTCTTTCCATCTGAAATGAACTGATTACTCCATAATCTAAGAATGAAATAAATGATTAATAACCAATCAATTAATAAGGTTAAAATTACAGAATCATTTGTATTTTCCAACTGAAATGCACACATTTTGAAATTAAACTGTAGCAGCTACACAGTAACAAATGGCGTAAATGGTGGGGGAGAGAGAATTGAATGAGCTGCTGTGCACACAGACAGTGCTGTAGGAAACTAAGGTGTTGATATTTGAGGAATAATGTAAATTATGATGTAGTTGGACTGGGGGAACCTCACTGGACTTGTAATGCAGTGACCCAGGATACACATACCAGCAATTGGCAGAATTTAATCTCAAATAATTAATCCATCTGGAATTGAAAGTTAGTTTCATAGTCTCATTGCAGAACCAAACACCAATTGCTGTAAATACACATCTGCTTCACTCATGTCCTTCACCAAAGGGAGTTTGGGAATCTTACCTGGTCTGGCCCAGAAGTGTTTTCAGAAGACATTAAATAGTTCTGACTGATATATAATGTATGGTTAAAGATGTATGTTTCAGACATGAGTGAGGAACGAAAACAGGAATGCTATTAGGTTTCAGCTTCGACATTGAAATTGGCAACACACAAAATGAACACAGTAAAGTACTTCTTCCTAACAACTAGTCGCAAGACAGACATGGTCAAGATTGTTTTTACTGATTATTACATCACTTCCCTCCTAAATGTTGATTCCCCTTTAAACACCACCTCAAAGACATGCTTCAAATGGCAAGGACGGAGAACAGATTCTGACTGGGGAGCATCAGATTCGCAGTTGCAGCACTAGGGACCAAATTCGTCACTTTGTCTGGACATTGTCAACCAGACTAGACCTGAAACTCGCATGAAGGGAACCAGTAAGAGAGAACAACTTACTTGTGTCCCACTCCTCCAATAGATGGAGCCCAGAAAGAGAGAGAAGAGCAGTCTGGCAGACAAAGGGATGAATAATTGTGAGGCAGGGAGAAAGACAAGCTGATCATGGAGCTACAGGTGAAAATGGAGTTGGCTGGGCCTGAAGCAGCCCATGTCATGACCAGGGCCTGGGTTGTGGAGGGTCGATGCAAACTCAATGGGCCAAATGGTCTCTTTCTGCAGTGTAGGGATTCTATGATCTTTGCAAGTTGAGTACCTAATGCAATTAATCATTAAAGCAAACATTAAAAATTAGAGGTATACAAACCCTGTTAATTGAGCTAAATGTTGAACTGGGAACTGAACTGAACTGCATTGCCAAAGAATTCATCAATCTTGGAGAGTTGGCACAGGAAGATTACCAGGAGGGTACCAGAGCTGGAGAACTTTATTTAAGTTTGCTCACAAATGGAAGCATCATTGATTGGGCTGGCATTATTCTCCATCCCCAGTTGCCTAGAGGGGTAGTTAAAGGTCAAGCACATTGCTGTGGGTCTGGAGTCACATGTAAGCCAGACCAGGTCAAATGGCAAATTTCCTTACCTAAAGCACATTAGTGTATCAGACGGGTTTTCACAACAATGTTGTAATGGGGAAGACTCCTTCCTTTTCGCCTGAAATTGAATTCAATTCCCACGATCTGCCGCGGTAGGATTCAAACTCATGTCCCCAGAACATTGACTTGATTTTTTTCTACCCTTGCCCAGTCCCTTCCCACTTCCATCTGTGATTCCTCTGGTTCTGGATGCTGCCAGGTTTATAGTGTTGTCAATCACAGGGACCTTGTTTCAAAAACTCAGTCAACTTCCATGACAGAATAGTCATCTCAATCCTTGTGCTCCTCATGTTGTGGCTCAGACTGGGAACACTTCACAGTTCCCATCTTCATATCCCGCAGTTTGACCTACACTGCTGTCCCACAGGGACAAATCACCTTTGGGTGTAGAAGGATGGACTGGGCAAGGAATGGGAATTTTAATCAGTCACTAAATTAGTTTGGAAATATCTGCTGCACATTATATTCCATCTACTAATTCCTTCCTCACTCAGCGAAGTTGCCTGTATCTTTGGTCATCCCCACAGCTTTCTTTCCCACCCACCATAGGTCTTTTCAGTGAACCTGGAAACATTACATTTGTTCCCTTCAGCTACTCATTGCTATCAATTGTAAGTGCCTGTGTCTTTAGCAGTGACCCTACAGGCAGCCCCACTTGGTACTAGCTCGGAGAAAGTGAGGACTGCAGATGCTGGAGACCGGAGTTGAAAAGTGTGGTGCTGAAAAAGCGCAGCAGGCCAGGCAGCATCTGAGGAGCAGAAGAATCGATGTTTCGGGCATAAGCCCTTCTTCAGGAATGAGGCTAGTGTGCCAAGCGGGCTGAGATAAAAGGTGGGGGGGAATTTGGGGGAGGGGCTCTGGGAATACGATAGGTGGAAGGAGGTGAGGGTGAGGGTGATAGGCCAGAGAGGGGGTGGGGGCAGAGAGGTCGGGAAGAAGATTGCAGGTCAAGACGGCGGTGCTGAATCCGGGGTTTGGGACTGAGATAAGGTGCGGGGAGGGGAAATGAGGAAGCTGGAGAAATCTACATTCATCCCGTGTGGTTGGAGGGTTCCTGGGCGGAAGATGAGGCGCTGTTCCTCCAGGCGTCGTGTGGCCAGGGTCTGGTGATGGAGGAAGGCCAAGGACCTGCATGTCCTTGGCGGAGTGGGAGGGGGCGTTCAAGTGTTCAGCCACGGGGTGGTTGGTTGGTTGGTGCGGGTGTCCCAGACGTGTTCCCTGAAACGTTCTGCAAGTAGGTGGCCTGTCTCCTCAATGTAGAGGAGACCACATCGGGTGCAGCGGATACAGTAAATGGTGTGTGGAGGTGCAGGTAAATTTGCAACTGATATGGAAGGATCCACTGGGGCCTTGGGGGGAGGTGTGGGTGCAAGTTTTGCACTTCTTGTGGTTGCAGGGGAAGGTGCCGGGAGTGGAGGTTGGGTTGGTGGGGGGGTATGGACCTGACAAGGGAGTCGCGGAGGGAGTGGTCTCTCCGGAACGCTGATAGGGGTGGGGAGGGAAATATATCCCTGGTGGTGGGGTCTGTTTGGAGATGGTGGAAATGATGAAGGATGATACGATGTATCCGGAGGTTGGTGGGGTGGAAGGTGAGGTCCAGTGGGGTTCTGTCCTGGTGGCGATTGGAGGGGCAGGATTCAAGGGCGGTGGTGCGGGAAGTGGAGGAGATGTGGTGGAGAGTATCATCGACTACGTCGGAGGGGAAATTGCGGTCTTTGAAGAAGGAGGCCATTTGGGCTGTTCGGTAGTGGAATTGGTCCTCCTGGGAACAGATGCGGCGGAGGCGAAGGAATTGGGAATATGGGATGGCGTTTTTACAGGGAGCAGGGTGGGAGGAGGTGTAATCTAGGTAGCTGTGGGATCGGTCAGTTTGTAGTAAATTTCTGTGTTGAGTCAGTCGCCCGAGATAGAAATGGAGAGGTCCAGGAAGGGGAGGGAGGAGTCTGACACGGTCCAGGTAAATTTGAGGTCGGGGTGGTACTAGCTCACCAAGCTGGAAATGACCTTGTTTACTGCCCACCAGCTACTCCTCCATCCTCCAGGGCACACCAAACACTGTGACATTCATGGTACAGTCTCTCTTAACATCGCAATGGTGTCACGAACCCACAGAAAACCCACAGAAAGCAGCGATGAGGGAGGGAGGCAGAGAAGTGAGAGGCAACGAGAGAGAGAGAGTCACACACAGGAGAGAAATGGGGAGACAGAAGAGGAGAGACAGACACAATATCTATGCTTATGAGGGAGAGAGAGCTGTGAGGGCTCACTGGGCTGAATACATGCCTAAATGATGAAACAAAATTCAGAGACAGATCTATAGTCCTATGACAGTGTGGAGAAGGCATTTCAAACCCATGGCCAAAGGAACAATGAAGGGCACGTAGTTGAGGTGTGTTCTTCCTCTGTACCTAACACCATTCTATCTCTGTCCTGGGAGTGTTTGATGAGGATGGAGTGGAGGGATCAATCCCAGGATTGTTCCTACCCTGGATGTATACAGATGGCATTACATGTGGCATCACAGTGGCAGCATTTCTCTTTGTATAGCTTCTGCTGTCATTGCCCTGTCAATTTTGGTGGGAGATGGATAAAATGGAGATATCTGAGTCCTTGAAGTATGAAGCAAGCTCCATTAAACAATCCCTGAATGTTAGACTAACACAGGACATTCACACACATAGGTCAGCTTCCGTCATTTGTACAGAAACCACCCTGAACCCCTTGATTAGATTCCAGTCTGAAACTCACTCCCGCATATCTGGTATTCTTTATACAAACCACCCCGAGACCCTCAATTAGATGTGGACATTATTACAGTGTTCTGATTTCTGTTCATTAAACAGCCATAATCATTCTCACTCAGTCCCATTTAGTTCCCATTTCTACAAGTAGATTCTATCTCATTTGTTTTCTTTTTGACTGTTTTCATTTCTATCTGCATCCAAATGATATCCAGTGTCACTATTTCCGGTGTTAGTGTCTATAGTTAAAACATCTGACATCGCAATGTCCAGCATTACACTGTCCAGGGTCACAGTCTGATCTCACAGTATCTAGTGATAGTGTCCAGAGTTACAGTGTTGTAACCGGAGTGACAGTGGAGTGTCTGGACTGACAGTGTCATACAGGGAGTGACAATGTCCCAAGTTATTGTGCCCGGAGGTACGGTGTCCGGAGTGACTGTCACTCCCTGTATGACACTGTCAGTCCAGACACCGTACCTCCGAGCACAATAACTCTGGACATTGTCACTCCCTGTATGACACTGTCAGTCCAGACACCGTACCTCCGAGCACAATAACTCTGGACATTGTCACTCCCTGTATGACACTATGTCCAGAGTTATTGTGCCCGGAGGTGCGGTGTCCGGAGTGACACAGGAAAATGAAGCTGAACCAAAACCAACCTCCCAATCACTGGATTTGCAATCACTGGACATTCAATGACCCTCAAAATCGTTCAATTGTTCCTTACCAGAATTTACAAATAACAGATCTTGGATATCAAGTTTATAAGTTAATAAATTGTTAATTTCTGTTTATGTCACTTTAGCAGAATACAGATGATCATAAACCCATGCAAACCTCCCCCCCCACCCCCACCCCCAATTCGCACACCAGCAGACAGTTAAGAGATAAACCTGTTTAAAATTTTAGTTTCAATGATAAATCGAGGCCATCATGAAATCCTTTGATGCTGGGTTGTATTACAGGCACAAGAACTGTATACCATGTTTGAACTTAAAGTCACCAGTCAATGCGAACAAATTCTGAAGACCTGTGGAGACTAATACTCATTCCCGAAGACTCACATTCTCATCTCAGACCTTTTAACAAGTTAACAACTGGGGAAATAACTAGACAAAGTCAAACCAAAAAGAAGACCAGACCAGTCCAGCAACTTCCAAAGAAGCACTTCCTCCAAGCCCAAAATCCAGTCAGAGCGAGGTCACTCATGGTTTTTGCTTTCTTTCTCACCATTCTCTGTGGTTACCTGCCCGGCAGCATTCCTCTTACTGACTGACCCATTCACTATCCATCCAGCTGTCAGTCCCTGAGCAGAACTACATCTCGGTGCTGAAGCGTCTGCTGTGTTCAGAGAGCAGTAATTCACCTGCATTATCTTTCCTGGCCAGATCCTAACAGCAAACATCAGTCTTTTGTCTCTCCACTTTTTTTAAAAAGAAGAACTAGCCACTGTTCAAAGTTCAATTCTCAATTTGGACTCACAGTTCCAAACCAAAATGAGAAAAATAAAAAAAAGTGATGGTCACAACACTGGTCTTGCAGTGTCCAGCTGTACAGTGCCCACTAGTGCAGTGTTCCAGTAATGCAGTGCCCACTCGTGCAGTGTTCCAGTAAGGCAGTGCCCACTCGTGCAGTGTTCCAGTAAGGCAGTGCCCACTCGTGCAGTGTTCCAGTAATGCAGTGCCCACTAGTGCAGTGTTCCAGTAATGCAGTGCCCACTCGTGCAGTGTTCCAGTAATGCAGTGTCCACTCGTGCACTGTTGAGTATTATTAGTGGATGTGTCCCTGTGAGACTGGGCACAAATAACTCCATTGACCTGTAGCCAACCACTTCAACTCCTCCTCCCACTCCACAATGACACTTCCTGCACCACCAAATCCAAGCTATCTGACAACTGGAGGAAGAACACCTCATCTTCTGCCTTGGGACCCTCAACCACATGGCATCAACATTAACGACACTAGTTTCCAAATCTCTCCTCTTCCCGCACCTCATCCCAGATCCAACCCTCTAAATCTGCTCTCTCCTCTTGACCTGTCCATCTTCCTTCCTAACTATATGTTCGACCTTCCCCACCGACCAATCACAATCACCCCCCCCCCCGCCCCCCCAACACCGATGGATTTACCGAGCACCTTCCCAGCTACCTTCCCCAAAAGCCCCACCCTCCCTCTATTTATCTCAACCCCCTTATTCCCCCACATTCCTGATGAAGGACTTATACCTGAAATATCGGTTCTCCTGCTCCTCGGATGCTGCCTGACCTGCCATGCTTTTCCAGCACCATACATTTTGACTCTCACAGTAACTAATGTTACAGTGCTAAGTCTCACAGTGCCCAGTGTTACAGTGGATAGTATTAAGGTATCCAATCTCGACAGTGCACAACACTACAGTGCCCAGCCTCTCACTGTCTCGTGTTACAATGGCCATGTTACAGCATGCAGTCTCACTGTGCCTGGCCTCCACAGCACCCAGTGTTATAGTATACAATCTCACAGTGCCCAGTTTCACAGTGCCCAGTCTCTTAGTGTTTCCGATGTCTCACCCACCACCCCTACCACCATTACTGAGGTTTACTCTGTCCCAACCTCCAACCCAGCCCCAATTTTACCAAGTGTCCTGTTTCGGAGATATTCCTCCATGCACTGTACTGCTGTGTTGTCCATATTGGGGTCAAACTTATTTGCAAAGAAACATCTCTGACGGACCACCCACTGTAGATCTCCTGCCCCGTACACACAAACCAAGTGGCGATACCTTCCCGTGCAGGGAGGGTATAGGGCACCCCTCGCAACGTCACCAGCCTCAAAGGACCACTTTACTGCCCGGCCAAGTGTCCTGGTGGCTCCTTGGGTGTACGGGATGGAGCCGGGTACATTGGGCATTCTGTGCAGGGTAGCCCACACATGCTCGTCCGGGCTGTAGGTGTCCTCCGACCACTTGAGGAAGGCCTGGATCTCGGCACTATCAAACACATGGCTGACAAACTCTCTGGAGGCCATGAAGTAGGCGCTGCCCACGAAGATGGAGGTGCTGATGTTCGGCTGGTCTTTCAGTTGTGCTGTCAAGACGACTTGGTCGAGGGTATCATGGTGGTATTGCCAACGTTTCTAAAAGGCAGGCACAAGAGAGAGTGAGAGAGACAAGAAAGCAGAAATGATAGCTTTTCAACTTTGCCTATGGCTTTTTCCCTCCCCAACTCCTTTGCACTCTTCTTGCCCCCAGCTCCGGCAAGATCCATGCACACTCCTTCTCTCAGTTACTCACCTTACAGTGGAGAACAAGGCCATTCAGCCCCTCAGGCTTTTCTCACTCCTATTGCCTAGTGCCAGTCACCTGCCTACTTCCCCAAATCCCTGCCTCCCAAACCATCTCCCAATGCTCATTCGCTGAGCAAACATAAAACTCATCCTCAAACTCTCCCAGTGGATCTGGCTCCAAAAATACACTTCAAGCTGTGCCCTCTGGTCATAAAGGTTGAGAGCACCAGAAAAATAGATCCTTCAGCCCATCGTATCTGTGCTGGCAAAACAGGCTCCTTGCTACTCCAGTCTCATTTTCCAGCACTTGGAACATTGCCTTTCATGCCTCACCAGTGCAATGGAGACACTTTCCTGTGGTCATCAACTCCTGGAGTGGGACTTGAACACAGAGCTTTTGCCTTCGAGAGAAGGACATGGTGTGCAGGGATATAGTTCTTTGAAAGTTGCATTGCAGATAGACAGGGTGGTGAAGTAGGTGTTTGATACCTTTACTTTCATTGGTCCGTGCATTGAGTATACGAGTTGGGATGTAATGTTGCAGCTGTAACAGAGATGGATAGAGCTCTGAAAGATAGTGGAATCAAGGGTTATGGGGATAAGGCAGGAACAGGATACTGATTGTGGATGATTAGCCATGATCATAATGAATGGTGGTGCTACTCCTGCACCTATTGTCTATAAGTAGGAGTATCTTTGACTATCTCTGATATGCATTTGCCATTACCAAGTGTGATCTATTGTCTGTAGAAGACATTGGTGAGGCCACTTTTAAAATACTGCATACAATTCTGGTCACCCTTCGAAAGAAAGGATGTTGTTAAACTTGAGAGGGTGCAGAAGAGATTTACCAGGATGTTGCCGAGATTGGAGGGTTTGAGCTACAGTAAGAGGTTGAATAGGCTGGGGCTATTTTCCCTGGAGTGTTGGATGCTGAGGGGTATCCTTACAGAAGTTCATAAAATCAGGAGGAGCATGGATCCATGTTGAAATGATCAGCCGGATGATAGTACACTTCACACAGCTTCCTTTATCACATACATGCAAGAAGACTCGACCAGCCGGGTCAAAGCCCACCCTTGCCTGGAGAGTCTGAAACAGGCAGTTGCAATCACACTTTTACACACAAATCAGCGTTCCCTTTTCACGAATTACATTTTGATTTCAAGCCTTAGCAACACAACTGATCAATCAGATCCTGATCTATTTACATGACGTTTAGCATTAGATCATTGACCTTAAACTTCTACAACACCTGTTGAGTGTTGTTTCGGTCTTCCTACCTTCTCACTTAGCTGGGGCCAGTTTCAGTAAGCTAGCTAGCTTGCATACATGCTTGGCTGCACTTTTCTGTTGCTGCTCAGAATTGTTTAGCTGACCTCCTTTTCTGTTCTTGCCCCATTTTGATTCCTTCCACATCGGCTGTATAGCCAAAGGTCTTTTCCCAAGGGTGGGGGAGTCCAAAACTAGAAGCATAGGTTTAAGGTGAGAGGGGAAAGACCTGAGGGTCTTTCACGCAGTGGATGACGTGTGCCTGGAATGAGCTACCAAGAGGTGGTGGAGGCGGCTGGTACAATGACAATATTTAAAAGGCATCTAGATGTGGACATGAATAGGAATAGGTGAGAGAGATATGTGCCAAAGGCTGGCAAATGGGACTAGGTCAGATTGGGATGACTGGTCAGCGCAGACAGGTTGAACATAGAACATAGAACAATACAGCACATAACAGGCCCTTCGGCCCACGATGTTGTGCTGAACACTTGTCCTAGCTTAAACACCTATCTATGTACTTATCCAATTGCCGCTTAAAGGTCACCAATGATTCTGACTCTGCCACTCCCACAGGCAGTGCATCCCATGCCCCCACCACTCTCTGGGTAAAGAACCTACCCCTGACATCCCCCCTATATCTTCCACCCTTCACCTGAACTGAAGGGTCTGTTCCATACTGCATGATGCTATGACTCCATGCTGTCTGGTTATTGAGGTTTAGAGCATCAAAATAATAAGTTGCCCTTCAGCCCATCGTGTCTGCACTGGTCAAAAAGACAAGCTCTGAGCTGTTCTCATCACATTTTGCAGCACTTGGCCCATGCTCTTGAGTGTCTCACAACAGCAATGAAGACACCTTCCTATGGCCATCAGCTCCTGGAGTAGGACTTGAATCCAAAGCTCCTCCCTCAGAGTGAAGGACACCACACATTAGATTCTCTACAGTATGGAAACAGGCCATTTGGCCCAACAAGTCCACACCAATCCTGTGAAGAGCAACCCATCCATACCCATTACCCTACCCGATATTTACCCCTGACGAATGCACCCGAACACTATGGGCAATTTAGCACGACAAATCTACCTGGCCTGCACATCTTTGTGGATTGTGGCAGGAAACCAGAGCATCTGGAGGAAACCCACGCGGACATGGGGAGAATGTGCAAACTCCACACAGACAGTCGCCCAAGGCTGGAATCGAACCCAGGTCTTTGGCGCTGTGAGGCAACAGTGCTAACCACTGAGCCACCGTGCCACCCCTTCCGCAAGACACAAGACACTTTATTTACATTGTATCAAAAGATATCTTTTATCCTCGGTCCTTGTGGCATCATGCATGGGAGATATGGATCCTTGGTTACCAAGGGGAGGATAGATTATCGATGGTATGCAGGAATGTGGATGGTGGAACAGGATCAAAAGGGCCAATGGCCTACTCTTGTTCCTTGTATGTATGGGTGCTGATTTTCTTTTATACAACTTACATCGGAACTTGCCATCATCTCATACAAATGTAGTTTAGGCTTAATTTGCATTTCAATTCCTCAGATCTCCCTACTATGCCTCTAACCCAAAATCTTACGTCTGCATTCCATTGCACTTGTACAATCGGTAAACAGTGAAGTATATTTCCTTGTCTTAATTACCGAGTGCTCACCCATTGAATAAACCTCACTCCAATCTCCTTTATTCCAATGGGAGCATCGTTGACCTTTCCAACTGAGCCATCCAACTTAAACCCTGGCACCATTCTGCGAAATCTCCTCCCTATCCTGAGGGTCCTCACATCATTTTATAGTCACCGGAAATGACCACAACAATCCAACTGGGGCTAAACCAATTCGACATGCAGCATAACTCAACCATTTATTGGCATCAATGCCTCTATTTATGAAGCCTTCTGCTTTTCTACCCTCTTATGGCCTCCCCCATCTTCTAATGTTGATGAATGTTTATCGCCAGATCCCTCTAATCCTGCGCACTCTTTACGATTGTGCCATTACATTTCTATTACCTTCTCCCAAAACATATCACCTTACACTCTTCTGTATTCACCTCTGACTGGATGCTGTCTGTTCATTGTGGTGACTCTGAACAATTCACATCATCCTCACCATTTGCTAATCCTCCAGGTTTATCATTGTCCCGAATATGGGCATTTTGCCACATACTGCAAGATTGATATCACTGACATATTGAATAAAAGCAGTCGTCTATTTAGGGCTGAGATGCGGAAACATTTCTTAACTTACAGGATAGTGAAGTTATGGAATTCTGTACCACAGAAAGCTGTGGAGTTTGAGTCATTGAATATATCCAAGAATGCGATTAACAAATATTTAGGTTTCAAAAGCATCAAAGGCATGGGGAGAAAGTGGTAGTATGGCATTGAGATTGAGCATTAGCCATGATCATATAGTATGGTGGGCCTCATGGAGGGCCAAATCATCTTCTCCTGCTCCGGGTCTTGATGTTTATATGTCCCAGCTCTGTGGATCATTCCCATCTCCCAACCACCCATCCAAAACAAGATCCATGAATCAGGGCTTGTGTTGTCAATTTTGTTGTCCAGCCGTTTTTATCTAGTGTCTAGTGAAACACTTCATTGAATCCAGTTCAGACAACATTCTCTGCATTCGAATTCTCAGCTACTTCATCAATGCATGATGCGATGTTAGAGACTTACCTTTTGAAAACCTGCATTGGCTTCGCTTCATTAATTTGATCTAAGGCAGGTTGGTGCGAATTGCAGCCATAACTGCCAGCATCAATGTCAAGTGCATGATACAAAGTAAACTAGGATCCATGCGGTGTGAGCCTCGGAGACCCAGGTTTAAGTCGCTTTTGCTCCAGAGTTGTGCGATAACATCTTTGAACAGTTTCATCAGTAAATGTAAGACCATTAACAAGTCGGGACAGGAGTCGGCCATTTGGTCCCTCAAGCCAGCTTCACTAGGATCGTGGCTGATTCAACATTCCTCAAGTCCATGTTCTTGCCCTATCCCCATAACGCTTAATTCCCCAACTGAGCAAGAATCTATCCATCTGAACCTTAAATATATGCAAGGACAGCTGTCTGTGGCAAGGAATTCCAAAGATTCACAACCTTCTGAGAGAGGAAATTCCACCTCATCTCAGTCTTAAACTGGTGCCCCTTTATTCTGAGACAGTACCCCCCCTGGTCCTGGACTCTCCCATGAGGAGAAACATCCTTTCAGCATTTATCCTGTCAAGCCCCTTAATCCTGTCCATTTCAATGAGGTCACCTCTCATTCTTCTAAACTCCAGTGAGTAGAATCCTGTTTAGCCTTTTGTTTTTAAGACAATCCCTCCATAATGGGGGCCATCCCACTGAACATTCTCTTAACTTCCTCCAATGAAACAACATGTTTTCTTAAATAAGGTGACCAGAAGTGCTCGCAGTGCTCCGGATGTACTCCCACAAGCACCTTGCACAGTTGCAGTAAGACTTCCTGACTTTTATACTCCAACCACCCCCCCCCCCTTCAAGTAAGGGCAAACATTCCACTTCAGTTCTGAAGAAAGGTCACCAGACTCAAAACATTGACTCTGTTTTCTCTCCACAAATGCTACCCGACCTGCTGAGTCTCCCCAGAAATTTCTGTTTTCATCCAATATTCCATTAGTCTTCCCAATTACCTGCTGCCCCCGTGTGCGAGCTTTCCATGTTTCATTCACTAGTTCCCCCAAGTCCCTTTGTATTGCAACTTTCTGAAGCTTTCTCCATTTAAATAATATTCTATTCTTTTGATTTCCCTTCCAGATGAACAACTTCACATTTTCCCACATTGCACTCCATTTGCCAACATTTTTGCCAACTTAACCTATCAATATCTGACTGTAAAGCACATAAGACAACATTTTTTACTGTAACTCGATTATATATGACAGTAATACATCAGCAAGGTTTGAGAAGGTTTGTAGCTCAGGTTGAGGTTCTAGATGTAGATTTGTTCGCTGAGTTGGAAGGTTCACTGAAGATGTTGCCTAGTATGGTGACAAACATCTGAAAATGAACCTTCCAGCTCAACGAGCAAACCTACATCCAGAGTAATATTTCAAGTCAACCTCCGCGTACAACGGGATCTTGATCAGATGGGCTAATAGGCCGAGGACTGCCAGATGGAGTTTAATGTCGAGAAATGTGAGGTGCTCCATTTTGGAAAGGCAAATCAGGGCAGGAATAATACACTTCATGGTAAAGTCTGGGGAGTGACGATGAAGCAAGAGATCTTGGAATGCTGATTCATAGTTTCTTGAAAATGGAGTCGCAGATAAACAGGGTAGTGAAGAAGTCGTTTGCTATGCTTGCCATTATTGGTCAGTGCATTATGTGTAGGAGTTGGGAGGTCATGCTGTGGCTGAACAGGACATTGGTTTGGCAACTTCTGGAATACAGCATGCAATTCTGGTCTCCCTGCTATAGGAAGGATGTTGTGAAACTTGAAAAGGTTCAGAAAAGATTTACAAGGATGTTGCCAGAGTTGAGTGAGGAAATGCAGGAGATTGGTACTAAATGTGGAATAATTACAGACACAATGGGCTGAATGGCATCCTTCCGCAAGAATTCTTTAATTCTGTGACTGGTGCAGAGGGAGATTAACTTCAAGGTTCATGTTATCAGGAGGACCCTTTCCTTAGCTGAGTGGTCAGAAAACTCCCTACTCTTTATTTGAACTAAGGTATAACCTGTCTCCACCAATATCATAGCAAAAGTCAGCCATTCGTCCCTTCAAGTCTGCTCCACCATTCAAGAAGATCACTGCTCTTCTGGTTGCAATTTCAATTCCACATTTCTATTGGTTGCCCCGGGGTCCTTATCTTTTTTTAAAAAAAGGTCACCTTGCTCACCCTTTCATAACTTCATCAACTCAGCCTTCACAACTTTGTACAGAAGAGATTTACACAGTGCAACAGCCGTCTCAGGGGAAAATAATTCTGCAAGGCATTGGTGAGTTCACTTTTGGAGTATTGGGTAAATAATGTGATCGACCTGCTGTTGGAAGGGTGTTGTTAAACTGCAAAGGATGCAGAATAGATTTACAAAGATGTTGCCAGGACTGCAGGGTTTTAGTTATAAGGAGAGGCTAGATAGGCTAGGACTTTTCTCACTGGAGTATCGGAGGGTGAAGGGTGATCATATCGCGGTTTATAAAATTGTGGGGGAAATCGATAAAAGTGAATAGCCCTGGGATAGGGGAGTCCAAACCCAGAGGGCATAGGTTTAAGGTGAGACCTGAGGGTGGTGCAAATACAGAGCAAGTTGCCAAAAAGAATTGTTGTAGTGGGTACAATCACAAGATTTAACAGACCACATAAATAGGACAAGTTTAGGGGGATATGGACCAAACACAGGATAATGGGACTAGTTCCAATTAGGATACCTGCTTGGCATGGATGAGTTGGACAAAAGGGTATGTTTCGGTGCTGTAGGACTCTGACGATATCTTATTGTACAGAACATCTTGTCAAACCTACAAGAGAAAGCAATGTCCCATCAACCACCTTATCATGTCCCCTCAGAGAAATTTATACATTTCAAAAAGATCTCTCAGATTTCCAAACATAAATGTATAAAAGCCAATTTGTTCAACCTTCCTTCATAAGATAAACCCTTCATTCCCAGGAAAAAGGCAGGTGAAACTTGCTGTCAATGTAATTATTTTATGTTTTAAATGAGAGAAAAATGTACAGACTGATTCTGATGTGGTCTCATCAAGGCACTCTCTCCACCCCTCAGGCCTGGAAATGGACACTACATTTTGAAGAAAAATGTCTGTGCTAATGGACTCTGGACTAGAAAGGACTCTGTTTGTTGGTAATTAACTGTCATCTGGTTTGTTGGGTTTATTACCTGCACTGTCTTGCATGTCCCTGGGTCTGGCAGGTCTTACCGTGAGCTGGGAGGCTCATGGGTCGTCCTGAAAGCTGTCACCCCGAGAGCCTCCCACTCAAATATGAAAAGACAGCAACAATGACATTTATGCATAAGACAATCCTGTTACATTAAAAAGTGCAGATAATACAGACCCAGCAAGACCCCGTCCCTCTCACCTTCCGACCACTCTAAGGCAGCCCGCCCCTACGTGCCTTCCGGCTCTCAGTCCGCCCTGACACACCTTTCGACCACCTCTAGGACTGCCCGCCCCAGTACCCACCTGGGGTGAGTGGGTAGGCCATCCTGTGAACCTGAAGGTTGGTAGGCCACCTTATGACAGTCTCCCGAGAGCTAGATGGTGGGTAGACCGTTCTGAGCACTGTCATCCTGAAAAGGGGTAATCGGGACGGGCTGTCCTCGAGGTGGTCGAAAGCTGTGTCAGAGCAGCCGAGAGCCAGAAAGCGCGTAGGGACGGGCTGAGATCCAGAAGGCTTGTGGGCTGCCCTGCACACTGTCGACCCAGGGAAGGGGACAGGCTGTCCTAGAGGTGGCCGAAAAGTGTGCCAGGATAGCCACTGGCCAGATGGCGCATCGGGGTGGGTGAGAGCCCAATGGTATGTAGGGGCAGACCGAGAGCTAGAAGGTTGGCAGCCGTCCTCAGCGTTGTCACCCAGGTGGGTACTGGGGCGGGCAGTCCTAGAGGTGGTCGAAAGGTGTGTCAGGGCGGACTGAGAGCCGGAAGGCACGTAGGGGCGGGCTGCCTTAGAGTGGTCGGAAGGTGAGAGAGACGGGGTCTTGCTGGGTCTGTATTATCTGCACTTTTTAATGTAACAGGATTGTCTTATGCATAAATATCATTGTTGCTGTCTTTTCATATTTGAAACTGGGATTTATGGTTTGTCCTCAATTCCCTGTGAACTGGTTGAACGGTAGGGTTTGGGGCCGAGATTTGCTGCTCCTCTCCCTTGCAAAATTTCTGTTGTATACAGCTGTAAATGTTAACTGTTGTGCTGTAACCTCTTTTTTGTACTTGTTTAATAAAATAAAACAAAAACAGGGGAATGCTCCTCTCCCTTGTAAAATTGCTGCCTCTTGTGTACAGTTGTAAATGTTAACTGTTTTTATAAACTGTTTCATAAAATTTATAAACAGGAGATTCAGAGGTCTTCTCGATTTAGGGGACTGACTCTGTGCTGGCTGGGTCACAGTGTGTTACTGTTGGTTTCTGCTTGTTTTTTGTGTGGGGGATACCTGATTCCTGAACTAGCTGAATTATTTAGCCAGCTTGTTAACTGATATTCCTTTAGTGAGGACTGATTGTTAAACTCCTGATGCACATAATGTGTCTCAGGTGTAACTCAGTTCTCATTAGGGGATTGTTGTTTCACTGGCTGGTTACAGTCTGTGTGTTACTCTTTTCTTCACTTTTGAGAAAAGGACAATGTTAATTTTGTGGTAGGGCTTAGCCCTTGGACTCTAGTTTTCTTTGTTTTTTGTATGTGTCCTCACTGTTTGGACTGAGCCCTTGTGGAAGACATACATTTTATCAGAGGAGCTGTTCCTGTGGGGAGGCCTAGCCCTGAGACTGGGCCTCTGAAGGTTGAACACCTGTGTGTGTGCTGGGAGATGAGCACTTGCTGTATCCTGGAGTTTGGGAGAAGACCTTTCCTTCAGGAGTGGACCAAAACCCCTGTGAGGTTAACTACCTTTACAATGTACTGTGTTCCTGTGAGTGGGCCTGGCTCTCCAAGGATGTGCCAGGACTCCATGGAGACTGAACACCTATGTGCTCTGGGGTGTGCATTTGCTGCCTTTGGGAGTGGACTCTGCCCTTGGTTGTAGACCCTGTTTTTAGCAGTGGTCTCTATTTCTGACAACACATGTCATAAACTGGAATGGACTCTGTTCCTGAGAACTCTTTTTTTTTTGAAGACTCAATATTTGGACTCTGTTTTTTCACAATTAACTCTATTGTGTTTCTTGTTGGGCTTATCACCTGCACTGTCTTGTGTGTCCCTGGGTCTGCAGGCCTTACTGTGAGCTGGGACATTCATGGGTGGTCCTGAAAGCTGTCACCCCTGAGAACCAAAGGGTGGGTAGGCCACCCTGATGCCTGTTGCCCCTAAAGCCAGTAGGTGGGTAGGCCATTCTGAGCGCTGTCGTCCTGAGAAGGGGTAATCTGGATGGGCTGTCCTACAAGTGGTCGAAAGGTGTGTCCGGGCAGGCTGCCTTAGAGCTTCCAGAAGGTGGGAGGGATTTGGGGGGGGGGGGGAAGGCTTGCTGGTTTTTTTGGGGGTCTGTATTGTATGCTCTGTTTCTTACACAATTGGACTGTCTTATATGTGTGAATGTCATTGTTCCTGTTTGTAATGATTGAAACTGGGATTTGAGGTTTGTTCTCATTTCCCTGAAAACTGGTTGAAGGTCAGGGTTTGGGGTTGGCTTTGTCATTCCCCTCCCTTGTAAAATTGCTGTTTCTCTGTATATAGCTGTAAATGTAATTGTTTGTATAAACTGTGAATTGTTTAATAAAATATAAATAAACAGGACTGTCTGTTTCCTTTCTTCCTGGTGATGGAATATAAATTGTGAGGAGCAATTACAAATGTCTGCGAAATCACAAAGCTAAATCATGAAAGAGGAAGGGGAGTGTAGGTTAAGCTAGATATGCTTTGTACAAACACCGAGAAGCATCTGTTTCCCGCTTCTGCAAAAACAAAAACCACAATCAAGAGGCCATAAGGCTCAGTGTGGACGAAGAATGAGAGGAAATGTTGCTTTAGAAAGCAAGGAAGCAGATGGCAGTGAAGGAGGATATACGCCAACAATAGACCACAGAGGGATGTGGTGAAATGGCCAAGCAAAACCTGTACTGTTACGCACAAGGCCAGATAAGGCAAGAGATAAACAAGAGGAATGGGTGCTGGGTTTAGAGTAGTGGGAGGAGGGAAAGAGAAATGAATTGAATCAAGGTTTTGTACTGTGTGCCTATCTTGTAGACACCACTCTTGCAAGAGGATATCAGATGATACTGCTGCTGCAGATCTTGTCTTGGACTGAAATTATGAAGTGAGTGGGTTCTATTTCCCACATAAATTAAGATTTACACACTTGTTGTTTTTCACTGCATCTGACACCTACACACATGACATGGGTACAAGGGAAAAATACGCACGATTGCTGTTGGGTGGTAGTGGAAGAAAAATAAACAGGCATGTCAAGGGATCTGCTCAGAGAGCTGGCTCAGCATATGAAGGACTCTTCAATCCTCTTGAGAGGAGACTGACTTTGAAATAGCCTCAGTGTGTCTTATGTGCTGCTGTTGGTGTCCTCCTCCTGAGGAGTTTATTTTTTTTTTCATAGTTTGTTGTGGTTTCTTTCTGCTTATTTCTTCTGTTAATTTGAAGCTGTGCTCAGCTACTACCACCACTGCTGCTACAGTCTGGGTCTGTGCCTGCTCCTGCTACTGAAGCCTGGACCTCACCTGCGCCTCTGCTGCTGCTGCTGCCTGGGCCTACCTACACCTGGGGACGACTTCGACTGCTACTTCTGAGGCCGCTTCTGAAAAAAAAATAAACAGGACGATCAGATGCTCTGTTCACTCTGAGCTGGCTCTGAGGAAGTTGGATCCGTGTCAAGGGCTCCATGTGTAAACAAAAGGGTGAGTTGGTGACTGGATAATGGCCTCTGTGAAGTTATTCCTGATGTAGAGGTTTCCTGCTCCTCGGATGCTGCCTGACCTGCTGTGCTTTTACAACACTGCTGTAATCTTGACAGTAATCTCCAGCATCTGCAGTACCCACTTACAGTCCTAGAGATGTACAGCACGGAAACAGACCCTTCGGTCCAACCTGTCCACGCCGACCAGATATCCCAACCCAATCTAGTCCCACCTGCCAGCACCCGGCCCATATCCCTCCAAAGCCTTCCTATTCATATACCCATCCAAATGCCTCTTAACTGTTGCAGTTGTACCAGCCTCCACCACATCTTCTGGCAGCTCATTCCATATGCGTACCACACTCCATGAAAATGTTGCCGCTCAGGTCTCTTTTATATCTTTCCCCTCTCACCCGAAACGAATGCCCTCTAGTTCTGGACTCCCCGACCCCAGGGAAAAGACTTTGTCTATTTATCCTATCCATGCCCCCCATAATTTTGTAAACCTCTCTAAGGTCACCCCTCAGCCTCTGACGCTCCAGGGAAAACAGCCTCAGCCTGTTCAGCCTCTCCCTATAGCTCAAATCCTCCAACCCTGGCAACATCCTTGTAAATCATTTTGGAATCCTTTCAAGTTTCACAACATCTCTCCAATAGGAAGGAGACCCAGAATTGCATGCAATATTACAACAGGGCCTATCCAATGTCTTGTACAGCCGCAACATGACCTCGTAACTTCTGTACTCCATACTCTGATCAATAAAGGAGCATATACCAAACGCTGCCTTCACTATCCTATCTACCTGCGACTCCGCTTCAAGGAGCTACGAACTTGCACTCCAAGGTCTCTTTGTTCAGCGACACTCCCAAGGACCTTACCATTAAGTGTATAAGTCCTGCTAAGCTTTGCTTTCCCAAAATGCAGCACCTCACATTTATGTGAATTAAACTCCATCTGCCATGTCTCAGCCCATTGGCCCATCAAGTCCTGATCCTGTTGTAATCTGAGCTAACCCTCTTCGCTGTCCACTACACCTTCAATTTTGGTGTCATCTGCAAACTTACTAACTGTATCTCTTATGCTCGCATCCGAATCATTTATGTAAATGACAAAAAGTAGAGGGCCCAGCACCGATCCTTGTGGCACTTCACTGGTGACAGGCCTCCAGTCTGAAAAACAACCCTCCACCACCCTGTGTCTTCTATCTTTTGAGCCAGTTCTGTATCCAAATGGCTAGTTCTCCCTGTATTCCATGAGATCTAATCTTGCTAATCAGTCTCTCATGGGGAAACTTGTTGAATACCTTACTGAAGTCCATACAGATGACATCTACTGCTCTGCCCTGATCAATCCTCTTTGTTACTTCAAAAAACTCAATCAAGTTTGTGAGACTATTTCAATATCAACCTAAGAACAATCCTTTACATGCTCTGAACTGAACTTACATTCTTCTGTTCACTCTTAACTCTTAAGGGGTAGCCATGAGCACCCACATGGGCCCCATCTATGCCTGCCTCTTCATCCAGCGGTACCATTCCCCACGTTTTCCTCCACTACATTGATGACTGGATTAGCACTACCTCGTATTTGCATGAGGTAGTTGAAAAGTTCATTAGTTCTACCAACACCTTCCAACCTGACCTCAAATTCACCCGGACAATCTCTGACACCTGCTTCCCCTTCCTGGACCTCTCCATCTCTGGCAACCGACTAACCGTGGACATCTACTACAAACCCACCAACTCCCATAGCTACCTGAAATACACCTTCTCACACCCTGCCCCTATAAAAACACTATCCCTTATTTCCCAATTTCTCTGCCTCTGTTCCCAGGAGGACCAATTCCACCACAGAACATCCCAGATGGCGTCCTACCTCAAAAACTACAATTTCCTCTCCCACATGGTTGACAATGCCCCCCAGTGCATCTGCTCCATTTCCTGTACCTTCACCCTTGAACCACACTCCTCCCATCGTGACAGGGACAGAACCCCTTGGTCTTCACCTTCTGCCCCACCAACAGCCGGATACATTGCATTATCCTCCACCACTTCTGCCACTTACAAACAGACCGCACCATTAGGGACATATTTCCCTCTGCACTCCACCTGCATTTCAGAGACCATTCCCTTTGCAGTTCCCTTGTCAGATTCACACCCTCTACCAACCCACCCTCCCCTCCTGGCACCTTCCCTGGCCTCTGAAAGAAGTGCAAAACCTGCACCCACACCTCCCCCCCCCCCCCCCCCCACCTCCCCTCCGTCCAAGGCTCCAAAGGATCCTTCCACATCTGACAGAAATATACTTGTACCTCCACCAATGTCATCTACTGCATCCATTGCACCCAATGTGGTCTCCTCTACACCGGGGAGACAGAACTCTGACTTGTGGATTGTTTCAGCGAACATTTCTGGGACACTCACACCCACCAACCAACCCCACCGCCCCATGGCTGAACACTTTAACTCCCCCTCCCACCAAGGGCATACAGGTTCTGGGCCGCCTCCATCACCAAACCCTTACCAGCTAATGCCTGGATATTCCACCTTGGAACTCTGCAACCAGGTGGATCAATGTCGATTTCACTAGTTTCCTCATTTCCCCACCCCAATTCATCACAGTCCCAAGCCTCCAACTCAGCACCACCCTCCTGACCGGTCCATCTTGCTTCCCACCTGTCCACTCTACCTTCCACACACACACCCCCTCCCCCACCCCCCAGCATACCTTCATCTATCTATCTCATTCCCAGCTACCTTCCACCCCCAGCCCCACACCCATCCCACTTACCTCTAAGCCCCCTGGTCCACAAGCCTCATTCCTGATGAAGGGCTTATGTCCAAATCAGATCCTGCCTGACCCATTGTGCTTTTCCAGTGCCACACTCTTGTCTCTGATCTCCAGCATCTGTAGTCCTCACTTTCTCCTACACTCTTAACCTACCTACATTCCTGTATACTCGCGTAATCCGTCACTATCCCTCCTTATCCCAGGCCCAGCCCTCTCTCTCTACCCCATCCCTTTCACCTGACCATCTTCCTTTCCACCCATCTTGGCCACCCCACCCACTGTCCAATCACAGCCACCTCCTCCCTACATCCACCAATCACCATCCCATCCACCTTTCCCCAGCCCCACACCCCCATTTATTCTGCAGCCCCTTTCTCTCCCCTGGTTCTGATGAAAGTTTCCGACTTGAAACGTCAATTGCCCTTCTCCTCTGCAGCTCAACTCTCCAACTCCTCCATATTCCTTTGTACATTCTGAACCTCCCTCCATGCAATTGAACACTTTTAACAACTCTGTATCTCTTTGTACAGTCGAGAGGTAAAGGACTGGAGGGGAGAGAGAGAGGGAGGGAGGATGGAAAACACTTGGATGAAGAGAGGCCGAGCAGACAGGAAGGCGGTTACCTTTTTGAACCCTGGTGCAGGATCCGACTCAATCACGTTGGAGCCGTTCAGAGCTCTGAGGCTGCGGACTATCTCCCGGTTGGTCTTCAGGGGGAAGTCTTGGCCACACACATTGATGAAGTACCTCCAGGGGACAGGGCTCTCCAACAGCTCCTTCATGCAGTTGAGATCTGCCTGAACTCTGCTCCATCCAGCATAGGTGACCCACTCCAGCTTGGCTGCGACAAAGACATTGTGGAAACACGAAGCGATGGCCTGAACGGCCGCATGAAATTGACTCGGGGATTTGCGGTCCACGTGGATACAGTAGACATTCTGTGGGGCGTAAATGCTCCGTAGAAGCCTCTCGAACATCTCAATGCTCTGGTGGATGACCATGGAGTAAGCCAAGGGGAAGTGTTCCTCCTCAGGGCTCAGGGGGACAGTGATATACTTGCGGGCCCTCACAAACGATCTGCAATTTCGGGTCATGTTCAGATAATCTCCCTCAGTGACGGCCTGGTGCTTGAGGGAGACACTAATGGAGTTGAGGAGGGCCCTTTCCACCTCCTGCCTGTCCCCCTGGATGATCTGCCAGCAGGTGGAGTTCTCTTCGACCAGCAGGAGGTGTTCCTGCATTGGACTGGCGCCTGGTTTCACCAGCCTGAGGGTCAGCCGGCCCCCTCCTCTCTGGACCAGCAGCCATTGGCACAACAAGACCACACTGAGTACACACAGCGCTGATCTGATGCACGACCAACGGGTACAACGCTGGCTCAACTTGGGCATGGCACTTTCCAGAGGGCAGTGTCCCCAGTCTATAGGCGATAGGCAAACGCAGAATGGATGCTCTCAGTGCTGGGCAGCACTGCCTCCACCAGGCCGTGGGGAAGGAGTGACTGCAATTTGCTGGAGAGGTCGCACCAGCCAGTCCCCTCGTTGTTAGACTCTTGTCTTCCCTTTTCCCCAAGATTCAGCGAATGACTCCGACTTTTACGCCCTCTTCCCCCCGGAACTGCTCTCCCTCTGGAATTCCTCTCCCACTTTAACACCTCTCCCTCTCTCCGTTATCCCTTTGTAACCCCTCTCCCTCTTTAACCCCTCTCCCTTTGTAATCCCTTTCCTCCACTAACTCATCTCTCTCCCTCAGTAACTGCTCTCTCTCGTTCCTCCTCTCTCTGTCCCTCTGTAACTCCTCTCTCTCTTTCTCTGTCCCTCAGTAACTCCTCTCCTCCCTCTCTCGGTAACTCTCTCTCTCTCTCTCTCGGTAACTCCTCTCCCTCTCTCTGTCTCTCTCAGTAACTCCTCCCGCCCTCCTCTGGATGAAACCCAGCCAATGTTCCGTTGTTTCTCTCTCGGAGTCCGGGCTCCTCTCGCTGCTGTCTGCCTGCCTGGCTACAGGCGTTTCCTTCCCCGGTCTCTGCTTCTCTCCGGCCGTTCCTGGATCGGTGTTGCCCGGGTGAAGGAAACGAGAGGATCGCGATGGTGTGCAGTCTGGATCGGAGAACCTACTACCAGAGAGACACAGAGCCAGCCAAGCCCAATAAACCACGCCCCAGCCTGGGCTGAGATGCTCTTTCAGGAAGGAACCTGCCATCGAGCCCACAACAATGTGGGAGGGGTAACCCTTGGATGAAGAGAGAACCAGGAGACGGGAAGTGGTTACCTGTTTGTACTGTGACTCTTAACTGCCCTCTGGGCTATTAGGGATGGCCAATAAACACGGGCCCGGCCAACGGTGCCCCCATCCCATCAATTTATTTGAAAAAAAGTGACAATAGTAAATCAAGTTAAATCAAACTTCACCACCCCTCATCTCTTTCTCTCTCTCTCTTTGATGCGAAATTGGAATTATGGTGATTTGGCCGTTCATAATAAAGATGTGAATCTGAGTACAGCAAGTTGATCTGAATCCAAAAAAAAATTCCCCAGTCGAGAGTGACTCAGAGGTTAGCATTGCTGGAGCACAGTGCCAGGAACCAGAGTTTGATTCCAGCCTTGGGTGGCTGTGTGGAGTTTTGCATGTTGTCTGCTTGGGTACCCTTCGGGTGCTCTGATTTCAAAGATGTTCAAGTTAGGTGGATTGGCCATGCTGAATTGGCCATAATGTCCAGGGATGTGCAGGCTAGGTGGGTTACCATAGCCACACACACACACACAGCAGAACACTCCTGCAGGTTTAGGCAATGCTCAATCTAATGCAACATCCTGGTGGATCTCCTTTGCCCCCCCCCCCAGTACAATCACATCCTTCCTATAATGCGATGACCAGAACTGCACCCAGTATTCCAGTTGTGGTCTCACCAAAATCCTGTAAAGCTCCAACATGACACCTCCCTGCTCATGTATTCAGTGGCTTTGACCCTTCTTAATTCCCTTACCTGCCTATCCTACTGCCTTCATGGATGGCTGGACACACAAACCAGGATCCGTCTAATCTTCTGTGCTTGCCAGGGTCCTCCTATTTAACATGTACTCCCTTGCCATGTTAGTCCTCTGGAAATGCATGTCACAGAAATTTGGGCATTCAGTAGCACAGAATGGAGAACAAAAAATGACTGGCATCAAGAGCTGGCATCTTTTAAACATTGTAACTGTGTCCACATATATTACTTCACCTGGAAGTTCATTCCATCACAAACCACTCTGGGGAAAAAAGAGTTGCTCCTCAATCTTTAAATATTTTTCCTCTGACCTTACAAACATGGCCCTGAGTCTGAACTCCCCCACACGAGGGAAAAGACCCTTGTCATTCACCTTATCAATATCAAAATCTGTCATGATTTTATAAACCTCAACAAGGTCACCCCTCAATTTCCTATGCTGCAGTGAAAAACATGTACAGTTCTGATGTGGATCCTTCAGAGAGGGGACAGAAAATGTTTACCAGGACGTTGCCTGGAATGGGGGATTTTACCTGTGAAGAAAGATTGGATAGACTGGGTTTGTTTTCACTAGAATGCAGGAGATTGAGGGGCGACCTTATAGAAGTTTATAAGATTGTGAATGGCATGGATAGGGTGGAAAGTATGAGGCCTTTGCTCAGGGTGGAGTGTCAGTTACTCGGGGACACAGGTTCAAGGTGCAGGGGTCAGGGGCGTGTTTAAAAGAGATATGTGAGGCATGTTTATCATGGAAAGGGTGGTGAATTCATGGAACACACTGCCAGAACAGACAATGGAAGCAGACATAATTGTGGCTTTCAAGAAGCATCCAGCAGCAGGCATGAATAGGAAGGGAACAGGGGAATACGGATCCTGTAAGTGAAGACAGTTTTAATATGGAAGGCAAACTGTGTCAGTACAGGCTTGGAGGGTTGAAGGGCCTGTTCCTGTGCTGTAATGTTCTTTGTAAAATGTCCCAGCCTCTCCAGTCTAATTTTATATCTCAAACCCTGCAACATCCTGATAAATCTTTTCTGAACCGTCTCCAGTTTAATAATATCGTTCCTACAGCAGCATGAGTAGAACAGGACACAGTTTTCCAGAACTGGCCTTACCAACTTCCTGTCCAACCTCAGCACACCATCCCAACTCCAATATTCAGAGGGCTGAACAATGAAGGTCATCACACTCCAGCAGGCATTGTTTCACCCTGACTCCCCTTGTAACTGTCCACATCTCGCTGGGACACTGATGTGAAACATCTTGGCTCTTTGACTGATTCGACCAAGTCTCATTTCCTCTGTTTCTGTGTATCCCTCAGAACAGGAATGTAATGTGCATTCCCATGGCAACATCACAATGACAGACTTGATTATGGATTCACATGAAGTGGGCATCAATGACTGGGACAGCCTTGTTACCCATCCCCCTAATCTCTCCGGCATAAATGATAAGGAACTCTCCTCTTTAACTCCACTGTCCTTGTATTTTAAGAACCCTGACCACAAATGCAAAGTCACATGGGAGAGAGGTCCATGATTCTGTCCCAGAAAAACTGAAGGAAGGATGATTAATTTCAAAATTGGGATTAAGGGTAAAGTGGAGAAGGAGTAGGAGTAGTGCAGAAGGAGTAGTGTTGCGTCATATTGCTGGCCTTGTCTTCAAGGTGATATTGATGTTGTGTTTACAAGGTCCTGTTGAGGGACCCTTCCTGAATTACTCCAGTAAATCCACAACAGGTATAACATTGTTTCCAGGAAAAAATGGACAGGATTCATCAGAGAAGGGAAATGCAAATTGCTCAAAGTCTTATGAGATGATAACATGGAGGGACCAAGCAGCTGAAGGCCGGTGGAGTGATGGAATTAGGGGATGATCAAGAGGCTGGAATTGCAGGAGGGCTGACATCATGGAGCGATAATGAGCATTGATGTTACAGCTAAGAGAGGGTTGTTGGGACTGGAGGAGGTTTCAGAGATAGGGTGGGGTGTAGGGGGTGGAGGAGGTTCTGGATTTAGGGAAAGTGTCAGGGCTGGATGAGGTTACAGAGATAGGGAGGAGTTTATTGGGTGGAGGGGCTTACAGAGTCATAGAGATGTACAATGCAGAAACAGTCCCATCAATCCAACTCGTCCATGCCGACCAGTTCTTCGAACCTAATCTTGACTCAATTGCCCGCACTTGGCCCATATCCCTCTGCAGCTTTCCTCATTATATACCAATCCAGATGCCCTTTAAATGCTGTAATTGTACCAGCCTCCACCACTTCCTCTGGCAGCTCATTCCACACACGCACCACTCCTCAGCCCATTGGCCCATCTCATCAAGATCCTGTTGTACTCTGAGGTAACCTTCTTTGCCATCCACTACACTTCTAGTTTTGGTGTCATCTGCAAACTTACTAACTGTATCCCCTATGTTCACATCCAAATCATTATATAAATGATGAAAAGCAGTGGACCCAGCACCGATCCTTGTGGCACACCATTGTCACAGGCCTCGAGTCTGAAAAGCAACCGCCACCGCACTCTGTCTTTTACCTTCAAAGTCAGTTCTGTATCCAATGGCTTGTTCTGCTTGTACTCCATGAGATCTAACCTTGCTAACCAGTCTACCATGAGGATCCTTGTCGAACGCCTTACTGAAGTCCACATAGATTGCGTCTACGACTCTGCCCTCATCAATCCTCTTTGTTACTTCTCTGAACAAACTCAGTCAAGTTAGTGAGACATGATTTCCCACACACAAAGCCATGTTGACTATTCCTAATCAGTCCTTGCCTTTCTGAATACATGTAAATCCTGTCCGTCAGGATTCCCTCTGACAACTTGCCCACCACCAATGCCAGGCTTACCGGTCTATAGCTTCTCTCAGCTTTAAAGCATCACCTTTTCATTCTGAGCCTATGTCCTCTGGTTCTAGTCTCTCCTTCTCGTGGAAACACCTTTCCATATCCAGTCTACCACGGGGTCTCAGTATTCTGTAAGTTTCAATCAGATCTCCCTCACTCTTCTGAACTCCATTGGGTCCACACCCAGAGTCCTCAGCCACTCCTCATGTGACAAGCCTTTCATTCCTGGGATCATTCTTATAAAATGCCTCAGGAATGCTCTTAACTTACTTGTGAGAGATGACATTACACTGAATTACATATTTTGACTGCAGGCTATAAAACTACCAAACTTTAGCAGCAAGCTATGTTAGTGTCCCTTTCTCATGGACTGCTGCTATCTCCTGAACAGTTTGAAGGGTCTATGATGTGTAGATACTAGACAATACAAACTGAGCGTACACATCTCTCTGTAATGAGAACAACCCATGGTCTACTCAGACTATGTGGAGAAAGTGAGGACTGCAGATGCTGGTTGATCAGAGCTGAAAATGTGTTGCTGGAAAAGCGCAGCAGGTCAGGCAGCATCCAAGGAACAGGAGAATCGACGTTTTGGGCATCAGCCCTGAAGAAGGGCTGATGCCCGAAATGTCGATTCTCCTGTTCCTTGGATGCTGCCTGACCTGCTGCGCTTTTTCTACTCAGACTATGTGGATGTTACCTTTACCTTCACTAAGCATACATTGATATGATTAAGAAAACATTTACTCAACAACAAGAATGTTGGATGATTACAAAAGTAACTTGGTCCACATATATTTTGCCCTAACCATGGTTACTCCGATATAACCAAAAACAAATATACATGAGGAAGTCTAAACCCAGTTTATTCATCCTAGACGTGTGTTGCAATTCAGTTCTTTCTGTTTTCTTGTCTTTGACAGTGCATTACCCTATAATGTAGGTATGTCTGCTCTCATGTATGTTCACCCTGTTCAATGTCCTTGTCTTTATCTTCATCTTCACTCTCAGAAGATTACTGCTGATCCCCTATTTCCTCTGCCGACAGTCCACACTCTGTTTGTCAACTGCACTTGAGAAAGGCATAGTACACCATTTCTGATCTATACTGCAATGCCCCACTGGAGCTTCCAACTTATCTTGAAGTGGTTGAGTTCTGATTGTTCAACTATGGCCCTGGTGGAAGCATGGGCAGTGTTGTATCTTCATTTTGCCTCAGGGATGCACTAGCACCTTGATAACATTCATAGACCCTTATTTCAAGGAGATTGGAGTGTAAGAGGAGGGAAGACTTACTGCAACTGACAAAGGTACTGGTGAGACCACATAGAGGCATACAACACGGAAACAGACCGTCCGGTCCAACAAAGCCTTGCCGAACATTATCCCAAACTAAAGTAGTTCCACCTGCCCGCTCCTGGCCCATTGCCCTCCAACCCTTTCCCACTCATGTACTTATCCAAATGTCTTTTAAACCTTATAATTGTACCCACATCCTCCCTTTTCTGAGGAAGTTCATTCCACATGCGAACCACCCAATGCATAAAGAAAGTTCCTCATCTTTTTAAAATCTCTTTCCTCTCACTTTCAAAATATGCCCCCTAGTCTTGAAATGCCCACCCTTGGGAAAAGGCAACTAGCATTAACTCTATCAATACCCATCATTCTTTTATAAACTTCTATTAGTCTCAAGTAATGTGGGCAGTTTTGGTCCCTTTGTTTGGGGAAATTTCATTGGAGGCAGTTGAGAGAAGGTCTACTAGGCTAATCCCCAGAGAGCAGGCATTGTCTAAATAGCAAATGCTAAACAGGTTGGGACTCTACTCACTGGAACTTAGAAGATCTAACTGAAAAATATGAGATTCTTAAGGGGTTTTACAGGGAAAATGCTGAGAGGAGGTTTCTCGTCATGGGGGAGTCTAGGACCAGAAAGCATGGTCTCAGAATCAAGGGGTGTCAGTTTAAGACTGAAACGAGGAAGAATTTCTTCTCTTTGTGTCTTTGGAAGTCCTTGTCACAGTGCCCCCTGTGGGGGCAGAGTCCTTGTGTATATTTAAGGCTGAGATGGATAGATTCTTGATCAGTCAGGGAATCAAGGTTTCCAGGGAAGGTGAAAGTGAGGAATGTTGGATCAGTCACGATCCTATTGAATGGTGGAGCAGGATCAAGAGCTTAAGGGCCTACTCCTGTTCCTGTTTCTTATGGCATTATTGTCATGGGATCATCCTGAGCACTAACCCACTGTTCTGGAAATCATGGTGTTGAATACTATCATAGCTGATGGTGAAATATGAATTCAATAAAATCTGGATTTAAAAATTAACCATATAACCATTGTCGATTCTCAGATTACAGGTTTATTAGTGAAATTCCAGATCCATGGCAATTACGTTGGCTCTTAACTGACATCTGAAATAGTCAAGTAAGACACTCAGTTCAAAGGTAATAATGGATCGAAAACAAATGGCAGCCTTACCAAAAAAGCCACATCCCAGGAAAGAATAAGAAAAGAAACATGTTATGAACCAAATTTAGAGAATTTTTCATTTAATTCCCTGCAGCTCTTCTTCTGTGGCCCAAGGTCTTTGGAAGGAGGCAGTATCTCGGGACTTGTCTTCTACATCAACATCATGGCAGCTCCAAGACGGTCTGAAACAATCCTTCAAACTCTGGCATCGATGGTTCCATATAAGTTAAACATTGTTGAAGTGACAAAACCTTTCCACTCTCCAGCTCTTGCAGGTTGATGATAGGGCAGTCTGAAAGCAACATGGGTACAGGCTATGGCACCCTAGCTGAGGGAAGGTAGTGATGGCAGAGAATCCCACTGTCCAGGTTGCTTGGCTCTCCTTGTTATGGGTGAATGATATAAACAAGTCTAATCTGGAGAAAGAGGCATCAGTGACAGCTTGAATGCATTTGCCGGTCGCCTCAACTGGGAGATGCGACAAAAGACTCGATATAAAATATATGTGTGTGTAAAATGTATGGGATTTTGAACTAATGACAAATATGTTTTGTCCTAATTATTTGAAAGGAATTAATAATTATCTAGGTATGTCTTTCTGGAACCATGAGTTAAAGGTGGAATGTGCCTCCTGGAATATTAATGGTTATTTGTTATATTGTGCTAGTTTGTAAGAAAATTCATTGACAGATTTTGTTCTGAGCAAGGATCACTGGACCCAAAACATTAACTCCTGATTACTCTCCACAGATGCTGCCAGACCTGCTGAGTTTTTTTGTTTTTGGAATGACTGCAGTTTTTTGAATAGGAAATGGGACTTTATTTTGTGTTTTGAAATATTTTATAATATATTGCAAATAGAAAGGAAAACAAAGAACTGCAGATGGAACTGGAGATCTGAAAGAACCAAATTCAAAACATGCCTGAGAAATTCAGAGGCTCTGGTAACATCTGTGGCAAGAGAAACAGAGTTAACACTGAGTCTAGTGTGACTGTTCCTCAGAACTCTGTTTCTCTTTCCACGGGTGCTGTCAGACTTGCTGAGTTTCTCCAGCATTTTCGATGTTTGTTTTGATTTCCAACATCCACAGTTTATGCCTTTAGTCAGATCTGAAGATAAAGCCGTTCATATCTGTGTCTTAGGGAACACTGTTCGCAAGTAATCCATGGCTGATACATTAATCAATAAAGATATTTGAGAGTGCAGGTGGGAGACAATTTAAAACAAGGAAAAAGAGTAAGTGCTGAGGGAATGCAGCAAGTTTGCAGTGTCTGTGGAAAGAGAGACAGACAAACAGACAGAGTTAACATTTTGAGTTCAATGTTCAGTTTTCTTGACAATTTAAGGTCTCCTCTGAATGACAGAACCTCCCACTAGTTCCGTTCTGGTGGCTCAGGACTGATGTTCATGTTCAAGTTTTGTACCAGGGCCAGATCCTACTCAATTGGCTACAGTTTAAGCAGTTAAAGCCTGTGTAAATTGTGGGAATTAATATGAGGGTTTTGCAATTAAAGCCCAGCTACCAAGACAAATCAAGCTACAATTGAAAATAATGCATTTCCATTGGCTTAGAACAAGGCAAACAAACAAAATAAATTGATTGCAAGAATGTTTCATCATTGAGTTTAGTCTGCCCTTCCCTCTGAACATAATAAAACTGCAATGAACAATGCACCTGTTTCTAGAATTTGTTTTATTTCAACAATAAATACTTTGTACAGTGAGCAATAAAATCTTCCTGAGGACACAGGACAGTGAATATTTTCTCTGTGCTGACATTTGAAACACAGATGGAAGTGATATGGGATATTTTGGAACTATCATGGTCCCTGGATCACGAAACATTAGATATGTAAGTAAGATACATACGGAAATCCTGATAATATGACTCGCATGTTTCAAATTCCCATGACCCTCTGTCGGCCCCTCTCCCTGACCATCAAGAACACCCAAGGCTTAACTCCCAGCTCCCCTGTGTACCAGCTCCCCAGCCTGTGATATCTAACCTTGGTTTATTTAGACATTTCAAAGCAATCCTCCGCCTTCTGTGCTGAGTTTCAGTCACAGACATTGCAAAGTCCTCGTTAGTTTCCTGGCAGCTGATTGCTAAATCTAGGCTTCAACCACCTCTTGGGTAACTAAACTATTGATAGCATCATCACACACACTGAGTATCTTTCCCATCTATCATTCTGTTCCTATCCAAGCCCACACATTACCTTCTGAATACTCAGTGACTGAGTGAGTAAGCTAACCTCCAGATCCAGCCCCACAAACCTCCAGACCCTCCGAACACTGTCAGCTGAAACTACAAACATACATCATGGATCATCCGATTTCAACCCCATCCCTTACCCTCCCCTTATCTGACCTGTCAAACACCTTGATTGTTAGAACCATCCTCCAACCCAGAACTGATCAGAAAACACCACCACCCACACATTCTAATTACTCCCACTAACTGGACTCTGCAATTCAACCTCAACCATCCAGCTTTTGCCCCCAAACAGACACAATTAACCCCATTGAAATGCATTGACACAATAGAGTCAGGCCTGAATATACAGCTCCTTTTCCCAATGATCCGGATACACTCAAGGCAGAATGACCAGCTCATCCTTGTACCAGCTCAGCAATCTGCATTATCCAATCTTCGTTTATTTATCAAAGCCATCCTCTGAAATGTGAAGGAAGGATGTGATTCAGGAAACACATAGATTTGACAAAAATCTTCTGTGAAGATTGCAGCTCTGTATCAGCTGAGCGACAGAATTCCATGATTATGTGCGATGAATCTGTCATAGTCACATTCTATCAAATTGCTCTGGAGAGTTTCAGAGATCAAAACTCTGGGTCGGGGACAGAATTGTCACATTCAATGGATTTCCAACCAGAATTCTTGAGACCAAAGTTTGGTTTCTGGTCACTGGATTCAAAATGTTAACTCTGATTTCTCTTCACAGATGCTGCCAGACCTGCTGAGCTTTTCCAGCAATTTCTGTTTTTGTTTCTGATTTACAGGATCTGCAGTTCCTTCCATTTTATTTGATTATCAAGGACCTGAATGCTCAGCATTTTGTCCAATATAAAATGTTCAAATAGCCAATCACTACGAGACAGAGACTAACAGTTAATAAGTCTGTTGTCCACCTGTAAACTTGTGAAATACTGACTCTCTTTGTCCCTGTGCTGTGTAACTGACTTACTCAAGGGCTAATGCAACAGGCCAGACAGACAGTAAGTCAGGTGGCATGTGAGACAGTATTGAATGCCCATTGAATGCTCATTGGCATTTGGTGCGAAAGGTTTGGATTATGACGCAGTCTGGATAAGTTAGATATTGCAAACAGGAGATAATCAAATGGACAGTCACTATTTTCAATAATATAAAAGAAAGAACTGTGGATGTTGGAAATCTGAAGCACAAATAGAAATTGCTGGATATTTCTCTCTGCATTCTCTGTACCAATGCTGCCAGACCCGTGGAGTTAACATTTTGACCCTTTTGCAGAATTGGACTTGAAATGTTAACTCTACTTTCTCTCCACTGGCTTCAATAAGCAGCTCTGCCACCCCCATTTTGGAGCAGATATTTTAATCTTCGTTTGCTGAGGAACATCAACTCAGACAGCTCAGTTTCCAGACATGAAAGTTTGTGTTTTGGAAATGTGCATGCAATTTAAATCCCTCTCATTTGCCCTGTTGAAAAGGTTTTGGCTTCTTTTGATGGGCAACATAAAGACAGACCTTGAGCCTGTCCAATATGTTTGTATTAAAACAAATCAAAATAATAGCTCTGTATCTGAACGTGGGCAGCTTTCGCGTCAACTTAAACAAATCCATAGCGCACATTGATGTAAATAAATACAGCATGAGGACAGTTAGGGGAAAGCAGCCACTCAAGGGGCTGATCGATAGGCCCCCTGATGTTAGACATGAAGAGATATTGGCTGCTTGTGATAGTGAGATGGCAATCATCATTGCTGACTTGAATCTACACAAAGACTGTGTAAATCAGGTTGGCAGCAGTAACGGGGATGAGAGGTTATTGATGACCTTCGAGAAAGTATCTTAGAGCTGCGTGTTCTGAAGCAACCAGACAGAAGGTTATGTTATTATCATCTTATTGATACTGTGTAATGTGACAGGATTTATGAAACAATCTCAGTGTAAAGGCTCTCCTACGTAGCAGCCATCACAATATAATTCAATTTTAGATCCAATTTGAATGGAAGAAGATTGACTTTGAGGTAAGTATTTCAAACTTAAACAAAGTCCACTCTGCGGGCTTGTAAACTAAGCCAGCTGAAGTGAATGGCATAACTGGCTCAGAGAGAGATCAGTAGACACAGTGATGGCAGAGATTTAAGAGGATACCTCAGAATATTCAGAAGAAATATATTCTGACTGAAAGAAGAGACTTTAAAGGGAGGACTCGCTTTCTGTGGTTGACTGAAAAGTTGAAGAAACCATCCAACTTGAGGATATTGCAAAGATGGGTGGCAGGTCAGATGATTGATTAGAAAATAAAGTATGGTTGAGAAAAAGGTTAATTGGAAGGAGGAAATTGGAATCTCAGAACCCAACTCAAAATCTTAAAAACAACAAAGCAAGAGTTTCCATGGGTATTTAAAAACAAAACCTGTGCGCAATGTGAGTGTCACTCCTCTAGGGAGTGAGAATATTGAGTTATTGGTAGATGATAGGTGGCAAAAAGTGCAGAGCTGGAAAAGCACATCAGGTCAGACAGCATCAAAGGAGCAGGAGAATCGATGTTTCAGACATAAATCCTTCATCCATAGATGTTAAGGAAATGGCGAATTAAATGAATAAGTACTTTGCTTCTATCTTCACTATAGAAGATACAAAAAGCATTTCAGTAATAGTGGTAAGTATCTGTTTTGCTGACATTGAAACTTCAGGCCAACTGTGTCTGCATGCTGACTCAGAACTGCGCACATGCACAGTTCCAGATTGTCTGCATCATCATCCCAATCTCCCTCACCCTCTCCCCTCCTCTCTGAATCTGAACATCACCACCATTCTCCGCACCACCTCTACCAGCCCCAACCACCATCAGACTGGACATCAATCTCTCTCTTCTCCAGGTCACAATCTCCCTCTCACCCTCAGACTTTCTCCCCCACCCCCACTCTATCCCTCCAAATCTCAACATCCAGTGAAACTGAGCAGACATGGAAAGAAGATGCATGATTGAAACACTTCAACCAATCGCATTCACCCATGCATGAGCAAGCATCTCCCGAGAGAATACTGCATATGCTCCTCAGTGTCAACCCAACTGTAAGTCAGGAAGTAGGAGGGAGGGATGAACACAATGTAATTACAGTCACTAAGGAGGCTGGACTCAGCAAACTGATAATAGGTCTCATCACCTTCTGTCTTCATCCCAGAGTCTTAAAAGAGGTTGTTAATTCGGTTGTAGATGCATTAATGCAAATTCTTTGAATTTCCCAAGATTCATTAGACTTCACTCAGTCAGAGATCATTTAATCTGTCAATGTTTTGCCCCATCCCTTGTCAGTGACCATCACCTCCCTGCCTCTAAACTTCTTCTGGCCCCAAGGCCTATCTGGAATGACTTGATGGCACTAACTGCTGTTTGTAGACTCTTGCTGACACTAACCTCTAGGATGCATAAGGTTCACTTGGTACAAGGTTCATTAATTGAAACCTGCTGTTTTTCTATTACTATGGTATAATAATGTCTATTTAACCCTGACCGTATAATTCATTTCAACAGTCCCTTATTTTGAAAGAGGACGTAAATGCATTAAAGACAGTTCAGAGGAGGTTTACTCGATGAATACTTTGAATGAGTGACTTGTGCAATCGGGTTAGGTGCTCAGACTGGGTTTGTTTCTGCTGGAGTTTAGACGAGTTAAGAGTGATCTGATCAAACTGTATAAAGGCTCTTAATGATCTTGACACAGTGAATGTGGAATGGATGTTTCTTCTTGTGGGTGAGTTCAGAATTAGGGACCATGTTTATAAAATTAGTGAGGGATCACACTTTTTGGACAGAGATGAAGAGAATTCTTTGTTCAGTTGTTTGGAATTGTCTGTCCCAGAAAGTGGGAGAGGTGAGGACAATGGATATTTTTAAGTCACAGGTAGATTTATTCCCTTGCATAACAAGAATCTAAGGTTACATTGGGTAGATGGGAACTCAAAACATAAACTTATCAGCCATAAACTTATGAAAGAGTGGAATAGGTTCAAGCGAGCAAATTAATTTGTTAAATACATTCATGAAAGTTTCCTCAAGCAGCATATAGAGGATCCTACTCAGGAAGGGACAAAACTCGACCTACTCATGGGAAATAGGGCAGGACAGGTGATGGAGGTGATAGTAGGGGAACACTTTGGGACCAGTCCTATTAATTTTAAAGTAGTTATGGAGAGGAACTGGTCCACAGGTTCAAGTTCTAAATTGGAGAAAGGTGAATTTTGATGGAATTAGGCAGGAGCTGACAGGGGTTGATTGGAGTAGTTTGTTTGCAGGTAAAGGGACCTCCAGCAAGTGGGAGGCCTTGAAAAGTGAGATCGCTGGAGTTCAAGGTCTCTATGTTCCTATGAAGGTGAAAAGCAAGGTTGACAGGAATAGGGAACCCTGAATGACAAGAGATATTGAGGCTTTGACCAGAAAACGAATGAGGTATGGCTGGGACCAAGGGAATCCCTGGATGTATACAGGGGATGCAGAGTTTTACTGAAGAAGAAATCAGGAAAGCAAAAAGGGGGCATGGGATGGCCTTGGCTGAGAAGGTTAGGATGCATCCAAAGAGGTTCTTTAAGTAAAAAAGAGTAAGAATAACTAGCGAGAGAATAGTTGTTTCTTATTTTCTAAAGGCAAGTGTAAGTCATTGTGTTCCAGAGGCAATTCAATTGGACAAATTGATAGGCTTGAAGCAAAGCGCACTTTATTCTTACACTGCAGTTAAAATAGTGATTTTAAAATAGCGGCAATTCCAAGATAGAGGTGGAGTAAGACACCTGAGATCGAGCTTGTCCACTCCTCCCATTTAAAGTCATCGGGTCATCGGGTCATCAGGTCATAGAGATGTACAGCACAGAAACAGACCCTTCGGTCCAACTTATTCAGATATCCCAACCCAATCTAGCCCCATCTGCCAGCACCCGGCCCATCTTCCCTCAAACCTTTCCTACTCATATACCCATTCAGATGCTTTTTCAATGTTGCAATTGTATCAGCCTCCACCACACCCTGTAGCAGCTCAATCCATACATGCACCACCCTCTGTGTGAAAAAGTTGCCCCTTAGGTCTCTTTTATATCTTTCCCCTCTTACCCTAAACCTATGCTGTCTAATTCTGGATTCCCCCACCCCATTTGTCTATTTATCCTTTCCATGCCCCTTATGACTCTATAAACCTCTATATAGTCATCCCACAGCCTCCGACGCTCCAGGGAAAACAACCCCAGCCTGTTCACCTCTCCCTACAGCTCAAATCCTCCAAACCTGGCAACATTCTTGTGAATCTTTTCTGAACCCTTTCAAGTCTCACAACATCCTTTTAAAAGGAAGGAGAGCAGAATTGCACACAATATTCCAAAAGTGGCTTAACCAATGTCCTGTACAGCTGCAACTAACTCCTGTATTCAATACTGTGATGAATAAAGGAACGCATACCAATCGCCTTCTTCACTGTCATATCCTACCTGCAACTCTACGTTCAAGGTGCAAGAACCTGCACTCCAAGGTCTCTTTGTTCAGCAACACTCCCTAGGACCTTACCATTATAATTCCTGCTAATATTTGCTTTCCCAAAATGGCTCCTACCATCACTACTTTACAGTTGATAAACATTTGCACAAACTCCCTGAAAATTTATTTTTACGTAGCTTTCCCATGCGTTCTTGGCCGATAGAATACAGGCCTAATGCACTTTATGGTCTCTTAAGAACGTCAACCTCTGTGTGGCAAATTCCCAACTGCAGCATTGCCATGTGCCCTTGCAGATTAGAGGGATAATTAGTGGGATTAGTTCAGCCTTGTTCAAAAGAGGAGAATTACTTGAATATCGAAGTAGTACTTACTATTCAAGCTCAATGAAGGAGGAACAGAATATTGGTTTGCTTCAGCATTGTCTCATATGCTGCAGGTGGGAGCCCTGTGAGTATTCCTTCATTTGAAAAGGGGATTTTCAAACTAAATGAGAGAGAATAATTGGATTAGATGAAATCAATCAAGTCCCATTCGCCAGCACCTGGCCCACACCCCTTCAAACCTCTCCCACTCAAATACCCATCCAGAAGCCCCTGAAATGTTGCAATTGTACCAGCCTCCACCACCTCCCCCGGCAGCCCAGTCCACACACCTTTCCTTTTCATTTTTCTCTTTTCCTTCTTCGCTTTTCCGTTTTTGATCTTTCTCCTCTCTTCTTTCTTCTCCTAGCCATGGGACTCCTGGCCTCAGACTGTGCACAACCCCAGCCTGACAGTCTCTCGGCCCAGCTGAGCAATCTCTCAGTGGGCCAAGGTGCCGCTCTCTCAATGGCTGAGCATGTGCAGTCTCTTGGCCAGGTGTGTTGATCTCTCTGCCTGACGTGGTGATCTCTCGGCCGGCTGTGGGGATCTCTCGGCCTGGTGTGGGGATCTCGCAGCCCGCCATGGTAATCTCTCAGCCAGCGTGATGATCTCTCAGCCCAGTTTGGTGATCTCTCAGCCCGGCATGGTCAACTCTCAGCTGGGGGATGGTGATCTCTCAGCCTGGCATGGTGATCTCCCAGCCTGGTATGGTGATCTCTCAGCCTGGTGTGGCGATCTCTCAACCCAGCGTGATGATCTCTCGGCTCAGCGTGATGATCTCTCAGCCCGGTGTGGTGATCTCTCGGCTCAGCGTGATGATCTCTCGGTTCAGCGTGATGATTTCTCAGCCCGGTGTGGTGATCTCTCAACCCAGCGTGATGATCTCTCAGCCCGGCGTGATGATCTCCCAGCCTGGTGTGGTGATCTCTTGGCCCAGCCTGATGATCTCTCGGTCTGGTGTGGTGATCTCTCGGCCCAGCATGTGCAGTCTCTTGGCCAGCTGTCGCCTTAGCGTGGGCCTCTGATCTCAAGGTGATTCTTTGAAGTGCGGTCCAACTGAGATTAAGCACTTAAGAAAGACTGTAATGTTTGAACCTGCATCTTTATTCCTTTATTTTCCACTTTAAAATAAGAATGTCTGCAACGTGTAACTATTAAACTTACATCGTGTGTTTTATGTTATAGTATATTTACTTGAAAAATAAAAAGTATTGAATTTTTAACATTGTTCTTTCTTCATACTTGTGGGTGGCACGGTGGCACAGTGGTTAGCACTGCTGCCTCACAGCGCCAGAGACCTGGGCTCAATTCCCTCCTCAGGCGACTCTCTGTGTGGAGTTTGCGCATTCACCCCGTGTCTGCGTGGGTTTCCTCCGGGTGCTCCGGTTTCCTCCCACAATCCAAAAATGTGCAGGTTAAGTGAATTGGCCATGCTAAATTGCCCGTAGTGTCAGGTGAAGGGGTAAATGTAGGAGTATGGGTCTGGGTGGTATACGCTTCGACGGGTTGGTGTGGACTTGTTGGGCCGAAGGGCCTGTTTCCACACGGTCAGTAATCTAATCTAATCTAATACCTTCTTCTGAAGATTCTGTGCCGAAGTATTTGTCCCTAAGATAGTGCATTATACACTTCTCACTGTATTCCTGTACCTTTGTACTGAGTACATGTGACAATAAAATCAAAATCAAATTACAGTCAAAAAAAAAAGAAGAGTTGGAATAACTATTGGAAAACGTAGCAGGATAATGGGTTATTTATCTCATAAACAGCAACTGCTCCAATAGAGTAACACATCCTTGGCACAGGCAAATTCAATAAAGTAGATTGTCTCACATGCAATTCTGGACAAGGACTGTAATAGAGTTGTTCAAGATTACATTTACTTTCAGTGTTCAGGAAACAGTTCAATATTTTTGTTTATCCCTTTAAATCTTTCCTATTCATGTCCCTGTCCAAATGTCTTTGAAATGTTGTAATTGTACCTGCCTGGACCACTTTCTCTGGCAGCTCATTCCATACATACACCCCCTCTGCATGAAAATGTTACCCCTCAGGGAGGGAGTAGTGAATAAAAGGAGGGAGGTCTTGTTCCAACTGCACGGTCACTGTTTAGACCACACACCGAGTATTGCGCTCAGTTTTGGTTTCCTTTATGAAAATGATATACTTGCATTGGAAGCAGTTCAGAGAAGTCTCAGTTCCTGGGAGGAAGGGATCCTTGTTTCAAAACTCCAATTAACCTGGATTAACTCTCTTATCCCTCTACACCTGCTGCGGTTCTCCAGTGATTTCTTTTTGGTGTGTTCCAAGAGGTTGATATCGAGAATAATCAATACCCCGGAGTGAGTTATGGACTGGAATCTAATCAAGGGATTTGGAGTAGTGATCTGACTGGAAAGCCACTGGAATTCTGAAAATGTGATTGCACTGATATTTTTGTCTCAATAGTATCCAGCGGAGGTGTCTTTTTAAAAGTAAAACACAATATTCAAACTTCCATGTGCACTAGTCTGGGAAAGCCACATCTGGGACTGTATCCTCCAAGGTGGGTCTGTATCTCAGTGACCTGGAGTTGTTTCATAGCATCCCTGTTGCAGTGTTTTAAATACAGGAAGAGCTCACTGAACAGAGAAGAACAAAGAACAATGCAGCACAGGAACAGGCCCTTCGGCCCTCCAAGCCTGCACTGACACATGTTACCTTTCCACACTAAAACTGTCTTTATTTCCAGGATCCGTATCCCTCTATTCCCTTCCTATTTGTGTATTTGTCCAGGTATTCCCTTGAATGCTGCTAATGTGTCTGAATCCACCACCTCCTCTGGCAGGACATTCCAGGCACTCACCACCCTTTGTGTGAAAAACGGGCCTTGCACATCTCTTTTAAATTTCCCTCCATGTGGTTTGAACCTGTGCCCCTCGTAATTGACGCCCCAACCTGTGAAAAAGCCTCATATTTCCACTTCATCCAATGCCATTCACAATCTTATAAACTTCTACATTCCAATGTAAACAAATCCAGTCTATCCAAACTTTCTTCATAGCTAAAACCAATCATACTAAGGCAACACCCTGGCAAACCTTTTCTGTACCCTGTCTAAAGCATCAACGTCCTTCAAGTCGTGTGGTTATCAGAACTAGACACAATGTTCCTAGTGCAGCCAAACTAAAGTTCTACAAAGCTGAAGCATAACGTGCCTATCATAGAAACCATAGAATCCTTACAGTGTGGAAACAGGCCATTTGGCCCAACAAGTCCACACCGACCCTCTGAAGATATCCCACGCAGACCCATTCCCCTCCCCTATTATTTCACATTTCCCCTGAATAATGCGCCTACCTTCCACATCCCTTAACGCTATGGGAAATCTAGCTTGGCCAATTCACCTAACCCACACATCTTTGGACTACTGTTATACTCAATGCCCATTCCAATGAAGGCAAGTATGCCATAAGCCTTTTTACTCCCTTATCCACCAGCAAGAAAGGAAGCACATGTCAAGTATAGACAGGATAGATTGAGTGAATCCTCAGAAGAGTATACATAAGAGAGAAATCAGGAGGGCAAAAAGGGGACATGAGATAGCTTTGGCAAATAGAGTTAAGGAGAATCCAAAGGGTTTTTACAAATACATGAAGGACAAAAGGGTAACTGGGGAGAGAATAGGGCCCCTCAAAGATCAGCAAGGTGGCCTTTGTGTGGAACTGCAGGAGATGGGGCAGATACTAAACGAGTATTTTGCATTGGTATTTACTATGGAAAAGGACATGGAAGATATAGAATGTAGGGAAATAAATGGTGACATCTTGAAAAATTACAGAGGAGGAAGTGCTGGATGTCTTGAAATGCATAAAAGTGGACAAATCCCGGGGACCTGATCAGGTGTACCTGAGAAATCTGTGGGAAGTGATTGCTGGACCTCTGATATTTGTATCAGCAATAGTCACAGGTGAGGTGCTGGAAGACCGGAGGTTAGCTAACGTGGTGCCACTGTTTAAGAAGGGTAGTAAGGACAAGTCAGGGAACTATAGACCAGTGAGCCTGATGTCGTTGGTAGGCAAGTTGTTGGAGGGAATTCTGAGGGACAGGATTTATATGTATTTGGAAAGGCAAGGACTGATTAAGAATAGTCAATATGGCTTTGTGCATGGGAAATCATGTCTTACAAACTTGACTGAGATTTTTGAAGAAGTAACAGAGGATTGATGAGGGCAGAGCAGTAGATGTGATCTTAATGTACTTCAGTAAGGTGTTCGACAAGGTTCCCCATGGGAGATTGGTGAGCAAGGTTAGATCACATGGAATGCAGGGAGAACTAGCCATTTGGATATAGAACTGGCTCAAAGGTAAAAGACAGAGGATGGTGGAGGAGGGTTGTTTTTCAGACTGGAGGCCTGTGACCAGTGGAGTGCCAGAAGGATCGGTGCTGGGTCCACTACCTTTCATCATTTATATAAATGATTTGAATGTGAGCATAAGAAGTATAGTTAGTAAGTTTGCTGAAGACACCAAAATTGGAGGTGTAGTGGACAGTGAAGATTACAATGGGATCTTGATCAGATAGGCTAATGGCCCGAGGAGTGGCAGATGGAGTTTAATTTAGATAAATGTGAGGTGCTGCATTTTGGACAAACAAATCTTAGCAGGACATACACATTCATGGTAAGGTCCTAGGGAGTGTTGCTGAACAAAGAGACCTTGGAGTGCAGGTTCATAGTTCTATGAAAGCGTAATCTCAAGTAGATAGGTTAGTGAAGAAGGCATTTGTTATGCTTTCCTTTATTGGTCAGAGTATTGAGTATAGGAGTTGGGAGGTCATGTTGTGGCAGTACAGGAGTTGGGAGGTCATGTTGTGGCAGTACAGGACATTGGTTAAGGCACTGCTGGAATATTGTGTGCAATTCCAGTCTCCTTCCTATTGGAAAGATGTGGTGAAACTTGAAAGGGTTTAGTAAAGATTTGAAGGGATGTTGCCAGGGTTGGAGAATTTGAGCTATAGGGAGAGGTTGAATAGGCTGGGACTTCTTTCCCTGGAGCATCGATGGCTGAGGGGTGATCTTATGGAGGTTTATAAAATCATGAGGGGCATGGATAGGATAAATAAACAAAGTCTTTTCCCTGGGGTGTGGGAGCACAGAACTAGAGGGCATAGGTTTAGGGTGAGAGGGGAAAGATATAAAAGAGACCTAGGGGGCAACTTTTTCATTCAGAGGATTTTACATAAATGGAATGAGCTGCCAAAGGAAGTGGTGGTGGCCAGTACAATTGCAACATTGAAAAGGCATCTAGATGGGTATGTGAATAGGAAGGGTTTAGAGGGATATGTGCCAGGTGCTGGCAGGTGGGACTAGATTGTTTTGGGATGGCATGGATGAGTTGGATGGAAGGGTCTGTTTCCATGCTGCATATCTCTATGACTCTATGACACTGTGACACTGCCACCTTTAGTGATCTGTGGATGTGTACACCCAGATCCCTCTGCATGTTAATGCTCCGAAGGGTTCTGCCATTCACTATATAATTGCCAGCTGTATTTGACTTTTCAAAATGCATCACCTCACATTTGTTAAGATTAAACTCCATCTGTCATTTTTTCTGTCCATGTCTCCAACTGATCTATGTTCTGTTGTATCCTCTGACAATCCTCCTCATTATCCACAAGTCCACCAATCTTTGCATCGTCCCAATCTATGTATCTTCCACAAACGTACTAATTAGACCCGTCACATTTTCCTCCAAATTATTGATAAAGACCATGAACAGTAGAGGTCCCAGCTCTGATCCCTGTGGAACACCATTAGTTACAGCCCTCCATTCTGAAAAGCATCCTCCACCACTCCCCTCTCTCTCCTATGATTGAGTCAGTTCTAAATAGGAAAATCCATCTTGCCAGCTCACCCCAATACCATGTGACTTCACCTTTTGTACCAGTCTGCCATGAGGGGCCTTGTCAAAGGTTTTACTGAAGTCCATGTAGACAACATCAGCTGGTTTTCTCTCATCAATCATCTTCATCATCTCCTTATAAAACATGGTCAAGTTAGGAAGGCACGACCTCTCCCGCACAAAACCATGCTGTCTGTCACGAATAAATCCACTTTCTTCTAAATCCATATAGATCTTGTCCGTCTGAATCTTTTCCAATCATTTCCCTAACACTGACATAAGGCTCACAGGTCTGTAATTCCCAGGATTATCCCTGCTACCCTTCTTAAACAATGGGACAACATCAGCTATTCTCCAGTTCTCTGGGACCTCACCTGTGACCAGAGAGAATACAAAGATGTCTGTCAATGCTGCAGCAATTTGTTAGATTAGATTAGATTACCTACAGTGTGGAAACAGGCCCTTCGGCCCAACAAGTCCACACCGACCCGCCGAAGCGCAACCCACCCATACCCCTACATCTAGATCTAGATCTACCCCTTACCTAACACTACGGGCAATTTAGCATGGCCAATTCACCTGACCTGCACATCTTTGGACTGTGGGAGGAAACCGGAGCACCCGGAGGAAACCCACGCAGACACAGGGAGAACGTGCAAACTCCACACAGTCAGTCGCCTGAGGCGGGAATTGAACCCGGGTCTCCAGCGCTGTGAGGCAGCAGTGCTAACCACTGTGCCACCGTGCCACCCTCAATATTCTGGTCTCCCTCAATATTCTGGGACCAATCCCATCAGGACCCAGGGACTTATTTACCTTAATACTTTTTAAAACACACAGAATGTTTCTGTGTCCATGTTTAACCTGATGTCATGAGACTTCATGGGGTCTGGCATTAATGCTGAGCACTTCCAGAGCACAGCCCTTTTGACTGTATCCCACGGAGCTGTTCCCTCTGCTGGCTCTGTCCTGCCAGTGGGACAGGACCTGCCCTGAGATGGTCATTGTGTTGTCTGGGACATTGTCTGTAAAGTGGGATTCTGTGAGTGTGACCATGTTCAATTGTTGCTGGATTAGTCTGTGAGGAATATACTGCAGGGCAGTTTTAAGTGTTATACAAGAAAGAGTTAACACCTCTTGATTTCTTTCAATTTTAAAATCATGCGGAACTAAATTTAGTTCTCGTTTGCCTCAATAATCAGAGTACACACCCGATTATTTCTCAATTCAGTAAAGAAAGTAACCAACTGAGTCATCTCCCAACACACTGCCCGACCAAATACATTGAAAACAGCTTCGGAAAGGCCTGAATTCAAATATAGTGCTGCTGCACCTCACTGTCCCTCCAATAAAGAGTGAGTCAATGATGGGATCTGAAATCTGTCCAGAGAGCTTCCAAACTGTATCCAGGCAATTATTCAAATACCCCCTCACTACAGACAATTCAGAACTATCTCAGAGAGGGTGCAGAATATTCCCAAAGGGGAGAGGGACCAGCAGGATGTTGCTGTACACATTGGAACCCATGATACAGGATGGGAAAAGGACGAGGTTCTGAGGGGAGAAAATAGGAATTTAGGCAGGAACTGAAAAAGTCGATCCCGGAGGGTAGTTGTAGGAGGGGCGTGAGGGTGTGAGTCCTTTTAGGGTAGAGAGTACGGGCAAGAATATCAGGCTTATATGATTTAACCAAATCAGAAATTATATATGTACTTAATAAAAGCAGAGGGGTTAGTAAACGGATTCCCGCGGCTGGGTTTTGAGATTTCACTCCCTATTGCTGGTTTATTCCCTCATTCATTCCATTTCACGGAAGCGCGATTTGACAGTAACTTTCTTAAAGGCTTCAGGGACCCCATTCAATCTGTATCTAACAGGTCCGTGCTGATGGAGACAACTTGTTTGATGTCCTGCAAGCTGTTCAAGTCCCGGTAGATGGTTCTGAGGGGGATTAGTATTCTCATCTTTTCATAGTTTCGGGTGAGATAGTGCGCTGGGGAGTGGGGAGACCACAGTTTGATGAAATGCGGAAGGAGGAAATACCGAGCGATTGTGAGTGGGTTGGCAAATAAAGGGCCTTAATATAAAAATAAAGAAACATATCGTACAATATCTCACAAACCCATAGAATCAGATGTTTGAAGGTGATTGACTCTCTGCATCAGTAAAGACACGCCAGCGAGCACAAGGAGACATTGGTAATGATTAACTGATATGGGTGAGCAGGGCAGAACCTCAGCAGATCACAGGGTATTCAGGGACAAAGGTTACAAGATAAACAAGTGACCACATCAGCGAACAGGCCCCGTGTGTTTGAATCTGGCTGGGAGATATGTAACTCACAATGACCTGATGTAATCAAAATGCCGAGTTAATTGGATTGTAAATTTGATGTAATGAATTTACAGACCTGATGGAATTAACTTCCTCCCCAACTGATTTACAGACCTGATGGAATTAACTTCCTCCCCAACTGATTTAAAGACCTGATGGAATTAACTGCCTCGTCAACTGATTTACAGACCTGATGGAATCATCGCCCAGTTGATTGACTTGTGGACTTGATATGACCAACTGCACACGAACAGTTAATTTGTAGACTGACATAACTTTGATGTCAGAAAGTGTAAGATTGGTATTGTGCGGGTGTTTGACAGAGAGAGCTCGATTGTCCTGTGTGACGGTCTTGAGTTCCTCTCCTGGCTGTAATCGATTCCCGCTGGAATAAACTGCTGTTCCTGCTGAATTGCCCAGGCCTTCAGAGTCTTCTTGCCTCAGAGACAGTGGTCACTCCTACAGCAGTAATATCTGGATGACTCCCAGTGCCGTGTCCCAGTGGGAGTAGGAACAGGACGGTGGAGCAGATGAATGTGTCGCTGAGGAGCTGGTGGAGGGGAAAAGGATTCACATTTTTGAATCATTGGAATCTCTTCTGGGGTAGAAGGGACCTGTATAAGAAGGGACAGTTGCACCTGACTTGCAAGGGGACTGATATACTGATGGGGAGATTTGCTCAAGCTGCTTGGGTTGCGGGTGGAGAGGTTTGGAATTGATACCCAGGGAGATAGTGGGGAAAGAGATCAGTCTGAGACAGGTATCGTTGGGAAGACGAGCTTGTCAATTACACCAGGGCAGGCAGGAACACAGCAGCGAACGAGGTAGGACTGAGGAATTAAACTGCATTTATTTCAATGCAAGTGGCCTAATAGGTAAGGCATTACAAATCAGGGCATTGTAGGAACATGGGACTAGGATATCATTGCAATTCCAGAGATGTGGCTCAGGGATGGACAGGACTGGCAGCCTAATGTTTCAGGGTAATTGAAGCTAGAGGAATGATTGAAAGGGGGCAAGGGAGGAGAGGGAGTGGCGTTTTTTTTTTGATTAGGGATAATATTACGGCTGTACTTAAGGTGAGTATCCCTTTCTTATTTCTCAGTTCCACCCAAATTGCTTCTTTTTAAATCATTTATGGGACAATGGGTGTTGCTAGCTAGCCAGCACTGATAGCCCATCCCTATTTGTCCCTTGAGAAGGTGGTGGTGAGCTGCCTTCTTGAATCACTGCAGTCCACTTGCTGTGGGTTGACCCACAATGCTGGGAGGGAGGGAATAATTTCCCTGGATGTACTCACAGGAATAATCACCTGATTAGGATTTTACTGTGGATTCCCAAAAGTCAGTGGGAAATAGAGAAGCAAACTTGTAAGGAGATCTCAGTTATCTGTAAGAATAATAGGGTGGTAATGGTAGGGGATTTTAACTTTCCAAAGCTTAGACTGGGACTGCCATAGTGTTAAGGACTTGGTTGGAGAGGAATTTGTTAAGTGTGTACAAGAATTTTTTCTGATTCAGTATGTGGATGTACTTACTGAAGAAAGAGCAAAACTTGACCTACTCTTGGGAAATAAAGCAGGGCAGGTGACTGAGGTATCAGTGGGGGGGCACTTTGGGGCCAGGGACCATAATTCTATTGGTTTTAAAATAAAGTTAAAAATCACACAACACCAGGTTATAGTCCAGCAGGTATATTTGGAGGCACTAGCTTTTAGAGCAGCATTCCTTCATCAGGTGGTTATACCTAATAAAGGAGGGGTGCTCCGAAAGCTAGTGCTTCCAAATAAACCTGTTGGACTATAACCTGATGTTGTGTGATTTTTAATGTTGTCCACTCCAGTACAATACCAGCACCTCCAAATCAGGCAATTTTAAAATATTGATGGAAAAAGACAGACTGGATCTAAAAGTTAAAGTTCTAAATTTAGAAGAAGGCCAATTTTGATGACATTAGGCAAGAACTTTCAAAAGTTGATTGGAGGTGGGTATTCACAGGTAAAGGACGGCTGGAAAGTTGGAAGCCTTCAACAATGAGATAATGAGAATCCAGAGACAGTATGTTCCTGTTAGGGTGAAGGGCAAGGCTGGTAGGTGTAGGGAATGATAGATGACGAGAGAAAATGAGGTTTTGTTCAAGAATAAGGTTTTGTTCAAGCGTATGTCAGATATAGACAGCAGGGATCGAGAGAATCTCTAAAAGAATATAAAGGCAATAGAAGTATACATGAGGGAAATCAGGAAAAGAAAAATGGGACATGAGAAAGCTTTGGCAAATAGGGTGAGGGTGAATTCAATAGGATTTCTTTTTCTTTCTCCGCCCCCCCCCCCCCCCCCCCCCCACCGGCCACACTACCACCCAATCGCAAGAGTGCTTATTTTTCCCCAGCACCCCTGCGTGCAGGTGTCAGAACCTGTGAAGCACAACAATTACTTCAATCTTTATTTATATTCCACCATCAGGAAGAAAGGAAACACTGAGTGACCCGTGACAAGCAGTGCCCTTCTCATCAAAGGGCAATGCTGCATGATCAAACAGTGCAGGGGGGGGTAAGGATTAAATCAAAATAGAGTTGGAGGGGGAAATAATACACTCCACTCCCTGTGGTGCCCACCTCTCCCTGAAAATCTCGAGGGTGTTGGTGGACACTGCGTGCTCCTTCTCCAGTGACACCAGAGCTCTAACATTCCCAAGGAAGAGGAGCAGGCAATCGGCCCTAATGCCCCCCCTCCACGGCCCACTGCCTGGACCTACTTATGGCCAGGCCCAGGAGCAGACCCACGAGGAGGTCCTCTGACCTACCCTCCCCCCTCCACACTGGGTGCCCGAAGATCAGAAGCGTGGGGTGAAGTGCAACCAGAAACAGAGGAGAAGGTTTTTAAGAAAATCAAAAAGGAAGTGCAAATGCCCACACCCCATATATACATGGTCTCTGGACTCTACAGCACCACAGAACAAGCAGTTGGGCTGGGAGTCCATGAGCCACCGTAATGCGGTTGTAGGAGACAGCTGCGTGCAGCACCCTCCACTCCAGATCCCCGAGAGAAAGGGGGAGGACCCCCATGTAGAGAGCTCTCCACTGAGGATCCCCACCACCAAGTGGCAAAGGGGCACACCAAGGCGTGTCCGGGCGGTGGATGAGGGAATAGAGGTAGACGGTGTGCAGCAGCAGTCGGCACAGGGCCCACCATTTTATGTCCCTAAAAAGGGCAAAACTAAAACTCCGGAGGTAGCTCAGGTTGTGGGGCACAGACTCTTGCAGGAAGTACATGACCTCGGCGACATTGTGAAATTCCGTCCGGGCAGGGTTTTTGCGATCTTTCTGGATAATCCAATATACGGATAATCAAATGTCGATTTTTGAACCGGGCAACAATCAACCTACAGGAGTATTCCCTCCCAGTTGGAGAACACTGCAGCATTCCAGACCTTTGGATGACCATGCTCCAAGGCGGACTTCGGGACAGGCAACAACGCAAAGTGGCTGAGCTGAGGCTGATAGCCAAGCTCGGTTCCCACAGGGCTGGCTTCAACCAGCATCTTGGGTTCATGTCACATTACAGGTGACCCAACTGCACTACACACACACACACACACATACACACACACATACATACAGACACACACATACACACACACACACATACACACACACACACATACACATACACACACACACACATACACACACACACACACACACACACACACACATACAGACACACACATACACACACACACACATACACATACACACACATACACATACACACACATACACATACACACACACATACATACACACACACATACATATAGACACACACATGCCTACAGACCCATACACTCATGCAGACCCTTCCTCATACGCTCACATGTACACTCCCTTACTCACACACGCCCTCTCACAGACCTATACCCCTTTACACTCACACTCACACATATACACACACTCTCTCACATACCCCTACCACAGACACATACACCTACCTAGGCACACACACATATAATTTTGTGGGAAGAATTTGTACTTTCAGAATTACATTTTATTTCGCTCAAACACTGCACGAATCCATGTAAGATTCTGTCAATCTCTTTTTGAGATTCGAATCAGTCTGAACATTGGGGCACAGACAGCGACACACAGGGCACCTCACACCTTCAATGTATTACCTGGGCCAACATGGCACCGATTGTTAAAGCTCACTTGAGAATGTAGCTTTAAGCAAGTTCTGGGATTTACATATGAAAGAACTGAAACAACATGCCCATTCTAAAAGATGAAAGACTTAACAAACAATCCAGGTCTTTTTCAATATTTTATTTCAGTTACATCACACTAAACTTTTGCTATAAATTGTGTCCTACGATCTTATACTCTAGAACCACAACCACCTGATGAAGGAGCAGTGCTCCGAAAGCTGGTGCTTCCAAATAAACCTGTTGGACTATAACCTGGTGTGATGTGATTTTTAACCTGAAACAGATAAAGGTTGATAAACCTCCAGGACCTGTGCAGATGTAACCTAGAATTCTGTGAGAAGTGAGGGAAATGATTACTGGGCCCCATTCTGAAATATTTGTATCATCGATAGTCACAGGTAAGGTGTCAGAAGACTGGAGGTTGGCGAACGTGATGCCATTGTTCAAGAAATGTGGGAAGGAGAAGCCAGGGAACTCGAGATCAGTGAGCCTGGCATTGGTGCTGGGCAACATGTTGAAGGGGGATCCTGAGGACACGTTTTGCATATATTTGGAAAGGTTCAGCATAAATTAGGTCCACATGGTGGGAAGTCATTTTCCACTAACTTAATTGAGTTATTTTAAGATGTAATGAAGAGGATTGATGAAGAAAGAATGGTGAACATGATCTATATGTACTTCAGTTCAGTTTTCAACAAAGACCTGGATGGTATATTGGTTAAGCACATTAGGTCATGTGGAATGTAAGAAGAATTAGCCGTTTGGGTACTGGAAGGTTGCTTTCCAGACTGAAGACCTGTGACCAGTGGTGTGACACATTGATTGGTGCTGGGTCCACCGCTTTTGTCATTTATATAAACAATTTGAATGTGAACACTGGAGGTATAGTTAGTAATTTTGACACAAAATTGGAGGTGTAGTTGACAATGGAGAAGATTCCCTCAGAGTACAATGGGACCTTGATCAGATGGATTACTGGGCTGAGAAGTGGCAGATGGAGTTTAATTCAGATAAATGTGAAGTGCTGCATTATGGAAAGGCAAGTCAGAGTGGGACATATGCACTTAATGGTAAAGGGCCTGGGGACAGTATCTGAACAAAGATACCTTGAAGTGCTGGTTCATAGATGTTTGAAAGTGGAGTCAGGGATAGACAGGGGAGTGAAGAAGGTGTTTGGTATTTAGATATAGACTTAAACTTTATTGTCACGTGTACACAAGTACAAACATTGTGCATCTCAGGTACAAAGGTACCTCAGCACAAAACGTAGGTACACATAGTAATGCAAAATCTAAGTTAGAAGGAAGGAATTACTGTGTAGAAAAATAAAGTTTAATGTTAACATTACAGTCTACATCCACACCCCAGATGGCCATTCGACATGTTATTCAATTGGGTCCTGGAGGTTACTCTTAAGAGATTAACACAGTCCTTTTCAATTTTATCGTCAATGTGACTTGGAGATTGAGATTTGTTTCCAGACCAGTTTGGAGAGAAATATAAATCATTTCTTTATCTCTTGCTCTGTTTGAGTGTTAGAATAAAAACATATCACTGGAAGGTGAGATCAGAGTGGGACTGAACAGTGTCTCTGTCTGAGCCTTTGGGAGTGATGACCCTTCTGTGTCTCTGTATCTCTGTCAGTGATAATGTGAGTGTGTGTGAGAGGGACCTACCTGCATTGTTACTTGTGTCTCAGCTGGAAAGTGGGAAGAAGAGCAGAAGGGAAAGGCTGTGATGGGCGGGAGGGCAGGAGAGGCTGAAATGACAGAGTAACAATATTGACCAAAATGGTGCAAGGAACTGGGTGGAGGCGAGGCGGGAGAATGGGAGAAGAGAAGAAACAAAAGATTGGGGTGTAAATGATCCTCACTAACTGTCATCTAAAAACAAACAAAACAAAAGAAAATGGTGACAGAGGTAAGAAAGTGAGGTACTCTGTCATGTCCCCCTTCACTGTTTACAGGATGCACATTTACTCTCAGATTCTGAATGAATTCTGTCTGTTTTCTCATTATTAACTCTCGCATTGCCAGTTACTCTCAGTTTTAAAGGATCCTGTTTCAGCAAATGGACCTGGAGTCAAGCAACCAATTCATTGGATTTACAGAAATTCTGTTCCAGCCCAGTTTCAGTGGGAAGACACAGGGAAATGTCCTCTGGCTGTCGGTGTGATGGACCCTTCCTCTCAGATCCTGACAACTTCACATGAAACAAAGAGTCTGTCACTGACGAGCAATCTTTGTGCACGTGACGTGTCTCCTACATGTGCACTGGACATGACAGAGATAGTTTGTGGTGAAGAGGCTGGAGGATACAGAGAGAGGGAGGGGTGGAGGTGCTGGAGGAGATTACAGAGATAGGGAAGAGGGGTAGGGTCTGGAGGTGGTTACAATGATTAGGGTGGTGTTTCGGGGCAGGGTGATGTCACAGAAACGTGGAGGAGTGCAGGTCCTGGCGAAGGTTATATCGATAGGGTAGCATATTATTATTCCTGATCATCCAGCACTCCCTACACTTACAATCTTTGCCCTTCACCCTAGCAGGAACATACTGTCCCTGAACTCTCATGATCTCTTTTTCAAAGGCTTCCCATTTTCCAACCATTCCCTTTACCTGTGAACATCTGCCCCAATCAACTTTTGAAATGTCTTGTCTAGTACTATCAAAATTGGCCTTACTCCAATTTAGAACCTCAACTTGAGCTACAAGTCTTCACAAAATTTGATATATCCCTGGTGATGGGGTCTGTTTGTCGGTGGCAGAAATGGCAGAGGATGAGGGTGTTGTATCTGAGGATGGTGGAGTACAAGGTGAGGACCGAGGGGTTCTCTCCTTATTGCGTTTGGAGACATGGAGTTCAAGGGCTGGGGTGTGGGAAGTGCAGGAGATACACTGGAGGGCATCATTGACCACGTGGGAGGGGAAACGGTGGTTCTTAAAGAAGGAGGCCATTTGGGATGTTCAATGGCGGAATTGGTCCTCCAGGGAGCAGATGCGGCTGAGGCGGAGGAATTGGGAATCAGGGAAGGTGTTTTTATAGAAGTGGGGGTGGGAGGAGGTGTAATCCAGGTAGCTGTGGGATTCACTGGGTTTGAAGTAGACGTCCATGTTGAGTCTGTCGCCGGAAATGGAGATGGAGAGGCCCAGGAATTAGAAAGGGGAAAGATCCCTTCCTAACATGGTGCTATTATTTAAGAAAGGCGGTAGGAAAAAGGCAGGGAACTATAGACTGGTGAATCTGTTGTCAGTGGTGGGTGAGTTTTGTGGAAAAAAAATTCAGTTAGAAAAGTAGATGAAGAAGGACTGATTGTTTATACATGGAGCTTGTGGAGAGGCCCGAATAGGGACGGCTCAGGAGAGGTTTTTGTATTCGGACAGTGATAGCTGAATGTTGGATTATTTGAGGAGGAATTGTTTTTTTTCATTTTTTCAGTTAAGTTTTCGATTTCTTTTTAATATTTATGTTTTTAATTTTTCTTTGCATGCTCCATATTAAATAAAGAAGGAAAAATAGTTTCATTTAATATATAAGGACCTATTCAGAGCTTCTTCTTTGCAGGATTAATGTTACTGATGGCCTGTAAGAGATATTGAGTGTGATGACTCGTACATATAGTGAAGTGATTACAAAGCAGCATCATTCAGATCGATAACTGTCCATCAGGAAGGGTATGAAGGTGGTTTAGAAGTCTCCTGTGGCTATTCCTCTCTCAGACAGATATTCCATTTTGGGGATTGTTGAATGAGAAAAATAGACATGGTCAACAGATCTTGGGCACTAACAATGAATTTGATGTTAAATGGGCTTGTCAAGATTGAAAAGATTAATTGTTTTGGGGAACTCTCCTGCGAGGGGCGCAGACAGGAGACTCTGCGGTAGTGTGTGTGAATCTAGGAGAGTACGTTGCTTTGCTGGTGCCAGGGTAAAAGATTCTCAAAACGTTTGAAGCAAATTGTCAAAGTGGAGAGTGAGAAGCTGGAAATTGTTGTACACATCGATAGGAATGACATAGTCAGGGAAAGGGTTAAGGCTTTACAGAGTGAGTATAACTGGTTAGGGAGAAGGTTCATAAACAGAATATGAAAAGTAATAATTTCTGGTTTACTTCTGGTGCCAAGTTCTAATGAGGGAAGGAATAAAAGGACAGGGCAGATAACTCAATGGTTGACGAGGTGCTGCACTGTGCAGGGAGTCACTTTCTTGGAGCATTGGGATCTCTTCTGGGACAGAAAAGACCTGTTTAAAAGGATGGGTTTCACCTGAACTAGACCAATATCCTGGTGGGGAGATTTGCTCGTTCTATTTCAGGAGATTGTAAGATTTGAGAGGGGTGGGGCAGGGGGCTTTCTAAACAACAGTGAAAATAGAAAGAAAGATGACAATGATTCTGAATCAGAAAACAGCATGTTATTGAGAAAAGACAAACAAGAACAAGTCAGAGAACAAAGGGACACTGAACACTTAAACTGCATTTATTTCAATACAAGAGGTCTCATGGATAAGGCTGATGAACTCAGGGCATGTCAGGGAACATGGGCCTGGGATGTCATTGCTATTACAGAAACATGGCTGAGGAATGGAAAAGACTGGCAGCTCAGTGTTCTGGGATTTAGATGGTACAGGAAGGACAGAAAGAGGCAAGGCGGGAGAAGGGCTGGCATTTTTGATTCAGGAAAATATTACTCCTGTAATTAGAGAAGGTATTTCTGAGGGATCATTAGTGAAAATATATGGGTTGAAATTAGAAATAAGAAAGGGATGATCACCTTAATGGGATTGTACTATTGGCTCCCTAATAGTCAGAGGGCAATTGAGAAGCAAAAATGTTGAGAGATCTCAAATATATGGAAGAGTAATAAGTTTGTAATAGTATGGGATTTTAATTTTCCAAATGCTGTCTCAGACTGCCATGGTGTTAAAGGTTTTGATGGTGAAGAATTGTTCAATTGCAAGAAAATAGTCTTTTATCAATATATAAATCTTCCAATGAGAGACAGATCAAAACTTGACCTTCTCTTGGGAAATAAGGCAGGGCAAGTGACTGAAGTGTGAGTCAGGGAACACTTTTGGACCAGTGATCATTATCCTAGTAATTTTTAAATATTTATGGAAAAGGATAAAAGGTAAAGCTCTTAATTGGGGTAAGGCAAATGGTTATGAAAGGATATGAAACAAGACCTTTCAAAAGTTGATTGGAGTAGACTAATCGCAGGGAAAAGGATGACTGACAAGTGGGAGGCCATCCAAAGTGTGATAACAAGAGTTCAGAAACATTCTGTTCCTGTTAGAGTGAAAGGCAAGGCTGGTAAGATTAGGGAACAATGGATGAATAAAGATGTTGAGGTTCAAATCAAGAATAAAAAATAACCATCTATTAGAGAGACAATTGGAATCAACTGAATGTCTTGAAGAGTGTAAAGAGTGTAGGGGCATTCTTTAGAAGGAAATGAGGAAGGCAAAGAGGGGACAGGAGATAGCCTTGGCAGGTAAGGTTAAAGATAATCCAAAGAGATTCTGTAAATACATTGAGTGACGGAGAGAGGTTAGAATCCCTTAAAGACCAATGAGGTTGTCTTTGTGTTGAACCTCAAGAGATGGGAGGGATATAAATGAATATTTTGAGTCAGTTTTTACTGTGAGAAAGAAATGGAGGTGAGAGTAATCAGGGAAATAAATATTGATGTTTTGGAAACAGTTCACAGTCCAGAAGAGGAAGTGCTGGAGATCTTAAAAAATATAAAGGCAGATAAACCTCCAGGACCTGATCAAGTGTTTCCCAGGAAGCTTTGGAAGTTGGGGAGAAAATTACAGGGCTCCTAGCAGAAATATTTGAATCATATACAAACATGGGTGAAGAATTGGAGGACTGGGGTGTGGCTAAAATGTCATTGTTTAAGAAGGGATGTGAGGAGAAGCCTGGGAACAATCGACCTGTGAGTCTGACTTCGGTTTTTAGAGATGATTCTGAAAGATAGAATTTAAAGAGGTTGGAGAGGAAAGAATTGATTTGAAATGGTCAGTATGGTTTAGTGTGAGGAAAATCATGTCTCACACACTTGACTGGGTTTGTTTTGAGAAGTAACCAAAATGATTGATGAGGACAGAGAGGTTGATACTGTTTGTTTAGCTTTGTGTAAAGCTTTTGATGAGGCTCTGCACGGTAGACTAATTAGTAAAGTTAGATCACATGGAATTCAGGGTGGGCTTGCCTTTTGGATATATAATTGGCTTGACAGGAGAAGACAGCAGGTGATGGTGGATCATTATTTTTCAGATGTAGGCCTGTGAACGGCAGTGTTTCACAATGATCGGTACTGGCTCCACTTCTGTCTGTCATGTATATGAAGGATTTGGATGACAATATAGGAGGCATGGTTAGTAAGTTTGTGGATGACACCAAAATGGTGAAATGGCCAGTGAAGAAGGTTACCCAAGATTGCAAAGAGATATTGATTGATTGGGCGAAAGGGTTGAGGATTGGCAGATAGATTTTAACTTGGATAAAGTTGAGGTATTGCATTGTGGGAATACAAATCAGGACAGGACTTAACGGTAGGGCCCTGGGTAGCGTTGTAGAGCAGAGAGAGATCTCAGGGTCAGGTACATAGTCCTTTGAAATTTGCATCATAGGTAGACAGGGTGGCTAAGAAGGTAATTAGCATGCTTGCCTTCATTGCTCAGAACTCTGATTATCAGAGTTCTGACATTATATTGAACTTGTACAAGACAGTGATGAGGCCTCTTCTGGATTAGTGTGTGCAATTCTCATTGCTCTGTTTAGGAAGGATATTATTAAAGTGGAGAGGGTTCAGTAAAGATTTACCAAGATGTTGCCAGGAATGAAGAGTTTGAGATATAAAAATGGGCTGTTGCATTGGAGGTGAAGGATGATCTTATTGATGTTCAAAAAATTATAAGGGGCATAGATAAGGTGAATGACAAGTGTCATTTCCCTCGGGTGGGGGAGTTCAAACCTGGGGGTATATTTTTAAGGTGAGAGGAGAAAGATTGAAAAAGGACATGAGGGGCAATGTTTTCAGTAGTTCATGTGTGGAATGCACTACCAGAGGAAGTGGTGGATGCAAGTACAGTTATAGTGTTTAAAATACATTTGGATAAGGTCATGAATAGGAAAGGTTTGGAGGGATATGGGCCAAGCGCAGGCAGGTGGGAATAGTTTAGTTTTGGAACATGGTCGGTGTGGCCTGGTTGGTCCGAAGGGTCTGTCTCCGTGCTGCATGAGTGTATGATTCCATGACATTATGGTACACAGTCAAAAGACACGTTAGTCTCTGCCCTTTGCCCTCCAGCCCAGGGGCTGGGTTGCAGCAAGGGGAAGGGTACTGTTGATGGATGGAGAAACCGAAGGGCTTTTATATGCAGTGGGTGTATAGTGGAGAAACTACAGAGGGGCAGTTTAGAGTAGATGACACTGCACAGGGGAGGGCAATTAGACAGGAGCCATGGAGGGGGACAGGAGCCATGGAGGGGGACAGGGGCCATGGAGGGGGATGGGGCCATGGAGGGGGACGGGGGCCATGGACGGGGACAGGGGCCTTGGAGGGGGACGGGGCCATGGAGGGGGACAGGGCCATGGAGGGGGACGGGGGCCATGGAGGGGGACGGGGGCCATGGAGGGGGACAGGGGCCATGGAGGGGGATGGGGCCATGGAGGGGGATGGGGGCCATGAAGGGGGACAGGGGCCATGGAGGGGGACAGGGGCCATGGAGGGGGATGGGGCCATGGAGGGGGACGGGGGCCATGGAGGGGGACAGGGGCCATGGAGGGGGACAGGGGCCATGGAGGGGGATGGGGCCATGGAGGGGGACGGGGGCCATGGACGGGGACAGGGGCCATGGAGGGGGACAGGGCCATGGAGGGGGACGGGGGCCATGGAGGGGGACAGGGCCATGGAGGGGGATGGGGCCTTGGAGGGGGATGGGGGCCATGAAGGGGGATGGGGGCCATGGAGGGGGACAGGGGCCATGGAGGGGGACAGGGCCATGGAGGGGGACGGGGGCCATGGAGGGGGACGGGGGCCATGGAGGGGGATGGGGCCATGGAGGGGGACAGGGGCCATGGAGGGGGACGGGGCCATGGAGGGGGACAGGGGCCATGGAGGGGGACGGGGGCCTTGGAGGGGGACAGGGGCCATGGACGGGGACAGGGGCCATGGAGGGGGACGGGGCCATGGAGGGGGACGGGGGCCATGGAGGGGGACGGGGGCAATGGAGGGGGACAGGGGCCATGGAGGGGGACGGGGGCAATGGAGGGGGACAGGGGCCATGGAGGGGGACGGGGGCAATGGAGGGGGACAGGGGCCATGGAGGGGGATGGGGCCATGGAGGGGGACGGGGGCCATGGAGGGGGACGGGGGCCATGGAGGGGGACAGGGGCCATGGAGGGGGACGGGGGCCATGGAGGGGGACAGGGCCATGGAGGGGGACAGGGGCCATGGAGGGGGATGGGGCCATGGAGGGGGACGGGGGCCATGGAGGGGGATGGGGCCATGGAGGGGGACAGGGGCCATGGAGGGGGACAGGGGCCATGGAGGGGGACGGGGGCCATGGAGGGGGACGGGGGCCATGGAGGGGGATGGGGCCCATGGACGGGGACGGGGCCATGGAGGGGGACAGGGGCCATGGAGGGGGATGGGGCCCATGGACGGGGACGGGGCCATGGAGGGGGACGGGGCCATGGAGGGGGACAGGGGCCATGGAGGGGGATGGGGCCCATGGAGGGGGACGGGGCCATGGAGGGGGACAGGGGCCATGGACGGGGACGGGGCCATGGAGGGGGACGGGGCCATGGAGGGGGACAGGGGCCATGGAGGGGGATGGGGACCATGGAGGGGGACAGGGGCCTTGGAGGGGGACAGGGGCCTTGGAGGGGGACGGGGGCCATGAAGGGGGACGGGGGCCATGAAGGGGGATGGGGGCCATGGAGGGGGACGGGGGCCATGAAGGGGGACGGGGGCCATGGAGGGGGACGGGGGCCATGGAGGGGGATGGGGGCCATGGAGGGGGACGGGGGCCATGAAGGGGGACGGGGGCCATGGAGGGGGACGGGGGCCATGAAGGGGGACGGGGGCCATGGACGGGGACAGGGGCCATGGAGGGGGACGGGGGCCATGAAGGGGGATGGGGGCCATGAAGGGGAATGGGGGCCATGAAGGGGGATGGGGACCATGGAGGGGGACGGGGCCATGGAGGGGGACGGGGGCCATGAAGGGGGATGGGGGCCATGGACGGGGACGGGGCCCATGGACGGGGACGGGGCCATGGAGGGGGACGGGGGCAATGGAGGGGGGCGGGGGCCATGGAGGGGGACAGGGGCCATGGAGGGGGACGGGGGCCATGGAGGGGGACAGGGGCTAAATTTGTGATGGGGGGAGGTTATCCAAAATTGAAGGGGGTGCAGATTCAAGATTGAAAGACAGAAATAGGGAAGGAAAGGAAGAGAAAGAAAGAGAGAAAAAAAAGAGAAGAAGGAGCAAGAGAGTGAGAAAGAACACAGAAAAAGGTAGAAAGAAGAGGCAAGAGAGAAAAATACAAGAGAAGAGGCTATCAGTAAGATAGATAGCGAGAGAGATAGTGTGAGAGAGAAGGTTGAGAGGGAAAGATTAATGTAGAGTGATACAGACAGAGGCAAAGAGAGAGACAGAGGCAAAGAGAGAGATCGAGAGAGGAAAAAGAGGAAAACTCAGATAGATACAAACAGGTGATAAGGAAAGAGGTGATATTCACCATTCTGATTGGTCTAAGCTCTCTGGATGGTCACTCCCACACTCACTCTCTCCCACTGAGGACTGAATCTGCTCCAGGGGCTTGTTTTTGAGATTCAACCATTCCCCACACTCTGTCCCCACAGAGACAGACAGAAACCCACAGAAACTCACCCCCTGCTCAGTGCACACAGTGAAAGGGACAATGGCTGCCAGAACCCATTCGACATATCCCCAAGTCTCTTACTCAAAGCCCCTCTCTGCCCAAGTCCTAGCACATCCAGTCAGCTCTTATCTCCCTCTACCCGGGACATACCTCCCTCAGGGATGGAGCACAGCCAGTCACCTCAGTGGGATTAGAGGGGTGAGGGAGGGAGGGAGGAGGTGTGAGAGAATGCAGCAGGTAAACAGTTTCATCCAATCTGCCTCTGACAAGGAGACGAAAAGAAACATATTCCAATTAAAGAAATATAAAATATGCAACTACTAGAGAAGTATGAAGCTGGCAGATATCGCAAAGAGTACAATCACAGAATTCTTCCTGCTCCCTTCCTTTGGATCATTCTGTGTTTTTCTCTGACCTCTCAGTTCCTTCCGCACCTTAATGTCCTTGAAGATGTGTCTGACAGTCAGAATGTTGATAAAGAGAATAAAAGAGAATGGGAACATTGGTGTTAAAATAGTCTGAAAATATTTAAAACTTATCCACTGAGAGTCATAAAGATAACTGTACGTGACACAACAGTACCATCTAACATTGTTGATCATCTTTCCAGGTTTATGAATGAAGAAGTTGGGAATGTTCTTAAAACAAAAGAAGCTGTAGATTGTTGCGAGAACCTTCATTGCAGTTTTCCCTGTGCAATACTTAGTTTTCATCTCATGTAAACAAATGGCAACAAATCGATCAAAGGAAATAGCAATGGTGAACCATGCTGAACAATCAATGGTCAAATGGATGAGGAAATAGAGAACACCACAAACAGGAGCGATTTGCTGGAAACACAGTGGATAATAATAACGTAGAAATTGGCGAAGGATGAGATAAAAAAAACGATGAACAGTAGATCTGACACAGTCATGGCCACCAGATAGCGAGTGCTGCATAGAGAAAGGCCACATTTGCCCTGAGCTAAGATTGTAACCACTGCTAGACTTACTGTAAGAGAAAGGAAAAAAAGAGACTTGAAGTTATTACTCAAACATTCTCTGTGCCTGAGCCCAGACTGTCAGTGATGACACAAAGATAATTGTTGTTCCATGTTATATGACGTTTAAAGAATCTGAACCACGTCAGCAAACTCTCTCTAAATGAATCATTTGCACATTTAAAGGACATAGGGAAGAACATGAGCAGCAGATTACTCACAGAAACACCATCATATACTCAAGGTGGTTTTGGGTCAGCAGCAGTTGATTTCACCAGGTTACTCTGACTGGCTGGCATTACCCATAAGCCCACAGCATCCACACAAAGACACCTGGGATCAGGGAAACAAAGAATAGGGCACACCAAACATGGACATTGATCGCAAAATTTCTGTATTTGGTTTTGGAGTCTCCACAGTTCAGTTTGCCCCCAGACTTCTTTTCCCACACTGTATGAACTACAGTACAGGGCATTGAATCACCACACAGTATCCAGGAAGGGATGGTCGCTACGATATGGATGAGCAAATGATAGGGCATTGAGTCCCTTTCTCATGAAGGTATTCAGCAGTGGATCCATCGTCATGTGCCAGGTTGGATATCCACCTCAATCAGAAAAGCTTCAACATTTGATACGACTCCTTCTCCCTGTCCAAGATTGAACAGCACAGCCCTCACCCAAATATAATCTGAATCCCCACAACACTGGCCATGGTAACGCTCTGGTTTAGAAAGCAGACGCTTTATCTGGGTTGAAGTAAAGCTTGCTGCCTGATATCCAGGCTCACGCTCCCAAGCTCCTCTTCTCATCTCTCTCCTTGTGAATGGAGATTCCCTCTCCCAGATTGGGAGTGCACGCTGGGGCGAGACAACCCCACAGTTTACCCAGCATTCTCCATGGAGATCACTCGAATTGTACCACAGCTTGGCGTTGCAGCCTAATGAATATTGACCGAAATTGATAGCCAAAGACAAAATAATAATCCCAAATGAAGGCACTTTCATACAGACCATTATTGTTTGGGGAACATCAAGGGATAACAGCACCTAAGGGCAACTTGGGAAACATCCTGTTGGACAAAATGTTTTATCCTTTTTTGACGAGCTGCTGCCACGATACTCCAGATCTCAGTGTTTGTCCAATGAGACACTGCACCACGGCACGCTGCATCATTTTACAAATGGTACATTACACATGTCTTTCTGACAAATCAATAATTCAACAATACACATCATAGTTGGATCCCTTGTGCTCAACATCCCTCCCAGTGATCTGTCCTCACAAATACTATGCCCCCAAACATCCACAGACTGACGAAAACACACAAGATGGTTAACGTCATCCGTGCTGACCATTACTTATCCCTGCTAATGACCTGACCTGATAGAGCATGGCACTGGAAAAGGTATAGCAGGTCAGGCAGCATCCCACAAACAAGAGAGTCGTCGTTTCGGGCAGGAGATTCCCCCCCATCCCACTCCCAGTCAACGGTGGTACAGCACAGCCCTCAGACAAATAAAACCTGAATCCATGAAACATTGGTCACTGTACCTGTCCTGAAGAAGGGTCCTGCCTGAAACCTTGACTCCCTTCCTCCTGAGATGCTCCCTGACCTGCTGTGCCTTTTCCAGCACCACGCTCTATCTGCAGCCCCCATTGTCTCTACATTCCTAATGACCTGCTGAACCCACCCATTGCCCTGTTGTATCTGAGCTCCCATTTGGAGCGAGCTGCCTGAACAAGATCCACCAACACAATCCCTTTCCATCAAGGAATGGGAAACACCAGGTGTCACTGTGAGGTGGGTTGTTACAAAACCCATCTGACCGATAGCAGGCTGTGAACTACCACAGAGAGAGGGTGGTCTTCCGAAACCCTTTCTAGGCCAGCCAGGGCCATCAATGTGACCTCAGTGTAAACCCATTCTGGAAAGACAAATCAGAGCAGGACTTAGGCACTCATGGTAATGGGTTTTGTTGCTGAACAAAGAGACCTTGGAGTGCAGGTTCATAGTTCCTTGAAAGTCAAGGCACAGGCAAGTTGGATAGTGAAGAAGGCGTTTGGTATACTTTCCTTTATTGGTCAGTGCATTGACTATAATAGTTGAGAGGTCATGTTACATCTGTACAAGGCATTGGTTAGGCCACTTTTGGAATACTGTGTGCAAATCTGTCCTTCCTCCTATCGGAAGGATGTTGTGAAACTTGAAAGGGTTCAGAAAAGATTTACAAGCATGTTGCCATGGTTTGAAGATTTGAGCTGTAGGCAGAGGCTGAACAGGCTGGGGCTGTTTTCCCTGAGTGTTGGAGCCTGAGGGGAGACCTTATCGAAGTTTATTAAATCATGAGGGGCATGGATAGGACAAATATACAAGGACTTTACCTGAGCTCAGGGAAGAAATTTAAAAGAGACTGAAGGGGCAACTTGTTCATGCAAAGTGTGGTGCAAGTATGGAATGAGCTAACAGAGGAAGTGGTGGAGGCTGTTTCAATTGCAACATTTAAAAGGCATCCAGAAGGGTATACAAACAATAAGGGTTTAGTGCTGGCAAATGGGATGTGATTAACTCAGGATACCTGGATGAGTTGGACCGAAGGGACTGTATCTGAATTGTACATCTCAATGATTCGAGATCTGTCTCTCTGACTCTCCCTCTCTCTCTCTCCGTCTCTCTCTCTCTCTCTCTCTCTCTCTCACACACACACACGCTCTCACACACAGACAAGATATACATCACACACATGTAAATAATGTCTCCGCCTTTCTACGTGATACTTTCCTTTGCGTAGGAAAACAATTTACTCTGCTCATCTATATTTCCTTTAAACAATGTACTAAGTGAAGTCACGAACCTATCTCAATCAGGACCAGATTGGGTGATCTCACAATCATTCAGATAGGATTCAAGTTCATGGAGTTGACAGCCCTCATTCAGTCTGTCTGTGTTCCCATTTCCAAGGGACCAAATACAGACAAATTAATATGACACTCAATGATAAATAATAAAACTTCAACCTTTATTTCATAATTGGGACAGAAATATCTAGTTGGATTCTAAATCAGCCAGGAGGCCAGCCATCGAACTGGCTCATATTCAGATACTTCCCAACTCTTATCATGGACCTGGGTTAAATCCTATCAATGACAGATATCAGAACTTCAATTTAAGAAACATGTGGAATTATGACTCTAATGGTGACCACAAAACCCTTGTCAATTTTTGTTAAAACCCATCTGGTTCTCTAATGCCCTTTAGGGATTAGGGCTGTCCTGGTCTTGTCTGGGCTACATGTGACTCCAGACCCACAGCAATTGGTGCGGTTGGTGGAGGTCAGCTCCAGGCCCTCACAGCAGGAGGTCCTCAAGATTGTATCCTCGCCCTAACTATCTTTAGTGACTGTATAACTGACCTTCCCTCAGTCAGAATGTCATGAGTCCGAGGGTTCACTAATACTCACACAATGTTCAGCAGCATTCTTCCCTCCTCAGATACTGAAGCACTCCATGTGGCTCTGCAGCAAGATCCGGGCAACTTCAGCTCCTCAGAAACGGTGTTAGGGAACTGGGCACAGAGCTGGATGAACTTTGGATCATTCGGGAGGCTGAGGGAGTAATTGAGAGGAGTTACAGGGAGGAGTCACACCTCAGGTACAGGGGAAAGGGAGATGGGTTACAGTCAGGGGGCGGAAAGGGCACCGGCAGACAGTGCAGGGACCTCCTGTGGCTGTTCCCCTCATTAACAACATTGATTTAGATACTGTTGGGAGGGATGGCTTACCAGGGGTAAGCCATGGGGTACAGGCCTCTGGCACAGAGTCTGTCACTGTTGCTCAGAAAGGAAGGGGAAAGAGAAGCAGAGAATTAGTCATTGGGAACGCAACAGTTTGGGGGAACAGATAGGAGGTTCTGTGGAAAGGAGAGAGAATCACGTTTGATTTAGTTGCCTCCAAAGTGCCAGGATCCATGATGTCTCGGATCGTGTTTTCAGGATCCTTGTGGGGGAGGGGGAGCAGCCCCAAGTCATGGTCCACATAGGCACCAACGACATAGGTAGGAAAAGGGATGGGGATTTAAGGCTGAAATTCAGGGAGTTAGGTTGAAGCTTAGTGCTAGAACAAACAGAGAGATGTCATCTCCAGTTTGTTACCCATGCCACATTCTAGCAAAGAATAGAGACGAGTTCAACATGTGGCTACAGGGATGGTGCAGGAGGGAGGGATTTAGATACCTGGATAAGTGGGGCTTATTCTGAGGTAGGTGGGTCCTGTACAAACAGGATGGTCTACACCGAAACCACAGGGGGACACTGTTGTGGGGAGGAGGTTTGCTAATGCTCTTCGGGAGGGTCTAACCTAATTCAGCAGGGAGATGGGAACCTGAATTGTAGCTCCAGTGTCCAGGAGGGCAAGAATAGTGAGGTCAGAAATAAGGTTTCAAAGTGGCAGGAATGCATCGGCAGGCAGGAAGGTGGTTTCAAGTGTGTCCACTTCAACGTCAGGGGCATCTGGAATAAGGTGGGTGACCTTGCAGCATGGGTTGGTACCTGGGACTTAGATGTTTTGGCAATTTCAGAGACATGGATGGAGCAGGGACAGGAATTGTTGTTGCAGGTTCCGAGGTTTAGATGTTTCAGTAAGAACAGGGAAGGTGGTAAAAGAGGGGGAGGTGTGGCTATGTTAGTCAAGGACAGTATTATGGTGGCAGAAAGGACATTTGATGAGGACTTGTGTACTGAGGTAGAATGGGCTGAGGTTAAAAACAAGAAAGGAGAGATCACCCTGTTGGGAGATTTCCATAAGCTTCCAAAAAGTTCCAGAGATGTAGAGGAAAGGATTGCAAAGTTGATTCTGGATAGGAGAATCATTGCTATGGGGGCCTTTGACTTTCCAAATATTGACTGGAAACATTGTAGTTCGAGTACTTTAGATGGGTCAGTTTTTGTCCAATGTGTGCAGGAGCATTTCCTGACACAGTATATAGACAGGCCAAGAAGGGGCGAGGCTACATTGGATTTGGTACTGGATAATAAACCCGTCCAGGTTTTGATTTGGAGGTAGGTGAGCACTTTGGTGATAGTGACCACAATTAGGTTACGTTTATGTTAGTGATGGAACGGGACAGGGATATATCGCAGGGAAAGTGATATAGTTGGGGGAAAGGTAATTATGATGTGATTTGGCAAGATTTAGGATGCATAGGATGGGAAGGAAACTGCAGAGGATGGGCGCAATTGAAATGTGGAGCTTTTTCAAGGATCAGCTCCTGCATGTCCTTGATAAGTATGTACCTGTCAGGCAGCGAGGAAGAGGTTGAGCGAGGGAACCGTGATTTACTAAAGAAGTTGTATCTGATGTCAAGAGGAAGAGGGAGGCTTATGCAAAGATGAGACGTGAAGGATCAGTTAAGGTGCTTGAGAGTTACAAGTTAGCCAGGAAGGACCAAAAGAGAGAGCTAAGAAGAGCCAGGAGGGGACATGAGTAATCTTTGGCAGGTAGGATCAAGCAAAACCTTAAAGCTTTCTATCGGTATATCAGGAAAAGAAGAATGACTGCAGTAAGATTAGGACCAGTGAAGGACATTAATGGGAAGATATGCGTGAAGTCTGAGGAAATAGGAGAGGCACTAAATGAATATTTTTCATCAGTATTCATACTGGAAAAAGGCAATGTTGTCGAGGAGAATACTGAGGTACAAACTATTAGACTTGATGGGATTAAGGTTCATAAGGAGGAAGTGTTAGCCATTCTGGAAAGTGTGAAAATAGATATGTCCCCTGGGTCAGATGGGATTTATCCTAGAACTCTCTGGAAAGCCAGTGAGGAGATCGTAGAGCCTTTGGCTTTGGTTTTTATGCTGTCATTGTCTTCAGGAATGGTGCCAGAAGACTGAAGAATAGTAAATGTCGTCCCCTTGTCAAGAAGGGGAGTAATTATAGCCTTATAGCCTTACTTTGATTGTAGATAAAGTGTTGGAAAAGGTGATAGGAGTTAGGATTTATAATCATCCAGAAAGGACAAAGTTGATTAGGGACAGTCAACATGGCTTTGTGAAGGGTAGGTCATGCCTCACAAATCTTATTGAGTTCTTTGAGAAGATGAAAAAACAGGTGGATGAGGGTGAGGTGGTTGATGTGGTGTATGTGGATGTCAGTCAGGTATTTGAGAAGGTTCTCCACGGTATGTTATTGCATAAAATACAGAGACATGGGATTGAGGTGATTTAGCTTTCTGCATCAGAAATTGGTGAGCTGTAAGAAGACAGAGGGTGGTGGTTGATGGGAAATGTTTATCGGGGAGTTACTAGTGGTGTACCGTAAGGATTTATATTGGGTCTACTGCTGTTTGTCATTTTTATAAATGACATGGATGAGGGTATAAAAGGATGTGTTTGTTAAATTTGCGGATGACACAAAGGTCAGTGGAGTTGTGGGTAGTGTGGAAAGATGCTGCAGGTTACAGAGGGACATAGGTGAGCTGCAGAGCTGGGATGAGAGGTGGAAAATAGAGTTTAATGCGGAAAAGTGTGAGGTGATTCACTTTGGAAGGAGGAACAGGAATATGGAGTACTGGGTTAATGGCAAGATTCTTGGTAGTGTGGTGAGCAGAGAGATCTCAGTGCCTTAGATTACTTACAGTGTGGAAACAGGACCTTCAGCCCAACAAGTCCACACCGAGCTGCTGAAGCGCAACTCACCCAGACCCATTCCCCTATATTTATCCCTTCACCTAACACTACGGGCAATTTAGCGTGGAGAAAGTGAGGACTGCCGATGCTGGAGATTAGAGCTGAAAAAGCCCAGCAGGTCAGGCAGCATCAAAGGAGCAGGAGAATCGACGTTTCGGGCATAAGCCCTTCTTCAGGCAATTTAGCGTGGCCAATTCACCTAACCTGCACATTTTTGGACTGTGGGAGGAAACCGGAGCAAACCCACACAGACACAGGGAGAATGTGCAAACTCCACACAGTCAGTCCCCTGAGGCGGGAATTGAACCCAGGTCTCTGGCACTGTGAGGCAGCAGTGCTAACCACTGTGCCACCGTATCACCATGTCTATACACAGAGATCCCAGAAAGTTGCGACCCAGGCTGATAGGGCTGTTGAGAAGGTGTACAGTGTGTTAGCTTCTATTAGTCGAGGGATTGAGCTTTGGAGCCATGAGGTCATGTTGCATCTGTACAAAACCCGGGTGCGGCCGCACTTGAAATGTGGTACAGTTCTGGTTGCCATATTATAGGAAGGATGTGGAAGCATTGGAAAGGTGCAGAGGAGATTTCCAAGGATGTTGCCTGGTTTGGAGGGATGGACTTATGAGGAAAAGCTCAGGGACTTGAGGCTGTTTCGTTCGAGAGAAGAAGATTGAGAGGTGACTTCATAGAAACATACAAGATGATCAGAGGATTAGATAGGGTGGACAGGGAGAGCCTTTTTCCTCAGATGGAGATGGCTATTATGAGGGGACAGAGGTTTAAATTGAGGGGTGATAGATAGAGGACAGATGTCAGAGGTAGTTTCCTTACTCAGACAGTAGTAAGGGCATGGAATGCCCTACCTGCAACAGTAGTAGACTTACCAACTTTGACAGCAATTAAATGGTCATTGGATAAACATATGGATGATAACGAAGTCATGTAGGTTGGATGGGCTTGAGATTGGTTTCACATGTCGATGCAACATCGAGGGCCGAAGGGCCTGTACTGTGCTGTAATGTTCATTGTTCTATGTTCCATGCCTGGGCTGACAAATGGCAATTAACATCTGTGTCACACAAATGCAAAACAATTATCACCTCCAAGAAGAGATCACATCGATAACACCGTGTGACATTCAATGCTTTGCTGTTGCTGAATCCCCCACAATCACCAAGCTGGGAGTTCCCATTGAGCTGAAAATGAAATGGATTTACAATGTAAGTACTGTGGGTACAAGAGCAGCTCAGGGGGCAGGAACACTGCAGTGAGGGATGTACCTCATGGCTCCAAAAGCCTCTCCACCATCTCCAAGGCACAGGTCAGGAGTGTGATGGAATATTCCCCACTTGCCTGATGGAAATATCTCCAAGATCCCTCAAGAAATGGGATCCCAGCGTGACCAAGCAGCCATATAAAAGCACAATGTTGCAGACATTCAAAATCCAAAATGAAATCAGAAAGTGCTGGAGAAATTCAGCAAACCTGGCAACACCTGTGGAGAGAAATATAGAGTTAACCTTTTGAGTCCAATATAACTCTTCTTCAGAACAGTGCTGATCAGGGAGTCATGTCAGACTAACAACATTCATTCTCTTTCTCTCTTCACAGGTACACCAGGCCTGCTGAGTTTCTCCAACATTTTCTCTTCTACGACAAAGTACCCAGTTTGATGAGCACCGCATTCATAAACATTCAGTCCATCCACCACCGGCGTTCAGTAGCAGCACTGAGTATCATTGACAATCCACACTGCAGAGACTCACCAATGCTCCACAGACATCATCTTCAACATCTATGACCACTACCTTCCTAAAGACAAAGGCAGTAGATGTACGAGAACACCATGATCTGCATGTTCCCTTCCAAGCCATTCACCATTCTGACTTGGGTATATATTCCTTCAGTAAAATCACCATAGTCCCAGTGGACCATAGGGCTGCTCTCTCATTAGTAAGAAACAACTGGCCGTGAGGTTAACCTGAGGGTCACCGTGCCTCAGGGGAACGGTGAGGTTGGGAAGGTAGAACCTTCATGATGATCTCAGCCAGTGTGGGGATTAAACCTGTGATGTTAACATAGAACATACTATAATACAGCACCGTACAGGCCCTTCAGCCTTCGATGTTGTGCCGACCATTTATCTGACTCTATTGTTCTCTCCTCTATGTGCCTATCCAAGAGTCGCTTAAATTGCACAAAATACAGAGGCATGGGATTGAGGGTGTTTCAGCAGTTTGGATCAGAAGGTGGCTAGTTGAAAGAAGACAGAGGGTGGTGGTTAATGGGAAATGTTCACCCTGGAGTTCGTTACTAGTGGTGTATCACAAGGATTTGTTTTGGGTCCACTACTGTTTATCATTTTTATAAATGACCTGGATGATGGTAGAAAGAGGGTTAGTAAATTTGCAGACAACAATAAGGTTGGTGGAGTTGTGAATCGTGCTGAAGGATATTGCAGCTAACAGAGGGACAAAGATAAGCTGCAGAGCTAGGCTGCAAAGTGGAAAAGGAATTTTAATGTGGAAAAGTGTGAGGTGATTCACTTTGGAAGGAGGAACAGGAATACAGAGTACTGGGTTAATGATAAGATCCTTGTTAGTGTAGATGAGCAGAGAGATCTTGATGTCCATGTACATAGATCCCTGAAAGTTGCCACCCAGGCTGTTGAAGTTGAGGCTGTTTCTGTTAGAGAGAAGAAGGTTGAGAGGTGACTTAATTGAGACATACAAGATAATCAGAGGGTTCGATAGGGTGGATAATGAGAGCTTTTTTCCTCAAATGGTGTTGGCTGGTACAAGGGGACATAGCTTTAAATTGAGGGGTGATATATATAGGACAGATGTCAGGGGTAGTTTCTTTACTCAGACAGTAGTAAGGGCATGGAACACTCTACCTGCAACAGTAATAGACTCGCCAACTTTAAGGGCATTTAAATGGTCATTAAATAAACATGTGGATAAAAATGGAATAGTTCAGGATAGATAGGCTTCAGATTGGTTCCACAGGTCAGCATAGCATCAGTGACTGAAGGGCCTGTACTGTGCTGTAATGTTCTATGTTCTATGATCTAAATGTCCCAAATGTCTCTGACTCTACTCCCACTGTTGGCAGTGAATTCCACACACTCACCACTGTCTGTGTTAAGAATCTGCCTCTGACATCTCACCTAAACCTCCCTCTAATCACCTTAACATTATGGTCCCCCATGATGACTATTTCCGCCCAAGGAAAAAGTCTCCGTCTATTCCGTCTATCTGTGCCTCTCATCATCCTGTACACCTCGACCAAGTCAGCTCTCATCGTTCTTCACTCCAGTGAGAAAAGCCTTAGCTCCCTCAACCTTTCTTCATTAACATGCCCTCCTGTCCAGGCAGCATCCTGGTAAATTTCCTCTGCACCCTCTTGAAAGCTCCCATATCCTTCTTATAATGAGGCAACCAGAACTGAACACAATGTTCCAAGTGTGGTCTAACCAGGGCTCTGTCGAGCTGCAACATAACCTCACGGCTCTGAAACTCCATCCCTCTGCTAATGAAAACAAACACACCATACGTCGTCTTAACAATTGGGGGGGGGGTGGGGTGTCCATGTACACAGATCTTTGAAAGTTGCCACCCAGGTAAATAGTGCTGTTAAGAAGGCATATGGTGTACTGGGCTTTATTGGTAGAGGAATTGAGTTCCGGAGTCCTGAGGTCATGTTGCAGTTGTATAAGATCTGGTGTGGCCTCATCTGGAGTATTGTGTGCAGTTTTGGTCGCCATACTATAGGAAGGATGTGGAGGCATTGAAACGAGTGCAGAGGAGGTTTACCAGGATGTTGCCTGGTATAGTAGGAAGATCGTATGAGGAAAGGCTGAGGCACTTGGGGCTTTTCTCATTGGAGAAAAGAAGGTTTAGGGGAGATTTGATAGAGGTGTACAAGACGATTAGGGGTTTAGATAGGGTTGATAGGGTTGACAGTGAGAACCTTTTTCTGCTAATGAAGTCAGCTGTTACTAGGGGACACAGCTTTAAATTAAGGGGTGGTAGGTATAGGACAGATGTTAGGAGTATATTTTTTACTCAGCGGGTTGTGAGTTCATGGAATGCCCTGCCAGTAGCAGTGGTGGACTCTCCCTCTTTATGGTCATTTAAGTGGGCATTGGACAAGCATATGGAGGTTATTGGGCTAGTGTAGGTTAGGTAGGCTTCGGTCGGCGCAACATCGAGGGCCGAAGGGCCTGTACTGCGCTGTATTTTTCTATGTTCTATGTTCTATGTTCTATAGTCATGGAAACCCAAGCTCCCTCTGTCCCTCCACACTGCCAAGAATCCTGCCTTTAACCCTGCATTCTGCATTCCAATTCAACATTCCAAAATGAATCACTTCACACTTTTCCAGCTTCAACTCCATTTGACATTTATCAGCCCAGTTCTGCATCCTGAAAAATGTTTTGCTGGAAAAGCGCAGCAGGTCAGGCAGCATCCAAGGAGCAGGACAGTTGACGTTTTGGGCATAAGCCCTTCATCAGGAATTGGCTCATGCCGAAACATCAATTCTTCTGCTCCTTGGATGCTGCCTGACCTGCTGCGCTTTTCCAGCAACACATTTTTCAGCTCTGATCTCCAGCATCTGCAGTCCTCACTTTCTCCCAGTTCTGCATCCTGTCAATGTCCTGTTGCAACCTACAGCAGTCCTCCACACATCCACCGCCCCACCAAACTTCATGACATCGACAAACTTACTAAACAACCTTTCACTTCCTCATCCAGGTCATTTATAAAAATCACAAAGAGCAGAGGTCCCAGACTGATCTCTGTGCAACATCATTGATCAACAAGTTCCAGGCTGAATACTTCCCATCTACTACCAGGCTCTGTCTTCTATGGACCAGCCTGTTCTGTATCCAGACAGCCAAATTTCCCTGTATCCCATGCCTCCTTACTTTCTGAATGAGCCTACCATGGGAACCTTATCAAATGCCTTGCTAAAATCCATGTGCACCACATCCCCTGCTCTACCTTCCTCAATGTGTTTTGTCACATCTTCAAAGGATTCAATAAGGTTTGTGAGGCATGACCTGCCCCTCACAAAGCCATGCTGACTATCTCTAACCAAGCTATGGTTTTCCAATTAATCATAAATCCTATCTCTCAGAATCCTCTCCAATAATTAGCCCAACACAGACATAAAACCGACTGGTCTGTAATTCCCAAGATTTCATGCTGTCCTCACAAACGTATAGTTCCCTCTCAGTAGTGAATATTGAAGGAAATTATTCATTGAGGACCAACACTACCTCCTCCGACACCAGGCACAAATTCCCTGCACTCTCCCTGATTGGCCCTACCCTCACACTGGTCATCCTCTTGTTCCTCACATAAGTGTGCAACACTTTGAGGTTTTCCTTCATCCTGCCTCCTTAAGCCTTTTCATGCCCCCTCCTGGCTCTTATAAGTCCATTCTTCACCAAGGCCCACATCGTGCCTACAACAGTTAGAGACTCACCAACTTTAAGGGCATTTGAATGGTGATTGGATAAACATATGGATGAAAATGGAATAGCGTCAGATCGATGGGCTTCAGGTTGGTTCCACAGGTCAGCACAACATCGAGGGCCGAAGGGCGGGTTTGTGCTCTAATGTTCTATCCTCTGTTTTAGTGACCAATTGATCACTAAAAGGCTGAAGGGTGAGAACAAACGAGTGATCTGCAGAGACCCAGAGATGGAGAGCAGAAGGAAGGCTGTGCTTCTGCTCTTCACCATCTCTGGGAGCTTCACCCTCCGTGGTTCATCAACGTTGTAGATTTCTGATATTATGTCAATCGAGGCATCAATCCTGATGATTACCCACCGTTTCTGTTAGTGTTCAGTGTTGTTGGTTACATGCTGCAGAGGTTACGTTGTTGTACAAACAGATTTATTTATGCAGCAACATTGTCTATCTTCAGAGGGAAGATCAGTAACACAGTAAAACCTCTGGCTACACAAATTCATTACGTTCTGAATAAATAAAACTCTTCATTGAAGCCAAAGGGACGGTCCCATTGTTCCCAGACTGTGGAATGATATTTTTCATTGACCCGTGGGCTATGGGCAGAACTGGCTGGGCCAGTGTTTTCTGCCCGTCCCTAGTTACCCCTTGAGAAGGTGATGGTGAGCTGTCTTCTTGAACTCACTGCACTCCATGTGATGTAGGTAGACCCACAATGTGCCCCTTAGGGAGGGAGTTCCAGGACTTTGACCCATTGACACTGAAGGAACGGCGATATGTTTCCAAGTCAGAATTGTGAGTGGTTTGGAGGGGAACTTGCAGGGGTGGTGTTCCCATGAGTCTGCTGCCCTTGTCCTTCTAGATGGAAGTGGTTGGGGGTTTGGAAGGTGCTGGCTGAGGATCATAGGTGAATTTCTGGAGAAATCCTGTGGATGGTACACATTGTTGTGATGGAGCGTCAGTGGTGGGGGGAGTGGATGCTTGTGGATGTGGTGCCAATCAAACCGAGGCCACTTTGTCCTGGCTGGTGTTAAGCTCTTGAGTGTTGTTGGATCTGCCCCCGTCCAGGCAAATGGGGGGCTATTCCATCACATTCCTGACATTCCTTGTCCCAGTGCGGGATCCTGCTGATTCCCCATTGGAGCACAACTCAGTGCAATTGTCAGGGACAATGGCCTTTCCCACTGGGGAATTCCTGTCAGCTTGAAACCCTGTGTAAATCTCCATCAAAATCAAATCCTTTGGAGTGTTCCGCTGTAATTAGATAGAATAGTTCATCAGAAAATGTTTGACTATTAAATACGTGGTCTCCCTTCTCAGCAACAATTTAACAGACCCCATACTCCTGCCACAAACAGCCACCTATGAGCTGTCTCAATGTGAGAAATTGTGGCAGGTGATCACATGACATCATCAGACCCCACCCACCAAACATTTAATTATGCAGCAACTTTGTCTGGGTTCAGAGTGAAGTTCAGGAACGCAGTAAATACAGAGAGGCTTCACACCTATTGTTCGAAAAGCTGAGCTATTTTGAGAATGAAATTACAAAGAACTTCTGGGGTTTACATTTCAAAGAACAGAAACCAGCAAATCCCCTTCTAAAAGTTGAAAGATTTTATTTAAAATTGTTGAATGTATCACATCCCCATGACACTGGACTCCTTTAATAAATTCTGATATTAAAATCCACAACAACCTGATGAAGGAGCAACGCTCCGAAAGCCAGTGTTTCCAAATCGACCTGTTGGACTATAACCTGGTGTTGTGTGATTTTTAACTTTGTCCTTTCTAGACAGACTGAGCCTTGGATTTGTATCTGGATACCTTCAGTTCACCGTTACCTGAGTGAAATGATCAGAAGTTATTGTGTTCCTGCTGAACCACAGCAAACACTGGGACAGAAAGAAATATCAGCCCATCTTTATGAATGAGCTTTGTTTCAGATGTCAAAGGTTACACAGGAATTTAAAAATAATATTGCAGAAGATCTCCCCTTGGGCAAGAATCCAGTTGTATCCCTTGGACATGACCCAGTGTTTGTATCTGGTTTAGGTCAGGAGAAGCCAACATGCTAGTATGAAGTAAAAATCCCAGGCTCAGTTTGTCCAGAGAGGAGAAGGTAATAAACAGCTCACAGAAACAGGGGAAATGTACAGTGCAGGAGGAAGCCATTCAGCCCAATGCCTTGGTACTAACGGAAAGCAGGGCTCCAGTCTCACCCACTTCCAGGCTGTTGGGATGGAGCCTGTAAAGTTATGACCCTTAGGCTCCTATCCAAGATTTTATTTAAACATAGTGAAGGTCTTGTTAGCTTTGAAGCAGTGAGTTCCAAACACTTACTCCCTGTGAGGTGAATAATCATTTTCAACTGCCTTCTGATATTTACATCTCAGGCCCATTGTTATTGAGCCTCCTGTTAACAGAGATTAACCCGTCATCATATAAACCAACCGAGTCGCTCCGTGCTAAACTATTTCCCTTTAAATCCATTCTTCCTGAAGTAAAGATCCAAAACTCTGCAGTGTTTCCTCTGTGCCATCTCACCACAGCACTGTCCAGTTGGAGGAACTCTCAACTAGGCAGCTAATCTCCAACCTCATCAAGCAAAGGCTTTTCTTTCTCTTTCCTAACCGTTTGCTGTGCCTGTGTGAGAACTAATTTTTATTTGTATAGATCACCCAGACTGCCCTGTATCACGACATTCTCACACCATCTGCAGTTAATGAATATTTCACTTTTCCATGCAGTATACCAGATGGACAATATACAGTCGTATACTCGTACCATCTGCCATTTTTTTTGTTCACTCACCTTAACAACGTGTTCCTATTGCAGACTCTTACTGTCCAACTCATTCATTTCCTTTTTGACTTTGTATTAGTGTGAGTACAGTTTGTAAAGATGAAGGGCCTAGCACTGATCTCTGACACTCTCCTTGTTATAGTTTGATGATCTGAAACTGACCCACTCTTTCCTGAATCTGTTTCTCGTCATGATTTAATTTTCACTCTAAACTAAAGTATTAACCCCATCACCATGGGATCTCATATTGGGTTGTAACATTATTTCTGGAATATTATACACTCCTTTAGAAATGTAAACCTGCTGCATCTGCTGACTGCCCTTTATCCATCCTGCTTGATTTATCCCCATAGGATACGGGCTAATGGTCATCATGCTGTGACAGGGATTGAGTCAGTGACAGGGATTGACCCTCAGTCAGTGACAGGGATTGAATCTCAGTCAGTGACAGGGATTGACCCTCAGTCAGTGACAGGGATTGACCCTCAGTCAGTGACAGGGATTGACCCTCAGTCAGTGACAGGGACTGACCCTCAGTCAGTGACAGGGATTGACCCTCAGTCAGTGACAGGGATTGACCCTCAGTCAGTGACAGGGATTGAATCTCAGTCAGTGACAGGGATTGACCCTCAGTCAGTGACAGGGATTGAATCTCAGTCAGTGACAGGGATTGACCCTCAGTCAGTGACAGGGATTGAATCTCAGTCAGTGACAGGGATTGACCCTCAGTCAGTGACAGGGATTGAGTCAGTGACAGGGATTGACCCTCAGTCAGTGACAGGGATTGACCCTCAGTCAGTGACAGGGACTGAATCTCAGTCAGTGACAGGGATTGAACCTTAGTCAGTGACAGGGATTGACCATCAGTCAGTGACAGGGACTGACCCTCAGTCAGTGACAGGGATTGAACCCTCAGTCAGTGACAGGGATTGACCCTCAGTCAGTGACAGGGATTGGCCCCCTGTCAGTGACAGGGATTGAACCTCAGTCAGTGACAGGGATTGACCCTCAGTCAGTGACAGGGATTGACCCTCAGTCAGTGACAGGGATTGACCCTCAGTCAGTGACAGGGACTGACCCTCAGTCAGTGACAGGGATTGAACCCTCAGTCAGTGACAGGGATTGACCCTCAGTCAGTGACAGGGATTGACCCTCAGTCAGTGACAGGGATTGAACCTCAGTCAGTGACAGGGATTGACCCTCAGTCAGTGACAGGGATTGACCCTCAGTCAGTGACAGGGATTGAACCTCAGTCAGTGACAGGGATTGAACCTCAGTCAGTGACAGGGATTGACCCTCAGTCAGTGACAGGGATTGAACCTCAGTCAGTGACAGGGATTGAACCCATGATGTTGACATCACTGTGCATTTCAAAACAGCTGTCCACTAACCAACGCACTCTCACACTGAGAATGGAATCAGAAGTTGGCATTCCCATCCATCTGGGAAATGGAGGTGAGTCTGGATTACTGCTCAAAGATTAAAGTGGAGATGCTGCTGAACAAAAAGACACTGTTGGGGTGTTAGCCCCTGGCAGGTAAAACCGTGAGAACAATTTGACTGGATGGAGGGTAACCACCATCGGGACTGTTACCCCCCTGAGAAATGCGCAGGTATCAAACATAGCCGATAGTTTGAAAAATGTATTCCAAGAATGTTTCATTTTCACAAGTGGAATCCTTCTTAGCTGTAATAGAATAGGCCATTCTGAGTGAGACCACAGGTTGGCATTTACTCAGTCTGGGAAGAAAGTTTCAGTTTAATGTTTGTTTTAAACCAATGTCAATATCAAAATGAAGGGAGATTTCATCACCTTCTTCATCTCTTCCCTGAATTTGGTTTTGGGTAGCTGCATAATTACACATGTTTGTGCAGAAACTCAAATCCATTCGAATGTCCCCAGTATCAATGGCGGTGTATGTTGGAGCTGTATAACCACCTCGGTAATGTACTGTCACTGTCTTTTTACAGGTTAAAAAGTTAATGATGGCTGTAAGCCACAAAAGGACAAAACTGCCTGATAGACTGAACAGTAAAACTATGGATTTCCTTCTGAGTTTCATCTCTGTGTCGGTGCTGTTCTCATTGCTGAGACCCCACAATCCCCTGCAGACTCTGCTGTCCACTAAAATACACCAGGTTGTTAAAGAGTTAAACAGTAATCTCAAACAAAAAGGCAGCCATGCAACTGAAATCCTTTTCACCCAGGAGGCTGCCTCACCTGCAGTTGATGTGTAAAAGGCCACATTGGAGCGACAGCCCCAGGCAACGTTGGAAATTATTCAGCCAGGGTCATATGGAAACCAGCAGGATGTGTTCTGTAAAGCAATCAGGGCAGGGAACGCTGTCATCATCAGAGCAGCAGTTCGCACTGTGCAATAGTCTGCTTTAAATATCTGACAACAGATAATTACAAAACGGTCATTTGTAAAGAAGACAGTCAACAAGACAGACATATCCAAAAAATGTGGCAAGAATAAAACACAGGATGACTTTACAAGCTACAGCTTAGGACAGAAATGAATCTGGAACGTGATATCTCAAAACATGATACAACACCGAAAAACAGGACCAGGAAATCTGCAGTTGCCATGGAGAAAGCGTCCACCGTGATACATTTGGAATGGCCACACTTTCCATTGGAGAGAATGATGATAGTCAGCAGGTTTGTTGTAAGAGGGAGAGAGAAGAGATAGCAAGGAGGACCTTCATATAAAATAAAATCACTGAAATGTTTGGGGTGTATTGTGAAGTGATATTCCATAGAGTTCACCACAGATTTGTTTTCACACGACAGATCAATGCTCCTGACAATTTGTCTGAGGAAAAGAAATCTTTGAAGATTAAATATATTTGTCCTTTCAACAAACTTTACTTCCTATATATTAGATATAACTTCTTGATAATTGCTGAATATGTGTCGATTCCAGTAAAATGTTCAGTTTCATCACAAACATTACATTAAAGTCTTCAGACTTGATTTTCTTTGCTGATCCTCATCCTGAGGGAGCTGCTCAGTAAATGTGGAGCACCGAGTCCGTATTCCCCAATTCCTTCTGGTGGATAAGGGACTCTGCAATGAGGACTATTCCCGAAATCTGTTCCATGAACATTGTGACGTTCACTGCCCATGAAGAAAATGCATTGCCTTACCGGGAATTCCAAAGGCTGCAATAACAGGGGAATGAATGTTCTTTATCCGGAGAAGTGTTCCCCCTGTTCTTTTATGAAGCATGAGCAAATTCCCTCAAGTTTTCTAGTTCCAAGTGAAAACATCTGAGATCCTTAATTTCACCTCCTTTATAGATCCAGAAATGTCCCTGAGAGGAAATAAGGGGTTGGAAGGTGACATCACCAGAACAGCTCAAGATGGAGTCACAGGGAGAATGGAATGGAATCCTTACAGGAGTCAGGATGTGAGGAAGTGTATTCCAGGTAACTGCGGGAGTCCGTGTGTTTGGAATGGATATTGAAGTACAGCCTTTCCCCAGAAATGGAAACAGAGAGGCCAAGGAAGGGAAAAGTCAGAAATGTGGCCTTGAGGGAAAGATAGAAATTGGAACCAAATTAATATATTTTTTCTCTAATTCTGGCGAGAGCGGGAATAGCAGCAATTGTGTCACCAACAGGTTGGAGAAAGAGCTAAATAGGACTGCGCCAAGAACTATTCCACCTTCCCCACAAAGACACAAGAAGCCCTTTGACTTGGAGAAAGTGAGGCCAGTGAAAGGGAAACGGTTCCAAATGAGCTGAGCCTGGTGGATGGGAACGCTGGGGGATGGGGACTGTTCAAGTCTCTTTCTGAGGCAGAAGCAGAGAACCTTCAGACCATCCTGATGGGAGATGGATGGGCAGAGGGATCATACACCGCTCTCCCACTCCCTACCCCCATGGTGAACAGGAGGCAGCTCGGGCCAAATGGAAACAAACCCAGCAATTGGCAAACTCACTTCAAGCCCCAGCACTATTGGATATGTAAGTGCTGCTTCAAGCCCCAGCACTATTGGATATGTAAGTGCTACTTCAAGTCCCAGCACTATTGGATATGTAAGTGCTACTTCAAGTCCCAGCACTATTGGATATGTAAGTGCTGCTTCAAGCCCCAGCACTATTGGATATGTAAGTGCTGCTTCAAGCCCCAGCACTATTGGATATGTAAGTGCTGCTTCAAGCCCCAGCACTATTGGATATGTAAGTGCTGCTTCAATCCCCAGCACTATTGGATATGTAAGTGCTGCTTCAAGCCCCAGCACTATTGGATATGTAAGTGTTGCTTCAAGCCCCAGCACTATTGGATATATAAGTGCTGCTTCAAGCCCCAGCACTATTGGATATGTAAGTGCTACTTCAAGTCCCAGCACTATTGGATATGTAAGTGCTGCTTCAAGCCCCAGCACTATCGGATATTGGATCACTGGGGTATGTTTTGCAGTAAAGATACGTGGTACAAGAGGGACGGGTTGCACCTTAATAGGTGGGGGACCAGCATTCTGGCGGGCAGGTTTGCCACTATAACCCAGATGTGTTTAAACTAAGTAGTGGGGAGGGGGACAAACTGGAAATTCAAGAAGGAAGTTAAAGGGAAAGTGAGAATAACAGAAGTTAAGAAAGACAACAGAATCAACGGAGCAGAAAACTCAAGAAGGGATCATACAGTAAGGTCAAGTGAAATAGGGGTTGATAGGAAGGGTGAGGGGAGTAACAAATTAAAACTATTATATATGAATGCATGAAGAATAAGAAATAAGGTGGAAGAGTTTAAGGCTCAGTTGGAAATTGGCAGGTACGATGTTGTGGGGATAGTTCTGGGGATGTGCTATCGAGAGGTCAGACTAATGGGCAGAGGGGGTGGGGTGGCCCCATTGGTGAGGAATGATATTCAGCCCCTTGCGAGGGGGGTATAGAATCAGGAGTTGTAGAGTCAGTCTGGATAGAGCTGAGAAATTGTCAGGGTAGAAAGACTCTAATGGGAGTTAGCTGCAGGCCCCCAAACAGATTGGCCTGTTGCAAAGTTATGTGGGGGATTTTGACATGCCGGTTGTCTGGGAGAATCAGGATGATACTGGACACCAAGAAAGGGAGCTTGTGGAGTGCCTCCAAGGTAGAATCTTAAAACAGCTTGTATTGGAGCCTACCAGGGAGAAGGCAATTCTGGATCTGGTGTTGTGCAACAAACTGGATTTGATCAGGGACCTCAAAGTAAAGGAGCCATTGGGAGATAGTGACCATAATATGATAAGTTTTAATCTGCAATTTGAAAGGGAGAAGGGAGAATCAGAAGTGTCAGTATTGCAGTTGAACTAAGGGAACTATGGAGCTCTTAGGGAGGAGTTCAATGGTTCAATACCCGACCAGGGATGGCAGTGGAACAACAATGGCAGGTATTTCTGGATATAATGCGGGAGGTCCAGGATCATTTCATTCCAAAGAGGAAGAAAGATCCTGACAGGACGCAGGGGCAGCCGTGGCTGATGAGGGAAGTTAAGGACTGGAAAAAAGAAAGAAAAGAAATGTAGCACAGCAAAGATGAATGGGAAGCTGCAGGACCGGGAAACTTTTAAAGAGCCACAGAGGATAACTAAAAAGGCAATAGGCAGACAAAAAAATGAGGTCCAATGGCAAACTGGCCAAAAATATAAAGGAGAATAGTAAAAGCTTTTTTAGGTATGTGAAAAGAAAAAGAAGGTTAAAACTAAAATTGGGCCCTTGAGACAGAAACAGGTGAATTTATTATGGGGAACAAGGAAATAGCAGAAGAGTTGAATAGGTACTTTCGATCTGTCTTCACTGGGAAGACACAAGCAATCTCCCAGGTGTAATAGTGGCTGAAGGACCTGGGGTAATGGATGAACTGAAGGGAATTTATATTCGACAGGAAATGGTGTTGGATAGACTATTAGGTCTGAAGTCTGTTCAGTCCCTGGGACCTGATGGTCTTAAGCAGATGGCTCTAGAAATCATGGATGCATTGGTAACCATTTTCTAATGTTCTATAGATTAGATTACTTACAGTGTGGAAACAGGCTCTTCGGCCCAACAAGTCCACACCGCCCCGCCGAAGCGTAACCCACCCATACCCCTACATCTACATCTACCCCTTACCTAACACTATGGGCAATTTAGCATGGCCAATTCACCTGACCTGCACATCTTTGGACTGTGGGAGGAAACCAGAGCACCTGGAGGAAACCACAGTCAAACTCCACACAGTCAGTCGCCTGAGGCGGGAATTGAACCCGGGTCTCTGGCGCTGTGAGGCAGCAGTGCTAACCACTGTGCCACCGTGCCGCCCACAAGTTCTTGTACATTAGTCAATGAAAGCAAGCATGCAGGTACAGCAAGCAGTGAAGAAAGCGAATAGCATACTGGTCTTCATAACAAGAGGAATTGAGTATTGGAGCAAAGAAGTCCTTCTGCAGCTGTACAGGGCCCTGGTGAGACCACACCTGGAATATTGTGTGCAGTTTTGGTCTCCAAGTTTGAGGAAGGACATTCTGGCTATTGAGGGAGTGCAGTGTAGGTTCACGAGGTCAATTTGTGGAATGGCGGGACTATCATATGTTGAAAAATTGGAGACACTGGGCTTTTATACATGAGTTGAGACAGTTGAGAAGGGATCTGATTGAGAAGTATAAGATTATTAAAGGATTGGACACTCTGGAGGCAGGAAGCAAGTTTCTGCTGATGGGTGTGTACAGATCCAGAGGACACAGTTTAAAAATAAAGAGTAGGCCATTGAGAACAGAGTTGAGGAGAAACTTTTTCACCCAGAGAGTGGTGGATATATGGAATGTTCTGCCCCAGAAGGCAGTGGAGGCCAAGTCGCTGGATACTTTCAAGAAAGAGATGGATAGAGCTCTTAAAGACAGTGGAATCAAGGGTCATGGGGATAAGGCAGGAACAGGATACTGACTGTGGATGATCAGCCATGATCATAATGAATGGTGGTGCTGGCTCGAAGGACCGAATGGCCTACTCCTGCACCTATTGTCTATTGTCTATTGTCTATTGTCTATTGTCTTTTGTAAGTGCGGCTTCCAATTGCTTTCCATTTCAATAAACCACAGTGCTCCCTTGTAATCATTACCCCACAACACTGTGAGCCTTTACCCCCTGCCATGACAGTTGCTGGGTCATTTTATGGGACAAAAGCTAAGCTCAGGGCAGTCCCCTTTATCAATGACACATGTTACATCCTCAAAGAAATTCAATGGACACACACAACAATGTCGACTCTGCCAGATGAACTTCAACTGATCAATGTGACCTGCTGTATGTGGTTGAATAATACCTTCCAGAAGTTTCCCTGTGATATATTAAGCTAACCGGCCTGTGCTTCCTGTTTTCTGTCTCCCTTTTTTAATGCAGGGCTTCCACCCGCTACCTTCCAATACACTGGGTCTGAACCATGAATCACCAGGAACAGCAACAGTTTCAAGAATGGGATAGTAAAGCTCTCTCTTGCTGGTTCACCCCATTCTCCATCAGAGTGGATGATTTCTTTAGGAGCTGACAGATTCTGACTGGTGTATGGCCAAGGTAACGGAAGGGAATCTATCTTGTTGCAGATGGTGGTGGAGAATGGTCTCTCTGTGCACTTTTCACTGTCCTCATGTATTCCTATACGTGAACACACGTGACAATAGAATTTAGTTCTAGTTCTAAACTCAAACCCCAGGGAATCAATTCAGTTAACTAAATAGTTAGAACATCGAACAATACAGCGCAGAACAGGCCCTTCGGCCCTCGATGTTGCACAGACCTGTGAACTATTCTCAGCTCGTCCCCTACACTATCCCATCATCATCCATGTGCTTATCCAAGGATTGTTTAAATCTCCCTAATATGGCTGAGTTAACTCCATTGGCAGGCAGGACATTCCACACCCTTACTACTCTCTGAATCAAGAACCTGCCTCTGACACCTGTCTTAAATCTATCACCCCTCAATTTGTAGTTATGCCCCCTCATACAAGCTGATGACACCATCCTAGGAAAAAGACTTTCACTGTCTACCCTATCTAATCCTCTCATCATCTTGAATGTCTCTTTCAAATCCCCTCTTAGCCTTCTTCTTTCCAATGAGAATAGACTCAAGTCTCTCTGCCTTTCCTCATAAGACCATCCCTCCAGACCAGGCAACATCCTGGTAAATCGCCTCTGCATCTTTTCCAATGCTTCCACATCCTTTCTGAAATATGGCGACCAGAACTCTATGCAATACACACACAAACACACACACAATCCGAAATAAACTGTCTGAACTTTCTGGCAGCCAAAAGCTTGTCTGTCAACATGTTTTGTTCAGATGTGTTTCAGAATTAATCAAGGGGACTTTGACACCAATGGCTGGGTCAGAATTTACTGCCCTTGAGATTATGGCAGTAGCTGCTTTCTTGTGCCACTACAGTCCTGATGATGTGGGAACAATTGGTCAGTGGTGTGGAGGGAATGGGGGGAGAGGGATGTTCCAGGATTGTGACAGAGGGACACCGAAGGAATTGCCCTATTCAAATGGTTATTCTATCTTGGAGAGAGGTAGAGAGACAACTGATGGTGAATTTAACCAAAGTACCACTTCGCCTCTCTACATCTCACACCAGCCATCCAGCCACCTGTGCTAACTTAACCCCTGCGACAGAGGGGGCTGGACGGCTGGTTTGTGATGGAGAGTGACACCAACATCCTATATTGGATTTGGTGCATGGCAACGAACCAGATCAGGTGTCAGATCTCTCGGTGGGAGAGCATTTAGGTGAGAGTGATCACAACTCCCCCAGCTTGACAATACTCATGGAGAGGGATGGGAGCAGATGGTATAAGAGAGCATTTAATTGGGGGAGCCTTCTCGTGTCCCCTCCTGGCTCTTCTTAGCTTTCTCTTTAGATATTTATTGGCTAATTTGTAAATCTCAAGCACCCCAACTGAACCTTCACATCTCATTTTAAGCGTTCTTCTTGTTCTGGACAAGAGACACAACTTCTTTAGTAAACCACGGTTCCCTTCCCTCCCTGCCTGACAGGTACTTACTTATCAAGGACATACAGTAGCTATTCCTTGAACAAGCTCCACATTTCAATTGTGCCCATTCCCTGCAGTTTCCTTCCCATCCTATGCATCTTAACTCTTGCCTAATCGCATCATAATTGCCTTTCCCCCAACTATATCTCTAGCCCTGCAGGATATACTTTTCCATTTCCATCACTGAAGAGAATGTAACCGAATTGTGGTCACTATCACCAAAGTCTGGATTAGTGGTGCTGGAAGAGCACAGCAGTTCAGGCAGCATCCAAGGAGCAGTAAAATCGACGTTTCAGGCAAAAGCCCTTCATCAGGAATACAGGCAGAGAGCCTGAAGGGTGGAGAGATAAGTGAGAGGAGGGTGGGGGTGGGGAGAAAGTAGCAGAGGGTACAATAGGTGATTTGGGGAGGGGATGAAGGTGATAGGTCGGGGGGGAGAGGGTGGAGTGGATAGGTGGAAAAGAAGATAGGCAGGCAGGACAAGTGATGGGGACATTGCTGAGCTGGAAGTTTGGAACTGGGGTAAGGTAGGGGAAGGGGAAATGAGGAAATTGTTGAAGTCCACATTGATGCCCTTGGGTTGAAGTGTTCTGAGGTGGAAGATGAGGTGTTCTTCCTCCAGGCGTCTCGTGGTGAGGGAGCGGCGGTGAAGGAGGCCCAGGACCTCCATGTCCTCGGCAGAGTGGGAGGGGGAGTTGAAATGTTGGGCCACAGGACGGTGTGGTTGATTGGTGTGGGTGTCCCGGAGATGTTCCCTAAAGCGCTCTGCCAGGAGGCGTCCAGTCTCTCCAATGTAGAGGAGACCGCATCGGGAGCAACGGATACAATAAATGATATTGGTGGATGTGCAGGCACCTTTGATGGATGTGGAAGGCTCCTTTAGGGTCTTGGATGGAGGTGTGGGAGGAGGTGTAGGTGCAGGTTTTGCAATTCCTGCGGTGGCAGGAGAAGGTGCCAGGATGGGAGGGTGGGTTGAAGCGGGATGTGGACCTGAACAGACAGTCACGGAGGGAACAATCTTTGCAGAAAGTGGAAAGGGGTGGGGAGGGAAATATATCCCTGGTGGTGTGGTCTTTTTGGAGGTGGCGGAAATGTTGGCGGATGATTTGGTTTATGCGAAGGTTTGTAGGGTGGAAGGTGACCACCAGGGACGTTCTATCCTTGTTACAGTTGGAGGGGTGGGGTCTGAGGGTGGAGGTGCGGGATGTGGACGAGATGCATTGGAGGGCATCTTTAACCACGTGGAAAGGGAAATTGCGGTCTCTAAAGAGGAGGCCATCTGGTGTGTTCTGTGGTGGAACTGGTCCTCCTGGGAGCAGATACGGCGGAGGCGGAGGAATTGGGAATATGGGATGGCATTTTTGCAAGAGGTAGGGTGGGAAGAGGTGTAATCCAGGTAGCTGTGGGAGTTGGTGGGTTTGTAAAAAATGTCGGTATCAAGTCGGTCGTCATTAATGGAGACAGAGAGGTCCAGGAGGGGCAGGGAGGTGTAGAGATGGTCCAGGTAAATTTAAGGTCAGGGTGGAATGTGTTGGTGAAGTTGATGAATTGCTCAACTTCCTCGCGAGAGCACGAGGTGGTGCCAATGCAGTCATCAATGTAGCGGAGGAAGAAGTGGGGAGTGGTGCCGGTGTAATTACGGAAGATCAACTGTTCTACCTAGCCAACAAAGAGACAGGCATAGCTGGGGCCCATACGTGTACCCATGGCTACGCCTTTGGTCTGGAGGAAGTGGGAGTATTCAAAGGAGAAATTGTTAAGGGTGAGGACCAGTTCAGCCAAACGAATGAGAGTGTCAGTGGAATGGTAGTGTTGGGGACGTCAGGAGAGGAAGAAACAGAGGGCTTGGAGGCCCTGGTCATGGCGGATGGAGGTGTAGAGGGATTGGATATCCATGGTGAAGATGAGGCGTTGGGGGCCAGGGAAATGGAAGTCTTGGAGGAGGTGGAGGGTGTGGGTGGTGTCTTGAACGTATGTGGGGAGTTCCTGGACTAGGGGGGATAGGACAGTGTCGAGGTAAGTAGAAATGAGTTCATTGGGGCAGGAGCATGCTGAGACAATGGTTCAGCCAGGGTGGTCAGGCTTGTGGATCTTGGGAAGGAGGTAGAACCAGGCAGTGCGGGGTTCCCGGACTATGAGGTTGGAAGCTGTGGGTGTGAGATCTCCTGAGGTGATGAGGTTCTGTATGGTCTGGGAGATGATGGTTTGGTGATGGGGGGTGGGGTCATGGTCGGGGGGGCAGGAGGAGGAGGTGTCTTCAAGTTGGCTTCAGCGGTGTAGAGGTCAATGAGCCAGACTACCACTGCACCCCCTTTATCCTCTGGCTGAATGGTGAGGTCGGGATCAGAGCGGAGGGAGTGGAGGGCTGCGCGTTGTGAGGGTGAGAGGTTGGAGTGGGGGAGGAGGGTAGACAGGTTGAGGCGGTTAATGTCTCGACGCCAGTCGGAAATGAATAGGTCGAGGGTGGGTAATAGGCCAGCGCAGGGTGTCCGGGTGGATGCAGTGTGTTGGAGGTGGGCGAAGGGGTCGTCGGAAGGTGGGCAGGAGTCCGACTGTAAAAGTAAGCTCAGAGGTGGAGGCCGCGGAAGAAGTGTTCGACGTCACGGCGTGTATTAAATTCATTGACGTGTCTGTGGAGGGAGATGAAGGTGAGTCCTTTGCTGAGGACTGATCGTTCTTCCTCAGTGAGGGGGAGGTCTGGGGGGATGGTGAAAACTCGGCAGGTCTGGGAGCTGGGATCTGGTGTGGGTGTAGAGCTGGGAGTGGGGGCGGATCCTGTAACTGGAGTGGGTGTGGTGTTGGGGGTAATGGCGGTAGAGTCATGAGCAGGGGTGGTGTTCCCCTCGGGGTTCTGGGGGGTGGGGATGGTGACAGTAGGATCTGTGGGGGCAGGGCGTGTCAGCAGAATGCAGGTGAGTGGTGTTGGTGGGGGTGGAAGTGGTGGTGACCATGGCAGTGGGGGGGGGGGGGGTGGAGGGGGTGGAAGTCACTGAGCCTCCAACCTCTCACCCTCACAAAATGCTGCCCTCCACTCCCTCTGCTCCAATCCCAACCTCACCATCAAGCCAGCGGATAAAGGGGGTGCAGTGGTAGCCTGGCGCACTGACCTCAACACCACTGAAGCCAAACGCCAACTTGAGGACCTTTTGAGCCAATAATGTATCCAAGTGGCTGGTTTTCCTAGAATTCCATGAAATCTAACCTTGCTAACCAGTCCACCATGAGGAACCTTGTTGAACGCCTTACTGAAGTTCATGTAGATCACACCCACTACTCTGCCCTCATCAATCTTCTTCATAAGCACAAAGTCATGCTGACTATCCCTATACAATCCTTGTCTTTTCAAATATATTCCCTCCAACAACCTGCCCACCATCGATGTCAGGCTCACCGGTCTATAGTTCCCTGGCTTTTCCTTACCGTCTTTCTTAAATAGTGCCACTACATAGCCAACCCTCAGTCTTCCAGCACTTCACCTGTGACTATCAATGACACAAATATCTCAGCACGGGGCCCAGCATCACTTCCCAGGTTTCCCACAGAGTTCTAGGGTACACCTGATCACGTCCTGGGCATTTATCCACTTTTATGCATTTTAAGTCCAGCTCCTCCTCCTCTGTAATACGAGCATTTTTAAGATGTCACTATTTCTTTCCCCACGTTGTATTACCTTTACGTCCTCCTCCACAGTAAACATTGATGCAAAATCTTCATTTAGTACCTCCCCAATCTCCTGTGGTTTTAAACATAGGCTGCCTTGTTGATCTTTGAGGGGCCCTTTTCTCTCCCCAGTTACCCTTTTGTCCTTAATGTATTTATAAAATCCCTTTGGATTCTCCCTAACCTTATTTGCCAGTGTTACCTCATGTCCCCTTTCGGCCCTCCTGATTTCCCTTTTAAGTCTACTCCTACTGCATCTATGCTCTTCTCATGGTTCACTCGCTCTCTGCTGTCTGTAACTGGCATATGCTTCCTTCTTTTCCTTAATCAAAACCTCAATTTCTCCCGTCATCCAGCATTCCCTACACCTACCAGCCTTGCCTTTCAGCCTAAAAGGAACACATTCTCTCTGGACTATCAATATCTCATGTTTGAAGGCTTCACATTGTCCAGCCCTGTGTAGCTTTGAGTGTGAGTTTAGAGATACAGACTCGATGGAGTGAAGGGCCATCTCTGTCCTGGATGATGCCATCATTCTATGGTTTTGAACTGAAGGGTCTGAGTATTTTTGTCTTTGTTTTGAGAAAATGTAACAGAGTGGAAGTTCCAGCTGTTGGTGAATCAGCTTCAGGTTCTGTATTAGAGTGCTCATTCACAGAGAGAATTTTCTGAAATCAGTTGTACAACAAGGAAAGCAGTGGGATAACAGTGAGCAGTACAACCGCTCTCAAAAAGCTGTATAACGAATGAATGAATAACCTCAGCACAATGACAGTCATCACTGAAAAGAAAATCAAAAGGTATTTCGATATTTATGGGATTGATAGAGAGTGAAATATTGCAAGTATTGTTGCTTGAAATCAAATGGAAATGAATGTTTGAGACCTAACAGGATCCGATTAATCCAGTCTTTGGGTTATTCAAATCGAGACGCAAATCTCAATGCTATCACATCATTAAAATAAACCTGCTGTTGTAACTTGTTTATTCAAAATGATATTAAAAAGTTTGAAGATGTAATCACTGTTTCCCAGTGGAGATACCACACAATATAAAACAAAGTCTCTGGAACTGTGTCAGCTCCATCTCCGAGAGAATTCTCCAATTCCGACAGATTGCCAGCAGCAGGAAGGGAAAGGTTGTGTCACAAACAACGAAATGCATCTTCTCAGGGAAAGGATCGAGAGAGTGTACGAGACCATTCTGGCTGTTGTTGGTGTTCCTGGTAAGTTTTGTAACAACTTAACTTATATAAACCTCTGCATTGAATCATCCCCATTTCTCCCGACAGCTAATAGGTATATTCCCATTTAGCAAAGCAAATACTGAAGCCAGTTGATAGAGTCCTCACTTACTGAGTTAAAGTGAATAGTTTGTAGTTCGGAGGCTCCTCGGTAATGTTTGTTTCCCCATACTGTGCAGAGTGGGTTTACATTAAGGCCACAGTGTTTAAGAAGACTTTAACAAGACTACCTCTCTCTGTGGTAGTTCACAGCCTGATATGGGTTTTGTAACAACCCACCTCTCAGTAACACCTGGTGTTTCCCATTCTTTGATGGAAAAGGGATTGTGTCGGTGGATCTTGCTCAGGCAGCTCACTTCAAATGGGAGCCCAGATACAGCAGGGCAATGGGTGGGTTCAGCAGGTCATTGGGGATTAGGAAACAATGGTGTTTGCAGATAGAGTGCTGTGCTAGAAAAGGCACAGCAGGACAGGCAGCATCCGAGGAGCAGTAGGAATCAACTGCCGTCGAGCCATATACGACACCTTGGGTATATGACCATGTTTCTATGAGTAATCTGCTGCTCATGTTCTTCCCTATGTCCTTTAAAAGAGCAAATGATTCGTTGAGAGAGATTCTTTAAACTTCATATAACATGGAACAACAATTACCTTTGTGTCATTACTTACAATCTGGGCTCAGGCACAGAGAATGTTTCATTAATAACTTCAAATCTATTTTTCCTTTCTCTTACAGTTAGTTTTGTGGTGATTGTAATCTTAGCTTGGGGCAAATTTGGTCTTTCTACGTGCAGCACTCGCTATCTTGTGGCCATGACAACGTCAGATCTACTGTTTACTGTTTTTTACATCATGCTTCACCGATTTCGACAGTATTATTATCCACTGAGTTTCCTGTAAATGACTCCTGTTTGTGGTGTTATCTATGCCCTCAACCGCTTGAGCATTGATTGTTCTGCGTGGTTCACCATTGCTTTTACCTTTGATTGATTTGTTGACATTTGTTTACATGAGATGAAAACTAAGTATTGCACAGGGAAAACTGCAACCAGGGTTCTAGCAACAATCTGCACCTTCTTTTGGTTAAAAAACATTCCTAACTCCTTTGTGTATTACGCTGGAAAGATGATCAACAATGTTCCATGGTACTGTTATATCAGGTCTGGTTATTATAATGACCCTCGGTGGATAGGTTTTAGATAATTTGAGACTTTTTTAACACCAATGTTCCCAATCACTTTTATTCTCTTTTTCAACATTCTGACTGTCAGACATATCTTCGAGGCCGTTAAGGTGCGGAAGGAACTGAGAGGTCAGAGAAAAACAGAGAATGATCCAGAGGTAGAGAGCAGGAAGCATTCTGTGATTTTACTCTTTGCCATATCTGCCAGCTTCATACTTCTCTGGTTGTTGCATATTTTATATTTCTTTAATGTTGGTTATTCCTTGGATTCTGTTGCTTTTGGTCTCTTTGCTCAGATTGGATATATGCTGAGGAACTTCAGTTGCTGCACAAATGCCCTTATTTATGTGGTGACACAGAAACATTTCAGAGACCAGTTAAAGTATGCCATGACATATCCAGTGAGAACAATAATTCAATTGGTGAATCAATCCAAGTAACTGAGAGTCAACATTAGGTGCAGCAGAGAATGGAACGAGGAGTCCACGTGAGGAATGGACTGAAAGGAGAAGGAGGAGCAGCAACATGATAACACTCCTTTCCTTATGGACAAGGAATGACTCCATCTGAGCTCGGACCAACTGATCTGGTAAATATCACCTCTTTAATGTGGCCATATCTTTCCTTATCACCTGTTTGTATCTCTCTGATTTTTCCTCTTTTCTCTCTCTTAGTCTTTCATTTTGTCTCTATCTCTCACTCTCTGTATCACTCTGCGTCTCTCTCTCCTTCTCAACCTTTCTCTCTCACACTATCTTTCTTTCTCTCTCTTTCTCTTACTGACAGCCTCTTACTTTGTATTTTTCTCTCCTGCCTCTTCTTTCTACCTTTATCTATGTTCTTTCTCACTCTTTTGCTCTTTCTTCTTCTCTCATTTTCCCTCTATCTTTCCTTCTCTTCCTTTTCTTCCCTATTTCTGTCTTTCAATCCTGAAACAGCACCCTTCCCTTCAATTTTGGACACTCTCCCCCTCCTACAGCACATTTAGCCCCTGTCCCCCTCTATGACCCCTGTCCATTTGCCCTTCCCTGTGCTGCTTCATCTCCCCTGAATTGCCCCTCTGTAGTTTCTCTGTTTCACACCTACTGCATATAAAAGCCCCTCAGTATCTCCATCCATCAACAATACCCTTCCCCCCTGCTGTGTCCCAGGTCCTGGTCTGGAAGACAAAGTGAGCGTGTGAAGAGACTAACGTGTCTTTTGACTGCATACCATAATGTCATGGAATCATACACTCATGCAGCACGGAGACAGACCCTTCGGACCAACCAGGCCACACCGACCATGTTCCAAAACTAAACTATTCCCACCTGCCTGCACTTGGCCCATATCCCTCCAAACCTTTCCTATTCATGAACTTATCCAAATGTATTTTAAACACTATAACTGTACTTGCATCCACCACTCCCTCTGGTAGTGCATTCCACACACGAACTACTAAAAATGCTGCCCCTCATGTCCTTTTTCAATCTTTCTCCTCTCACCTTAAAAATATACCCCGCAGGTTTGAATTCCCTCACCCGAGGGAAAAGACCCCTGTCATTCACCTTATCTCTGCCCCTCAGAATTTTATAAACTTCAATAAGTTCACCCCTCACCCTCCAATGCAACAGCCCATTGTGATATCTCAAACTGATGTGCAGCTCTGGGGAATTGGCCATGTTAAATTGTCCATAGTGTTCGGTACATTAGTCAGAAATGGGTCTGGGTGTGTTACTCTTCAGAGGGTCAGTATGGACTTGCTGGGCCGAAGGGCCTGTTTCCATACTGTAGGGAGTCTAATAGAGGGAATCTAACCCTCCATTCATGGCAACATCTTGGTAAATCTTTACTGAACCCTCTCCAGTTTAATAATATCCTTCCTATAACAGGGTGATGAGAATTGCACACATTAATCCAGAAGAGGCCTCATCACTGTCCTGTACAAGTTCAATATGATGTCAGAACTCCTATACTCAAAGGTCTGAGCAATGAAGGCAAGCATGCTAAACACCTTCTTAACTACCCTGTCTAACTGAGGCAAATTTCAAAGGATTATGTCCCTGAACCCTGAGGTCTCTTTCTGCTCTCCAACACTACCCAGGGCCCTACCGTTAAGTCCTGACCTTGTTTGTATTACCACAATGCAATACCTCACGTTTATCCAAATTAAACTCCATCTGCCACTCCTCAGCCCATTGACCCAATTGATCAAGATCTCTTTGTAATCTTGGGTCACATTCTTCACTGTCTATTTTGATGTCATCCACAAACTTACTAAACATGTCTCCTACATTCTCACCTAAATCCTTTGTATAAATGACTACCAGAAGTGGAGCCAGTCCCGCTCCCTGTGGGACACCGTTGGTCACAGGCCTTCAGTCTGAAAAACAATGATCCTTCATCACCTGCTGTCTTCTACCACCAAGCCAATTACATCCAATTGGCAAGCCCACCCTGAATCCCATGTGATCTAACTTTACTAACCTGTCTCCCACGCAGAACCTTGTCAAAGGCTTTATTAAAGGCCAAGCAAACAACACCTCCCACTCTGTCCTCATCAATCATTTTGGTTACTTCTAAAAACAAACCCAATCAAGTATTCATGATTTGGAGAAGCCGGTGTTGGACTGGGATGTACAAAGTTAAAAATCACACCACACCAGGTTATAGTCCAACAGGTTTAATTGGAAGCACACTAGCTTTCGGAGTGACCTCCTTCATCAGGAGACAATCACCTGATGAAGGAGCATCGCTCCGAAAGCTAGTGTGCTTCCAATTAAACCTGTTGGACTATAACCTGGTGTTGTGTGATTTTTAACCAATCAAGTATGTGAGACATGACTTTCCTCCCACTAAACTATACTGACTATCTCTAATCAATCCTTTCCTCTCCACACTGTGTAAATCCTGCCTTTCAGGATCATCTCTAAAAACGTATCCACCACCGAAGTCAGACTCACAGGTCAATAGTTCCCAGCCTTCTCCTCACAGCCCTTCTTAAACATACTAACCACACCCCAGTCCTCCAGTTCTTCATATGTGTTTTTAGATGATACAAATATTTCTGGTCAGGCCCCTGCAATCTTCTCTCTAACTTCCCACAACGTCCTGGGACACACTTGATCAGGTCCTGGAGGTTTATATATCTTTATGTTTTTTAGGATCTTCAGCACTTCCTCTTCTATTTTCTGTGAACTATTCTCAAAACATTAATATTTATATCCCTGATTTCTCCAGCCTCCAGTTCTTTCTCAACAGTCAAAACTGATTCGAAATACTCATTGAGATCACTCCCATCTCTTGAGATTCAACACAAAGACAACCTCGTTGGTCTTTAAGGGATCTTATTCTCTCTCCAGTTGTTCTCTCACTCTTAATATAGTCACAGAATCTTTGGATTATCTTTACCTTACCTACCAAGACTAACCCCTGTCCCCTCGTTGCCTTCCTCATTTCCTTCTGAGAATATCCCTACACTCTTTATACTCTTCAAGACATTCAGTTGATCCCAATTGTTTCTCTAATAGATGATCATTTTTTATTCTTGACTTGAACTTCAACATCTTTATTCATCCATTGTTCTCTAATCTTACCAGCCTTGCCTTTCACCCTAACAGGAACAGAATGTTTTTGAACTCTTGTTGTCACACTTTGGAAGACCTCCCACTTGTCAGTCATCCTTTTCCCAGCGATTAGTCTACTCCAATCAACGTTTGAAAGATCTTGTTTCATATCCTGAAAATTTGCGTATTCCAATTCGGAACTTTAACTTTTATGGAAGACTTATCCTTTTACATAACTATTTTAAAATTATTCACATTATGATCATTGGTCCAGAAGTATTCCCTGACTAACAGGTGGAAGAGGGTACTATAGATGCTGGAGATTAGAGTCAAGATTAAAGTGGTGCTGGAAAAGCACAGCAGATCAGGCAGCATCCGAGGAGCAGGAAAATCAATGCTTCAGGCAAAATCCTTCATTAGGAATTTCGGGCAAAAGCTCTTCATCAGAAGGGCTTTTGCCCGAAATTCCTGATGAAGAGCTTTTGCCCGAAGCATTGATTTTCCTGCTCCTCGGATGCTGCCTGATCTGCTGTGCTTTTCCAGCACCACTCTAATCTTCCCTGACTAACACATCAGTCACTTGCCCTGCCTTATTTCCCAAGAGAAGTTCAAGTTTTGATCTGTCTCTAGTGGGAACATTTATATACTGATAAAGAAAATTTTCTTGCAATTGAACAAATTCTTCACCATCAAATCCTTTAACACCATGGCAGTCTGAGTTAATGTTTGGAAAATTAAAATCCCCTGTTATTGCAACCTTATTATTGTTACATACATTTGAGATCTCTCGACATATTTGCTTCTCAATTGCCCTCTGACTATTGGGGCATTGATAGCGAAATCCCATCAAGGTGATCATCTCTTTCTTATTTCTAATTTGAACCCATATATTTTCACTAAATGATCCCTCAGAAATACCTTCTCTAATTACAGGAGTAATATTTTCCTGAATCAAAAATGCCAGCCCTTCTCCCACCTTGCCTCTTTCTGTCCTTCCTGTACCATCTAAAACCCAGAACACTGAGCTGCCAGTCTTTTCCAGTCCTCAGCCATGTTTCTGTAATAGCAATGACATCTCAGGCCCATGTTCCCTTACATGCCCTGAGTTCATCAGCCTTATCCATGAGACCTCTTGTATTGAAATAAATGCAGTTTAAGTGTTCAGTGTCCCTTTGTTCTCTGACTTGTTCTTGACTGCCATTTCTAAAGAACATGCTGTTTTCTGATTCAGAATCATTGTCATCTTTCTTTCTATTTTCACTGTTGTTTAGAATGCCCTGCCCCACCCCTCTCAAATCTTACAATCTCCTGAAATAGAACGAGCAAATCTCCCCACCAGGATATTGGTCTAGTTCAGGTGAAACCCATCCTTTTAAACAGGTCTTTTCTGTCCCAGAAGAGATCCCAATGCTCCAAGAAAGTGACTCCCTGCACAGTGCAGCACCTCGTCAACCATTGAGTTATCTGCCCTGTCCTTTTATTCCTTCCCTCATTCGAACTTGGCACCAGAAGTAAACCAGAGAATACTTTTTAAATTTTTTTTTAACCTTCTACCAAACCAGTTATACTCACTGATTAGATTAGATTCCCTCCAGAGTGGAAACAGGCCCTTCGGCCCAACAAGTCCATACTGACCCTCCAAAGAGTAACCCACCCAGACCCATTTTGCTCTGACTAATGCACCTAACATTATGGGCAATTTAGCATGGCCAATTTACCTGACCTGCACATCTTTGGACTGTGGGAGGAGACCGGAGCATCCGGAGGAAACCCACGCAGACACAGGGAGAACGTGCAAACTCCACACAGTCAGTCACCCGAAGCTGGAATCAAACCTGGTACCCTGGTGCTGTGAGGCAGCAGTGCTAACCCCTGAGCCACCGTGCTGCCCCCATGCCACTCTGTAACCCCTTAACTCTATCTCGAACTATGTCATTCCTATCAATGTGTACAACAACTTCCGGTTTCTCACTCATCCACTTGACAATCTGCTTCAAACATTTTGAGACATCCTTCACCCTGGCAGTGGGAAAGCAATGTACTATCCAGGATTTACACTCACTCCCGCAGAATCTCCTGCCTGTGCCCCTCACAGGAGAATTCCTGAAAACAATTATTCTTTTAAATCTTGACAAACAAATTGAATATGGTGCCCAAGATCTGATGACCATTTCTATTTTTCTCATTCAACAATATTCAAAATGGAATATCTGTCTGAGAGAGGAATAGCCACAGGAGACTTCGAAACCACCTTCAAACCCTTCCTGATGTTATCTATCTGAATGATCTTGCTGTGTAATCACTTCACTAAGTCTATTTGTCATCACACTCAATATTTCTTACAGGCCATCAGTAACATTAATCCGAAAAAGAAGAAACTCTCAATAGCACATTAATTGTTAAATTAAACTACTTTTCCTTACCCACAGATTTAATATGAAGCATAGAAAGAAAAATTAGCAATATAAATATTAAAAAGAAATCAAACACTTAACTGAAAAAAAAGAGAAAACAATTCCTGCTCAAATAATCCAACATTCAGCTTTCACTGTCCGGATACAAAATCCTCTCCCGAGCCGTCCCTTCACAGGCCTCTCTACAAGCTCCGTGTATAAACAATCTGTCCTTCTTCATGTACTTTTTTAACTTGATTATTTTTTCTCAAAACTCACCTATCACTCACCGCAGGTTCACCAGTCTATAGTTCCCTGGCTTTTCCTTACCACCTTCTTAAATAATGGCACCATGTTCGGAAGGGATCTTTCCCCTTTCTCCTTCCTGGGCCTCTCTATCTCCATTTCCGGCGACAGACTTAACACGGACATCTACCTCAAACCCACAGACTCCCAAAGCTACCTGGATTACACCTCCTCCCACCCCCACTTCCCTGCTCCCCAGTTCCTCCGCCTCTGCCGCATTTGCTCCCAGGTGGACCAATTCCACCATTGAGCATCCCAGGTGGCCTCCTTCTTCAATGACCACAGTTTCCCCTCCCAAGTGGTTGACAATGCCCTCCAATGCATCTCCTCCACTTCCTGCACCTCTGCCCTTGAACCCCATCTCTGCAATCACACCAAGGACAGAACCCCCATGTTCTCACCTTCTACTCCAACATCCTCCGTGTACAACGCATCATCCTCTGCCATTACTGCCTCCTACAAACAGACCCCACTACCAGGGATATATTTCCCTCCCCACCCCTATCTTCGTTCCGCAGAGACCATTCCCTCCGTGACTCCCTTGTCAGATCCACACCCCCCACCAACATACCCTCCCCTTCTGGCACCTTCCCTGGCCACTGCAAGAAGTGCAAAACCTGCACTCACACTTCCCCCCTCACCTACGTCCTCGGCCCCCAAGGATCCTTCCAAATCCAGCCGAGATTTACCTGTACTTCCACACACATCATCCATTGTGTCCATTGCTCTCGGTGTGGTCTCCTCTATATTAGGGAGACAGGGCACCTAGTTGTGGAATATTGCAGAGAACACCTCTGGGATACATGCACTAAACAGTGCCCCCACTCTGTGGCTGAACACTTTAACTCCCCTCCCACTCTGCCAAGGATATGCAAGCCATGGGCCTGCTCCACTGTGAAACTAGAGCCAAATTATACCTGGAGGAAGAACGCCTCATCTTCCACCTTGGGACCCTCCAACCACATCGATCAATGTACATTTTACCAGTTTCTTCATTTGCCCTCCCCCACCTTCTCCCAGATCATCTCCAACAACAGAGAATCAAACCATCATCCTTTGATGTTCAATGGGGTTACCATTGCTGAATCCTCTACTGTCAACATCTTGGGGTTACCATTAGACCAGAAACTGAATTGTACCAGTGATATAAATACAGTAACAACAGAGCAGGTCAGAGGCTCGGAATACTGCAGTGAATGACTCACCTCCTGATCCCCCACAGACCGTCCACCATCTACAATACACCAGTCAGGATTATGATGGAATACTCCCCACAGGCCTGGACGGGGGCAGCTCCAACAGTATTTCAGAAGCTTGGCACCAGCCGTGATAAAAGACCCCACTTGATTGCCACGACATCCACAAACATCCATGTTATTTTCCCCACTGACCCACAGGAGCAGCAATGTGCACCAGCGACAAGGTGCCCTGCAGAAATTCACAGAAGCTCCTTAGACAGCACTTTCCAAACCCACAGTACATTCTCAACAACCACTAGGGATGAGCAATAATTGCCGGCCCAACCAGCGATGCCCAGGAATGGATTAGAGTTCATTTAAAATGTTACCCAATCACAACCAATGGTGGGCACTGGGTTTTAGGTTTTGTGAGTGTAAGCTGGTTGGGTCCAGGCAGTAACCTGTTTGTTGTGAAGACCTGAAGAGAAATGCTGTCTGGAACAATCTGTCAGTCTTTCAGAGGCATGGCCTACATACATAGTACCACACAGACACTGACATTCATATACCAGATTACTCACACGGGAGAGAGGTGGAAGCAATTTAAAATATATTTGTATCTGGACTGAAGAATATTTGGAAACACAGTTAAAAATATTATCATGAAAATAATTTGGTAAGGAAGTTAGTATCCAAATTGGATATTTTCAAAGTGCTTGAACTTCATGATAATTTGATCTGGGTGTGATAACCAGGCACGTTTGTGCACTTTGTGTTCAACAGATTTCAGTCTGAAAGTTAAACCAAACAAATGGGTGGACTTGTGTTTATTGGACAATTAAAGTGGACACCGTTAGTATTGAAGAACAATCATTGGACACGAAAGGTTAACTCTGATTTCTCTTCACAGATGCTGCTGAGCTTTTCCAGCAAGTATTGCTTTTGTTTCTGATTTAAAACATCTGCTGACATGTGATGGATATGGTTAATGAGGGATTCAATGTGAGACCCCACGTGCTGCAGTATTCCATCACCTTTGTAACACCTTCATAGAACATAGAACATAGAACATAGAACATAGAACATAGAACAGTACAGCACAGAACAGGCCCTTCAGCCCACCATGTTGTGCCGACCATTGATCCTCACGTCAGGTAAACCTAATGTACAAACCCCCAAATTAAGGATCTGGTCCATGGGGCAGAATGACAGAGCCTGACTTGGTCAGTGCATTGAGTGTCGGAGTGTGGCTGTACATGACATTGATTAAACCACTTTTGAAATACTACATTCAGTTCTGGTCTCCCTGCTATAGGAAAGATGTTGTTAAAGTTAAAATGTTGCAGAAAAGACTTATAAGGATGTTACTGAGGCTCAAGGGTTTAAGGTATCGGAGGCTGAGGGGTGACCTCATAGAGGTTTGTAAGATCATCAAGGGCATGGAGAGGGTGAATAGCCAAGGTCTTTTCTCCAGGGAAGAGGAGTTCAAAACTAGAGCACATCAGTTTCAGTTGAGAGGGGAAAATTTAAGAGGTCGTAAGTAGCAACTTTTCTTGTACAGAAGTTGGTGCGTGCATGGGATGAGCTGCCAGAGGAAGTGGTGGAGGCTGGTACAATGACAGCATTTGCAAAGGTATCTGGATGGGTCTAGGAATAGGAAGGGTTTAGAGGGACATGGGCCAAATGCTGGCAAATAGGACTAAATCTGTTCACAGTGAATGGGTTGAATGAAAGGGTCAGTTTCTGTGCTGTACAAGTCTATGACAATTTAACCCTATGTCATCAGCACAGAGAAAACCGGGAGACCTGGTTTTAGCAGATCATTGGTCTAAATGTTGAACAGTGTTTCGATCAGCTCTGTGCCAATGCTTCGTTCACCTGCTCCATGCACTTCCGAGCTTTAATAGAGACATAGTGTCATGGAGATGTACAGCACGGAAACAGACCCTTCGGATCAACCCATCCATACTGACCAGATATCCGCAATTAATCTAGTCCCATTCTCCAGCACTTAGCCCACATCCCTCTCAACCCTTCCTATTAATATACCCATCGAGATGCCTTTTCAATGTTATAATTGTGCCCGCTTTTACCACTTACTCTGGAAGCTCATTCCATACACACATCACTCTCTGCAAGAAGAAAACTGCCCCTTCGGCCCCTTTTAAATCTTTCCCCTCCAAACTTAACCTCTGACCTCTACCTTTTGACTCCTCTCGCCTGGGAAATAGACATTGGCTACTTACCCTATCCCTGCCCCTCATAATTTTATAAATCTCTATCCGGTCACCCCACAGCCTCCAACACTCCAGGGAAAATAGGTCCAGCCTATTCAGCCTCTCCCAATAGCTCAGTCCCTTCAACCCTGGCAACATTCTTGAAAACCTTTTCTGAACCCTTTCAAGTTTCACAACGTCCTTCCGATAGGGGGGAGAGCAGAATTGAATGCAGTCTTCCAATAGTGGGCTAACCAATGTCTTTCACAGAAACAACATGGCCTCCCAACTCCTATACTCAATGCACTGACCAAGAAAAGCAAGAGAGTGAGACCCAGTTGTGCAGAGGAGAGAGAGAAAAGAAGTGGGAGTGTCAGGGAGAGAGAGAGTGGGACTCAGTAATGTGAGGGAGAGAGAGAGAGTGGGAGCAGGCAGTGTGAGGGAGAGAGAGAGTGGGAGCAGGCAGTGTGAGGGAGAGAGAGAGAGTGGGAGCAGGCAGTGTGAGGGAGAGAGAGAGTGGGAGCAGGCAGTGTGAGGGAGAGAGAGAGAGTGGGAGCAGGCAGTGTGAGGGAGAGAGAGAGAGTGGGAGCAGGCAGTGTGAGGGAGAGAGAGAGTGGGAGCAGGCAGTGTGAGGGAGAGAGAGAGTGGGACTCAGTAATGTGAGGGAGAGAGAGAGAGTGGGAGCAGGCAGTGTGAGGGAGAGAGAGAGTGGGAGCAGGCAGTGTGAGGGAGAGAGAGAGTGGGAGAGGGCAGCGTGAGGGAGAGGGAGAATGGGACCGGCAGTGTGAGGGAGAGAGAGAGAGTAGGAGCGGGCAGTGTGAGGGAGAGAGAGAGGGAGCGGGCCGTGTGAGGGAGAGAGAGAGAGGGAGTGGGCAGAGTGAGAGAGAGAGAGAGTGGGGACCGGCAGTGTGAGGGAGAGAGAGAGAGAGTGGGGGCCAGCAGTGTGAGGGAGAGAGTGAGCAAGTTTTCCAAGATTGTGGAACAGGCACATTCGGCCCATCTGGTCCAGGTTGGCCATATCCCTTTTCCTTCTCTCTCCTTCTAGTATATGTTTTCCTTCCCTTCTGGAGTTCTGTCGAGAGGCAGCAGTGGTGATGCATTGTGGGAAGTGTGCCAGTGGCCATGGGTCCTGAGTGTTGTCGGATGACCATCTGGGGTGTAGATGTGGTCCCGAGCCTAACATGGTCAGAGCAAGCCCAAAGTGTCGATGGGGGAGATACCCCCACCCCTACCTCCAGCATCTGCAGCATCGAGAGCAGGGAGATGAAGGTTTCCCAAACAGCGGGCCCAAGCAAAGGGGATCGAGCCTTCACGGGGAGTGCACTTCAGAAACCCTAGGCAATCTTTACTGTTATTACTTTATTGTTCCACTTAACATGACGAAGGACTTTATTTCATTTAAAGTTAAATAACATTTAACTTTATTTCTTGATTTTTCTACTTCTAATAAGAAACACAGTCATGCTTTCCCTCTAACTTAGACTTTGTGCTACTACGTGTACCATGTTTGATGACATTGTACACATATCACTGTACTCTTGCACTTGAGAGCATGTAATAATAAAGTTTACATCTGAATATAAATACCAAACACCTTCTTCACTCCCCTGTCTACCTTTAACTCCACTATGAAACATCTATGAACCAGCACTCCAAGGTCTCTTTGTTTAGTAACACTCCCCAGGACCTTACCGTTAAGTGCATATGTCCCACCCTAAGTTGCCTTTCCAAAATGCAGCACCTCACATTTATCTAAATTAAACTCCATCTACCATTCCTCAGCCCAGTAACCCATCTAAGGTCCCGTGGTACTCTGTGGGAATTTTTGCTGTCCACTACATATCCAATTTTGGTGTCGTCTGCAAAACTACTGACTCGACCTCCAATGTTCACGTTCAAATTGTTTATATGAATGACAAAAAGCGATGACCCAGCATCGATCACCGTGTCCCACTGTTGGTCACAGGTCTCCAGTCTGGAAAGCAACCTCCATCTCCACCCTCTGCCTCCTTCCTTCTATCTCCAAATGGCTCGTTCTCCTTGTGGTCCATGTGACCTCATCTTGCTCACCAATCTATCATGTCGAACTTTATTGAATGCCTTACTGAAGTACATATCGATCACTTTCACCACACTGCCTTCATCAATCCTGATTTGGAGATGCCGGTGTTGGACTGGGGTGAACAACGTTAAAAATCACACAGCACCAGGTGATAGTCCAACAGGTTTATTTGGAAGCACTCGCTTTTGGAGCGCTGCTCCTTCATCAGGTGGTTATGGAATATAAGACCATAAGACACAGAATTTATTGCAAAAGTTTACAGTGTGATGCAACTGAAATTATATATTGAAAAAGACCTGGATTGTTTGTTATGTTTCTCATCTTTTAGAATGACCATGTTGTTTTCACTTGTTTCATATGAAAATCCCCCCAGCACTTTTTTTTAAAGTTACATTCTCAAGTGAACTTTATCAGTAGATGTCATGTCAGCTCAGGTAATGTATTGAAGGTGTGAGGTACCCTGTGGGAGGCTGTCTGTGCCCCGATGCTCAGACTGATTCTTTTTCTGAAAAAAAAGGATTTTCAGAATCTCACATGGATTTTGAGCAAAATAAAATGTAATTCTGCAAGTACAAATTGCCCCGACAAACTTGTGTGTGTGTGTGTGTGTGTGGGTGTGTGTGTATACACATGTATGTGTGTGCGTGGTGGGAGGGAGGGGGTGTTTGAGTGTCTGTGAGAGAGTGTGCGCGTATGTGTGAGTGTGAGTGTTAAAGCTGTGTAAGTCTATGAGAGGGTGCGTGTGTGTGTGAGTGTGGGTTGTATGTATGAGCATATGAGAGAGAGCTTGTGTGTGAGAGAGGGTCTGCGTGAGTGTATGGGTCTATAGGAGTGTGTGTGTTTGTGAGAGAGTGTGTGGAGTGCAGTGGGGTCACCTGGAGTGTGACATGACCCCAAAGTCTCAGCTGAGGCCATCCCCATGAGTACCAAACTTGGCTACCAGCCTCTGCTCACCCACTTTGTGTTGTAGCCTGTCCCGAAGTCCAACTTGGAGGATGGTCACCCAAAGGTCTGAGGGTCAAATGTCCTGGACCGCTGAAGTGTTCTCCGACTGGGAAGGAAGGAACACTCCTGTCTGTTGATTGTTGTGTGGTGTCTATTCATCCATTGCTATAGCCTCTGCTCGGTCTTGCCAATGTACCATGCCTCGGGGCATCTTTGCCTGCAGCGGAGGAGATAGACCACGTTGGCCGAGTCACATGATTACCTGCCATGTACCTGGTGGGTGGTGTCCCACAGGTAATGGTGGTATCCGTTTCAACACTCTGATACGTCTTACAGCGTTCACTGTGACAAGATTGTATGGTGTTGTCCTGAAAGTCGGGCAGTTTGCTGCAAACAATGATTTGTTTGAGGTTTGATGGTTGTTTAAAGGTGAGAAGTGGAGGTGAAGGGAAGGTCTTGATGAGGTGCTCATCCCCATTGATAATGTGTTACAGGCTGTGAAGAACATGGTGTAGTCTTTCAGCTCCTGCGAAGTACTGGACAATGAAGGGGACCCTGTCGGTTATAGCTCATGTCTGTCTCCTGAGGAGATCATTACAGTTTCTCACTGTGGCACGTCGGAACTGGTGTTCGATGAGTAGAGCTTCGTATCCTTTTATGAGGGCATCCTTGAGTACTTCCAAGTGTCTGTCACATTCCTCCTCATCTGAACAGATCCTGTGTGTGCATGTAGGGTTTCTCCAGAGGGGATGGCTGTTTTAACATGTTTCGGGTGGAAGCTGGCGAAATGTAGCATTTGGAGGTTATCCATGGGTTTGCAGTTCAGTGAGGTGCTGAGGTGTCTATCCTTGATGGAGATCCTGTGTCCAAGAATGAGACAGATACTAAAGAGTAGTCTGTGGTGAGTTTGATAATGGGATGAAATCATTGATATCACAGTGTAATTGTTTCAGTGACTCTTCACCATGGGGGCAGTGGAAGGAAATGTCGGCAATATACCTGCTGTATAGTGTTGGTTGGAGGTCCTAGGTAGAGAAGTCTTGTTCAAACCTGAATTCAAGGATGCGCTCATAAGAATGGGACATGATGCTCAATAACTGGAGACATGTATGTGCAGAACAACAGGAGATGGGTGAGGTTCTCAATGAATATTTCTCCTCTGTGTTTACCGTGGAGAAAGACATGAAGATTGGGAACTTGGGGACGTTAGTGGTGATATCTTTGGGATAGTCTGTTTCACAGTAGAGGAGGTGTTGGGTGTTAGAATGTATGGTGGATAAATCTCCTGATCCTGACCAATATATCCAAGAGCACTGCAAGAGGTGAGAGAAGACGTTATGGGGCCAGTGAATATAATCCCAGTCTACTCAGTCTCTCCTCAGAAGCCAAACCCCTCAACTCTGATTTCAACCGAATGAACCTCCTCTGCACCTCCTCCAGTGCCAGTCCATCCTTTCACAAGGAGACCATAACTACACACAGTACGCCAACTGTGCCCTCACCAGCATTCTATACAGCTGCAATAGAATCTCACTGCTTTTAAACTCAATCCCTTTAGCAATGAAGGACAAAATTCCATTTGCCTTATTAATAACATGTTCCGCCTGCAGATGAATCTTCTGTGATTCATGCACAAGGACACCCAGATCCCTATGCACAGCAACATGCTGCATTTTTTTAACTATTCAAGTGTGGCGACATCTCAGCCCGGCATTTTTTTAAGATTACTTACAGTGTTGAAACAGGCCGTTCGGCCCAACAAGTCCACACCAACTTGTCGAAGTGCAACCCACCCAGACCCATTCCCCAACAACTAACACTACGGGCAATTTAGCTTGGCTAAGTCACCTAACCTGCACATTTTTGGACTGTGGGAGGAAACCGGAACACCGAGAGGATACCCACGCAGACATGGAGAGAATGTGCAAACTCCACGCAATCACCTGAGATCGGAATCGAACCTGGGTCTCTGGCACTGTGAGGCAGCAGTGCTAACCACTGTGCCACCGTGCCGCCCACCCATCTCTCAACCCAGCACGGAGTTCTCACAACCCGGCGTGGTAATCACTCAACCCAGCATGGACATCCCTCAGACTGGCATGATGATCTCTCAGCCCAGAACGGTGATCTCTCAGCCCAGTGTGGTAATCTGTCAGCCCAGCATGGGGATCTCTCAGACTGGTACGGCGATCTCTCGGCCTGACATTATAATCTCTCGTCCTGCCGTGGCATCACTCAGCCTGGGCATGGCAATCTCTCTGCGTGGTGCTCTTTCAGGCTGGCGTGGAAATCTCTCAGTCCAGTGCGGTGATCTCTCAGCCCAGTGAGGTGATCTGTTAGCCCAGCCTAGGGATCTCTTAGCTCAGCACATGATCTCTCAGTCTGGCATAGCCATCTCTCAGCCTGGTGTGGTGATCTCTCAGCCTGGCATGGTGATCTCTCAGCCTGGTGTGGTGATCTCTCAGCCTGGCGAGGTGATCTCTCAGCCTGGTGTGGTGATCTCTCAGCCTGGTGTGGTGATCTCTCAGCCTGGTGTGGTGATCTCTCAGCCTGGCGAGGTGATCTCTCAGCCTGGTGTATATCTCTCAGCCTGGTGTGGTGATCTCTCAGCCTGGTGTGGTGATCTCTCAGCCTGGTGTATATCTCTCAGCCTGGTGTGGTGATCTCTCAGCCTGGTGTGGTGATCTCTCAGCCTGGTGTGGTGATCTCTCAGCCTTGTGTGGTGATCTCTCAGCCTGGTGTATATCTCTCAGCCTGGCGAGGTGATCTCTCAGCCTGGTGTGGTGATCTCTCAGCCTGGTGTGGTGATCTCTCAGCCTGGCGAGGTGATCTCTCAGCCTGGTGTGGTGATCTCTCAGCCTGGCGAGGTGATCTCTCAGCCTGGTGTGGTGATCTCTCAGCCTGGTGTGGTGATCTCTCAGCCTGGTGTGGTGATCTCTCAGCCTGGTGCAATGATCTCCCAAGTACTGGATTAGTGGTGCTGGAAGAGAACAGCAGATCAGGCATCATCCAACGAGCAACAAGCAGCGAACACTTCAACCCCAGGGCATCAATGTGGACTTCAACAGCTTCCTCATTTCCCCTTCCCCCACCTCATCCTAGTTTCAAACTTCCAGCTCAGTTACTGTCTCCTTGACTTGTCCGACCTGCCTATCTCCTTTTCCACCTATCCACTCCACCCTCTCCTCCTTGACCTATCACCTTCACCTCCTCCCCCACTCACCCATTGTACTCTATGCTACTCTCTCCCCACCCCCACCCTCCTCTAGCTTATCTCTCCACGCTTCAGGCTCACTGCCTTTATTCCTGATGAAGGGCTTTTGCCCGAAACGTCGATTTCGCTGCTCGTTGGATGCTGCCTGAACTGCTGTGCTCTTCCAGCACCACTAATCTAGTATTTGGTTTTCAGCATCTGCAGTCATTGTTGTTACCACCGCAATGATCTCCCAGCCTGGCGCAATGATCTCCCAGCCTGGCACGATGATCTCTCAGCCCGGTACGATGATCTCTCAGCTCGGTGTGGTGATCTCTCGGCCCAGCATGTGCAGTCTCTTGGCCAGCTGTGGCCTTAGCGTGGGCCTCTGATCTCACTGAGGCTAAGCACTTAAGAAAGGCTGTAATGTTTGAACTTGCACTTAATTATTTATTTTCCTTTTAAAACTTAGAGGGTCTGCAACATGTAGCTTTTAAACTCACTTCACTTTTTAAAAATTTATTTTGTGGGACTTGAGCATCACTGGCTGTCCAGCATTGATAGCCCATCCCTATTTGTCCCTTGAGAAGGTGGTGGTGAGCTGCCTTCTTGAATCGCTGCAGTCCACATGCTGTGGGTTGACCCACAATGCTGGGAGGGAGGGAATTCCAGGATTCTGACCCAATGACTCTGAAGGAATGGCGATATATTTCCAAGTCAGGATGGTGAGTGGCTTGGAGGGGAACTTGCTGGTGATGTTCCCAGGTACTTGCTGCCCTTGTCCTTCCAGATGGAAGCAATCGTGGGTTTGGAAGGTGCTGTCGAAAGATCTTCGGTGAATTTCTGCAGTGCATCTTGTAGATAGATACACTGCTGCTCCTGAGCACCGGTGGTGGAGGGATTGAGTATTTGTAGATGTGGTGCCAATCAAGCGGGTTGCTTGGTCCTGGATGGTGTCAAGCTTCTTGAGTGTTGTTGGAGCTGCACCCATCCAGGCAAGTGGGAAGGATTCCATCACACTCCTGACATCATATATTTTATGCAGTACTATTATTACTGCAAAAAAAAATTAATTTTTAAGTTTGTTCTTTCTTTTCTTTCTACCTTCTTCGTAAGATTCTGTGCCGAGGTATCTGTCCCTAAGGTAGTGCATTGTGTGGTGACATTATACAATTCTCACTGTGTTCCTGTCCCTTTGTACTGAGTACATCTGACAATAAAATCAAAATCAAATTACAGACAAAAGAAAGAAGAGTTGGAATAACTATTGGAAAACTTAGCAGGATAATGGGTTATTTAACTCATAAACAGCAACTGCTCCAATAGCGTAACATCCCATAAACACATCCTTGGCACAGGCAAATTCAGTAAAATAGATTGTCTCACATGCAATTCAGGACAAGGATTGTTATGGCGTTGTTCAAGATTACATTTCCTTTCAGTGTTCTGGAAACAGGACAATATTTATTTATCCCTTTAAATCTTTCCTATTCATGTCCCTGTCCAAATGTCTCCGAAATGTTGTAATTATACCTGCCTGGACCACTTTCACTGGCAGCCCATTCCATATACACACCCCCTCCTCATGAAAATGTTGCCCCTCAGGTCCCTTTTAAATCTTTCCCCTCTCACCTTAAACCTGTGCCATCTGGTTTTGGACTCCCCTGCCCTGGGGAAAAGACCTTGGCTATTCATCTTGTCTCTGGCCCCTCGTGATTTTATAAAGCTCTGTACAAGAAGCTGTGTAAAAGATGCTGCATAAGATATTGTTGCATTTTGCCAGTGATGATATATAAGCAGGGTAGAAGATGAAAGCCTGATTACCAGGAAACAGAGAATCAGAATAAATGTTTCAGTTTCACACTGGTAACTAATGGAGGGTCACAGGGATCAATGCTGTGACCTCAACTATTTATAATCCCATTAAACTACTGGGTTGAGTAATTGGGAAGGAAAAGGAACCTGGAGTATAATGTGGCTGTGGCATGGGGTTGTTTGATTGACAGGAATAACAGAGAGCAGAACATTATTTAAAAGGAGACAGACTACAGAATTCTGTAGGGGGGGGAGGATCAGCCTGTTCTTGTACAAGAATCTAAAAGAGTAGTATACAGGTACATCAAAGAATTCGGTAGTCAGATGGAATATTGAATTTTAATGTAAGGGAGTAATGTATAAAAGGAGGGAGGTCTTACAACCGCACAGTCACTGTTCAGACCACACATTGAGTATTGAGTTCAGTTTTGGTTTCCTTTAATAAAAGCATATACTTGTATTGGAAGCAGTTCAGAGAAGTCTCACTTCCTCGGAGGAAGGGATCCTTGTTTCAAATACCCAGTGACACTGGATTAGAAACGTTGACTCTCTTATCCCTCCATAGATGCTGCCTGACCTGCTGCGTTTCTCCAGTGATTTCTTTCTTGTGTTTTCCAACAAGTTTCTATATGGAAGAGTAAATATCCTGGAGTGAGTTACAGACTGGAATCTAATCAAGAGGTTTGGAGTAGTGATCTGACTGGAAAGACACTGGAATTCTGAAGATGTGATTGCATAGACATTTTATTCTCAATAGTATCCAGGGGAGGGGACTTTTTAAAAGTAAACTCAATACTCAAACTTTCATGTGCACTAGTCTGGGAAAGCCACATCTGGGACTGTACCCTCCAAGGTGGGTCTGTATCTCAGTGACCTGGAGTTGTTTCCTGGTTACTGCCTTTTCAAAGCATCCCTGTTGCAGTGTTTTAAATGCAGGAAGGGCTCACTGAACAAAGAAGAACAAAAAACAACAGAGCACAGGAACAGGCCCTTCGGCCCTCCAAGCCTGCACTGACACATGTTACCCTTCCATACTAAAACAGTCTTCATTTCCAGGATCCGTATCCGTCTATTCCCTTCCTATTTGTGTATTTGTCCAGGTATTCCCTTGAATGCTGCTAATGTGTCTGAATCCACCACCTCCTCTGGCAGGACATTCCAGGCACTCACCACCCTTTGTGTGAAAAATGTGCCTCGAACATCTCTTTTAAACTTCCCTCCATGTGGTTTGAACCTGTGTCCCTCGTAACTGACCCCTCCACCCTGGGAAAAAGCCTCATATTTCCATTTCACCCGATGCCATTCACAATCTTATAAACTTCTACTGGGTCAGCCCTCAATGCCCTGCGTTCCAGTGAAAACAAATCCAGTCTATCTAACCTTACTTTAAAATCCCCTCTACCAATGTAACACCCTGGGAAACCTATTCTGTACCCCCTCCAAAGCATCAACATCCTTCTAGTAGTGTGGTGATCAGAATTGGACACAATATTCTAAGTGCAGTCTAACTAAAGTTCTATAAATCCGTAGCATAACTTTCCTGACATAGAAATCATAGAATGCCTACAGTGTGGAAACAGGCCATTTGGCCCAACAAGTCCACACCGATCCTGTGAAGAGTATCCCACCCTGACCCACTCCCCTCCCCTATTACTCTATATTTCCCCTGACTAATGCACCTTACCTACACATCCCTGAACACCATGGGCAATTTAGCTTGGCCATGTCACCTAACCTGCACACCTTTGTACTATCCATATACTCAATGCCCCTTCCAATAAAGGCAAACTTGTCATAGGCTTTTTTTACCCCCTTATCTACCAGCACTGGCACCTTCAGTGATCTGTGGACCTGCACACCCAGATCCCTCTGCATGTTAATGCTCCGAAGGGTTCTGCCATTCACTGTATAATTTCCAACTGTACTTGACCTTCCCAAATGTATCACCTCACATTTGTCTGGATTAAGCTCCATCTGCCATTTTTCTGCCCATGCCTCCAACTGATCTACATACTGTTGTATCCTCTGACAATCCTCCTCAATATCTACAACTCCATCAATCTTTGTATCATCCCAATCATTTTATTGTCTGTAAACTTAAACCAGCCACGTATTCCTCCAAATTATTGATAAAGACCATGAACAGTAGAGGTCCCAGCTCTGATCCTTGTGGAACACCATTAGTCACAGCCCTCCATTCTGAAAAGCATCCTCCACCACTCCCCTCTCTCTCCTATGATTGAGTCAGTTCTAAATAGGAAAATCCATCTTGCCAGCTCACCCCAATACCATGTGACTTCACCTTTTGTACCAGTCTGCCATGAGGGGCCTTGTCAAAGGTTTTACTGAAGTCCATGTAGACAACATCAACTGGTTTTCCCTCATCAATCATCTTCATCATCTCCTTAAAAAACATGGTCAAGTTAGGAAGGCACGACCTCTCCCGCACAAAACCATGCTGTCTGTCACGAATAAATCCACTTTCTTCTAAATCCATATAGATCTTGTCCGTCTGAATCTTTTCCAATCATTTCCCTACACTGACATAAGGCTCACAGGTCTGTAATTCCCAGGATTATCCCTGCTACCCTTCTTAAACAATGGGACAACATCAGCTATTCTCCAGTCCTCTGGGACCTCACCTGTGACCAGAGAGAATACAAAGATGTCTGTCAATGCTGCAGCAATTTGTTCTCTTGTCTCCCTCAATATTCTGGGACCGATCCCATCAGGACCCAGGGACTTATTTACCTTAATACTTTTTAAAACACACACAATGTTTCCGTGTCCGTGTTTAACCTGATGTCATGAGGCTTCATGGGGTCTGACATTAATGCTGAGCCCTTCCAGAGCACAGCCCTCTTGACTGTATCCCAGGAAGCTGTTCCCTCTGCTGGCTCTGTCCTGCCAGTGGGACAGGACCTGCCCTGAGATGGTCATTGTGTTGTCTGGGACATTGTCTGTAAAGTGGGATTCTGTGAGTGTGACCATGTTCAATTGTTGCTGGATTAGTCTGTGAGGAATATACTGCAGGGCAGTTTTAAGTGTTATACAAGAAAGAGTTAACACCTCTTGATTTCTTTCAATTTTAAAATCATGCGGAACTAAATTTAGTTCTCGTTTGCCTGAATAATCAGAGTACACACCCGATTATTTCTCAATTCAGTAACAGAAGTCACCAACTGAGTCATCTCCCTACATACTGCCCGACCTAATACATTGAAAACAGCTTCGGAAAGGCCTGAATTCAAATATAGTGCTGCTGCACCTCACTGTCCCTCCAGTAAAGAGTGAGTCAATGATGGGATCTGAAATCTGTCCAGAGAGCTTCCAAACTGGATCCAGACAATTATTCAAATACCCCCTCACTACAGACAATTCAGAACTATCTCAGAGAGGGTGCAGAATATTCCCAAAGGGGAGAGGGACCAGCAGGATGTTGCTGTACACATTGGAACCCATGATACAGGATGGGAAAAGGACGAGGTTCTGAGGGGAGAAAATAGGAATTTAGGCAGGAACTTAAAAAGTCGATCCCGGAGGGTAGTTGTAGGAGGGGGATGAGGGAGTGAGTCCTTTTAGGGTAGAGAGTACGGGAAAGAATATCAGGGTTATATGATTTAACCAAATCAGAAATTATATAGGTACTTAATAAAAGCAGAGGGTTTAGTAAACGGATTCCCGCGGCTGGGTTTTGAGATTTCACTCCCTATTGCTGGTTTATTCCCTCATTCATTCCATTTCACGGAAGCGCGATTTGACAGTAACTTTCTTAAAGGGGACAGGGACCCCATTCAATCTGTATCTAACAGGTCCGTGCTGATGGAGACAACTTGTTTGATGTCCTGCAAGCTGTTCAAGTCCCGGTAGATGGTTCTGAGGGGGATTAGTATTCTCATCTTTTCATAGTTTCGGGTGAGATAGTGCGCTGGGGAGTGGGGAGACCACAGTTTGATGAAATGCGGAAGGAGGAAATACCGAGCGATTGTGAGTGGGTTGGCAAATAAAGGGCCTTAATATAAAAATAAAGAAACATATCGTACAATATCTCACAAACCCATAGAATAAGATGTTTGAAGGTGATTGACTTTCTGCATCAGTAAAGACACGCCAGCTAGCCCAGGGAGACATTGGTAATGATTAACTGATATCGGTGAGCAGGGCAGAACCTCAGCAGATCACAGGGTATTCAGGGACAAAGGTTACAAGATAAACAAGTGACCACATCAGCGAACAGGCCCCGTGTGTTTGAATCTGACTGGGAGATATGTAACTCACAATGACCTGATGTAATCAAAATGCCGAGTTAATTGGATTGTAAATTTGATGTAATGAATTTACAGACCTGATGGAATTAACTTCCTCCCCAACTGATTTACAGACCTGATGGAATTAACTTCCTCCCCAACTGATTTACAGACCTGATGGAATTAACTTCCTCCCCAACTGATTTACAGACCTGATGGAATCATCGCCCATTTGGTTGACTTGTGGACTTGATATGACCAACTTCACACGAACAGTTAATTTGTAGACTGACATAACTTTGATGTCAGAAAGTGTAAGATTGGTATTGTGCGGGTGTCTGACAGAGAGAGCTCGATTGTCTTGTGTGACGGTCTTGAGTTCCTCTCCTGGCTGTAATCGATTCCCGCTGGAATAAACTGCTGTTCCTGCTGAATTGCCCAGGCCTTCAGAGTCTTCTTGCCTCAGAGACAGCGGTCACTCCTACAGCAGTAATATCTGGATAACTCCCGGTGCCGTGTCCCAGTGGGAGTAGGAACAGGAGGGTGGAGCAGATGAATGTGTCGCTGAGGAGCTGGTGGAGGGGAAAAGGATTCATATTTTTGGCTCATTGGAATCTCTTCCAAAGCAGAGACTTGGGACTGCCATAGTGTTAATGGTTTGGATGGAGAAGAATTTGTGAAGTTAGATTACTTACAGTGTGAAAACAGGCCCTTCGGCCCAACAAGTCCACACCGACCCGCCGAAGCGTAACCCACCCATACCCCTACCCCTACATTTACCTCTTACCTAACACTATCGGCAATTTAACGTGACCAATTCACCTGACCTGCCCATCTTTGGACTGTGGGAGGAAACCGGAGCACCCGGAGGAAACCCACGCAGACACGGGGAGAACGTTCAAACTCCACAGTCAGTCGCCTGAGGTGGGAATTGAACGCGAGTCTCTGGTGCTGTGAGGCAGCTGTGCCACCGTGCCGCCCACCACTGTGCACAAGCAAATGTTCTGATTCAGTGTGTGGATGCACTTACGAAAGAAGGAGCAAAACTTGACCTACCCTTGGGAAATAAAGCAGGACAGGTGACTGAGATATCAGTGGATTCTGGGTTAGTGGTGCTGGAAGAGCATAACAGTTCAGGCAGCATCCAAGGAGCTTCGAAATCAACGTTTCGGGCAAAAGCCCTCAATCAGGAATAAAGGCAGTGAGCCTGAAGCGTGGAGAGATGACTAGGGTAGGTATCGGTCCAGTTAAGGATAGTAGTGGGAAGTTGTGTGTGGAGGCGGAGGAGATTGGTGAGACACTAAATCAATACTTTTAGTCAGTATTCACTCAGGAACAGGACACTGTTGCTGATGTGAATATTGAGTCACAAGTGATTAGAATGGATGACCTTGAGGTACGTAGGGAAGAGGTTTGGGGAATACTGGAAAGGATGAAAATAGATAAGTCCCCTGGGCCTGATGGCATTTATCCTAGGATCCTCTGGGAAGCTAGGGAGGAGATAGCGGAGCCATTGGCCTTGATTTTTATGTCGTCGTTGTCTACGGGAATAGTGCCAGAAGACTGGAGGATAGTGAATGTGGTCCCTTGTTCAAGAAGGGGAGCAGGGATAGCCCGAGTAACTATAGGCCGGTGAGTCTCACTTCTGTTGTGGACAAAGTCTTAGAGAGAATTGTAAGGGATAGGATTTATGAACATCTGGATAGGAATAATATGATCAAGGATAGTTAGCATGGTTTTGTGAAGGGCAGGTCGTGCCTCACAAACCTTATTGAATTCTTTGAGAAGGTGACCAAGGAAGTGGACGAGGGTAAAGCAGTAGATGTGGTGTATATGGATTTTAGCAAGGCGTTCGATAAGGTACCCCATGGCAGGCTAATGCAAAAACTACGGAGGTATGGCATTGAGGGTGCATTAGAGGTTTGGATTAGGAATTGGCTGGCTGGAAGGAGACAGAGGGTAGTAGTTGATGGTATAGGTTCATCTTGGAGCGCAGTTACTAGCAGTATTCCACAAGGATCTGTTTTGGGACCATTGCTGTTTGTCATTTTTATAAATGACCTGGAGGAGGGGCTTGAAGGCTGGGTGAGCAAGTTTGCGGATGACACGAAAGTCGGTGGAGTTGTGGATAGCGAAGAAGGATGTGGCAGGTTACAGCGGGATATAGATAAGTTGCAGAGCTGGGCAGTAAGGTGGCAAATGGAATTCAATGTAGCTAAGTGTGAAGTCATTCACTTTGGTAGGAGTAACAAGAAGATGGATTACTGGGCTAAAGGTAGACTACTTGGTAGTGTGGATGAGCAGAGGGATCTTGGTGTCCATGTACACAGATCTTTGAAAGTTGCCACCCAGGTAAATAGTGCTGTGAAGAAGGCATATGGTGTACTGGGCTTTATTGGTAGAGGAATTGAGTTCCGGAGTCCTGAGGTCATGTTGCAGTTGTATAAGATTCTGGTGCGGCCTCATCTGGAGTATTGTGTGCAGTTTTGGTCGCCAAACTATAGGAAGGATGTGAAGGCATTGGAACGAGTGCAGAGGAGGTTTACCAGGATGTTGCCTGGTATGGTAGGAAGATCGTATGAGGAAAGGCTGAGGCACTTGGGGTTGTTTTCATTGGAGAAAAGAAGGTTTAGGGGTGACTTGATAGAGGTGTACAAGATGATTAGGGGTTTAGATAGGATTGACAGTGAGAACCTTTTTCCACGTATGGAGTCAGCTGTTACTAGGGGACACAGCTTTAAATTAAGGGGTAGTAGGTATAGGACAGATGTTAGACAATAGACAATAGACAATAGATGCAGGAGTAGGCCATTCAGCCCTTCGAGCCTGCACCGCCATTCAATATGATCATGGCTGATCATTCCCAACCAGTATCCTGTTCCAGCCTTATCTCCATAACCCTTGACTCCACTATCTTTAAGAGCTCTATCCAATTCTTTCTTAAATGAATCCAGAGACTGGGCTTCCACTGCCCTCTGGGGCAGAGCATTCCACACAGCCACCACTCTCTGGGTGAAGTAGTTTCTCCTCATCTCTGCCCTAAATGGTCTACCCCGTATTTTTAAGTTGTGTCCCCTGGTTCGGCACTCCCCCATCAGCGGAAATATGTTTCCTCCTGCCAGAGTGTCCAGTCCTTTCATAATCCTATACGTTTCAATCAGATCCCCTCTCAGTCTTCTAAACTCAAGGGTATACAAGCCCAGTTGCTTCAGTCTTTCCGTGTAAGGCAATCCTGCCATTCCAGGAATTGACCTCGTGAACCTACGCTGCACTCCCTCAATAGCCAGAATGTTTTTCCTCAAATTTGGAGACCAGAACTGTACACAGTACTCCAGGTGTGGTCTCACCAGGGCCCTGTACAGCTGCAGAAGCACCTCTTTGCTTCTATACTCAATTCCTCTTGTTATGAAGGCCAGCATGCTATTAGCCTTCTTCACGACCTGCTGTACCTGCATGCTTGCCTTCATTGACTGGTGGACAAGAACACCCAGATCTCTCTGAACAGCCCCTTTACCTAATTTGATACCATTGAGGTAGTAATCTGCCTTCCTGGTCTTGCCACCAAAGTGGATAACCAGACATTTATCCACATTAAACTGCATCTGCCATGCATCTGCCCACTCACCTAACTTGTCCAGGTCATCCTGTAATCTCCTAACATCCTCATCACATTTCGCCCTACCACCCAGCTTTGTATCATCAGCAAATTTACTAATTAGATTAGATTAGATTAGATTACTTACAGTGTGGAAACAGGCCCTTCGGCCCAACAAGTCCACACCGCCCCGCCGAAGCGTACCCACCCATACCCCTACATCTACATCGACCACTTACCTAACACTACGGGCAATTTAGCATGGCCAATTCACCTGACCTGCACATCTTTGGACTGTGGGAGGAAACCGGAGCACCCGGAGGAAACCCACGCAGACACGGGGAGAACGTGCAAACTCCACGCAGTCAGTCGCCTGAGGCGGGAATTGAACCCGGGTCTCCAGCGCTGTGAGGCAGCAGTGCTAACCACTGTGCCACCGTGCCGCCCACAAAAAGGTTGCCCCTCGTCCTTTTCAAATTTTTCTCTTCTCACCTTTAAAGTATGCCCCCTAGTTTTGAACTCACCCACCCCTGGGAAAATACCCTTGCTATTCACCCTATCTATGCCTTTCACCATTTAATGAACCTCTATTATTACCTAATACCATCTTCTATATCATTTACATATATTGTAAAAAGCTGCGGTCCCAGCACGGATCCCTGTGGTACCCCACTGGTCACTGCCTGCCATTCCGAAATGGAGCCATTAATCACTACCCTTTGTTTCCTATTAGCCAACCAATTCTCTATCCAATCTAGTACTTTGCCCCCAATACCGTGCGCCCTAATTTTACTCACTAACCTCTTGTGTGGGACTTTATCAAAAGCTTTCTGAAAGTCCAGGTACACTACATCCACTGGATCTCCCTCGTCCATCTTCTGAGTTACATCCTCAAAAAATTCAAGAAGATTAGTCAAGCATGATTTCCCCTTCATAAATCTATGCTGACTCTGTCCTATCCTGTTACTATTATCCAGATGTGCCGTAATTTCATCCTTTATAATAGACTCCAGCATCTTTCCCACCACTGAGGTCAGACTAACTGGTCTATAATTTCCTGCTTTCTCCCGCCCACCCTTCTTAAAAAGTGGCACAACATTAGCCGCCCTCCAATCCTCAGGAACCGACCCCGATTCTATTGAACTCTGGAAAATAATCACCAGCGCATCCACGATTTCCCGAGCCACCTCCTTCAGTACCCTGGGATGCAGGCCATCAGGTCCCGGAGACTTATCAACCTTCAGACCTAACAGTCTCTCCAACACCAAATCCTGGCAAATATAAATTCCCTTAAGTTCAGGTCCTTCAGCCACTGTTACCTCAGGGAGATTGCTTGTGTCTTCCCCAGTGAACACAGATCTGAAGTACCCATTTAATTCCTCTGCCATTTCTTTGTTCCCAGTAATATATTCCCCTGTTTCTGTCTTCAAGGGCCCAATTTTTGTCCTAACCATTTTTTTGCCTTGGACATACCTAAAAAAGCTTTTACTATCCTCCTTTATATTCTTGGTCAGTTTACCTTCGTACCTCATTTTTTCTCTGCGTATTTCCTTCTTACTAATCCTCTGTTGTTCTTTAAAAGCTTCCCAGTTCTCAGTTTTCCCACTTATCTTCGCTAAGTTATACTTTTTCTCTTTTAACTTTATATGTTTCTTTACTTCCCTCGTCAGCCACGGCCGCCCATGTCTCCTCCTGGGATCTTTCTTCCTTTTAGGAATGAACTGATCCTGCAACTTCTGCATTATACACAGAAATATCCGCCATTGTTCCTCCACGGTCTTCCCTGTTAAGGTATTGCACCATTGAACTTTGGCCAGTTGCTCCCTCATAGCTCCATATTTCCCTTTATTCAACTGAAATATTGTCACTTCCGATTGTACCCACTCCCTCTCAAAGTGCAGATTGAAGCTTATTGTATTATGGTCACTACTTCCCAATGGCTCCTTCACTTCGAGGTCACTGACCAATTCTGGTTCGTTACACAATACCAGATCTAGAATCGCCTTATCCCTGGTCAGCTCCAGCACCAGCTGCTCTAAAAATCCATCTCTGAGGCACTCCACAAAGTCTCTTTCTTGAGGCCCGATACCATCCTGATTCTCCCAGTCTACCTGCATGTTAAAATCCCCCATAACAACTGTAGTAACATCTTTGCGACAAGCCAATTTCAGCTCCTGATTCAACTTACATCCGACATCCAGACTACTGTTTGGGGGCCTGTAGATGACTCCCATGAGGGTCTTTTTACCCTTAGTGTTTCGAAGCTCTATCCACACTGACTCTACATCCCCTGACTCTAGGTCCCCCCGCGCAAGGGACTGAATTATCTCCCTTACCAACAAGGCCACCCCACCCCCTCTGCCCGTCAATCTATCCTTACGATAGCACGTGTAGCCTTGAATATTCATTTCCCAGGCCCTGTCCACTTGAAGCCACGTCTCAGTTATCCCCACAATATCGTATCTGCCAATTTCCAAAAGAGCCTTAAGCTCATCCATCTTATATCTAATGCTTCGTGCATTCATATATAGAATTTTTAATTTGTTACTGCTCTCACCCTTCCCCTCAACCCTTATTTCACTCAACTTTACAGCATGATGCCTTTTCCAGTTTTCTGCCTCCTTGATACAGTTGTCTTTTTTGACTTCTCTTGTTCTAACTACCCCTTCAATTTCCTTTTTAAACATCCAGCTTGTCCCCTCCCCCCGCTACTTAGTTTAAATGTAGCGGTGTTGCAGCAGAAAACCTGCCTGCCAGAATGCTGATCCCTGATCTATTAAGGTGCAAGCCGTCTCTCTTGTAGAATTTATGGTTACCATAAAATATACCCCAGTGATCCAAGAACTTGAAACCTTGCTTCCTGCACCAGTTCCCCAACCACACGTTCAAGTCCATTATCTCCCGGTTTCTGGCCACACTAGCCCGAGGAACTGGAAGCAAACTGGAGATAACCACCTTGGACGTCCTGCTTTTTAGCCTTCTTCCTAGTTCTCCGAAGTCTCGCTGTAGTATGTTCCTCCTCTTCTTCCCGACATCATTTGTGCCAACGTGTACCACCACCTCGGACTCTTCACCCTCGTCCTTGAGGATGTCCTGCACTCTGTCCGCGATGTCTTTCACTCTAGCACCAGGAAGGCAACACACCATCCTTAAATCCCGTCTGCTGCCACAAAACCCCCAGTCAGTTCCTCTCACGATGGAGTCCCCTATTACCACGGCTCTGTGCGATGTCCGACTCTTCCGCTCTGCTTCTGCGGCAACTTTTGATTGACAAACATGGCCGCCTTGCGAACTGGCAGTGTCATCAGACTCTACTGTTTCCAAAAGCTTCAACTTGTTCCTGACAGGTACTTCTCCCGGCGTCTCTTGCACCTGTCTCCTCTCCGTCTTCCTCATCGTCTGCACTCTTCTGCTCTCTTCTGGCATGATTGGTGTAATAACATCACTGAAGGTCTTGTCCAGAAAGATCTCGTTCTCTCGGATGAGCCTAAGGTCTTCGAGTTCTTTCGTCAGTGCTGCAATATGCTCGGTCAATTGCTGAATGTGCGCACACTTTCCACACATATACGAGCCAGACACACCAGAGTCGTTGACTTGCCACATCAAACACGTAGCGCACTGAACCAGCTGAGCAGTCATGTCTTCACCCTCTTCAACTGTGGCGTAATCTCTTTACTCAACCTCCTTATCAAGATTCCTGAGCTGAAGCCTCACTCTTCGATCTAAACTCCCTTAGACCCTCTTCCTATGGCAAGTCTGTGGACTCTTAATTAAGGTTAGAGGAGGAGGGAGGGAGGGAGACCCTACTTTGTAGGACCTGGGGTTTAGAACACACCCACTCTAATAACAATCACTTACCTTCCCTTGCGCTCCGTCTGAACTTCCGCCCAGCTCCCGCCGCTCTCTGCTGCGAAAAGGAGTAGATTTTTTACTCAGCGGGTTGTGAGTTCATGGAATGCCCTGCCAGTAGCAGTGGTGGACTCTCCCTCTTTATGGTAATTTAAGCGGGCATTGGACAAGCATATGGAGGATAGTGGGCTAGTATAGGTTAGGTAGGCTTCGGTCGGCGCAACATCAAGGGCTGAAGGGCCTGTACTGCGCTGTATTTTTCTATGTTCTATGTTCTAGATAAGCTAGAGGAGGGTGGGGGTGGGGAGAAAGTAGCATAGAGTACAATGGGTGAATGGGGGAGGGGATGAAGATGATAGGTCAGGGAGGAGAGGGTGGAGTGGATAGGTGGAAAAGGAGATAGGCAGGTAGGACAAGTCCGGACAAGTTAAGGGGACAGTGCTGAGCTGGAAGTTTGGAACTAGGGTGAGGTGGGGGAAGGGGAAATGAGGAAACTGTTGAAGTCCACATTAATGCCCTGGGGTTGAAGTGTTCCGAGGCGGAAGATGAGGCGCTCTTCCTCCAGGCGTCTGGTGGTGAGGGAGCGGTGGTGAAGGAGGCCCAGGACCTTCATGTCCTCGGCAGAGTGGGAGGGGGAGTTGAAATGTTGAGCCATGGGGCGGTGTGGTTGATTGGTGCGGGTGTCCCAGAGATGTTCCCGAAAGCGCTCTGCGAGGAGGTGCCCAGTCTCCCCAGTTTAGAGGAGACCACATCAACCGTTCCCTCCGTGACTACCTGGTCAGGTCCACGCCCCCCTACAACCCACCCATCCATCCTGGCACTTTCCCCTGCCACCGCAGGAACTGTAAAACCTGCGCCCACACCTCCTCCCTCACCTCTATCCAAGGCCCTAAAGGAGCCTTCCACATCAATCAAAGTTTTACCTGCACATCCACCAATATCGTTTATTGTATCCATTGCTCCCGATGCAGTCTCCTCTACATTGGGGAGACTGGGCACCTCCTAGCAGAGCGCTTTAGGGAACATCTCCGAGACACCCGCACCAATCAACCAAACCGCCCCGTGGCCCAACATTTCAACTCCCCTTCCCACTCTGCCGAGGACATGGAGGTCCTGGGCCTCCTTCACCGCCGCTCCCTCACCACCAGACGCCTGGAGGAAGAACGCCTCATCTTTCGCCTCGGAACACTTCAACCCCAGGGCATCAATGTGGACTTCAACAGTTTCCTCATTTCCCCTTCCCCCACCTCACCCTAGTTCTAAACTTCCAGCTCAGCACTGTCCCCATGACTTGTCTGGACTTGTCCTACCCGCCTATCTCCTTTTCCACCTATCCACTGCACCCTCTCCTCCCTGACCGATCACCTTCATCCCCCCCCCACTCACCCATTGTACTCTATGCTACTTTCTCCCCACCCCCACCCTCCTCTAGCTTATCTCTCCACGCTTCAGGCTCACTGCCTTTATTACTGAAGAAGGGCTTTTGCCCGAAACATTGATTTTGAAGCCCCTTGGATGCTGCCGGAACTGTTGTACTCTTCCAGCACCACTAATCCAGAATCTGGTTTCCAACATCTGCAGTCATTGTTTTTACCTCGTGAGATATCAGTGGGGCAGCGCTCCAGGGCTAGTGACCCTAATCCTATTAGATTTAAAATAGTGATTGAAAAGGACAGAGCAGGTCTAAAAGTTAAAGATTTTAATTTATTGGAAGGCCAATTTTGATGATATTAGGCAAGAACTTTCAAAAGTTGATTGGAGGTGGGTATTCACAGGTAAAGGATGGCTGGAAAGTTGGAAGCCTTCAACAATGAGATAATGAGAATCCAGAGACAGTATGTTCCTGTTAGGGTGAAGGGCAAGGCTGGTAGGTGTAGGGAATGATAGATGACCAGAGAAAATGGGGCTTTGTTCAAGAAGAAGAAGGAAGCATATGTCAGGTATAGACAGCAGGGATTGGGAGAATCTCAAGAAGAGTATAAAGTCAGGAGAAGTATACATAAGAGGGAAATCAGGACGGTAAAAATTGGACATGAGATGGCTTTGGCAAATAGGGCTAAGGGGAATCCAAAGGAATTTTTATAAATACATTAAAGACAAAAGGGTAATTATGGAGAGAATATGGCCCCTGAAAGATCAACAAGCCCACCTGTGGAACTGCAGCAGATGTGGGAGATACTAAACGCGCATCTTGCAATGGTGTTTATTGTGAAGAAGGATATGGAAGCTAGAGAACTTGGGGAAGTAAATATTTGTAATAAGGACATCTTCGAAATGTCCATATTACAGAGGAAGAGGTGCTGGACATCTTTAAACACATAAAGGTTGATATATCCCCAGGACCTGTCCATGTGTACCCGAGAACTCTGTGAGAAACTTGGGGAATGATTATTGGGCCCCTTACTGAGATATTTATATCATCAATAGTCACTGATAAGGTGCCAGAAGGCTGGAGGTTGGGGAACGTGGTGCTATTGTTTAGGAAATGTGGGAAGGAGAAGCCAGGGAACTACAGATCGGTGAGCCTGACATTGGTGGTGGGCAATATGTTGAGGGGAGATCCTGAGGGATCCTGAGGATTTACATAAATTTGGAAAGGCAAGGATGGATTAGAGTTTGTCAACATGGTGGGAAATCATGTCTCATTAACTGAATTGAGTTTTTTAAAGATGTAATGAAGAGGATTGATGAAGGCAGAGTGGTGAATGTGATCTATGTGGACTTCAGTAAGGCATAAAACAAAGCTCTGCATGGTCGTTGTTTAGAAACATGAGGTCACGTGGAATGCAAGTAGAATACTAGCCATTTGGATACAGAAGGTTGGAGACAGAGGGTGGTGATGGAAACCTGTGAGACCTGTGACCAGCGGTGTGACACGTTGATTGGTGCTTGGTCCACCTCTCCTCATCATTTATGTAGCTCCCTCATTGACACTTCGGGCTTGCTCTGACTATGTTAGGCTCGGGCCCACATCCACGCCCCAAATGGCCATCCGACAGCACACTTCCCACAATGCATCACCACTGCTGCCTCTCGACAGAACTCCAGAAGGGAAGGAAAATATAAACTAGAAGGAGAGAGAAGGAAAGGAATATGGCCAACCTGGACCAGATGGGCCGAATGTGCCTGTTCCACAGTCTTGCTCAATCTCCCCCTCACACTGCCGACTCCCTCTCTCTCTCACACACACTGCCTGCTCCCACTTTCTCTCCCCCTAACACTGCCCGCTCCCACTCTCTCTCTCTCCCTCACACTGCCCGCTCCCACTCTCTCTCCTCACACTGCCCGCTCCCACTCTCTCTCCCTCACACTGCCTGCTCCCACTCTCTCTCCCTCACACTGCCTGCTCCCACTCTCTCTCCCTCACACTGCCCGCTCCCACTCTCTCTCCCTCACACTGCCCGCTCCCACCCTCTCTCTCCCTCACACTGCCCGCTCCCACTCTCTCTCCCTCACACTGCCCGCTCCCACCCTCTCTCTCCCTCACACTGCCCGCTCCCACTCTCTCTCCCTCACACTGCCCGCTCCCACCCTCTCTCTCCCTCACACTGCCTGATCCCACTCTCTCTCTCCCTCACACTGCCCGCCCCCTCTCTCTCTCCCTCACACTGCCTGATCCCACTCTCTCTCTCCCTCACACTGCCCGCTCCCACTCTCTCTCCCTCACACTGCCTGATCCCACTCTCTCTCTCCCTCACACTGCCTGATCCCACTCTCTCTCTCCCTCACACTGCCTGATCCCACTCTCTCTCTCCCTCACACTGCCGGTTTCCACTCTCTCTACTTTGCAATGCCGGGGTTGCTTGATTTTTAATCAGTGCATTGAATATAGGAGATCATGTTGTGGCTGTCAAGGACATTGGTTAGGTCACTAGTGACATACTGTATTCACTTCCTGCTATAGGATGAAGGTTATAAAACTTGAAAGGGTTCAGAAGAGCTTTACAATGATGTTGTTGGATTGAAGGATTTGAGCTATAGGAAGAGACTGAATAGGCTGGGGCTATTTTCTCTGGAACGTTGGAGGTTGAGGGGTGACCTTGCAGAGACTTATAAAACCATGAGGGACATGGATAGGGGAAATATCCATTTCCAAGACTAGAAGTTGTGGGTACAAGGTGAGAGGGGAAAGACTTAAAAGGGAGCTTAGGGAAGTTTATTTCTTGCAGAGATTGATGTGTGTATGGAATGAACTGCCAGAGGAAGTGGTGGAGACTGGTACACTTACAACATATAAATAATAGGAAGAGTTCAGAGGGATGTGGGGCAAGTGCTGGTGAATGGGATTAGATTAATTTTGGGTATCTGGCCAACATGGAAGGGTTGAACCAATGGTCTGTTTCTGTGTTGTCCATCTCTATGATGCTATGACTCTATTAAAGGTAGGATGTGCATGGTGCAGACTGTCCAAGCATTGGCACAGGGTTGATCTAAACACTTTTCAACATTTAGACAAATGATCTACCAACAACCATGTCTCACAGTTTTCTCTATGCTGGTGACTGAGAGTTAAATTGTCATAGCACGGACACAAACCGCTCCGTTAGACCCATTCACCCTGAACAGATCCATTCCCATTTGCCAGCACATGGCCCCAATCCCTCTGAACCCTTCCTATTCATATAACCATCTGGATGCCTTTCAAATGCTGTCATTGTACCAGCTTCCACCACTTCCTCTGGCAGCTCACTCCATGCATGCACTGACTTCTATTTGAGAAAAGTTGCCCCTTGGGTCCATCTTAAATTTTCCCATCTCAACTTAACCCTATGTGCACCAGTATGAACACCTCTTCCCCGTAGAAAAGATCTTGGCTCTTCACCCTATCCATGCTCTTTATGATTTAGCAAACCTCTCTGAGGTCATAGAGTCAGAGAGTCATAAAGCTGTACAGCACGGAAACAGACCCTTCGGTCCAACTTGTCCATGCCGACCAGATATCCCAACCCAATCTAGACCCACCTGCCAGCACCCAGCCCATATCCTTCAAAACCCTTCACATACATGTACCCATCCAGATGCCTCTTAAAAGTTGCAATTGTACCAGCCTCCACCATTTTCCCTGGCAGCTCAATCCAGCTCTGCATGAAAACATTGCCCCTTCGGTCTCTTTTATATCTTTCCCCTCTCACCCTAAACCTATAACCTCTAGTTCTGGACTCCCCCACCTCAGGGAAAAAACTTTGTCTATTTATCCTATCCATGCCTCTCATGATTTTATAAGTCTCTAGAAGCTCACACCTCAGCCTCCAATACTCCAGGGAAAACAGCCCCAGCCTGTTCAGCCTTTCCCTATAGCTCCAATCTTCCAAAGCTGGCAATATCCTTGTAAATTTTTTCTGAACCCTTTCAAGTTTCACAACATCTTTCCGATAGGAAGGAGACCAGAACTGCACATAGTATTCCAACAGTGGCCTCACCAATGTCCTGTACAGCTGCAAATTGACCTCCCAACTCATGTACTCAACACTCTGACCAATAAAGGAAAGCTTTCCTCACTATCCTATCTACCTGTGGACTCCACTTTCAGAGGGTGATGAACCTGCACTCCAAGGTCTCTTTGTTCAGCAACAGGTCACTTCTCAACCTCCAATAGCTCAAACCTTTGAGCCCCAGTGACATGCTTATACATTTCATCCGCAACATTTCAAATTTAACAACATCTTTCCTATAGCAGGGAGACCAGAATTGAATATAGTATTCCCAAAGTGGTCTAACTAATGTCATGTACAGCCACACTCCTACACTCAATGTACTGACCAATAAAGCCTTTGTAATTCTGCCCCCTGGACCAGCTCCTTAATGAAGGTATAACAAAGGTGATGGAATCCTGCAGCACATGGGGCTTACATTGAATCCCTCATTAACCATATCCAGTGTATGTCAGCTCCACAATTGCAGTGACCAAACAGAATTGAGTTAAAAATCACACAACACCAGGTTATAGTCCAACAGGTTTAATTGGAAGCACACTAGCACACTAGTGATAGTTCACTGTATTCTAACAGATGAAAGGCTTAACAGACAATCAATTTTTCAATGTATAATTTCAGTTACATCACACTGCAAATTTTTGCTATAAATTCTGTGTTACGATCGAGCCCTCCACAATCACCTGATGAAGGAGCATCACTCCGAAAGCTAGTGTGCTTCCAATTAAACCTGTTGGACTATAACCTGGTGTTGTGTGATTTTTAACTTTGTACACCCCAGTCCAACACCGGCATCTCCAAATCAAACAGAATTGTGCATCGACATTGATATCCGGCCTAATCCCAGCCAACATCGTTGTGTGTGACTCAAGTCAGAATGTCAATGATTTCAAGATTGTCCTGACCTTCAACAGCAAAATCTAATTATTGAAAGTCATAAATCTTTTGACCATATCCAAAAAAAACTGCAGATGCTTTAAAACAGAAACAAAAGCAATACTTGCTGGAAAAGCTCAGCAGCATCTGTGAAGAGAAATCAGAGTTAACCTTTCGTGTCCAGTGATTGTTCTTCAATACTAACGGTGGCCACTTTAATTGTCCAATAAACACAGGTCCACCCATTTGTTTGGTTTAATTTTCAGACTGAAATGTGTTGAACACAAAGTGCACAAACGTGCCTGGTTATCACACCCAGATCAAATTATCATGAAGTTCAAGCACTTTGAAAATATCCAATTTGGAAATAACTTCCTGACCAAATTATTTTCATGATAATATTTTTAATTGTGTTTCCAAATATTCTTCAGTCCATATACAAATATATTTTAAATTGCTTCCACCTCTCTCCCGTGTGAGTAATCTGGTATATGAATGTCAGTGTCTGTGTGATACTATGTATGTAGGCCATGCCTCTGAAAGACTGACAGATTGTTCCAGACAGCATTTCTCTTCAGGTCTTCACAACAAACAGGTTACTGCCTGGACCCAACCAGCTTACACTCACAAAACCTCAAACCCAGTGCCCACCATTGGTAGTGATTGGGTAACATTTTAAATGAACTCTAATCCATTCCTGGGCATCGCTGGTTGGGCCGGCAATTATTGCTCATCCCTAGTGGTTGTTGAGAATGTGCTGTGGGTTTGGAAAGTGCTGTCTAAGGAGCTTTTGTGAATTTCTGCAGGGCACCTTGTAGCTGGTGCACATTGCTGCTCCTGTGGGTCAGTGGGGAAAATAACATGGATGTTTGTGGATGTCGTGGCAATCAAGTGGGGTCTTTTATCACGGTTGGTGCCAAGCTTCTGAAATACTGTTGGAGCTGCCCCCGTCCAGGCCTGTGGGGAGTATTCCATCATAATCCTGACTGGTGTATTGTAGATGGAGGACGGTCTGTGGGGGATCAGGAGGTGAGTCATTCACTGCAGTATTCCGAGCCTCTGACCTGCTCTGTTGTTACTGTATTGATATCACTGGTACAATTCAGCTTCTGGTCAATGGTAACCCCAAGATGTTGACAGGAGAGGATTCAGCAACGGTAACCCCATTGAATATCAAAGGATGGTGGTTTGATTCTCTGTTGTTGGAGATGATCAGTGTCTGGAATTTATGTGGCACGAATATTCTTTGTCACTTTTCTTCCTAGTCCTGGATATTATCCAGGTTTTACTGCACTTGCCAAGGGCTGCTTCAGTATCTGAGTAGTCACACATGCTGTTGAACATTGTGTAAACATTGGCTAACATCCTTAAGATGGAGGGATGTACATTTATAAACTATTGAAGATTGTTGGGCTGAGGACATTCTCCTGAGGAACTCCAACAGAAATGTTCTTTCGTTGTGATGACTGACCACCAACAATCACAACCTTCTTCCTTTGTGCCAGGTCCAACTCCAACCAGCAGAGAGTTTTCCTCAATTTCCATTGGCTCCAGATTTGCTCAGGCTCCTTGATGTCACACTCAGTCAAACACAGCTTTAACATTAAGCCCAGTCATACTCACACCACTCTCTGGTATCATCTCTTTTTCTCCAAGGCCATGGTCACACACCACTCCCTCATCGGAGAGGGGCAACTGGTGCTGAGTGTAACCTCGGGGTCACCATGGCTCAGGCCAGGGTAAGAAGAAGAGTCCTTCATGGTAACATCAGCTAATGTGGGAATAGGGCCAATGCAGTTGGTGTGCCTCTCCATTGTAAACCAGCTATCCAGCTCACTGAGGGAACGAGTTACTGAGTGGGCATTCTTGAGAGAAGGATACCTTTGGAACACAATGAGATTTAGAGATGGGAGTGTTTGATTGGAAAACAATATTGCTCACAGAATGAAAGTTCTCATTTCATTAATTAATCTGATCAGAATTGTCCAGTCTTTAAAACTTAATTTTAGAAATACATGTAGATTTATGTGAGCACTTAATGCGTCTTGTCATGATCTGTTTGTTCACATTTGAATGAAACACTAATGTGAAGCGTGGGGGCACCTCACAATCCCCTGGGGACCCTCCATGGTATCGGTTAAAGGGCTGGGAAATGGGGGACATCAGTGTTTGATGGAGAGAGATTGACTGCAGCATGAAAACACAGATTACCTCAATGCTGAAAACATTTGGAATTATCAATAAATTATTCAAAATGATTCTTGCCAAGTTAGTATTCCTGATAAGTGATTCAAACTATTGAAGCTTTGTAAATCTGGGTGAGAGTTGCTCCCTGCACTTTGTGATGGAAGATGTTACATTCTGGTCCAGTGATCGCCATTATACAGACACTCGAACATCGATGTCAGGTGGTATGAAGGTTCTCTGTAGTTTAATTCTGATTTGTGAGGGCTTTTGTGGTGCAGTGGCAGTGGCAGTGTCCCTACCTCTGAACCACAAGGTCTGTGTTTAAATGCAAACCTGCACTGAAGGTGTGTTTATAGGAAGTAGAGGCAAGAGAAGAGGGAAGTGGTGTTTTTGATAAGGGAAAACGTCATGGCAGCACTTAGAGAGGATATTCCTGATGGATCATCCAGTGAAGTTGCATGGATGGAACTGAGAAAAATGAAGGATGTGATCACATTGTTGGGATTATACTCCCGCCACGCTCTGCATCCCCCAATAATCAGCAGGAAATTGGGGGGAAAATATGTAGGGAGCTCGCCAAAGGCTGTAAGAATGATAGGGTTACAAGAAAAGGGGATTTTAACCTTCCAAATATAGACTGGGAATGGATTGGAGAACTTACTAGGTATATTCAGGAAAACTTTCTCAATTAATATGAAGATGGCCCTCCATGACAAGGGGCAAAACCCAATCTTCTCTCAGAAAATAAGGCAGGGCAAGTGACTGAGGTATTAATGGGGGAGCACTAACTGTTATTCGATTAGTTTTAAAATAGCTATGGAAAAGGATAGACTGGTCGACAAGTTAAAGTGTCTGGAGCTGACAGCGGGGTCTTTGGACATTACAATCTGTAAGTGTGATGTGTAGAATCTTTTTCTGAGTCTTTGATATTGTAAATGAGAGTGAGATTCACTCTGCATTCAGGTCTCTGTTATTCTTTACAAGCCTGATGGATTATGTTCATATATTTAATGCTTATCCCTATTTGTGATTGTAATTGTATCTCTAATATTTTCGATGTGGTATATCAATTATAAAGAACCTGAACTCTAACGGGAGTATCCATTTGAGTTAAATAACTTGTGTGCCTTCTGAACATGGAGTGAACCTACATGATGTAAAACAGAAAGTACTGCAAATACTCTGTAGGTCAGAGAGCATTTGTAGAGAGAGAAACAGAATGAGCGTTTCTGGTCAATGACCTTTCATCAGAGAAAGTGACTGAATATTTCCAGCAGTCTCTGTTTTTATTTAATGTTCACAGTATCTGGAGTATACAGATATTCAAATTATAAATCTCCATAACGTACTATTCAGTTGATTGCTGTGGGTTACTATTGAGAGATTAACACAGTCTTTTGCAATCTGATAGTCAATGTCATTTAGAGACTGGGATTTGTTTATAGACGAGTTTGGAGAGAAATATAAATCATTTCTTTCTCTCTTGTTCTGTTTGAGTGTTCGAATAAAAATGTCACTGGAAGGTGAGATCAGAGTGGGACTGAACAGTGTCTCTGTCTGAGCCTGTGGGAGTGATGACCCTTCTGTGTCTCTGTATCTCTGTCAGTGATAATGTGAGTGTGTGTGAGAGGGAACTACCTGCATTGTTACTTGTCTCTCAGCTGGAAAGTGGGAAGAAGAGCAGAAGGGAAAGGCTGTGATGGGCGGGAGGGCAGGACAGGCTGAAATGACAGAGTAACAATATTGACCAAAATGGTGCAAGGAACAGGGTGGAGGCGAGGCGGGAGAATGGGAGAAGAGAAGAAACAAAAGATTGGGGTGTAAATGATCCTCACTAACTGTCATCTAAAAACAAACAAAACAAAAGAAAATGGTGACAGAGGTAAGAAAGTGAGGTACTCTGTCATGTCCCCCTTCACTGTTTACAGGATGTACATTTACTCTCAGATTCTGAATGAATTCTGTCTGTTTTCTCATCATTAACTCTCGCATTGCCAGTTACTCTCAGTTTTAAAGGACCTTGTTTCAGCAAACAGGCCTGGAGTCAAGCAACCAATTCATTGGATTTACAGAAATTCTGTTCCAACTCAGTTTCAGTGGGAAGACACAGGGAAATGTCCTCTGGCTGTTGGTGTGATGGACCTTTCCTCTCAGATCCTGACAACTTTGCATGAAACAAAGAGTCTGTCAATGACGAGCAATCTTTGTGCACGTGACGTGTCTCCTACATGTGCACTGGACATAACACAGTGAGGTCAGTCTGCTCTCCCCTGGGTCAGTGACAGAGACACAGTGGGGTCAATCTGCTCTCCGCTGGGTCAGTGACAGAGACACAGTGTGGTCAGTCTGCTCTCCCCTGGGTCAGTGACAGAGACACAGTGGGGTCAGTCTGCTCTCCCCTGGGTCAGTGACAGAGACACAGTGGGGTCAGTCTGCTCTCCCCTGGGTCAGTGACAGAGACACAGTGTGGTCAGTCTGCTCTCCCCTGGGTCAGTGACAGAGACCCAGTGCTCTCCTTCCCCCTTCCACTTGTCGATGGTGGTGATGATGTTTCCATTTGGACATGCTGCTGGGCAGGGTCATGCTCTTGGAGAAAGTGAGGATTGCAGATGCTGGAGATCAGAGTTGAAAGTCATGGTGCTGGAAAAGCACAGCCAGTCAGGCAGCATCCGAGGGGCTGGACAGTCGATGTTTCAAGCATAAGCTTTTCATCAGGAATGGGGGAGGGCCCAAGGGGGCTGAGAGATAAATGGGAGGGGGCTGGGCCTGGGGGGAAGGTAGCTGGGAATGTAATAGGTCGATGGAGGTGGCAGTGATGATGATAGGTCAGAAAGGAGGGTGAAGCAAACAGGTGGGAAGGAAGATGGACAGGTAGGGCAGTTCAAGAGGGCTGTGCTGAGTTGGATGGTTGGATCTGAGATCAGTGGGGGGAAGGGAAATGAGGAAACTGGTGAAATCCACATCGATCCCGTGTGGTTGGAGGGTCCAATGTGGATAATGAGGCATTCTTCCTCCAGGCATCAGGTGGTTAGAGTTTGGCGGTGGAGGAGGCCCAGGACTTGAATGTCCTTGGTGGAATGGGAGGGAGAGTTAAAGTGTTCGGCCACAGAGTGGTGGGGCTGTTTAGTGACTGTATCCCAGAAGGAAACTGAAGACAAACAGAGTCTTTGAAGAAAAGGGGTCTGGGTGGGTTACACTTTGGAGGGTTGGTGTGGACTTGTTGGGCCGAAAGGCCTGTTTTCACACTGTCAGTAATCTAATCTAAAAATGTTCTCTGCAACATTCCGCAAATAGGTGTCTTGTCCCCAATGTAGAGGAGACCACACCGAGAGCAACGGACAGAGTAGATGGTGTGTGTGGAAGCACAGGTAAATCTCTGCCAGATGTGCAAGGATCCTTTGGGGCCTTGGATGGAAGTGAGGGGGTAGTGTGGGGACAGGTTTGCACCTCTTGTGATGGCAGGGGAAGGTGCCAGGAGTGGAGGGTGGCTTGGTGGGTGGGTGTGGCCCTAACAAGGGATTCGCAGAGGGAATGGTCTCTGCAGAACACTGATAGGGATGGGGAGGGAAATATATCCCTGGTAGTGGGGTCTGTTTGTAGGGGGCAGAAATGGCAGAGGATGACTTGTTTTATCCGAACGGTGGTGGAGTTGGAGGTGAGGACTGGGGTGTTCTCTCCTTGCTGCGATTGGAGAGGTGGGCTTCAAGGGCGGAGGTGCGGGAAGTGGAGGAGATGCACTGGAGGGTATCACCGACCATGTGGCAGGGGAACCATGCAGTCCTTGAAGAGGAGGCCATCTGGGATGTTCGATGGTGGAATTGGTCCTCCTGGGAGCAGATGTGGCAGAGGCAGAGGAATTGGGAATAAGGGAAGGCATTTTTACAGGAGTGGGAGGTTGGAAGAGGTGTAGACCAGGTAACTGTGGGAGTCAGTCAGTATGAAGTAGATGCCCATGTTGACCCTGTCACCAGAAATGGAGATAGAGAGGAGGAGAAAGGAAGGAGAAAGGGGAAAGGTCCCTTCCTGACACGGTGCCATTATTTAAAACAGGTGGTAAGGAAAAGCCAGGGAACTATAGACTGGTGAGTCTGCGGTCAGTGGTGGGTGAGTTTTGAGAAAACAATATTAAATTGAAAAAGTAGATGAAGAAGGACCGATCGTTTGTATATGGAGCTTGTGGAGAGGTCTGTATAGGGACGGCTCAGGAGAGGGTTTTGTATCTGGACAGTGAAAACTGAATGTTGGATCATTTGAGGTGGAGTTGTTATTTTATCATTTGTTCAGTTAGGTGTTTGGTTTCTTTTTAATATCTATGTTAAATTTTTTTGCATGCTTCATAATAAATCTGATTGTTTAATTTAATATATAATGTGCTATTGAAAGTTTCTTCTTTGTAGGATGAATGTTACTGATGGCCTGCAAGAGATATTAAGTGCGATGACAAATAGATTTACTGAAGTGATTACACAGCAAGGTCATTCAGATCGATAACTGTCTGTCGGAAAAGGTTTGAAGGTGGTTTCGAAGTCTCCTGTGGCTATTCCTCTTTTAAACAGATGCTCCAATTTGGGTAAGTGGTCATCAGATCTTGGGCACTAACAATGAATTTTATGTTCAACGGATTTGTTAGGATTTAAACAAATAATTATTTTTGGGAACTCTCCTGTCGGGGCACAGGCAGGAGATTCTGTGGTAGTGAGTGTGAATCGAGGAGAGTACGTTGCTTTTCTGGTGCCAGGGTGAAGGACGTCTCAAAATGTTTGAAGCAGATTGTCAAAGGGGAGAGTGAGAAGCCGGAAATTATTGTACAGATTGATAGGAATGACATAGTTAGAGAAAAGGTTAAAGCTTTACAAAGTGCATGTAATAGGTTCGGTAGAGAATGTGAAAAGTAGTAATCTCTGGTTGACTTCTGGTGCCAAGTTCTAATCAGAGATTTCCCTTCCCACGTGGTTCAAGATGCCCTCCAACGCATCTCATCCACATCCCGCACCTCCGCCCTCAGACCCCACCCCTCCAACCGTAATAAGGACAGAACGCCCCTGGTGCTCACCTTCCACCCTACAAACCTTCGCATAAACCAAATCATCCAACGACATTTCTGCCACCTCCAAAAAGACCCCACCACCAGGGATATATTTCCCTCCCCACCCCTTTCCGCCTTCCGCAAAGACCGTTCCCTCCGTGACTACCTGGTCAGGTCCACACCCCCCTATGACCCACCCTCCCGTTCTGGCACTTTCCCCTGCCACCGCATGAACTGTAAAACCTGTGCCCACACCTCCTCCCTCACCTGTATCCAAGGCCTTAAAGGAGCCTTCCACATCCATCAAAGTTTTACCTGCATATCCACTAATATCATTTATTGTATCCGTTGCTCCCGATGTGGTCTCCTCTACATTGGGGAGACTGGGCGCCTCCTAGCAGAGCGCTTTAGGGAACATCTCCGAGACACCCGCACCAACCAACCAAACCGCCCCGTGGCCCAACATTTCAACTCCCCCTCCCACTCTGCTGAGGACATGGAGGTCCTGGGCCTCCTTCACCACCAGACGCCTGGAGGAAGAACGCCTCATCTTCCGCCTCGGAACACTTCAACCCCAGGGCATTAATGTGGACTTCAACAGCTTCCTCATTTCCCCTTCCCCCACCTCATCCTAGTTTCAAACTTCCAGCTCAGCACTGTCCTCTTGACCTGTCCGGACTTGTCCTACCTGCCTATCTCCTTTTCCACCTATCCACTCCACCCTCTCCTCCCTGACCTATCACCTTTATCTCCTCCCCCACTCACCCATTGTACTCTGTGCTACTTTCTCCCCGCCCCCACCCTCCTCTAGCTTATCTCTCCACGCTTCAGGCTCACTGCCTTTATTCCTGATGAAGGGCTTTTGCCCGAAACATCGATTTCGCTACTCGTTGAATGCTGCCTGAACTGCTGTACTCTTCCAGCACCACTAACCCAGTATTTGGTTTCCAGCATCTGCAGTCATTGTTTTTACCCAGATAACTCAATGGTTGACGAGGTGCTGCACTGTGCAGGGAGTCACTTTCTTGGAGCATTGGGATCTCTTCTGGGACAGAAAAGACCTGTTTAAAAGGATGGGTTTCACCTGAACTAGACCAATATCCTGGTGGGGAGATTTGCTCGTTCTATTTCAGGAGATTGTAAGATTTGAGAGGGGTGGGGCGGGGGCATTCTAAACAACAGTGAAAATAGAAAGAAAGATGACAATGATTCTGAATCAGAAAACAGACAAGAACAAGTCAGAGAACAAAGGGACACCGAACACTTAAACTACATTTATTTCAATGCAAGAGGTCTCATGGATAAGGCTGATGAACTCAGGGCATGTAAGGGAACATGGGCCTGGGATGTCATTGCTATTACAGAAACATGGCTGAGGACTGGAAAAGACGAGAGTGGTGCTGGAAAAGCACAGCAGGTCAGGCAGCAGCTGAGGAGCAGCAAAATCGATTTTCCTGCTCCTTGGTTGTGCCTAACCTGCTGTTCTTTTCTAGCACCACTCTGATTTTGACTCTAATCTCCAGCATCTGCAGTACCTATTTCTGCCGAATGGAAAAGACTGGCAGCTCAGTGTTCTGGGTTTGAGATGGTACAGAAGGGATAGAAAGAGGCAAGGCAGGGGAAGGGCTGGCATTTTTGATTAAGGAAAATATTACTCCTGTAATTAGAGAAGATATTTCTGAGGGATCATTTAGTGAAAACATATAGGTGGAAGTTAGAAATAAGAAAGGGACGATCACCTTGGTGGGCTCCCTAATCGGCTCCCTAATAGTCAGGGGGCAATTGAGAAGCAAATACGTAGAGATCTCTCAAATATATTGAAGAATAATAAGTTTGTAATAGTAGGGGATTTTAATTTTCCAAACATTGACTCAGACTGCCATGGTGTGAAAGTTTTTGATGGTGAAGAACTTGTTCAATTGCAAGAAAAATTTAGCTATAAATATCTAAATCTTCCTCCGAGAGACGGATCAAAACTTGACCTTCTCTTGGGAAATAAGGCAGGGCAAGTGACTGAAGTGTTAGTCAGGGAACACTTTTGGACCAGTGATCATTTAAGAAGGGATGTGAGAAGTCTGGGAACAATCAACCTGTGAGTCTGTCCTCGGTGGTGGGTAGGTTTTTAGAGATGATTCTGAAAGATAGAATTTACAGAGGTTGGAGAGGAAAGGATTGATTAGAGATGGTCAGTCTGATTTAGTGGGAGCAAAATCATATCTCACCTTTGATTGGGTTTGGTTTTGGAAGGAACCAAAATGATTGATGAGGACAGAGTGGTAGATGTTGTTTGCTTGGCCTTTAGTAAAGCCTTTGATGAGGCTCTGCATGATCGACTAATTGGGTAAAGTTAGATCACATAGGATTCAGGGTGGGCTTGCCAACTGAATACATAATTGGCTTTATGGCAGATGATGGATCATTGTTTTTCAGACTGGAGGCCTGTGACCAGCGGTGTCCCACAGGGATCGGGACTGGCTCTACTTCTGTTTGTCATTTATACAAAGGATTTGGATGAGAATGTAGGAGGTATGGTTAGTAAGTTTGTGGATGACACCAAAATGGTAAATAGACAGTGAAGAATGTGACCCAAGATTACAAAGAGATCTTGATCAATTGGGTCAATGGGCTGAGGAGTGGCAGATGGAGTTTAATTTGGATAAACATGAGATATTGCATTGTGGTAATACAAACAAGGTCAGGAGTTAACGGTAGGGCCCTGGGTAGTGTTGGAGAGCAGAGAGAGACCTCAGGGTTCAGGGACATAATCCTTTGAAATTTGCCTCCCAGTTAGACAGGGTACTTAAGAAGTTGTTTAGCATGCTTGCCTTCATTGCTCAGGCCTTTGAGTATAGGAGTTCTGACATCATATTAAACTTGTACAAGACAGTGATGAGGCCTCTTCTGGATTAATGTGTGCAATTCTCATCGCCCTGTTATAGGAAGGATATTATTAAAGTGAAGAGTGTTCAGGAAAGATTTACCGAGATGTGCCTGGAATAAAGGGTTTGAGATATAAAAATGGGCTGTTGCATTGGAGGGTGAGGTGTGACTTTATTGATGTTTAAACAATTATATGGGGCACAGATAAGATGAATGATAAGGGTCTTTTCCCTCACGTGGAGAGTTCAAACCTGGAGGTATATTTTTAAGGTGAGAGGAGAAAGATTGAAAAAGGACATGAGGGGCAATGTTTTTCGAATTTTGGATGTGGAATAAACTATCAGAGGAAGTGGTGGATGCAGGTACAGTTACAATGTTTAAAATACATTTGGACAAGTTCATGAATAGGAAAGTTTTAGAGGGATATGGGCCCAGTGCAGGCAGGTGGGAATAGTTTAGTTTTGGAACATGGTCGGTGTGGTCTGGTTGGTCCGAAGGGTCTGTCTCGGTGCTGTATGACTCTATGACTCTATGACATTATGGTACGCAGTCAAAAGACACGTTAGTCTCTGCACATGCTCACTTTGCTCTCCAGCTCATGGGCTGGGACACAGCACGGGGAAGGGTATTGTTGATGGATGGAGATACCAAGGAGCTTTTATATGCAGCGACTGCTTAATGGAGGAACTACAAAGGGACAGATCAGGATTAATGAAGCTGCACAAGGGAGGGCAATTAGACAGGGGACATGGAGGGGGACAGGGGCTAAATTTGCAGTGGGTGGGAGGTTGTCCAGTATTGAAGGGGGGATGCAGATTCCATCTCAGGATTGAACAACAGAAATAGGGAAGGAAAGGAAAAGAAGGAAAGAGAGAGAAAAATGAGAGAAGAAGAAAGAGCAAGAGAATGGTAACGAACACAGATAAAGGTGGGAATAACAGGCAGGAGAGAAAACTACAAAAGAAAAGGCTATCAGTAAGAGAGAGAGACAGAAAGGTTGAGAGAGAGAGAGAGAGAGATGTCGTGTGATACAGACAGAGGGTGAGAGGCAGAGGTAAAGAGAGATATAGGGAGAGAAAAGAGGAAAACTCAGACCGATATAAGCACGTACTAAGGAAAGATATGGTGAGATTTAACAATTGATATTCACCATTCCTGTTGGTCTCAGCTCTCGCGATGGTTTCTCACACTCTTTCTCTCCCATTTAAGACAAACTCTGCTCCAGGGGCTTGTTTTTGAGATTCAACCATTCCCCACACTCTCACACACAGTGACAGACAGAAACCCACAAATACTCACCCCCTGCTCAGTGCACACAGTGAAAGGTGAGTAGGTTAGGATAGTTTTCATTAGAAAAAAGGAGATTGAGTGGGGACCTGATTGAGGTCTACAAAATTATGAAGGGTCCAGACAGGGTAGACAGAGATAAGCTTTTTTCCCAGAATGAAGGATTCAATAACGAGAAGTCACGCTTTCAAGGTGAGAGGTGAAAAGTTAAATGGGGATACACGCAGCAAGGACTTCACACAGAGAGTGGTGGGTGTCTGGAACACAGAGGGAGTAGAGGCAGGCACGGTAGATTCATTGAAGATGCGTCTGGACAGATACATGAGTAGGTGGGGAGTAGAGGGAGAGAGATGCTTAGGAAATGGGCGACAGGTTTAGACAGAGGCTTTGGATTGGTTCAAGCTTGGAGGGCCGAAGGGCCTGTTCCTGGGTTGTAAATGTTTTTGTTCTTTGTTCTTTGAAGGGAAAATGGCTGCCAGAACCTGTTTGAAATATCCCCAAGTCTCTCACTGAAAGCACCCTCTCTGCCCAAGTCCCAGCTCATCCAGTCAGCTCCCAGCTCTCTCTACCCAGGGCATACCTCCCCCAGGGATGGAGCATAGCCAGAGTCATCTCAGTGGGATTAGAGGGGGGAGGGAGGGAGGGAACGAGGAGGTGTGAGAGAATGCAGCAGGTAAACAGTTTCATCCAGTCTGCCTTTGTCTCCTCCTGCTTTGCATTTTATTGTCTTGGAATAAAAAACAAATGTATTTTCAAAATGATCCAATTCCTTTTGTCTTTGTGATTTCCTATTGATCAATGTGACAAATCTCAACTTGCAATTGTCAGGAATCTAACCCAGGTCACCTGTTTGGAAGACAGCGACACTAACCACGATAGCACCATTACTGTGCACTTTAACACAACACAGTCCCCAAACATAGTTAAAAAGACCTTTATCATGACAAATTAAACAGAGTTCATGTTGATTCACTGAAAGTGATATTCAGTCAGGTGACGATAGCTTATATGAAGAGGTAGATTTGAAGGAGCATCTGAAATCGGAGAGGGAGTTGGGTCATTGGGTGGGTGCAGAGAGGGAGTCCAGAAATCCCTCTGGTTGGGCTTGGATTCCCCGGCAATGCATCAGCTGGTTCATGGAAAGGAACAAATAAAGAAACGGGATGATGTCGGAGAACTGGTTCAGTCCAGATTGCCTTGTCTCCTCCTGCTTTGCATTTTATTCTTTTAGAATGAAAGCCACATGTATTCACAAACTGATCAAATTCCTTTGCTCTTTGAGTTTTCCTGTTGATCAATGAGAAAATCTCAAAATGCGATTTCCAGGAACCAACACGAGGAATTGAATGGAAACAAAGTACATTATTGTTGAAATTAAAGGTGCAAATAAAGACACAGAATCTTTACAATATTTTATTTCCTTTTTCAACAGGAAACTTCTCGTTTTTTAAAAAAATTGTCCATACGTGTGGCTCAGAGAATTCAGTGAGGAAGAGTGGACAGGAGCCTGTCGTTGCATTTCCCTCTCTGGCCTGCAGGGAGCGATTACACCTTCCTCCACATCATTTATTTTTCTACCCACTTCACTCACTGAGGACGAATTACTTGGAATAAATGTAGCTTTTTTATATATTTGGTTTTGCTTTTGTTCCTCCACTTCCTACTAATTGTTGCTGATTACTAACAGCACTTTACACTGGCTTTCCACCTCCAGGCTCTTTCATTTTGCCCCTCAGATGGAGTCATTCCTTGTCCATGAGGAAAGGAGTGTTATCATGTTGCTGCTCCTCCTTCTCCTTTCAGTCCATTCCTCACGTGGACTCCTCGTTCCGTTCTCTGCTGCACCTAATGTTGACTCTCAGTTACTTGGATTGATTCACCAATTGAATTATTGTTCTCACTGGATATGTCATGGTGTACTTTAACTGGTCTCTGAAATGTTTCTGTGTCACCACATAAATAAGGGCATTTGTGCAGCAACTGAAGTTCCTCAGCATGTATCCAATCAGAACAAAGAGACCAAAAGAAACAGAATCCAAGGAATAACCAACATTAAAGAAATATAAAATATGCAACAACCAGAGAAGTATGAAGCTGGCAGATATGGCAAAGAGTAAAATCACAGAATTCTTCCTGCTCTCTACCTCTGGATCATTCTCTGTTTTTCTCTGACCTCTCAGTTCCTTCCGCACATTAATGGCCTCGAAGATATGTCTGACAGTCAAAATGTTGAGAAAGAGAATAAAAGTGATTGGGAACATTGGTGTTAAAAAAGTCTCAAATTATCTAAAACCTATCCACTGAGGGTCATTATAATAACCAGACCTGATATAACAGTATCATGGAACATTGTTGATCATCTTTCCAGGGTAATACACAAAGGAGTTAGCAATGTTTTTTAACCAAAAGAAGATGCAGATTGTTGCAGTTTTCCCTGTGCAATACTTAGTTTTCATCTCATGTAAACAAATGGCAACAAATCGATCAAAGGAAAAAGCAACAGTGAACCACACAGAACAATCAATGCTCAAGCGGTTGAGGGCATAGATAACACCACAAACAGGAGTGATTGTAGGAAACACAGTGGATAATAATACTGTCGAAATTGGTGAAGAATGATATAAAAAACGATGAACAGTAGATCTGAAGTTGTCATGGCCACCAGGTAGCGAGTGCTGCATGTAGAAAGACCACATTTGCCCCAAGCTAAGATTACAATCACCACGAAACTAACTGTAAGAGAAAAGGAAAAATAGATTTGAAGTTATTAATGAAACATTCTCTGTGCCTGAGCCCAGATTGTAAGTAATGACACAAAGATAATTGTTGTTCCATGTTATATGAAGTTTAAAAATCTCTCTCAACGAATCATTTACTCTTTTAAAGAACATAGGGAAGAACATGAGCAGCAGATTACTCATAGAAACATGGTCATATACCCAAGGTGTCGTATATGGCTCGACGGCAATTGATTCCTACTGCTCCTTGGATGCTGCCTGTCCTGCTGTGCCTTTTCTAGCACAGCACTCTATCTGCAAACACCATTGTCTCCTTATCCCTAATGACCTGCTGAACCCACCCATTGCCCTGTTGTATCTGGGCTCCCATTTGGAGCGAGCTTCCTGAGCAAGATCCACTGACACAATTCCTTTTCCATCAAGGAATGGGAAACACCAGGTGTCACTGAAAGGTGGGTTGTTACAAAACCCATATCAGGCTGTGAACTACCACAGAGAGAGGTAGTCTTGTTAAAGTCTTCTTAAACAGTCTTTAAACACTGTGGCCTTAATGTAAACCCACTCTGCACAGTATAGGGAAACAAATATTACCGAGGAGCCTCCAAACTACAAACTATTCACTTTAACTCAGTAAGTGAGGACACTATCAACTGGCTTCAGTATTTGCTTTGCTAAATGGGTTTATAATACCTATTAGCTGTCGGGAGAAATGGGGATGATTCAATGCAGAGGTTTATATAAGTTAAGTTGTTACAAAACTTACCAGGAACACCAACAACAGCCAGAATGGTCTCGTACACTCTCTCAATCCTTTCCCTGAGAAGATGCATTTCGTTGTTTGTGACACAACCTTTCCCTTCCTGCTGCTGGCAATCTGTTGGAATGGGAGAATTCTCTCGGAGATGGAGCTGACACAGTTCCAGAGACTTTGTTTTATATTGTGTGGTATCTCCACTGGGAAACCATGATTACATCTTCAAACGTTTTAATATCATTTTGAACATACAAATTATGACAGCAGGTTCATTTTAATGATGTGATAGCATTGAGATTTATGTCTGTATTTGAATTCCCCAAAGACTGGATTAATTGGATCCTGTTAGGTCTCAAACATTCATTTCCATTTGATTTCAAGCAACAATACTTGCAATATTTCACTCTCTATCAATCCCATAAATATCTAAATACCTTTTGATTTTCTTTTCAGTGATGACCTTCATTCTGCTGAGGTTATTCAGTCATTCGTTATACAGCTTATTGAGAGCTGTTGTACTGCTCACTGTTATTCCACTGCTTTCCTTGTTGTACAACTGATTTCAGAAAATTCTCTCCGTGAATGAGCACTCTAATACAGAACCTGAAGCTGATACAGCAACAGCTGGAACTTCCAACTTGGTTACATTTTCTCAAAACAAAGACAAAAATACTCAGACCCTTCAGTTCAAAACCATAGAATGATGGCATCATCCAGGACAGAGATGGCCCTTCACTCCATCGAGTCTGTATCTCTAAACTCACACTCAAAGCTACACAGGGCTGGACAATGTGAAGCCTTCAAAAATGAGATATTGATAGTCCAGAGAGAATGTATTCCTTTTAGGCTGAAAGGCAAGGCTGGTAGGTGTAGGGAATGCTGGATGACGGGAGAAATTGAGGCTTTGGTTAAGGAAACAAAGGAAGCATATGCCAGTTACAGACAGCAGAGAGCGAGTGAACCATGAGAAGAGCATAAATGCAGTAGGAGGAGACTTAAAAGGGAAATCAGGAGGGCCGAAAGGGGACATGAGGTAACACTGGCAAATAAGGTTAGGGAGAATCCAAAGGGATTTTATAAATACATTAAGGACAAAAGGGTAACTGGGGAGAGAAAAGGGCCCCTCAAAGATCACTCAAGGCAGCCTATGTTTAAAACCACAGGAGATTGGGGAGGTACTAAATGAAGATTTTGCATCAATGTTTACTGTGGAGAAGGACATAAAGATAATACAACGTGGGGAAAGAAATAGTGACATCTTAAAAATGCTCATATTACAGAGGAGGAGGAGCTGGACTTAAAATGCATAAAAGTGGATAAATGCCCAGGACGTGATCAGGTGTACCCTAGAACTCTGTGGGAAACCTGGGAAGTGATGCTGGGCCCCGTGCTGAGATATTTGTGTCATTGATAGTCACAGGTGAAGTGCTGGAAGACTGAGGGTTGGCTAATGTAGTGGCACTATTTAAGAAAGATGGTAAGGAAAAGCCAGGGAACTATAGACCGGTGAGCCTGACATCGATGGTGGGCAGGTTGTTGGAGGGAATATATTTGAAAAGACAAGGATTGTATAGGGATAGTCAGCATGACTTTGTGCTTATGAAGAAGATTGATGAGGGCAGAGTAGTGGGTGTGATCTACATGAACTTCAGTAAGGTGTTCAACAAGGTTCCTCATGGTGGAATGGTTAGCAAGGTTAGATCTCGTGGAATTCAGGGAAAACCAGCCACTTGGATACAGTATTGGCTCAAAAGGTCCTCAAGTTGGCGCTTGGTGAGGGTGAGAGGTTGGAGTGGGGGAGGGGGGTAGACAGGTTGAGGCGGTTAATGTCTCGATGCCAGTCGGAAATGAAGAGATCGAGTGCGGGTAATAGGCCAGCTCGGGGTGTCCAGGTGGATGCAGTGTGTTGGAGGTGGGTGAAGGGGTCCTCAGAAGGTGGGCGGGAGTCCTGATTGTAAAAGTAAGCTCAGAGGCGGAGGCGGCAGAAGAATTGTTCGATGTCACGGCGTGTATTAAATTCATTGACGCGTGTGTGGAGGGAGATGAAGGTGAGTCCTTTGCTGAGGACTGATCGCTTGTCCTCAGTGAAGGGAGGTCTGGAAGGATGGTGAAAACTCGGCAGGTCTGGGAGCTGGGATCTGGTGTCGATGTGGAGCTGGGAGTGGGGGCGGAACCTGTAACTGGAGTGGGTGTGGTGTTGGGGGTAATGGGGGTAGAGTCATGAGCAGGGGTGGTGTTCCCCTTGGGGTTCTGGGGGGTGGGGATGGTGACAGTAGGATCTGTGGGGGCAGGGCGTGTCAGCAGAATGCAGGTGAGTGGTGTTGGTGGGGGTGGAAGTGGTGGTGACCATGGCAGTGGTGGGGGGGGGGCAGAAGTCACTGAGCCTCCAACCTCTCACCCTCACAAAGTGCTGCCCTCCACTCCCTCTGCTCCAATCCCAACCTCACCATCAAGCCAGCGGATAAAGGGGGTGCAGTGGTAGTCTGGCTCATTGACCTCTACACCGCTGAAGCCAACTTGAAGACACGTCCTCCTCCTGCCCCCTCGACCATGACCCCACCCCCCCATCACCAAACCACCATCTCCCAGCCCATACAGAACCTCATCACCTCAAGAGATCTCCCACCCACAGTTTCCAACCTCATAGTCCGGGAACCCCGCACTGCCCGGTTCTACCTCCTTCCCAAGATCCACAAGCCTGACCACCCTGGCCGACCCATTGTCTCGCATGCTCCTGCCCCACTGAACTCATTTCTACTTACCTCGACACTGTCCTATCCCCCCTAGTCCAGGAACTCCCCACATACATTCAAGACACACCTACACCCTCCACCTCCTCCAAGACTTCCGTTTCGCCGGCCCCCAACGCCTCATCTTCCCTAACACTACCCTTCCACCGACACTCTCATTCGTTTGGCTGAACTAGTCCTCACCCTTAACAATTTCTCCTTTGAATCCTCCCACTTCCTCCAGACCAAAGGCGTAGCCATGGGCACATGTATGCGCCCCAGCTATGCCTGTCTCTTTGTTGGCTACGTAGAACCGTTGATCTTCCGTAATTACACCGGCACCACTCCCCACCTCTTCTTCCGCTACATTGATGACTGCATTGGCGCCACCTCATGCTCTCGCGAGGAAGTTGAGCAATTCATCAACTTCACCAACACATTCCACCCTGACCTTAAATTTACCTGGACCATCTCTACACCTCCCTCCCCCTCCTGGACCTCTCCATCTCCATTAATGATGACCAACTTGATACCGACATTTTTTACAAACCCACCAACTCCCACAGCGACCTGGATTACACCTCTTCCCACCCTACCTCTTGCAAAAATGACATCCCATATTCCCAATTCCTCTGCCTCCGCCGTATCTGCTACCAGGAGGACCAGTTCCACCACAGAACACACCAGATGGCCTCCTTCTTTAGAGGCCGCAATTTCCCTTCCCACGTGGTTAAAGATGCCCTCCAACGCATCTCGTCCACATCCCGCACCTCCACCCTCAGACCCCACCCCTCCAACTGTAACAAGGATAGAACGCCCCTGGTGCTCACCTTCCACCCGACCAACCTCCACATAAATCAAATCATTTCCGCCACCTCCAAACAGACCCCACCACCAGGGATATATTTCCCTCCCCACCCCTTTCCACCTTCCGCAAAGACTGTTCCCTCCGTGACTATCTGGTCAGGTCCATGCCCCGCTTCAACCCACCCTCCCATCCTGACACCTTCCCCTGCCCCCGCAGGAATTGCAAAACCTGCGCCCACACCTCCTCCCACACCTCCATCCAAGGCCCTAAAGGAGCCTTCCACATCCATCAAAGGTGCCAGCACATCCACCAATACCATTTATTGTATCCGTTGCTCCGGATGGGGTCTCCTCTACATTGGGGAGACTGGACGCCTCCTAGCAGAGTGCTTTAGGGAACATCTCCGGGACACCCGCACCAATCAACCACACCGCCCGGTGGCCCAACATTTCAACTCTCCCTCCCACTCTGCCGAGGACATGGAGGTCCTGGGCCTCCTTCACCGCCGCTCCCTCACCACCAGACGCCTGGAGGAAGAACACCTCATCTTCCACCTCAGAACACTTCAACCCCAGGGCATCAATGTGGACTTCAACAATTTCCTCATTTCCTCTTCCCCTACCTTACCCCAGTTCCAAACTTCCAGCTCAGCACTGTCCCCATCACTTGTCCTACCTGCCTATCTTCTTTTCCACCTATCCACTCCACCCTCTCCCCCCCGACCTATCACCTTCATCCCCTCCCCAAATCACCTATTGTACCCTCTGCTACTTTCTCCCCACCCCCACCCTCCTCTCACTTATCTCTCCACCCTTCAGGCTCTCTGCCTGTATTCCTGATGAAGGGCTTTTGCCTGAAACGTCGATTTTACTGCTTCTTGGATGCTGCCTGAACTGCTGTGCTCTTCCAGCACCACTAATCCAGACTTTGGTGATAGTGACCACAATTCGGTTACATTCTCTTCAGTGATGGAAATGGAAAAGTATATCCTGCAGGGCAAGAGATATAGTTGGGGGAAAGGCAATTATGATGCGATTCAGTAAGAGTTAAGATGCATAGGATAGGAAGGAAACTGTAGGGAATGGGCACAATTGAAATGTGGAGCTTGTTCAAGGAATAGCTACTGTATGTCCTTGATAAATATGTACGTGTCAGGCAGGGAGGGAAGGGAACCGTGGTTTACAAAAGAAGTTGTGTCTCTTGTCCAGAACAAGAAGAACGCTTAAAATGAGATGTGAAGGTTCAGTTGGGGTGCTTGAGATTTACAAATTAGCCAAGAAATATCTAAAGAGAAAGGTAAGAAGAGCCAGGAGGGGACACGAGAAGGCTCCCCCAATTAAATGCTCTCTTATACCATCTGCTCCCATCCCTCTCCATGAGTATTGTCAAGCTGGGGGCGTTGTGATCACTCTCACCTAAGTGCTCTCCCACCGAGAGATCTGACACCTGATCTGGTTCGTTGCCATGCACCAAATCCAATATAGGATGTTGGTGTCACTCTCCATCACAAACCAGCCGTCCAGCCCCCTCTGTCGCAGGGGTTAAGTTAGCACAGGTGGCTGGATGGCTGGTGTGAGATGTAGAGAGGCGAAGTGGTACTTTGGTTAAACTCACCATCAGTTGTCTCTCTACCTCTCTCCAAGACAGAATAACCATTTGAATAGGGCAATTCCTTCGTGTCCCTCTGTCACAATCCTGGAACATCCTTCTCCCCCCATTCTCTCCACACCACTGACCAATAGTTCCCACATCATCAGGACTGTAGTGGCACAAGAAAGCAGCTACCACCATAATCTCAAGGGCAGTAAATTCTGACCCAGCCATTGGTGTCAAAGTCCCCTTGATTAATTCTGAAACACATCTGAACAAAACATGTTGACAGACAAGCTTTTGGCTGCCAGAAAATTCAGACAGTTTATTTCGGATTGTGTGTGTGTTTGTGTGTGTATTGCATAGAGTTCTTGTCACCATATTTCAGAAAGGATGTGGAAGCATTGGAAAAGATGCAGAGGCGATTTATGTTGCCTGGTCTGGTCTGGAGGGATGGTCTTATGAGGAAAGGCAGAGATACTTGAGTCTATTCTCATTGGAAAGAAGAAGGCTAAGAGGGGATTCGATAGAGACATTCAAGATGATGAGAGGATTAGATAGGGTAGACAGTGAAAGTCTTTTTCCTAGGATGGTGACATCAGCTGTATGAGGGGGCATAACTGCAAATTGAGGGGTGATAGATTTAAGACAGGTGTCAGAGGCAGGTTCTTGATTCAGAGAGTGGTAAGGGTGTGGAATGTCCTGCCTGCCAATGGAGTTAACTCAGCCATATTAGGGAGATTTAAACAATCCTTGGATAAGCACATGGATGATGATGGGATAGTGTAGGGGGACGAGCTGAGAATAGTTCACAGGTCTGTGCAACATCGAGGGCCGAAGGGCCTGTTCTGCACTGTATTGTTCGATGTTCTAACTATTCAGTTAACCGAATTGATTCCCTGGGGTTTGAGTTTAGAACTAGAATTAAATTCTATTGTCACGTGTGTTCACGTATAGGAATACATGAGGGCAGTGAAAAGTGCACATTCTCCACCACCATCTGCAACAAGATAGATTCACTGCCATTACCTTGGCCATACACCAGTCAGAATCTGTCAGCCCCGGAGGAAATCATCCACTCTGATGGAGAATGGGGTGAACCAGCAAGAGAGAGCTTTACTATCCCATTTTGAAACTGTTGCTGTTCCTGGTGCTTCATGGTTCAGCCCCAGTGTATTGGAAGGTAGCGGGTGGAAGCCCTGCATTAAAAAAGGGAGACAGAAAGCACGAAGCACAGGCCGGTTAGCTTAACATATCACAGGGAAACTGCTGGAAGGTATTATTCAACCACATACAGCAGGTCACATTGATCAGTTGAAGATAATCTGGCAGAGTCGACATTGTTGTGTGTGTCCATTGAATTTCTTTGAGGATGTAACATGTGTCATTGATAAAGGGGACTGCCCTTAGCTTAGCTTTTGTCCCATAAAATGACCCAGCAACTGTCATGGCAGGAGGTAAAGGCTCACAGTGTTGTGGGGTAATGATTACAAGGGAGCACTGTGGTTTATTGAAATGGAAAGCAATTGGAAGCCGCACTTGCAAAAGACAATAGACAATAGACAATAGGTGCGGGAGTAGGCCATTTTGCCCTTCGAGTCAGCACCACCATTCATTATGATCATGGCTGATCATCCACAGTCAGTATCCTGTTCCTGCCTTATCCCCATGACCCTTGATTCCACTGTCTTTAAGAGCTCTATCCATCTCTTTCTTGAAAGTATCCAGCGACTTGGCCTCCACTGCCTTCTGGGGCAGAACATTCCATATATCCACCACTCTCTGGGTGAAGAAGTTTCTCCTCAACTCTGTTCTCAATGGCCTACTCTTTATTTTTAAACTGTGTCCTCTGGATCTGTACACACCCATCAGCAGAAACTTGCTTCCTGCCTCCAGAGTGTCCAATCCTTTAATAATCTTATACTTCTCAATCAGATCCCTTCTCAACTGTCTCAACTCATGTATAAAAGCCCAGTGTCTCCAATTTTTCAACATATGATAGTCCTGCCATTCCAGGAATTGACCTCGTGAACCTACACTGCACTCCGTCAATAGCCAGAATGTCCTTCCTCAAACTTGGAGACCAAAACTGCACACAATATTCCAGGTGTGGTCTCACCAGGGCCCTGTACAGCTGCAGAAGGACTTCTTTGCTCCAATACTCAATTCCTCTTGTTATGAAGGCCAGTGTGCTATTCGCTTTCTTCACTGCTTGCTGTACCTGCATGCTTGCTTTCATTGACTGATGCACAAGAACTTGTGGGCGGCACGGTGGCACAGTGGTTAGCACTGCTACCTCACAGCACCAGAGACCCGGGTTCAATTCCCGCCTCAGGCAACTAACTGTGTGGAGTTTGCATGTTTTCCCCGTGTCTGCGTGGGTTTCCTCCAGGTGCTCTGGTTTCCTCCCACAGTCCAAAGATGTGCAGGTCAGGTGAATTAGTCATGCTAAATTGCCCATAGTGTTAGGTAAGGGGTAAATATAGGGGTATGGGTGGGTCGCGCTTCAGCGGGGCGGTGTGGACTTGTTGGGCCAAAGGGCCTGTTTCCACACTGTAAGTAATCTAATCTAAACTGAAAAATGTGTTGCTGGAAAAGCAGGTCAGGCAGCATCAAAGGAACAGGAGAATCGACGTTTCGGGCAAAAGCCCTTCATTCTGCCTGTCCTGCTGTGCTTTTCTAGCAACACATTTTTAAGCTCTGATCTCCAGCATCTGCAGTCCTCATTTTCTCCTGATGCTAGAACTCTAGATCTCATTTTACATCCCCTTTACCTAACTTGGCTCCATTTAGATAGTAATCTGCCTTCCTGTTCTTGCCACCAAAGTGAATAACCACACATTTATCCACATTAAACTGCATCTGCCAAGCATCCACCCACCTGTCCAAGTCACCCTGTATTCTCATAACATCCTCCTCACAACTCACCTTGACACCTAGTTTTGTGTCATCAGCAAATTTGCTAATATTACATTTAATACCTTCATCTATATCATTAATGTTTGTTGTAAACAGCTGCGGTCCCAGCACTGAACCTTATGGTACCCCACTGGTCACCTCACCGCCTGCCATTCGAAAAGGGACCTGTTTATCACTACTCTTTGCTTCCTGTCAGTCAGCCAATTTTCAGTCCAAGTCAGTATTTTGCCCCCAATACCATGTGCCCTAATTTTGCTCACTAATCTCCTATGTGGGACATTATCAAAGATTTCTGAAAGCCCAGGTACATGACATCTACTGGCTCTCCCTTGTCCATTTAAGAACATAGAATATAGGAAAGCACAGCATAGAACAGGCCCTTTTGCCCATGATGTTGTGCCAAGATTTAATCCTAATGTCAAATATAGTACCTTAACCTATGCACCCCTCAACTCACTGCTATCCATGTGCATGCCCAGCAGTCAATTAAATGTCCCCAATGACTCTGCTTCCACCACCACAGCTGGCAACGCACTCCATGCATTCACAACTCTCTGTGTAAAGAACCTACCTCTGATGTTTCCTTTATACCTTCCTCCTAATATCTTCAAACTATGACTTATTGTACCAGTCAATCTTCATTGTTACATCCTCAAAATATTCCAGAAGATTAGTCAAGCATGATTTCCCCTTTGTAAATCCATGCTGACTCTGACCTCTCCTCTTACTGCTATCCAAATGAGTCATAATTTCATCTTTTATAAGTGACTCCAGCATCTTTCCCACCCTTGATGTCAGGCTAGCAGGTCTATAATTCCCTGTTTTCTCTTTCCCTCCTTTTATTGAAAAGTGGGACATTAGCCACCATCCAATTCGCAGGAACTGATCCTGAATCTATAGAACATTAGAAAATGGTTACCAATGCATCCATGATTTCTAGAGCCATCTGCTTAAGACCATCAGGTCCCAGGGACTGAACAGACTTCAGACCTAACAGTCTATCCAACACCATTTCCTGTCGAATATAAATTCCCTTCAGTTCATCCACTACCCCAGGTCCTTCAGCCACTATTACATCTGGGAGATTGCTTGTGTCTTCCCAGTGAAGACAGATCCAAAGTACCTATTCAACTCTTCTGCTATTTCCTTGTTCCCCATAATAAATTCACCTGTTTCTGTCTTCAAGGGCCCAATTTTAGTTTTAACCTTCTTTTTCTTTTCACATACCTAAAAAAGCTTTTACTATTCTCCTTTATATTTTTGGCCAGTTTGCCATTGGACCTCATTTTTTTGTCTGCCTATTGCCTTTTTAGTTATCCTCTGTGGCTCTTTAAAAGTTTCCCGGTCCTGCAGCTTCCCATTCATCTTTGCTGTGCTACATTTCTTTTCTTTCTTTTTTCCAGTCCTTAACTTCCCTCATCAGCCACGGCTGCCCCTGCCTCCTGTCAGGATCTTTCTTCCTCTTTGGAATGAAATGATCCTGGACCTCCCGCATTATATCCAGAAATACCTGCCATTGTTGTTCCACTGCCATCCCTGGTCGGGTATTGAACCATTGAACTCCTCCCTAAGAGCTCCATAGTTCCCTTTGTTCAACTGCAATACTGACACTTCTGATTCTCCCTTCTCCCTTTCAAATTGCAGATTAAAACTTATCATATTATGGTCACTATCTCCCAATGGCTCCTTTACTTTGAGGTCCCTGATCAAATCCAGTTTGTTGCACAACACCAGATCCAGAATTGCCTTCTCCCTGGTAGGCTCCAATACAAGCTGTTTTAAGATTCTACCTTGGAGGCACTCCACAAGCTCCCTTTCTTGGTGTCCAGTATCATCCTGATTCTCCCAGACTACCGGCATGTCGAAATCCCCCACATAACAGGCCAATTTCAACTCCTTATTCAACTTACACCCTACATCCAGGCTACTGTTTGGGGGCCTGCAGCTAACTCCCATTAGAGTCTTTCTACCCTGACAATTTCTCAGCTCTATCCAGACTGACTCTACAACTCTTTATTCTATACCCCCCCTCGCAAGGGGCTGAATATCATTCCTCACCAATGGGGCCACTCCACCCCCTCTGCCCATTAGTCTGACCTCTCGATAGCACATCCCCACAACTATCCCCACAACCTCGTACCTGCCAATTTCCAACTGAGCCTTAAATTCTTCCACCCTATTTCTTATGCTTCGTGCATTCATATGTAATAATTTTAATTTGTTACTCCCCTCACCCTTCCTATCAACCCCTATTTCACTTGACCATACTGTATGATCCCTTCTTGAGTCTTCTACTCCGTTGATTCTGTTGTCTTTCTTAACTTCTGTTATTCTCACTTTCCCTTTAACTTCCTTCTTGAATTTCCAGTTTGTCCCCTCTCCCACCCCCCCCCCTTCCCCCACCACCCCCACTACTGGGTTGTAGTGGCAAACCTGCCTGCTAGAATACTGGTCCCCCACCTATTAAGATGCAACCCCTCTTGTACCATGTATCCTTACTGCAAAACATACCCCGATGATCCACATATCCAATAGTGCTGGGGCTTGAAGTAGCACTTAAATATCCGATAGTGTTGGGGCTTGAAGCAGCACTTACATATCCAATAGTGCTGGGACTTGAAGCAGCACTTACATATCCAATAGTGCTGGGGCTTGAAGCAGCACTTACATATCCAATAGTGCTGGGGCTTGAAGCAACACTTACATATCCAATAGTGCTGGGGCTTGAAGCAACACTTACATATCCAATAGTGATGAGGCTTGAAGTAGCACTTACATATCCAATAGTGCTGGGGCTTGAAGTGAGTTTGCCAATTCCTGGGTTTGTTTCCCTTTGGCCCGAGCTGCCTCCTGTTCACCATGGGGGTAGGCGGTGGGAGAGCGGTGTATGATCCCTCTGCCCATCCATCTCCCATCAGGATGGTCTGAAGGTTCTCTGCTTCTGCCTCAGAAAGAGACTTGAACAGTCCCCATCCCCCAGGGTTCCCATCCACCAGGCTCAGCTCATTTGGAACCGTTTCCCTTTCACTGGCCTCACTTTCTCCAACTCAAAGGGCTGCTTCTGGCTACCTGCACGGGTCTCAGTGTATCTGTGTCTTTGTGGGGAAGGTGGAATAGTTCTTGGCGCAGTCCTATTTAGCTCTTTCTCCAACCTGTTGGTGACACAATTGCTGCTATTCCCGCTCTCGCCAGAATTAGAGAAAAAAACATATTAATTTGTTTCCAATTTCTATCTCTCCCTCAAGGCCACATTTCTGACTTTTCCCTTCCTTGGCCTCTCTGTTTCCATTTCTGGGGAAAGGCTGTACTTCAATATCCATTCCAAACACACGGACTCCCGTAGTTACCTGGAATACACTTCCTCACATCCTGACTCCTGTAAGGATTCCATTCCATTCTCCCTGTGACTCCATCTTGAGCTGTTCTGGTGATGTCACCTTCCAACCCCTTATTTCCTCTCAGGGACATGGCCGGATCTATAAAGGAGGTGAAATTAAGGATCTCAGATATTTTCACTTGGAACCAGAAAACTTGATGGAATTTGCTCATTCTTCATAAAAGAACAGGGGGAACACTTCTCTGGATAAAGAACATTCATTCCCCTGTTATTGCAGCCTTTGGCGTTCCCGGTAAGGCAATGCATTTTCTTCATGGGCAGTGAATGTCACAGTGTTCATGGAACAGATTTCGGGAATAGTCCTCATTGCAGAGTCCCTTATCCACCAGAAGGAATTGGGGAATACGGACTCGGTGCTCCACATTTACTGAGCAGCTCCCTCAGGATGGGGATCAGCAAAGAAAATCAAGTCTGAAGACTTTAATGTAATGTTTGTGATGAAACTGAACATTTTACGGGAATCGACACATATTCAGCAATTATCAAGAAGTTATATCTAATATATAGGAAGTAAAGTTTGTTGAAAGGACAAATATATTTAATCTTCAAAGATTTCTTTTCCTCAGACAAATGGTCAGGAGCATTGATCTGTCTTGTGAAAACAAATCTGTGGTGAACTCTATGGAATATCACTTCACAATACACCCCAAACATTTCAGTGATTTTATTTTATATGAAGGTCCTCCTTGCTATCTCTTCTCTCTCCCTCTTACAACAAACCTGCTGACTATCATCATTCTCTCCAATGGAAAGTGTGGCCATTCCAAATGTATCACGGTGTACGCTTTCTCCATGGCAACTGCAGATTTCCTGGTCCTGTTTTTCGGTGTTGTATCATGTTTTGAGATATCACGTTCCAGATTCATTTCTGTCCTAAGCTGTAGCTTGTAAAGTCATCCTGTGTTTTATTCCTGCCACATTGGATATGTCAGTCTTGTTGACTGTCTTCTTTACAAATGACCGTTTTGTAATTATCTGTTGTCAGATATTTAAAGCAGATTATTGCACAGTGCGAACTGCTGCTCTGATGATGACAGCGTTCCCTGCCCTGATTGCTTTACAGAACACATCCTGCTGGTTTCCATATGACCCTGGCTGAATAATTTCCAACGTTGCCTGGGGCTGTCGCTCCAATGTGACCTTTTACACATCAACTACAGGTGAGGCAGCCTCCTGGGTGAAAAGGATTTCAGTTGCATGGCTGCCTTTTTGTTTGAGATTATTGTTTAACTCTTTAACAACCTGGTGTATTTTAGTGGACAGCAGAGTCTGCAGGGGATTGTGGGGTCTCAGCAATGAGAACAGCACCGACACAGAGATGAAACTCAGAAGGAAATCCATAGTTTTACTGTTCAGTCTATCAGGCAGTTTTGTCCTTTTGTGGCTTACAGCCATCATTAACTTTTTAACCAGTAAAAAGACAGTGACAGTACATTACCGAGGTGCTTATACAGCTCCAACATACACCGCCATTGATACTGGGGACATTCGAATGGATTTGAGTTTCTGCACAAACATGTGTAATTATGCAGCTACCCAAAACCAAATTCAGGGAAGAGATGAAGAAGGTGATGAAATCTCCCTTCATTTTGATATTGACATTGGTTTAAAACAAACATTAAACTGAAACTTTCTTCCCAGACTGAGTAAATGCCAACCTGTGGTCTCACTCAGAATGGCCTATTCTATTACAGCTAAGAAGGATTCCACTTGTGAAAATGAAACATTCTTGGAATACATTTTTCAAACTATCGGCTATGTTTGATACCTGCGCATTTCTCAAGGGGGTAACAGTCCCGATGGTGGTTACCCTCCATCCAGTCAAATTGTTCTCACGGTTTTACCTGCCAGGGGCTAACACCACAACCCCACTGACTCAGTTTTAGTCTCTGTCACTGACTGAGGGTCAATCCCTGTCACTGACTGAGTTTTAGTCTCTGTCACTGACTGAGGGTCAATCCCTGTCACTGACTGAGATTCAATCCCTGTCACAGACTGAGGGTCAATCCCTGTCACTGACTGAGGCTCAATCCCTGTCACTGACTGAGATTCAATCCCTGTCACAGACTGAGGGTCAATCCCTGTCACTGACTGAGGGTCAATCCCTGTCACTGACTGAGATTCAATCCCTGTCACTGACTGAGATTCAATCCCTGTCACAGACTGAGGGTCAATCCCTGTCACTGACTGAGGATCAATCCCTGTCACTGACTGAGGGTCAATCCCTGTCACTGACTGATGGTCAATCCCTGTCACTGACTGAGGATCAATCCCTGTCACTGACTGATGGTCAATCCCTGTCACTGACTGAGGGTCAATCACTGTCACAGTCTGAGATTCAATCCCTGTCACTGACTGAGATTCAATCCCTGTCACTGACTGAGATTCAATCTCTGTCACAGACTGAGGGTTAATCCCTGTCACTGACTGAGGGTCAATCCCTGTCACTGACTGAGATTCAATCCCTGTCACTGACTGAGATTCAATCCCTGTCACTGACTGAGGATCAATCCCTGTCACTGACTGAGGTTCAATCCCTGTCACTGACTGAGGGTCAATCCCTGTCACAGACTGAGGGTCAATCCCTGTCACTGACTGAGGCTCTATCCCTGTCACTGACTGAGATTCAATCCCTGTCACTGACTGAGGCTCAATCCCTGTCACTGACTGAGGGTCAATCCCTGTCACTGACTGAGATTCAATCCCTGTCACTGACTGAGGGTCAATCCCTGTCACAGACTGAGATTCAATCCCTGTCACAGACTGAGGGTCAATCCCTGTCACTGACTGAGATTCAATCCCTGTCACTGACTGAGGGTCAAACCCTGTCACTGACTGAGATTCAATCCCTGTCACTGACTGAGGCTCAATCCCTGTCATAGACTGAGGGTCAATCCCTGTCACTGACTGAGGATCAATCCCTGTCACTGACTGAGGGTCAATCCCTGTCACTGTCTCAATCCCTGTCACTGACTGAGGGTTCAATCCCTGTCACTGACTGAGGGTCAATCCCTGTCACTGACTGAGGCTCAATCCCTGTCACTGACTGAGGGTTCAATCCCTGTCACTGACTGAGGGTCAATCCCTGTCACTGACTGAGGGTCAATCCCTGTCACTGACTGAGGCTCAATCCCTGTCACTGACTGAGGGTTCAATCCCTGTCACTGACTGAGGCTCAATCTCTGTCACTGACTGAGGGTTCAATCCCTGTCACTGACTGAGGGTCAATCCCTGTCACTGACTGAGGCTCAATCCCTGTCACTGACTGAGGGTTCAATCCCTTTCACTGACTGAGGGTCAATCCCTGTCACTGACTGAGGCTCAATCCCTGTCACTGACTGAGGGTTCAATCCCTGTCACTGACTGAGGCTCAATCCCTGTCACTGACTGAGGCTCAATCCCTGTCACTGACTGAGGGTTCAATCCCTGTCACTGACTGAGGATCAATCCCTGTCACTGACTGAGATTCAATCCCTGTCACTGACTGAGGATCAATCCCTGTCACTGACTGAGGCTCAATCCCTGTCACTGACTGAGGGTTCAATCCCTGTCACTGACTGAGGATCAATCCCTGTCACTGACTGAGGATCAATCCCTGTCACTGACTGAGGGTCAATGCCTGTCACTGTCTCAATCCCTGTCACTGACTGAGGGTTCAATCCCTGTCACTGACTGAGGGTCAATCCCTGTCACTGACTGAGGGTCAATCCCTGTCACTGACTCAATCCCTGTCACAGCATGATGACCATTAGCCCGTATCCTATGGGGATAAATCAAGCAGGATGAATAAAGGGCAGTCAGCAGATGCAGCAGGTTTACATTTCTAAAGGAGTGTATAATATTCCAGAAATAATGTTACAACCCAATATGAGAACCCATGGTGATGGGGTTAATACTTTAGTTTAGAGTGAGAATTAAATCATGACGAGAAACAGATTCAGGAAAGAGTGGGTCAGTTTCAGATCATCAAACTATAACAAGGAGAGTGTCAGAGATCAGTGCTAGGCCCTTCATCTTTACAAACTGTACTCACACTAATACAAAGTCAAAAAGGAAATGAATGAGTTGGACAGTAAGAGTCTGCAATAGGAACACGTTGTTAAGGTGAGTGAACAAAAAAAATGGCAGATGGTGCGAGTATACGACTGTATATTGTCCATCTGGTATACTGCATGGAAAAGTGAAATATTCATTAACTGCAGATGGTGTGAGAATGTCATGATACAGGGCAGTCTGGGTGATCTATACAAATAAAAATTAGTTCTCACACAGGCACAGCAAACGGTTAGGAAGGAGAAAGAAAAGCCTTTGCTTGATGAGGTTGGAGATGAGCTGCCGAGTTGAGAGTTCCTCCAACTGGACAGTGCTTTGGTGAGATGGCACAGAGGAAACACTGCAGAGTTTTGGATCTTTACTTCAGGAAGAATGGATTTAAAGGGAAATAGTTTAGCACGGAGCGATTCGGTTGGTTTCCATGATGACGGGTTAATCTCTGTTAACAGGAGGCTTAATAACAATGGGCCTGAGATGTAAATATTAGAAGGCAGTTGAAAATGATTATTCACCTCACAGGGAGTAAGTGTTTGGAACTCACTGCTTCAAAGCTAACAAGACCTTCACTATGTTTAAATAAAATCTTGGATAGGAGCCTAAGGGTCATAACTTTACAGGCTCCATCCCAACAGCCTGGAAGTGGGTGAGACTGGAGCCCTGCTTTCCGTTAGTACCAAGGCATTGGGCTGAATGGCTTCCTCCTGCACTGTACATTTCCCCTGTTTCTGTGAGCTGTTTATTACCTTCTCCTCTCTGGACAAACTGAGCCTGGGATTTTTACTTCATACTAGCATGTTGGCTTCTCCTGACCTAAACCAGATACAAACACTGGGTCATGTCCAAGGGATACAACTGGATTCTTGCCCAAGGGGAGATCTTCTGCAATATTATTTTTAAATTCCTGTGTAACCTTTGACATCTGAAACAACGCTCATTCATAAAGATGGGCTGATATTTCTTTCTGTCTCAGTATTTGCTGTGGTTCAGCAGGAACACAATAACTTCTGATCATTTCACTCAGGTAACGGTGAACTGAAGGTATCCAGATACAAATCCAAGGCTCAGTCTGTCTAGAAAGGACAAAGTTAAAAATCACACAACACCAGGTTATAGTCCAACAGGTCTATTTGGAAACACTAGCTTTCGGAGCGTTGCTCGTTCATCAGGTTGTTGTGGATTTTAATATCAGAATTTATTAAAGGAGTCCAGTGTCATGGGGATGTGATACATTCAACAATTTTAAATAAAATCTTTCAACTTTTAGAAGGGGATTTGCTGGTTTCTGTTCTTTGAAATGTAAACCCCAGAAGTTCTTTTTAATTTCATTCTCAAAATAGCTCAGCTTTTCGAACAATAGGTGTGAAGCCTCTCTGTATTTACTGTGTTCCTGAACTTCACTCTGAACCCAGACAAAGTTGCTGCATAATTAAATGTTTGGTGGGTGGGGTCTGATGATGTCATGTGATCACCTGCCACAATTTCTCACATTGAGACAGCTCATAGGTGGCTGTTTGTGGGAGGAGTATGGGGTCTGTTAAATTGTTGCTGAGAAGGGAGACCACGTATTTAATAGTCAAACATTTTCTGATGAACTATTCTATCTAATTACAGGGGAACACTCCAAAGGATTTGATTTTGATGGAGATTTACACAGGGTTTTAAGCTGACAGGAATTCCCCAGTGGGAAAGGCCATTGTCCCTGACAATTGCACTGAGTTGTGCTCCAATGGGGAATCAGCAGGATCCCGCACTGGGACAAGGAATGTCAGGAATGTGATGGAATAGCCCCCCCATTTGCCTGGACGGGGGCAGCTCCAACAACACTCAAGAGCTTAACACCAGCCAGGACAAAGTGGCCTCGGTTTGATTGGCACCACATCCACAAGCATCCACTCCCCCCACCACTGACGCCCCATCAAAACAATGTGTACCATCCACAGGATTTCTCCAGAAATTCACCTATGATCCTCAGCCAGCACCTTCCAAACCCCCAACCACTTCCATCTAGAAGGACAAGGGCAGCAGACTCATGGGATCACCACCCCCTGCAAGTTCCCCTCCAAACCACTCACAATTCTGACTTGGAAACATATCGCCGTTCCTTCAGTGTCAATGGGTCAAAGTCCTGGAAATCCCTCCCTAAGGGGCACATTGTGGGTCTACCTACATCACATGGAGTGCAGTGAGTTCAAGAAGACAGCTCACCATCACCTTCTCAAGGGGCAACTAGGGACGGGCAAAAAACACTGGCCCAGCCAGTTCTGCCCATAGCCCACGGGTCAATGAAAAATATCATTCCACAGTCTGGGAACAATGGGACTGTCCCTTTGGCTTCAATGAAGAGTTTTATTTATTCAGAACGTAATGAATTTGTGCAGCCAGAGGTTTTACTGTGTTACTGATCTTCCCTCTGAAGGTAGACAATGTTGCTGCATAAATAAATCTGTTTGTACAACAACGTAACCTCTGCAGCATGTAACCAACAACACTGAACACTAACAGAAACGGTGGGTAATCATCAGGATTGATGCCTCGATTGACATAATATCAGAAATCTACAACATTGATGAACCACGGGAGGGTGAAGCTCCCAGAGATGGTGAAGAGCAGAAGCACAGCCTTCCTTCTGCTCTCCATCTCTGGGTCTCTGCGGGTCTCTCCTTTGTTCTCACCCTTCAGCCTTTTAGTGATCAACTTGTCACTAAACTAGAACATTGCACATTACAGCACAGTACAGGCCCTTCGGCCCTCGATGTTGCGCTGACCTGTGGAACCAATCTGAAGCCCATCGATCTGACACTATTCCATTTTCATCCATATGTTTATCCAATCACCATCAAATGCCCTTAAAGTTGGTGAGTGTCTAACTGTTGTAGGCAGGATGTAGGCCTTGGTGAAGAATGGACTTATAAGAGCCAGGAGGGGTCATGAAAAGGCTTAAGGAGGCAGGATGAAGGAAAACCTCAAGGTGTTGCACACTTACGTGAGGAACAAGAGGATGACCAGAGTGAGGGTAGGGCCAATCAGGGAGAGTGCAGGGAATTTGTGCCTGGTGTCGGAGGAGGTAGTGTTGGTCCTCAATGAATAATTTCCTTCAATATTCACTACTGAGAGGGAACTATACGTTTGTGAGGACAGCATGAAATCTTGGGAATTACAGACCAGTCGGTTTTATCTCTGTGTTGGGCAAATTATTGGAGAGGATTCTGAGAGACAGGATTTATGATTAATTGGAAAACCATAGCTTGGTTAGAGATAGTCAGCATGGCTTTGTGAGGGGCAGGTCATGCCTCACAAACCTTATTGAATCCTTTGAAGATGTGACAAAACACATTGAGGAAGGTAGAGCAGGGGATGTGGTGCACATGGATTTTAGCAAGGCATTTGATAAGGTTCCCATGGTAGGCTCATTCAGAAAGTAAGGAGGCATGGGATACAGGGAAATTTGGCTGTCTGAATACAGAACAGGGTGGTCCATAGAAGACAGAGCCTGGTAGTAGATGGGAAGTATTCAGCCTGGAGCTTGGTGATCAATGATGTTGCACAGAGATCGGTTCTGGGACCTCTGCTCTTTGTGATTTTTATAAATGACCTGGATGAGGAAGTGAAAGTTTGTTTAGTAAGTTTGTCGATGTCATGAAGTTTGGTGGGGTGGTGGATAGTGTGGAGGACTGCTGTAGGTTGCAACAGGACATTGACAGGATGCAGAACTGGGAGAAAGTGAGGACTGCAGATGCTGGAGATCAGAGCTGAAAAATGTGTTGCTGGAAAAGCGCAGCAGGTCAGGCAGCATCCAAGGAGCAGAAGAATTGACGTTTCAGGCATAAGCCAATTTCTGATGAAGGGTTTATGCCCAAAACATTGATTCTCCTGCTCCTTGGATGCTGCCTGACCTGCTGCGCTTTTCCAGCAAAACATTTTTCAGGATGCAGAACTGGGCTGATAAATGTCAAATGGAGTTGAAGCTGGAAAAGTGTGAAGTGATTCATTTTGGAAGGTTGAATTGGAATGCAGAATGCAGGGTTAAAAGCAGGATTCTTGGCAGTGTGGAGGGACAGAGGGATCTTGGGTTTCCATGTCTACAGATCCCTCAAAGTCACCCCCCCCCAGTTGTTAAGACGACGTATGGTGTGTTTGTTTTCATTAGCAGAGGGATGGAGTTTCAGAGCCGTGAGGTTATGCTGCAGCTCGACAGAGCCCTGGTTAGACCACACTTGGAACATTGTGTTCAGTTCTGGTTGCCTCATTATAAGAAGGATATGGGAGCTTTCAAGAGGGTGCAGAGGAGATTTACCAGGATGCTGCCTGGACAGGAGGGCATGTTAATGAAGAAAGGTTGAGGGAGCTAAGGCTTTTCTCACTGGAGTGAAGAACGATGAGAGCTGACTTGTTCGAGGTGTACAGGATGATGAAAGGCACAGATAGACGGAATAGACGGAGACTTTTTCCTTGGGCGGAAATGGTCATCATGGGGGACCATAATTTTAAGGTGATTAGAGGGAGGTTTAGGTGAGATGTCAGAGGCAGATTCTTAACACAGACAGTGGTGAGTGTGTGGAATTCACTGCCAACAGTGGGAGTAGAGTCAGAGAAATTTGGGACATTTAGATCATAGAACATAGAACATTACAGCACAGTACAGGCCCTTCGGTCGCAGATGTTATGCTGACCTGTGGAACCAATCTGAAGCCTATCTATCCTGCACTATTCCATTTTTATCCACATGTTTATCTAATGACCATTTAAATGCCCTTAAAGTTGGCGAGTCTATTACTGTTGCAGGCAGAGTGTTCCATGCCCTTACTACTGTCTGAGTAAAGAAACTACCCCTGACATCTGTCCTATATATATCACCCCTCAATTTAAAGCTATGTCCCCTTGTACCAGCCAACACCATTTGAGGAAAAAAGCTCTCATTATCCACCCTATCGAACCCTCTGATTATCTTGTATGTCTCAATTAAGTCACCTCTCAACCTTCTTCTCTCTAACAGAAACAGCCTCAACTTCAACAGCCTGGGTGGCAACTTTCAGGGAGCTATGTACATGGACATCAAGATCTCTCTGCTCATCTACACTAACAAGAATCTTATCATTAACCCAGTACTCTGTATTCCTGTTCCTCCTTCCAAAGTGAATCACCTCACACTTTTCCACATTAATATTCCTTTTCCACTTTGCAGCCTAGCTCTGCAGCTTATCTTTGTCCCTCTGTTAGCTGCAATATCCTTCAGCACGATTCACAACTCCACCAACCTTAGTGTCATCTGAAAATTTACTAACCCTCTTTCTACCATCATCCAGGTCATTTATAAAAATGACAAACAGTAGTGGACCCAAAACAAATCCTTGTGATACACCACTAGTAACGAACTCCAGGGTGAATATTTCCCATTAACCATTTCAACTAGCCACCTTCTGATCCAAACTGCTGAAACACCCTCAATCCCATGCCTCTGTATTTTGTGCAATTTAAGCGACTCTTGGATAGGCACATAGAGGAGAGAACAATAGAGTCAGATAAATGGTCGGCGCAACATCGAAGGCTGAAGGGCCTGTACAATGCTGTATTATAGTATGTTCTATGTTAACATCACAGGTTTAATCCCCACACTGGCTGAGATCATCATGAAGGTCCTACCTTCCCAACCTCACCGTTCCCCTGAGGCACGGTGACCCTCAGGTTAACCTCACGGCCAGTTGTTTCTTACTAATGAGAGAGCAGCCCTATGGTCCACTGGGACTATGGCGATTTTACTGAAGGAATATATACCCAAGTCAGGATGGTGAATGGCTTGGAAGGGAACATGCAGGTCATGGTGTTCTCATACATCTACTGCCTTTGTCTTTAGGAAGGTCGTGGTCATAGATGTTGAAGATGATGTCTACGGAGCATTGGTGAGTCTCTGCAGTGTGGATTGTCAATGATACTCAGTGCTGCTACTGAACACCGGTGGTGGATGGACTGAATGTTTGTGAATGCGGTGCTCATCAAACTGGGTACTTTGTCGTAAAAGAGAAAATGTTGGAGAAACTCAGCAGGCCTGGTTTACCTGTGAAGAGAGAAAGAGAATGAATGTTGTTAGTCTGACATGACTTCTGATCAGCACTGTTCTGAAGAAGAGTTATATTGGACTCAAAAGGTTAACTCTATATTTCTCTCCACAGGTGTTGCCAGGTTTGCTGAATTTCTCCAGCACTTTCTGATTTCATTTCGGATTTTGAATGTCTGCAACATTGTGCTTTTATATGGCTGCTTGGTCATGCTGGGATCCCATTTCTTGAGGGATCTTGGAGATATTTCCATCCAGGCAAGTGGGGAGTATTCCATCACAATCCTGACCTGTGCCTTGGAGATGGTGGAGAGGCTTTTGGAGCCATGAGGTACATCCCTCACTGCAGTGTTCCTGCCCCCTGAGCTGCTCTTGTACCCACAGTACTTACATTGTAAATCCACTTCATTTTCAGCTCAATGGGAACTCCCAGCTTGTTGATTGTGGGGGATTCAGCAACAGCAAAGCATTGAATGTCACACGGCGTTATCGATGTGATCTCTTCTTGGACGTGATAATTGTTTCGCATTTGTGTGACACAGATGTTAATTGCCATTTGTCAGCCCAGGCCTGTAACATAGAACATTGAACATTACAGCACAGTACAGGCCCTTCGGCCCTCGATGTTACATCGACATGTGAAACCAATCTCAAGCCCATCCAACCTACATGACTTCGTTATCATCCATATGTTTATCCAATGACCATTTAATTGCTGTCAAAGTTGGTAAGTCTACTACTGTTGCAGGTAGGGCATTCCATGCCCTTACTACTGTCTGAGTAAGGAAACTACCTCTGACATCTGTCCTCTATCTATCACCCCTCAATTTAAACCTCTGTCCCCTCATGCTAGCCATCTCCATCTGAGGAAAAAGGCTCTCACTGTCCACCCTATCTAATCCTCTGATCATCTTGTATGTTTCTATGAAGTCACCTCTCAACCTTCTTCTCTCTAACAAAACAACCTCAAGTCCCTAAGCTTTTCCTCAGAAGTCCTTCCCTCCAAACCAGGCAACATCCTGGGAAATCTCCTCTGCACCCTTTCCAATGCTTCCACATCCTTCCTATAATATGGCGACCAGAACTGTACCACATTTCAAGTGCGGCCGCACCAGGGTTTTGTACAGCTGCAACATGACCTCATGGCTCCAAAGCTCAATCCCTCGACTAATAGAAGCTAACACACTGTACACCTTCTTAACAGCCCTATCAGCCTGGGTCGCAACTTTCTGGGATCTCTGTGTATAGACATGGTGATACGGTAGCACAGTGGTTAGCACTGCTGCCTCACAGTGCCAGAGACCTGGGTTCAATTCCCGCCTCAGGCAACTGACTGTGTGGAGTTTGCACATTCTCCCTGTGTCTGTGTGGGTTTGCTCCAGTTTCCTCCCACAGTCCAAAAATGTGCAGGTTAGGTGAATTGGCCACGCTAAATTGCCTGAAGAAGGGCTTATGCCCGAAACGTCGATTCTCCTGCTCCTTTGATGCTGCCTGACCTGCTGGGCTTTTTCAGCTCTGATCTCCAGCATCGGCAGTCCTCACTTTCTCCACGCTAAATTGCCCGTAGTGTTAGGTGAAGGGATAAATATAGGGGAATGGGTCTGGGTGAGTTGCGCTTCAGCAGCTCGGTGTGGACTTGTTGGGCTGAAGGTCCTGTTTCCACACTGAAAGTAATCTAAGACACTGAGATCTCTCTGCTCACCACACTACCAAGAATCTTGCCATTAACCCAGTACTCCATATTCCTGTTCCTCCTTCCAAAGTGAATCACCTCACAATTTTCCGCATTAAACTCTATTTTCCACCTCTCATCCCAGCTCTGCAGCTCACCTATGTCCCTCTGTAACCTGCAGCATCTTTCCACACTACCCACAACTTCACTGACCTTTGTGTCATCCGCAAATTTAACAAACACATCCTTTTTTACCCTCATCCATGTCATTTATAAAAATGACAAACAGCAGTAGACCCAATATAAATCCTTACGGTACACCACTAGTAACTGCCCTATTAACATTTCCCATCAACCACCACCCTCTGTCTTCTTACAGCTCACCAATTTCTGATGCAGAAAGCTAAATCACCCTCAATCCCATGTCTCTGTATTTTATGCAATAACATACCGTGGAGAACCTTATCAAATACCTGACTGAAATCCACATACACCACATCAACTACCTCACCCTCATCCACCTGTTTGTTCATCTTCTCAAAGAACTCAATAAGATTTGTGAGGCATGACCTACCCTTCACAAAACCATGTTGATTATCCCTAATCAACTTTGTCCTTTCTGGATGATTATAAATCCTAACTCCTATCACCTTTTCCAACACTTTATCCACAATCAAAGTAAGTCTATAAGGCTATAATTATAAGTCTATAATTACCAGGGTTGTCTCTACTCCCCTTCTTGAACAAGGGGACGACATTTACTATTCTCCAGTCTTCTGGCACTATTTCTGAAGACATAAAAACCAAAGGCAAAGGCACTATGATCTCCTCACTGGCTTTCCAGAGAGTTCTAGGATAAATCCCGTCTGATCCAGGGGACAGATCTATTTTCACACTTTCCAGAATTGCTAACACTTCCTCCTTATGAACCTGAATCCCATCAAGTCTAATAGTTTGTACCTCAGTATTCTCCTCGACAACATTGCCTTTTTCCAGTATGAATTCTGATGAAAAATATTCATTTAGTGCCTCTCCTATTTCCTCAGACTTCACGCATATCTTCCCATTAATGTCCTTGACTGGTCCTAATCTTACTGCAGTGATTCTTCTTTTCCTGATATACCGATAGAAAGCTTTAAGGTTTTGCTTGATCCTACCTGCCAAAGATTACTCATGTCCCCTCCTGGCTCTTCTTAGCTCTCTCTTTTGGTCCTTCCTGGCTAACTTGTAACTCTCAAGCACCTTAACTGATCCTTCACGTTTCATCTTTGCATAAGCCTCCCTCTTCCTCTTGACAACAGATACAACTTCTTTCCTAAACCATGGTTCCCTCGCGCAACCTCTTCCTCCCTGCCTGACAGGTACATACTTATCAAGGACATGCAGTAGCTGTTCCTTGAAAAAGCTCCACATTTCAATTGTGCCCATCCTCTGCAGTTTCCTTCCCATCCTATGCATCCTAAATCTTGCCAAATCACATCATAATTACCTTTCCCCCAACTATATCACTTTCCCTGCGATATATCCCTGTCCCTTTTCATCACGAAAGTAAACGTAACCTAATTGTGGTCACTATCACCAAAGTGCTCACCTACCTCCAAATCAAAATCTGGACGGGTTTATTATCCACTACCAAATCCAATGTGGCCTCGCCCCTTGTTGGCCTGTCTATATACTTGGTCAGGAAATGCTCCTGCACACATTGGACAAAAACTGACCCATCTAAAGTACTCGCATTACAATGTTTCCAGTCAATATTTGGAAAGTCAAGGGCCCCCATAGCAACGATTCTCCTATCCAGAATCAACTTTGCAATCCTTTCCTCTACATCTCTGGAACTTTTTGGAAGCTTATGGAAATCTCCCAACAGGGTGATCTCTCCTTTCTTGTTTTTAACCTCAGCCCATTCTACCTCAGTACACAAGTCCTCATCAAATGTCCTTTCTGCCACCATAATACTGCCCTTGACTAACATAGCCACACCTCCCCCTCTTTTACCACCTTCCCTGTTCTTACTGAAACATCTAAACCCCGGAACCTGCAACAACAATTCCTGTCCCTGCTCCATCCATGTCTCTGAAATTGCCAAAACATCGAAGTCCCAGGTACCAACCCATGCTGCAAGGTCACCCACCTTATTCCGGATGCTCCTGACGTTGAAGTGGACACACTTGAAACCACCTTCCTGCCTGCCGATGCATTCCTGCCACTTTGAAACCTTATTTCTGACCTCACTATTCTTGCCCTCCTGGACACTGGAGCTACAATTCAGGTTCCCATCTCCCTGCTGAATTAGGTTAAACCCTCCCGAAGAGCATTAGCAAACCTCCTCCCCACAACAGTGTCCCCCTGTGGTTTCGGTGTAGACCATCCTGTTTGTACAGGACCCACCTACCTCAGAATAAGCCCCACTTATCCAGGTATCTAAATCCCTCCCTCCTGCACCATCCCTGTAGCCACATGTTGAACTCGTCTCTATTCTTTGCTAGAATGTGGCATGGGTAACAAACTGGAGATGACATCTCTCTGTTTGTTCTAGCACTAAGCTTCAACCTAACTCCCTGAATTTCAGCCTTAAATCCCCATCCCTTTTCCTACCTATGTCGTTGATGCCTATGTGGACCATGACTTGGGGCTGCTCCCCCTCCCCCACAAGGATCCTGAAAACACGATCCGAGACATCATGGAGCCTGGCACCTGGCAGGCAACTTAATCAAACGTGATTCTCTCTCGTTTCCACAGAACCTCCTATCTGTTCCCCCAAACTGTTGAGTTCCCAATGACTAATTCTCTGCTTCTCTTTCCCCTTCCTTTCTGAGCAACAGTGACAGACTCTGTGCCAGAGGCCTGTACCCCATGGCTTCCCCTGGTAAGCCATCCCTCCCAACAGTATCTAAATCAATATGTTGTTAATGAGGGGAACAGCCACAGGAGGTCCCTGCACTGTCTACCAGTTCCCTTTCCACCCCCTGACTGTAACCTATCTCCCTTTCCCCTGTACCTGAGGTGTGACTCCCTCCCTGTAACTCCTCTCAATTACTCCCTCAGCCTCGCGAATGATCCGAAGTTCATCCAGCTCTGTGCCCAGTTCCCTAACACCATTTCCTAGGAGCTGAAGTTGCCAGGATCTTGCTGCAGAGCCACATGGAGGGCTTCAGTATCTGAGGAGGGAAGAATGCTGCTGAACATTGTGTGAGTATTAGCGAACCCTCGGACTCATGACATTCTGACCGAGGGAAGTTCAGTTATACAGTCACTAAAGATAGTTAGGGTTAGGACACAATCTTGAGGACCTCCTGCTGTGAGGGCCTGGAGCTTAGATGGCTGACCTCCACCAACCGCACCAATTGCTGTGGGCCTGGAGTCACATGTAGCCCAGACAAGACCAGGACAGCCCTAATCCCTTAAAAGGCATTAGAGAACCAGATAGGTTTTAACAACAATCGACAAGGGTTTTGTGGTCACCATTAGAGTCATAATTCCACATGTTTCTTAAATTGAAGTTCTGATATCTGTCATTGATAGGATTTGACCCAGGTCCACGATAAGAGTTGGGAAGTATCTGAATGTGAGCCAATTCGATGGCTGGCCTCCTGGCTGATTTAGAATCCAACTTGATATTTCTGTCCCAATTATGAAATAAAAGTTTAAGTTTTATTATTTACCATTGAGTGTCATATTAATTTGTCTGTATTTGGTCCCTTGGAAATGGGAACACAGACAGACTGAGTGAGGGCTGTCAACTCCATGAACTTGAATCCTATCTGAACGATTGTGAGATCACCCAATCTGGTCCTGATTGAGATAGGTTCGTGACTTCGCTTAGTACATTGTTTAAAGGAAATATAGATGAGCAGAGTAAATTGTTTTCCCACGCAAAGGAAAGTATCACGTAGAAAGGCGGAGACATTATTTACATGTGTGTGATGTATATCTTGTCTGTGTGTGAGAGCGTGTGTGTGTGTGTGAGAGAGAGGGTGAGAGAGAGAGAGGGAGAGAGAGAGAGGGTGAGAGAGAGAGAGGGAGAGTCAGAGAGACAGATCTCGAATCATTGAGATGTACAATACAGAAACAGTCCCTTCGGTCCAACTCATCCAGGTATCCTGAGTTAATCACATCCCATTTGCCAGCACTAAACCCTTATTGTTTGTATACCCTTCTGGATGCCTTTTAAATGTTGCAATTGAAACAGCCTCCACCACTTCCTCTGTTAGCTCATTCCATACTTGCACCACTCTCTGCATGAACAAGTTGCCCCTTCGGTCTCTTTTAAATTTCTCCCCCGAGCTCAGGTAAAGTCCTTGTATATTTGTCCTATCCATGCCCCTCATGATTTAATAAACTTCGATAAGCCTCAGGCTCCAACACTCAGGGAAAACAGCCCCAGCCTGTTCAGCCTCTGCCTACAGCTCAAATCTTCAAACCATGGCAACATGCTTGTAAATCTTTTCTGAACCCTTTCAAGTTTCACAACATCCGATAGGAGGGAGGACAGATTTGCACACAGTATTCCAAAAGTGGCCTAACTAATGCCTTGTACAGATGTAACCTGACCTCTCAACTATTATAGTCAATGCACTGACCAATAAAGGAAAGTATACCAAACGCCTTCTTCACTATCCAACTTGCCTGTGACTCGACTTTCAAGGAACTATGAACCTGCACTCCAAGGTCTCTTTGTTCAGCAACAAAACCCCAAGACATTACCATGAGTGCCTAAGTCCTGCTCTGATTTGTCTTTCCAGAATGGGTTTACACTGAGGTCACATTGATGGCCCTGGCTGGCCTAGAAAGGGTTTCGGAAGACCACCCTCTCTCTGTGGTAGTTCACAGCCTGCTATCAGTCAGACGGGTTTTGTAACAACCCACCTCACAGTGACACCTGGTGTTTCCCATTCCTTGATGGAAAGGGATTGTGTTGGTGGATCTTGTTCAGGCAGCTTGCTCCAAATGGGAGCTCAGGTACAACAGGGCAATGGGTGTGTTCAGCAGGTCATTAGGAATGAGGAGATAATGGGGACTACTGATAGAGCATGGTGCTGGAAAAGGCACAGCAGGTCAGGGAGCATCTCAGGAGGAAGAGAGTCAAGGTTTTAGGCAGGACCCTTCTTCAGGACAGGTACAGTGACCAATGTTGCATGGATTCAGGTTTTATTTGTCTGAGGGCTGTGCTGTACCACCGTTGACTGGGAGTGGGATGGGGGAGAATCTCCTGCCCGAAACGTCGACTCTCTTGTTTGTGGGATGCTGCCTGACCTGCTATACCTTTTCCAGTGCCATGCTCTATCAGGTCAGGTCATTAGCAGGGATAAGTAATGGTCAGCACGGATGACGTTAACCATCTTGTGTGTTTTCATCAGTCTGTGGATGTTTGGGGGCATAGTATTTGTGAGGACAGATCACTGGGAGGGATGTTGAGCACAAGGGGTCCAACTATGATGTGTATTGTTGAATTATTGAATTGTCAGGAAGATGCGTGCAATGTGCCATTTGTAAAATGATGCAGCATGCCGTGGTGTAGTGTCTCATCGGACAAACACTGAGATCTGGAGTATTGTGGCAGCAGCTCATCAAAAAAGGATAAAACATTTTGTCCAACAGGATGTTTCCCAAGTTGCCCTTAGGTGCTGTTATCCCTTGATGTTTCCCAAACAATAATGGTCTGTATGAAAGTGCTTTCATTTGGGATTATTATTTTGTCTTTGGCTATCAATTTCGGTCAATATTCATTAGGCTGCAACGCCAAGCTGTGGTACAATTCGATTGATCTCCATAGAGAATGCTGGGTAAACTGTGGGGTTGTCTCGCCCCAACGTGCACTCCCAATCTGGGAGAGGGAATCTCCATTCACAAGGAGAGAGATGAGAAGAGGAGCTTGGGAGCTTGGGAGCGTGAGCCTGGATATCAGGCAGCAAACTTTACTTCAACCCAGATAAAACATCTGCTTTCTAAACCATAGCGTTACCATGGCCAGTGTTGTGGGGATTCAGATTATATTTGGGTGAGGGCTGTGCAGGTAGAAGGAGTCGTACCAAATGTTGAAGCTTTTCTGATTGAGGTGGATATCCAACCTGGCACATGACGATGGATCCACTGCTGAATACCTTCATGAGAAAGGGACTCAATGCCCGATCATTTGCTCATCCATATCGTAGCGACCATCCCTTCCTGGATACTGTGTGGTGATTCAATGCCCTGTACTGTAGTTCATACAGTGTGGGAAAAGAAGTCTGGTGGCAAACTGAACTGTGGAGACTCCAAATCCAAATACAGAAATTTTGCGATCAATGTCCATGTTCGGTGTCTCCTATTCTTTGTTTCCCTGATCCCAGGTGTCTTTGTGTGGATGCTGTGGGCTTATGGGTAATGCCAGCCAGTCAGAGTAACCTGGTGAAATCAACTGCTGCTGACCCAAAACCACCTTGAGTATATGACCGTGTTTCTGTGAGTAATCTGCTGCTCATGTTCTTCCCTATGTCCTTTAAATGTGCAAATGATTCATTTAGAGAGAGTTTGCTGACGTGGTTCAGATTCTTTAAACGTCATATAACATGGAACAACAATTATCTTTGTGTCATCACTGACAGTCTGGGCTCAGGCACAGAGAATGTTTCAGTAATAACTTCAAGTCTCTTTTTTTCCTTTCTCTTACAGTAAGTCTAGCAGTGGTTACAATCTTAGCTCAGGGCAAATGTGGCCTTTCTCTATGCAGCACTCGCTATCTGGTGGCCATGACTGTGTCAGATCTACTGTTCATCGTTTTTTTTTATCTCATCCTTCGCCAATTTCAACGTTATTATTATCCACTGTGTTTCCAGCAAATCACTCCTGTTTGTGGTGTTCTCTATTTCCTCATCCATTTGACCATTGATTGTTCAGCGTGGTTCACCATTGCTATTTCCTTTGATCGATTTGTTGCCATTTGTTTACATGAGATGAAAACTAAGTATTGCACAGGGAAAACTGCAATGAAGGTTCTAGCAACAATCTACAGCTTCTTTTGTTTCAAGAACATTCCCAACTTCTTCATTCATAAACCTGGAAAGATGATCAACAATGTTAGATGGTACTGTTGTGTCACGTACAGTTATCTTTATGACTCTCAGTGGATTTAAATATTTTCAGACTATTTTAACACCAATGTTCCCATTCTCTTTTATTCTCTTTATCAACATTCTGACTGTCAGACACATCTTCAAGGACATTAAGGTGCGGAAGGAACTGAGAGGTCAGAGAAAAACACAGAATGATCCAGAGGTAGAGAGCAGGAAGAATTCTGCGATTGTACTCTTTGCCATATCTGCCAGCTTCATACTTCTCTAGTAGTTGCATATTTTATATTTCTTTAATGTCAGTTATTCATTGGAATATGTTTCTTTTAGTCTCCTTGTCAGAGGCAGATTGGATGAAACTGTTTACCTGCTGCATTCTTTCACAACTCCTCCCTCCCTCACCCCTTTAATCCCACTGAGGTGACTGGCTGTGCTCCATCCCTGGGGGAGGTATGTCCCAGGTAGAGGGAGATAAGAGCTGACTGGATGTGCTAGGACTTGGGCAGAGAGGGGCTTTGAGTAAGAGACTTGGGGATATGTCGAATGGGTTCTGGCAGCCATTGTCCCTTTCACTGTGTGCACTGAGTAGGGGGTGAGTTTCTGTGGGTTTCTGTCTGTCTCTGTGGGGACAGAGTGTGGGGAATGGTTGAATCTCAAAAACAAGCCCCTGGAGTAGATTCAGTCCTCAGTGGGAGAGAGTGAGTGTGAGAGTGACCATCCAGAGAGTTTAGACCAATCCGAATCCCTCTTTCCTTATCACCTGTTTGCATCTATCTGATTTTTCCTCTTTTTCCTCTCTCGATCTCTCTCTTTGCCTCTGTCTCTCTCTTTGCCTCTGTCTGTATCACTCTACATTACTCTTTCCCTCTCAACCTTCTCTCTCACACTATCTCTCTCTCTATCTATCTTACTGATAGCCTCTTCTCTTGTATTTTTCTCTCCTGCCTCTTCTTTCTATCTTTTTCTGTGTTCTTTCTCACTCTCTTGCTCCTTCTTCTTCTCTTTCTTTTTCTTTCTTTCTTTCTCTTCCTTTCCTTCCCTATTTCTGTCTTTCAATCTTGAATCTGCACCCCCTTCAATTTTGGATAACCTCCCCCCATCACAAATTTAGCCCCTGTCCCCCTCCATGGCCCCTGTCCCTCTCCATGGCTCCTGTCCCTCTCCATGGCTCCTGTCTAATTGCCCTCCCCTGTGCAGTTTCATCTACTCTAAACTGCCCCTCTGTAGTTTCTCCACTATACACCCACTGCATATAAAAGCCCTTCGGTATCTCCATCCATCAACAATACCCTTCCCCCCACCACCCCGCTGCAACCCAGCCCCTGGGCTGGAGGGCAAAGGGCAGAGACTGATGTGTCTTTTGACTGCGTACCATAATGTCATGGAGTCATACACTCATGCAGCACGGAGACAGACCCTTCGGACCAACCAGGCCACACCGACCATGTTCCAAAACTAAACTATTCCCACCTGCCTGCACTTGGCCCATATCCCTCCAAACCTTTCCTATTCATGAACTTATCCAAATGTATTTTAAACACTATAACTGTACTTGCATCCACCACTTCCTCTGGTAGTGCATTCCACACACGAACTACTAAAAATGCTGCCCCTCATGTCCTTTTTCAATCTTTCTCCTCTCACCTTAAAAATATACCCCCAGGTTTGAACTCCCCCACCTGAGGGAAATGACACTTGTCATTCACCTTATCTATGCCCCTTATAATTTTTTAAACATCAATAAGATCATCCTTCACCTCCAACGCAACAGCCCATTTTTATATCTCAAACTCTTCATTCCTGGCAACATCTTGGTAAATCTTTACTGAACCCTCTCCACTTTAATAATATCCTTCCTAAACAGAGCAATGAGAATTGCACACACTAATCCAGAAGAGGCCTCATCACTGTCTTGTACAAGTTCAATATAATGTCAGAACTCTGATAATCAGAGTTCTGAGCAATGAAGGCAAGCATGCTAATTACCTTCTTAGCCACCCTGTCTACATATGATGCAAATTTCAAAGGACTATGTACCTGACCCTGAGATCTCTCTCTGCTCTACAACGCTACCCAGGGCCCTACCGTTAAGTCCTGTCCTGATTTGTATTACCACAATGCAATACCTCAACTTTATCCAAGTTAAAATCTATCTGCCAATCCTCAACCCTTTCGCCCAATCAATCAATATCTCTTTGCAATCTTGGGTAACCTTCTTCACTGGCCATTTCACCATTTTGGTGTCATCCGCAAACTTACTAACCATGCCTCCTATATTGTCATCCAAATCCTTCATATACATGACAGACAGAAGTGGAGCCATTACCGATCATTGTGAAACACTGCCGGTCACAGGCCTACATCTGAAAAATAATGATCCACCATCACCTGCTGTCTTCTACTGTCAAGCCAATTATATATCCAAAAGGCAAGCCAACCCTGAATTCCATGTGATCTAACTTTACTAATTAGTCTACCGTGCAGAGCCTCATCAAAAGCTTTACACAAAGCTAAACAAAAAGTATCAACCTCTCTGTCCTCATCAATCATTTTGGTTACTTCTCAAAACAAACCCAGTCAAGTGTGTGAGATATGATTTTCCTCACACTAAACCATACTGACCATTTCAAATCAATTCTTTCCTCTCCAACCTCTTTAAATTCTATCTTTCAGAATCATCTCTAAAAACCGAAGTCAGACTCAAAGGTCGATTGTTCCCAGGCTTCTCCTCACATCCCTTCTTCAACAATGACATTTTAGCCACACCCCAGTCCTCCAATTCTTCACCCATGTTTGTATATGATTCAAATATTTCTGCTAGGAGCCCTGCAATTTTCTCCATAACTTCCAAAGCTTCCTGGGAAACACTTGATCAGGTCCTGGAGGTTTATCTGCCTTTATATTTTTTTAAGATCTCCAGCACTTCCTCTTCTGGACTGTGAACTGTTTCCAAAACATCAATATTTATTTCCCTGATTACTCTCACCTCCATTTCTTTCTCACAGTAAAAACTGACTCAAAATATTCATTTATATCTCTCCCATCTCTTGAGGTTCAACACAAAGACAACCTCGTGGTCCTTAAGGGGTTCTAACCTCTCTCCGTCACTCAATGTATTTACAGAATCTCTTTGGATTATCTTTAACCTTACCTGCCAAGGCTATCTCCTGTCCCCTCTTTGCCTTCCTCATTTCCTTCTAAAGAATGCCCCTACACTCTTTACACTCTTTAAGACATTCAGTTGATCCCAATTGTCTCTCTAATAGATGGTTATTTTTATTCTTGACTTGAACTTCGACATCTTTATTCATCCATTGTTCTGTAATCTTACCAGCCTTGCCTTTCACTCTAACAGGAACAGAATGTTTCTGAACTCTTGTTGTCACACTTTGAAGGCCTCCCACCTGTCAGTCATCCTTTTCCCTGCGATTAGTCTACTCCAATCAACTTTTGAAAGGTCTTGTTTCATATCCTTTCATAACCATTTGCCTTACCCCAATTAAGAGCTTTACCTTTTATCCTTTTCCATAACTATTTTAAAATTACGAGGATAATGATCACTGGTCCAAAAGTGTTCCCTGACTCACACTTCAGTCACTTGCCCTGCCTTATTTCCCAAGAGAAGGTCAAGTTTTGATCTGTCTCTCATTGGAAGATTTATATATTGATAAAAGACTATTTTCTTGCAATTGAACAATACTTCACCATCAAAACCTTTAACACCATGGCAGTCTGAGACAGCATTTGGAAAATTAAAATCCCATACTATTACAAACTTATTATTCTTCCATATATTTGAGATCTCTCGACATTTTTGCTTCTCAATTGCCCTCTGACTATTGGGAGCCAATAGTACAATCCCATTAAGGTGATCGTCCCTTTCTTATTTCTAATGTCAACCCATATATTTTCACTAAATGATCCCTCAGAAATATCTTCCCGAATTACAGTCAGAATATTTTCATTAATCAAAAATGCCAGCCCTTCTCCCGCCTTGCCTCTTTCTGTCCTTCCTGTACCATCTAAAACCCAGAACACTGAGCTGCCAGTCTTTTCCAGTCCTCAGCCATGTTTCTGTAATAGCAATGACATCCCAGGCCCATGTTCCCTTACATGCCCTGAGTTCATCAGCCTTATCCATGAGACCTCTTGCATTGAAATAAATGCAGTTTCAGTGTTCAGTGTTCCTTTGTTCTCTGACTTGTTCTTGTCTGATTTGTCTAAAGAACGTGCTGTTTTCTGATTCAGAATCATTGTCATCTTTCTTTCTATTTTCACTGTTGTTTAGAAAGCCCCCTGCCCCGCCCCTCTCAAATCTTACAATCTCCTGAAATAGAACGAGCAAATCTCCCCACCAGGATATTGGTCTAGTTCAGGTGAAACCCATCCTTTTAAACAGGTCTTTTCTGTCCCAGAAGAGATCCCAATGCTCCAAGAAAGTGACTCCCTGCACAGTGCAGCACCTCGTCAACCATTGAGTTATCTGCCCTGTCCTTTTATTCCTTCCCTCATTAGAACTTGGCACCAGAAGTAAACCAGAAATTATTACTTTTCATATTCTGTTTATGAACCTTCTCCCTAACCAGTTATACTCACTCTGTAAAGCCTTAACCCTTTCCCTGACTATGTCATTCCTATCGATGTGTACAACAATTTCCAGCTTCTCACTCTCCACTTTGACAATTTGCTTCAAACGTTTTGAGAATCTTTTACCCTGGCAGCAGAAAAGCAACGTACTCTCCTCGATTCACACTAACTACCGCAGAGTCTCCTGTCTGCGCCCCTCGCAGGAGAGTTCCCAAAAACAATTATTCTTTTCAATCTTGACAAGCCCATTTAACATAAAATTGATTGTTAGTGCCCAAGATCTGTTGACCATGTCTATTTTTCTCATTCAACAATCCCCAAAATGGAATATCTGTCTGAGAGAGGAATAGCCACAGGATACTTCTAAACCACCTTCATACCCTTCCTGACGGACAGTTATCGATCTGAATGATGCTGCTTTGTAATCACTTCACTGTATGTATGAGTCATCACACTCAATATCTCTTAGAGGCCATCAGTAACATTAATCCTGCAAAGAAGAAGCTCTCAATAGGTCCTTATATATTAAATGAAACTATTTTTCCTTCTTTATTTAATATGGAGCATGCAAAGAAAAATTAAAAACATAAATATTAAACAGAAATCGAAAACTTAACTGAAAAAATGAAAATAAAATTCCTCCACAAATAATCCAACATTTCACTGTCCGGATACAAAAACCTCTCCCAAGCCGTCCCTATTCGGCCTCCTTCTTTAAGAACCACCGTTTCCTCTCCCACGTGGTCGATGATGCCCTCCAGTGCATCTCCTGCACTTCCCACACCCCAGCCCTTGAACTCCATATCTCCAAACTCAACAAGGAGAGAACCCCTCAGTCCTCACCTTGTACTCCACCATCCTCAGATACAACACCCTCATCCTCTGCCATTTCTGCCACTGACAAACAGACCCCATCACCAGGGATATATCAAATTTTGAGAAGACTTGTAGCTCAAGTTGAGGTTCTAAACTGGAGTAAGGCCAATTTTGATAGTACTAGACAAGACATTTCAAAAGTTGATTGGGCCAGATGTTCACAGGTAAAGGGAATGGTTGGAAAATGGGAAGCCTTTGAAAAAGAGATCATGAGAGTTCAGGGACAGTATGTTCCTGCTAGGGTGAAGGGCAAAGATTGTAAGTGTAGGGAGTGCTGGATGATCAGGAATAATAACATGTTGCCCTATCTATATAACCTTCTCCAGGACCTGCACTCCTCCACCTTTCTGTGACATCACCCTGCCCCGAAACACCACCCTATCATTGTAACCACCTCCAGACCCTACCCCCCTTCTTTATCTCTGTAATCTCCTCCAACACCTCCACCCCTCGCTCTCTTTGTATCCTCCAGCCTCTTCACCACAAACTATCTCTGTCATGTCCAGTGCACATGTAGGAGCCACGTCACGTGCACAAAGATTGCTTGTCAGTGACAGACTCTTTGTTTCATGCGAAGTTGTCAGGATCTGAGAGGAAGGGTCCATCACACCGACAGCCAGAGGACATTTCCCTGTGTCTTCCCACTGAAACTGGGCTGGAACTGAATTTCTGTAAATCCAATGAATTGGTTGCTTGACTCCAGGTCCATTTTCTGAAACAAGATCCTTTAAAACTGAGAGTAACTGGCAATGCGAGAGTTAATAATGAGAAAACAGACAGAATTCATTCAGAATCTGAGAGTAAATGTACATCCTGTAAACAGTGAAGGGGGACATGACAGAGTACCTCACTTTCTTATCTCTGTCACCATTTTCTTTTGTTTTGTTTGTTTTTAGATGACAGTTAGTGAGGATCATTTACACCCCAATCTTTTGTTTCTTCTCTTCTCCCATTCTCCCGCCTCGCCTCCACCCTGTTCCTTGCACCATTTTGGTCAATATTGTTACTCTGTCATTTCAGCCTCTCCTGCCCTCCAGCCCATCACAGCCTTTCCCTTCTGCTCTTCTTCCCACCTTCCAGCTGAGACACAAGTAACAATGCAGGTAGGTCCCTCTCACACACACTCACATTATCACTGACAGAGATACAGAGACACAGAAGGGTCATCACTCCCACAGGCTCAGACAGAGACACTGTTCAGTCCCACTCTGATCTCACCTTCCAGTGATATGTTTTCATTCTAACACTCAAACAGAGCAAGAGATAAAGAAATGATTTATATTTCTCTCCAAACTGGTCTGGAAACAAATCTCAACCTCCAAGTCACATTGACGATAAAATTGAAAAGGACTGTGTTAATCTCTCAAGAGTAACCTACAGGACCCAATTGAATAACATGTCGAATGGCCATCTGGGGTGTGGATGTAGACTGTAATGTTAACATTAAACTTTATTTTTCTACACAGTAATTCCTTCCTTCTAACTTAGATTTTGCGTTACTATGTGTACCTACGTTTTGTGCTGAGGTACCTTTGTACCTGAGATGCACAATGTTTGTACTTGTGTACACGTGACAATGAAGTTTAAGTCTATATCTAAATACCAAACACCTTCTTCACTCCCCTGTCTATCCCTGACTCCACTTTCAAACATCTATGAACCAGCACTTCAAGGTCTCTTTGTTCAGATACTGTCCCCAGGCCCTTTACCATTAAGTGCATATGTCCCACTCTGACTTGCCTTTCCATAATGCAGCACCTCACATTTATCTGAATTAAACTCCATCTGCCACTTCTCAGCCCAGTAATCCATCTGATCAAGGTCCCATTGCACTCTGAGGGAATCTTCTCCGTTGTCAACTACACCTCCAATTTTGGTGTCAAAATTACTAACTATACCTCCAGTGTTCACATTCAAATTGTTTATATAAATGACAAAAGCGGTGGACCCAGCACCAATCAATGTGTCACACCACTGGTCACAGGTCTTCAGTCTGGAAAGCAACCTTCCAGTACCCAAACGGCTAATTCTTCTTACATTCCACATGACCTAATGTGCTTAACCAATATACCATCCAAGTCTTTGTTGAAAACTGAACTGAAGTACATATAGATCATGTTCACCATTCTTTCTTCATCAATCCTCTTCATTACATCTTAAAATAACTCAATTAAGTTAGTGGAAAATGACTTCCCACCATGTGGACCTAATTTATGCTGAACCTTTCCAAATATATGCAAAACGTGTCCTCAGGATCCCCCTTCAATATGTTGCCCAGCACCAATGCCAGGCTCACTGATCTAGAGTTCCCTGGCTTCTCCTTCCCACATTTCTTGAACAATGGCATCACATTCGCCAACCTCCAGTCTTCTGACACCTTACCTGTGACTATCGATGATACAAATATCTCAGAATGGGGCCCAGTAATAATTTCCCTCACTTCTCACAGAATTCTAGGTTACACCTGCACAGGTCCTGGAGGTTTATCAACCTTTATCTGTTTCAGGTTAAAAATCACATCACACCAGGTTATAGTCCAACAGGTTTATTTGGAAGCACCAGCTTTCGGAGCACTGCTCCTTCATCAGGTGGTTGTGGTTCTAGAGTATAAGATCGTAGGAAACAATTTATAGCAAAAGTTTAGTGTGATGTAACTGAAATAAAATATTGAAAAAGGCCTGGATTGTTTGTTAAGTCTTTCATCTTTTAGAATGGGCATGTTGTTTCAGTTCTTTCATATGTAAATCCCAGAACTTGCTTAAAGTTACATTCTCAACTGAGCTTTAACAATCGGTGCCATGTTGGCCAAGGTAATACATTGAAGGTGTGAGGTGCCCTGTGTGTCGCTGTCTGTGCCCCAATGTTCAGACTGATTCTAATCTCAAAAAGAGATTGACAGAATCTTACATGGATTCGTGCAGTGTTTGAGCGAAATAAAATGTAATTCTGAAAGTACAAATTCTTCCCACAAAATTATATGTGTGTGTGCCTAGGTGGGTGTGTGTGTCTGTGGTAGGGGTATGTGAGAGAGTGTGTGTATATATGTGAGTGTGAGTGTAAAGGGGTATAGGTCTGTGAGAGGGCGCGTGTGAGTAAGGGAGTGTACATGTGAGCGTATGAGGAAGGGTCTGCATGAGTGTATGGGTCTGTAGGCATGTGTGTGTCTATATGTATGTGTGTGTGTGTCTGTCTAAGTGTGTGTATGTATGTGTGTGTGTATGTGTATGTGTGTGTATGTGTATGTGTGTGTATGTGTATGTGTGTGTATGTGTATGTGTGTGTGTATGTGTGTGTGTGTGTATGTGTATGTGTGTGTGTGTGTATGTGTGTGTCTGTATGTGTGTGTGTGTGTGTGTGTGTGTGTAGTGCAGTTGGGTCACCTGTAATGTGACATGAACCCAAGATGCTGGTTGAAGCCAGCCCTGTGGGAACCGAGCTTGGCTGTCAGCATCAGCTCAGCCACTTTGCGTTGTTGCCTGTCCCGAAGTCCGCCTTGGAGCATGGTCATCCGAAGGTCTGGAATGCTGAAGTGTTCTCCAACTGGGAGGGAATATTCCTGTAGGTTGATTGTTGCCCGGTTCAACAATCGACATTTGATTATCCGTATATTGGATTATCCAGAAAGATCGCAAAAACCCTGCCCGGACGGAATTTCACAATGTCGCCGAGGTCGTGTACTTCCTGCAGGAGCCTGTGCCCCACAACCTGAGCTACCTCCGGAGTTTTAGTTTTGCCCTTTTTAGGGACATAAAATGGTGGGCCCTGTGCCGACTGCTGCTGCACACCGTCCACCTCTATTCCCTCATCCACCACCCGGACACGCCTTGGTGTGCCCCTTTGCCACTCGGTGATAGGGATCCTCAGTGGAGAGCTCTCTACATGGGGGTCCTCCCCCTTTCTCTCGGGGATCTGGAGTGGAGGGTGCTGCACGCAGCTGTCTCCTACAACCGCATTACGGTGGCTCATGGACTCCCAGCCCAACTGCTTGTTCTGTGGTGCTGTAGAGTCCAGAGACCATGTATATATGGGGTGTGGGCATTTGCACTTCCTTTTTGATTTTCTTAAAAACTTTCTCCTCTGTTTCTGGTTGCACTTCAGCCCCACGCTTCTGATCTTCGGGCACCCGGTGTGGAGGGGGGAGGGTAGGTCAGAGGACCTCCTCGTGGGTCTGCTCCTGGGCCTGGCCATAAGTCGGTCCAGGCAGTGGGCCGTGGAGGGGGGGGCGTTAGGGCCTGCTCCTCTTTTTCGGGTATGTTAGAGCCCAGGTGTCACTGGAGAAGGAGCACGCAGTGTCCACCAACACCCTCGAGATTTTCAGGGAGAGGTGGGCACCACAGGGAGTGGAGTGTATTATTTCCCCCTCCAACTCTATTTTGATTTAATCCTTACCCTCCCCTTCACTGTTTGATCATGCAGCATTGCCCTTTGATGAGAAGGGCACTGCTTATCACGGGTCACTCAGTGTTTCTTCCTGATGGTGGAATATAAATAAAGATTGAATTAATTGTTGTGCTTCACAGGTTCTGACACCTGCACGCAGGGGTGCTGGGGAAAAATAAGCACTACTGCGATTGGGTGGTAGTGTGGAGGGGGGGGGGCGGAGAAAGAAAAAGAAATCCTATCGAATTCACCCTCACCCTATTTGCCAAAGCTTTCTCATGTCCCATTTTTCTTTTCCTGATTTCCCTCATGTATACTTCTACTGCCTTTATATTCTTTTAGAGATTCTCTCGATCTCTGCTGTCTATATCTGACATACGCTTGAACAAAACCTTATTCTTGAACAAAGCCCCATTTTCTCTGGTCATCTATCATTCCCTACACCTACCAGCCTTGCCCTTCACCCTAATAGGAACATACTGTCTCTGGATTCTCATTATCTCATTGTTGAAGGCTTCCAACTTTCCAGCTGGCCTTTACCTGTGAATACCCACCTCCAATCAACTTTTGAAAGTTCTTGCCTAATGTCATCAAAATTGGCCTTCTTCTAAATTTAGAACTTTAACTTTTAGATCTGGTCTGTCTTTTTCCATCAATATTTTAAAACTGCCTGATTTGGAGGTGCTGGTATTGTACTGGAGTGGACAACATTAAAAATCACACAACATCAGGTTATAGTCCAACAGGTTTATTTGGAAGCACTAGCTTTCGGAGCACCCCTCCTTTATTAGGTATAACCACCTGATGAAGGAATGCTGCTCTGAAAGCTAGTGCCTCCAAATAAACCTGTTGGACTATAACCTGGTGTTGTGTGATTTTTAACTTTATTTTAAAACTAATAGAATTATGGTCCCTGGCCCCAAAGTGCCCCCCCACTGATACCTCAGTCACCTGCCCTGCTTTATTTCCCAAGAGTAGGTCAAGTTTTGCTCTTTCTTCAGTAAGTACATCCACATACTGAATCAGAAAAAATTCTTGTACACACTTAACAAATTCCTCTCCAACCAAGTCCTTAACACTATGGCAGTCCCAGTCTAAGCTTTGGAAAGTTAAAATCCCCTACGATTACCACCCTATTATTCTTACAGATAACTGAGAACTCCTTACAAGTTTGCTTCTCTATTTCCCACTGACTTTTGGGAAACCACAGTAAACTCCTAATCAGCTGATTATTCCTGAGAGTACATCCAGGGAAATTATTCCCTCCCTCCCAGCATTGTGGGTCAACCCACAGCAAGTGGACTGCAGTGATTCAAGAAATCAGCTCACCACCACCTTCTCAAGGACAAACAGGGATGGGCTATCAATGCTGGCTAGCTAGCAACACCCATTGTCCCATAAATGATTTAAAAAGAAGCAATTTGGGTGGAACCAAGAAATAAGAAAGGGATACTCACCTTAAGTACAGCCGTAATATTATCCCTAATCAAAAAAAACACCACTCCCTCTCTTGCCCCCTTTCAATCATTCCTCTAGCTTCAATTACCCTGGAACATTAGGCTGCCAGTCCTGTCCATCCCTGAGCCACATCTCTGGAATTGCAATGATATCCTAGTCCCATGTTCCTAACAATGCCCTGATTTGTAATGCCTTACCTATTAGGCCACTTGCATTGAAATAAATGCAGTTTAATTCCTCAGTCCTACCTCGTTCGCTGCTGTGTTCCTGCCTGCCCTGGTGTAATTGACAAGCTCGTCTTCCCAACGATACCTGTCTCAGACTGATCTCTTTCCCCACTATCTCCCTGGGTATCAATTCCAAACCTCTCCGCCCCCAACACAAGCAGCTCGAGCAAATCTCCCCATCAGTATATCAGTCCCCTTGCAATTCAGGTGCAACTGTCCCTTCTTATACAAGTCCCTTCTACCCCAGAAGAGATTCCAATGATTCAAAAATGTGAATCCTTTTCCCCTCCACCAGCTCCTCAGCGACACATTCATCTGCTCCACCCTCCTGTTCCTACTCCCACTGGGACACGGCACTGGGAGTAATCCAGATATTACTGCTGTAGGAGTGACCACTGTCTATGAGGCAAGAAGACTCTGAAGGCCTGGGCAATTCAGCAGGAACAGCAGTTTATTCCAGCGGGAATCGATTACAGCCAGGAGAGGAACTCAAGACCGTCACACAAGACAATCGAGCTCTCTCTGTCAGACACCCGCACAATACCAATCTTACACTTTCTGTAATCAAAGTTATGTCAGGCTGCAAATTAACTGTTCGTGTGCAGTTGGTCATATCAAGTCCACAAGTCAATCAAATGGGCGATGGTTCCATCAGGTCTGTAAATCAGTTGACGAGGCAGTTAATTCCATCAGGTCTGTAAATCAGTTGGGGAGGAAGTTAATTCCATCAGGTCTGTAAATTCATTACATCAAATTTACAATCCAATTAACTCGGCATTTTGATTACATCAGGTCATTGTGTGTTACATATCTCCCAGTCAGATTCAAACACACGGGGCCTGTTCGCTGATGTGGTCACTTGTTTATCTTGTAACCTTTGTCCCTGAATACCCTGTGATCTGCTGAGGTTCTGCCCTGCTCACCCATATCAGTTAATCATTACCAATGTCTCCCTGGGCTCGCTGGCGTGTCTTTACTGATGCAGAAAGTCAATCAAATTCAAACATCTTATTCTATGGGTTTGTGAGATATTGTACGATATGTTTCTTTATTTTTATATTAAGGCCCTTTATTTGCCAACCCACTCACAATCGCTCGGTATTTACTCCTTCCGCATTTCATCAAACTGTGGTCTCCCCACTCCCCAGCGCACTATCTCACCCGAAACTATGAAAAGATGAGAATACTAATCCCCCTCAGAACCATCTACCGGGACTTGAACAGCTTGCAGGACATCAAACAAGTTGTCTCCATCAGCACGGACCTGTTAGATACAGATTGAATGGGGTCCCTGTCCCCTTTAAGAAAGTTACTGTCAAATCCGCTTCCATGAAATGGAATGAATGAGGGAATAAACCAGCAATAGGGAGTGAAATCTCAAAACCCAGCCGCGGGAATCCGTTTACTAAACCCTCTGCTTTTATTAAGTACATATATAATTTCTGATTTGGTTAAATCATATAACCCTGATATACTTTCCCGTACTCTCTACCCTAAAAGGACTCACACCCTCACCCCCCTCCTTCCAACTACCCTCCGGGATCGACTTTTTAAGTTCCTGCCTAAATTCCTATTTTCTCCCCTCAGAACCTCGTCCTTTTCCCATCCTGTATCATGGGTTCCAATGTGTACAGCAACATTCTGCTGGTCCCTCTCCCCTTTGGGAATATTCTGCACCCTCTCTGAGATAGTTCTGAATTGTCTGTAGTGAGGGGGTATTTGAATAATTGCCTGGATCCAGTTTGGAAGCTCTCTGGACAGATTTCAGATCCCATCATTGACTCACTCTTTATTGGAGGGACAGTGAGGTGCAGCAGCACTATATTTGAATTCAGGCCTTTCCGAAGCTGTTTTCAATGTATTAGATCGGGCAGTGTGTTGGGAGATGACTCAGTTGGTTACTGCAGTTACTGAATTGAGAAATAATCGGGTGTGTACTCTGATCATTGAGGCAAACGAGAACTAAATTTAGTTCCGCATGATTTTAAAATTGAAAGAAATCAAGAGGTGTTAACTCTTTCTTGTATAACACTTAAAACTGCCCTGCAGTATATTCCTCACAGACTAATCCAGCAACATGGTCACACTCACAGAATCCCACTTTACAGACAATGTCCCAGACAACACAATGACTATCTCAGGGCAGGTCCTGTCCCACTGGCAGGACAGAGCCAGCAGAGGGAACAGCTCCGTGGGATACAGTCAAGAGGGCTGTGCTCTGGAAGGGCTCAGCATTAATGCCAGACCCCATGAAGCCTCATGACATCAGGTTAAACACGGACACAGAAACATTGTGTGTGTTTTAAAAAGTATTAAGGTAAATAAGTCCCTGGGTCCTGATGGGATCGGTCCCAGAATATTGAGGGAGACAAGAGAACAAATTGCTGCAGCATTGACAGACATCTTTGTATTCTCTCTGGTCACAGGTGAGGTTCCAGAGGACTGGAGAATAGCTGATGTTGTCCCATTGTTTAAGAAGGGGAGCAGGGATAATCCTGGGAATTACAGACCTGTGAGCCTTATGTCAGTGTAGGGAAATGATTGGAAAAGATTCAGACGGACAAGATCTATATGCATTTAGAAGAAAGTGGATTTATTCGTGACAGACAGCATGGTTTTGTGCGGGAGAGGTCGTGCCTTCCTAACTTGACCATGTTTTTTAAGGAGATGATGAAAATGTTTGATGAGGGAAAACCAGTTGATGTTGTCTACATGGACTTCAGTAAAACCTTTGACAAGGCCCCTCATGGCAGACTGGTACAAAAGGTGAAGTCACATGGTATTGGGGTGAGCTGGCAAGATGGATTTTCCTATTTAGAACTGACTCAATCATAGGAGACAGAGGGGAGTGGTGGAGGATGCTTTTCAGAATGGAGGGCTGTAACTAATGGTGTTCCACAGGGATCAGAGCTGGGACCTCTATTGTTCATGGCCTTTATCAATAATTTGGAGGAAAATGTAACGAGTCTAATTATTACGTGGGACAATGCAAAGATTGGTGGACTTGTGGATAATGAGGAGGATTGTCAGAGGATACAACAGAACATAGATCAGTTGGAGGCATGGGCAGAAAAAATGGCAGATGGAGTTTAATCTCAACAAATGTGAGGTGATGCATTTTGAAAGGTCAAATACAACTGGCAATTATATAGTGAATGGCAGAACCCTTTGGCGCATTAACATGCAGAGGGATCTGGGTGTACACATCCACAGATCACTAAAGGTGGCAGTGTCACAGTGTCATAGAGTCATAGAGATATGCAGCATGGAAACAGACCCTTCCATCCAACTCATCCATGCCATCCCAAAACAATCTAGTCCCACCTGCCAGCACCTGGCACTTGTCCCTCTAAACCCTTCCTATTCACATACCCATCTAGATGCCTTTTCAATGTTGCAATTGTACTGGCCACCACCACTTCCTTTGGCAGCTCATTCCATTTACGTAAAATCCTCTGAATGAAAAAGTTGCCCCCTAGGTCTCTTTTATATCTTTCCCCTCTCACCCTAAACCTATGCCCTCTAGTTCTGTACTCCCACACCCCAGGGAAAAGACTTTGTTTATTTATCCTATCCAAGCCCTTCATGATTTTATAAACCTCCATAAGATCACCCCTCAGCCATCGATGCTCCAGGGAAAGAAGTCCCAGCCTATTCAACCTCTCCCTTTAGCTCAAATTCTCCAACCCTGGCAACATCCCTTCAAATCTTTACTAAACCCTTTCAAGTTTCACAACATCTTTCCAATAGGAAGGAGACTGGAATTGCACACAATATTCCAGCAGTGCCTTAACCAATGTCCTGTACTGCCACAACATGACCTCCCAACTCCTGTACTCAATACTCTGACCAATAAAGGAAAGCATAACAAATGCCTTCTTCACTAACCTATCTACTTGAGATTACGCTTTCATAGAACTATGAACCTGCACTCCAAGGTCTCTTTTTTCAGCAACACTCCCTAGGACCTTACCATGAATGTGTATGTCCTGCTAAGATTTGTTTTCCCAAAATGCAGCACCTCACATTTATCTAAATTAAACTCCATCTGCCACTCCTCGGGCCATTAGCCTATCTGTTCAAGATCCCATTGTAATCTTCACTGTCCACTACACCTCCAATTTTGGCGTCTTCAGCAAACTTACTAACTATACCTCTTATGCTCACATTCAAATCATTTATATAAATGTTGAAAGGTAGTGGACCCAGCACCGATCCTTCTGGCACTCCACTGGTCACAGGCCTCCAGTCTGAAAAACAACCCTTCTCCACCATCCTCTGTCTTTTACCTTTGAGCCAGTTCTATATCCAAATGGCTCGTTCTCCCTGCATTCCATGTGATCTAACCTTGCTTACCAATCTCCCATGGGGAACCTTGTCGAACACCTTACTGAAGTACATATAGATCACATATAGATTACTCCCTTATCCACCAGCAAGAAAGGAAGCACATGTCAAGTATAGACAGGATAGATCGAGTGAATCCTCAGAAGAGTATACATAAGAGAGTTTTGCTGCACTCGGAACATTGTGTCTAGTTCTGATAACCACACTACTTGAAGGACGTTGATGCTTTAGACAGGGTACAGAAAAGGTTTGTCAGGGTGTTGCCTTAGTATGATTGGTTTTAGCTATGAAGAAAGTTTGGATAGACTGGATTTGTTTACATTGGAATGTAGAAGTTTATAAGATTGTGAATGGCATTGGATGAAGTGGAAATATGAGGCTTTTTCCCAGGTTGGGGCGTCAATTACGAGGGACACAGGTTCAATCCACAAGGAGAGAAGTTTAAAAGAGATGTTCAAGGCCCGTTTTTCACACAAAGGGTGGTGAGTGCCTGGAATGTCCTGCCAGAGGAGGTGGTGGATTCAGACACATTAGCAGCATTCAAGGGAATACCTGGACAAATACACAAATAGGAAGGGAATAGAGGGATACGGATCCTGGAAATGAAGACGGTTTTAGTGTGGAAGGGTAACATGTGTCAGCGCAGGCTTGGAGGGCCGAAGGGCCTGTTCCTGTGCTGCATTGTTCTTTGTTCTTCTCTGTTCAGTGAGCTCTGCCTGTATTTAAAACACTGCAACAGGGATGCTATGAAACAACTCCAGGTCACTGAGATACAGACCCACCTTGGAGGATACAGTCCCAGTTGTGGCTTTCCCAGACTAGTGCACAGGGAAGTTTGAATATTGTGTTTTACTTTTAAAAAGACACCTCCGCTGGATACTATTGAGACAAAAATATCAGTGCAATCACATTTTCAGAATTCCAGTGGCTTTCCAGTCAGATCACTACTCCAAATCCCTTGATTAGATTCCAGTCCATAACTCATTCCGGGGTATTGATTATTCTAGATATAAACCTCTTGGAACACACCAAAAAGAAATCACTGGAGAACCGCAGCAGGTGTAGAGGGATAAGAGAGTTAATGTTTCTAATCCAGGTTAATTGGAGTTTTGAAACAAGGATCCCTTCCTCCCAGGAACTGAGACTTCTCTGAACTGCTTCCAATGCAAGTATATCATTTTCATAAAGGAAACCAAAACTGAGTGCAATATTCGGTGTGTGGTCGAAACAGTGACCGTGCAGTTGTAACAAGACCTTCCTCCTTTTATTCACTACTCCCTCCCTGAGGGGTAACATTTTCATGCAGGGGGGTGAATGTATGGAATGAGCTGCCAGAGAAAGTGGTCCAGGCAGGTACAATTACAACATTTCAAAGACATTTGGACAGGGACATGAATAGGAAAGATTTAAAGGGATAAACAAAAATATTGAACTGTTTCCTGAACACTGAAAGTAAATGCAATCTTGAACAACTCTATTACAGTCCTTGTCCAGAATTGCATGTGAGACAATCTATTTTATTGAATTTGCCTGTGCCAAGGATGTGTTACTCTATTGGAGCAGTTGCTGTTTATGAGATAAATAACCCATTATCCTGCTACGTTTTCCAATAGTTATTCCAACTCTTCTTTTTTTGACTGTAATTTGATTTTGATTTTATTGTCACATGTACTCAGTACAAAGGTACAGGAATACAGTGAGAAGTGTATAATGCACTATCTTAGGGACAAATACTTCGGCACAGAACCTTAAGAAGAAGGTATTAGATTAGATTAGATTACTGACCGTGTGGAAACAGGCCCTTCGGCCCAACAAGTCCACACCAACCCGTCGAAGCGTATACCACCCAGACCCATACTCCTACATTTACCCCTTCACCTAACACTACGGGCAATTTAGCATGGCCAATTCACTTAACCTGCACATTTTTGGATTGTGGGAGGAAACCGGAGCACCCGGAGGAAACCCACGCAGACACGGGGAGAATGCGCAAACTCCACACAGAGAGTCGCCTGAGGAGGGAATTGAACCCAGGTCTCTGGCGCTGTGAGGCAGCAGTGCTAACCACTGTGCCAGAGTATGAAGAAAGAACAATATTAAAAATTCAACACTTTTTATTTTTAAAGTAAATATACTATAACATAAAACACACGATGTAAGTTTAAAAGTTACACGTTGCAGACATTCTTATTTTTAAGTGGAAAATAAAGGAATAAAGATGCAGGTTCAAACATTACAGTCTTTCTTAAGTGCTTAATCTCAGTTGGACCGCACTTCAAAGAATCACCTTGAGATCAGAGGCCCACGCTAAGGCGACAGCTGGCCAAGAGACTGCACATGCTGGGCTGAGAGATCACCACACCAGACCGAGAGATCATCAGGCTGGGCCAAGAGATCACCACACCAGGCTGGGAGATCATCACCCGGGCTGGGAGATCATCACCCGGGCTGGGAGATCATCACCCGGGCTGGGAGATCATCACACCAGGCTGGGAGATCACCACACCAGGCTGGGAGATCATCACCCGGGCTGAGAGATCATCACCCGGGCTGGGGGATCACCACACCAGGCTGGGAGATCATCACCCGGGCTGGGAGATCACCACACCAGGCTGGGAGATCATCACCCGGGCTGGGAGATCATCACCCGGGCTGGGAGATCACCACCCGGGCTGGGAGATCATCACCCGGGCTGGGAGATCATAACCCGGGCTGGGAGATCACCACACCAGGCTGGGAGATCACCACACCAGGCTGGGAGATCATCACCCGGGCTGGGAGATCACCACACCAGGCTGGGAGATCATCACCCGGGCTGGGAGATCACCACACCAGGCTGGGAGATCATCACCCGGGCTGGGAGATCATCACCCGGGCTGGGAGATCATCACCCGGGCTGGGAGATCACCACACCGGGCTGGGAGATCATCACACCAGGCTGGGAGATCATCACCCGGGCTGGGAGATCACCACACCAGGCTGGGAGATCATCACCCGGGCTGGGAGATCACCACGCCAGGCTGGGAGATCACCACACCAGGCTGGGAGATCACCACGCCAGGCTGGGAGATCACCACACCAGGCTGGGAGATCATCACGCTGGGTTGAGAGATCATCACGCTGGGTTGAGAGATCATCACGCTGGGTTGAGAGATCATCACGCTGAGCCGAGAGATCATCACGCTGAGCCGAGAGATCATCACGCTGGGTTGAGAGATCATCACGCTGGGTTGAGAGATCATCACGCTGAGCCGAGAGATCATCACGCTGGGTTGAGAGATCATCACGCTGGGTTGAGAGATCATCACGCTGAGCCGAGAGATCATCACACCGGGCTGGGAGATCACCATCCCCCAGCTGAGAGTTGGCCATGCCGGGCTGAGAGATCACCAAACTGGGCTGAGAGATCATCACGCTGGCTGAGAGATTACCATGGCGGGCTGCGAGATCCCCACAGCCGGCCGAGAGATCCCCACAGCCGGCCGAGAGATCACCACAGCCGGCCGAGAGATCCCCACAGCCGGCCGAGAGATCACCACAGCCGGCCGAGAGATCACCACAGCCGGCCGAGAGATCCCCACAGCCGGCCGAGAGATCCCCACAGCCGGCCGAGAGATCACCACAGCCGGCCGAGAGATCACCACAGCCGGCCGAGAGATCACCACAGCCGGCCGAGAGATCCCCACAGCCGGCCGAGAGATCCCCACAGCCGGCCGAGAGATCACCACAGCCGGCCGAGAGATCACCACAGCCGGCCGAGAGATCCCCACAGCCGGCCGAGAGATCACCACAGCCGGCCGAGAGATCCCCACAGCCGGCCGAGAGATCCCCACAGCCGGCCGAGAGATCCCCACAGCCGGCCGAGAGATCACCACAGCCGGCCGAGAGATCCCCACACCAGGCCGAGAGATCCCCACAGCCGGCCGAGAGATCACCACATCAGGCAGAGAGATCAACACACCTGGCCAAGAGACTGCACATGCTCAGCCACTGAGAGAGCGGCACCTTAGGCCACTGAGAGATTGCTCAGCTGGGCCGAGAGACTGTCAGGCTGGGTTTGTGCACAGTCTGAGGCCAGGAGTCCCATGGCTAGGAGAAGAAAGAAGAGAGGAGAAAGATCAAAAACGGAAAAGCGAAGAAGGAAAAGAGAAAAATGAAAAGGAAAGGTGTGTGGACTGGGCTGCCGGGGGAGGTGGTGGAGGCTGGTACAATTGCAACATTTCAGGGGCTTCTGGATGGGTATTTGAGTGGGAGAGGTTTGAAGGGGTGTGGGCCAGGTGCTGGCGAATGGGACTTGATTGATTTCATCTAATCCAATTATTCTCTCTCATTTAGTTTGAAAATCCCCTTTTCAAATGAAGGAATACTCACAGAGCTCCCACCTGCAGCATATGAGACAATGCTGAAGCAAACCGATATTCTGTTCCTCCTTCATTGAGCTTGAATAGTAAGTACTACTTCGATATTCAAGTAATTCTCCTCTTTTGAACAAGGCTGAACTAATCCCACTAATTATCCCTCTAATCTGCAAGGGCACATGGCAATGCTGCAGTTGGGAATTTGCCACACAGAGGTTGACGTTCTTAAGAGACCATAAAGTGCATTAGGCCTGTATTCTATCGGCCAAGAACGCATGGGAAAGCTACGTAAAAATAAATTTTCAGGGAGTTTGTGCAAATGTTTATCAACTGTAAAGTAGTGATGGTAGGAGCCATTTTGGGAAAGCAAATATTAGCAGGAATTATACACTTGATGGTAAGTCTGAGGGAGTGTTGCTGAACAAAGAGACCTTGGAGTGCAGGTTCTTGCGCCTTGAACGTAGAGTTGCAGGTAGGATATGACAGTGAAGAAGGCGTTTGGTATGCGTTCCTTTATTCGTCACAGTATTGAATACAGGAGTTAATTGCAGCTGTACAGGACATTGGTTAAGCCACTTTTGGAATATTGTGTGCAATTCTGCTCTCCTTCCTTTTAAAAGGATGTTGTGAGACTTGAAAGGGTTCAGAAAAGATTCACAAGAATGTTGCCAGGGTTGAAGGATTTGAGCTGTAGGGAGAGGTTGAACAGGCTGGGGCTGTTTTCCCTGGAGCGTCGGAGGCTGTGGGATGACTATATAAAGGTTTATAGAGTCATAAGGGGCATGGAAAAGATAAATAGACAAATGGGGCGGGGGAATCCAGAATTTAGACGGCATAGGTTTAGGGTAAGAGGGGAAAGATATAAAAGAGACCTAAGGGGCAACTTTTTCACACAGAGGATGGTGCATGTATGGATTGAGCTGCTACAGGGTGTGGTGGAGGCTGATACAATTGCAACATTGAAAAAGCATCTGAATGGGGATATGAATAGGAAAGGTTTGGAGGAAGATGGGCCGGGTGCTGGCAGATGGGGCTAGATTGGCTTAGGATATCTGAATAAGTTGGACCGAAGGGTCTGTTTCTGTGCTGTACATCTCTATGACTTGATGACCCGATGACCCGATGACTCTAAATGGGAGGAGTGGACAAGCTCGATCTCAGGTGTCTTACTCCACCTCTATCTTGGAATTGCCGCTATTTTAAAATCACTATTTTAACTGCAGGGTAAGAATAAAGTGCGCTTTGCTTCAAGCCTATCAATTTGTCCAACTGAATTGCCTCTGGAACACAATGACTTACACTTGCCTTTAGAAAATAAGAAATAACTATTCTTTCGCTAGTTATTCTTACTCTTTTTTACTTAAAGAACCTCTTTGGATGCATCATAACCTTCTCGGCCAAGGCCTCCCATGCCCCCTTTTTGCTTTCCTGATTTCTTCTTCAGTAAAACTCTGCATCCCCTGTATACATCCAGGGATTCCCTTGGTCCCAGCTGCTGGTACCTCAGCCATACTTCATTCGTTTTCTGGTCAAAGCCTCAATATCTCTTGTCATTCAGGGTTCCCTATTCCTGTCAACCTTGCCTTTCACCTTCATAGGAACATAGAGACCTTGAACTCCAGCGATCTCACTTTTAAAGGCCTCCCACTTGCTGGAGGTCCCTTTACCTGCAAACAAACTACTCCAATCAACCCCTGTCAGCTCCTGTCTAATTCCATCAAAATTCACCTTTCTCCAATTTCGAACTTGAACCTGTGGACCAGTTCCTCTCCATAACTACTTTAAAATTAATAGGACTGGTCCCAAAGTGTTCCCCTACTATCACCTCCATCACCTGTCCTGCCCTATTTCCCATGAGTAGGTCGAGTTTTGTCCCTTCCTGAGTAGGATCCTCTATATGCTGCTTGAGGAAACTTTCATGAATGTATTTAACAAATTAATTTGCTCGCTTGAACCTATTCCACTCTTTCATAAGTTTATGGCTGATAAGTTTATGTTTTGAGTTCCCATCTACCCAATGTAACCTTAGATTCTTGTTATGCAAGGGAATAAATCTACCTGTGACTTAAAAATATCCATTGTCCTCACCTCTCCCACTTTCTGGGACAGACAATTCCAAACAACCGAACAAAGAATTCTCTTCATCTCTGTCCAAAAAGTGTGATTCCTCACTAATTTTATAAACATGGTCCCTAATTCTGAACTCACCCACAAGAAGAAGCATCCATTCCACATTCACTGTGTCAAGATCATTAAGAGCCTTTATACAGTTTGATCAGATCACTCTTAACTCGTCTAAACTCCAGCAGAAACAAACCCAGTCTGAGCACCTAACCCGATTGCACAAGCCACTCATTCAAAGTATTCATCGAGTAAACCTCCTCTGAACTGTCTTTAATGCATTTACGTCCTCTTTCAAAATAAGGGACTGTTGAAATGAATTATACTGTCAGGGTTAAATAGACATTATTATACCGTAGAAATAGAAAAACAGCAGGTTTCAATTAATGAACTTTGTACCAAGTGAACCTTATGCATCCTAGAGGTTAGTGTCAGCAAGAGTCTACAAACAGCAGTTAGTGCCATCAAGTCATTCCAGATAGGCTTTGGGGCCAGAAGAAGTTTAGAGGCAGGGAGGTGATGGTCACTGTCAAGGGATGGGGTAAAACATTGACAGATTAAATCATCTCTGACTGAGTGAAGTCTAATGAATCTTGGGAAATTCAAAGAATTTGCATTAATGCATCCACAACCGAATTAACAACCTCTTTTAAGACTCTGGGATGAAGACAGAAGGTGATGAGACCTATTATCAGTTTGCTGAGTCCAGCCTCCTTAGTGACTGTAATTACATTGTGTTCATCCCTCCCTCCTACTTCCTGACTTACAGTTGGGTTGACACTGAGGAGCATATGCAGTATTCTCTTGGGAGATGCTTACTCATGCATGGGTGAATGTGATTGGTTGAAGTGTTTCAATCATGCATCTTCTTTCCATGTCTGCTCAGTTTCACTGGATGTTGAGATTTGGAGGGATAGAGTGGGGGTGGGAGAGAAAGTCTGAGGGTGAGAGAGAGATTGTGACCTGGAGAAGAGAGAGATTGATGTCCAGTCTGATGGTGGTTGGGGCTGGTAGAGGTGGTGCGGAGAATGGTGGTGATGTTCAGATTCAGAGAGGAGGGGAGAGGGTGAGGGAGATTGGGATGATGATGCAGACAATCTGGAACTGTGCATGTGCGCAGTTCTGAGTCAGCATGCAGACACAGTTGGCCTGAAGTTTCAATGTCAGCAAAACAGATACTTACCACTATTACTGAAATGCTTTTTGTATCTTCTATAGTGATGATAGAAGCAAAGTACTTATTCATTTAATTCGCCATTTCCTTAACATCTATGGATGAAGGATTTATGTCTGAAACATCGATTCTCCTGCTCCTTGGATGCTGTCTGACCTGATGTGCTTTTCCAGCTCTGCACTTTTTGCCCCCTATCATCTACCAATAACTCAATATTCTCACTCCCTAGAGGAGTGACACTCACATTGCGCACAGGTTTTGTTTTTAAATACCCATGGAAACTCTTGCTTTGTTGTTTTTAAGATTTTGAGTTGGGTTCTGAGATTCCAATTTCCTCCTTCCAATTAACCTTTTTCTCTGCCATACTTTATTTTCTAATCAATCATCTGACCTGCCACCCATCTTTGCAATATCCTCAAGTTGGATGGTTTCTTCAACTTTTCAGTCAACCACAGAAAGCGAGTCCTCCCTTTAAAGTCTCTTCTTTCAGTCAGAATATATTTCTTCTGAATATTCTGAGGTACCCTCTTAAATCTCTGCCATCACTGTGTCTACTGATCTCTCTCTGAGCCAGTTATGCCATTCACTTCAGCTGGCTTAGTTTACATGCCCGCAGAGTGGACTTTGTTTAAGTTTGAAATACTTACCTCAGAGTCAATCTTCTTCCATTCAAATTGGATCTAAAATTGAATTATATTGTGATGGCTGCTACGTAGGAGAGCCTTTACACTGAGATTGTTTCATAAATCCTGTCACATTACACGGTATAAATAAGATGATAATAACATAACCTTCTGTCTGGTTGCTTCAGAATACGCAGCTCTAAGATACTTTCTCGAAGATCATCAATAACCTCTCATCCACGTTACTGCTGCCAACCTGATTTACACAGTCTTTGTGTAGATTCAAGTCAGCAATGATGATTGCCATCTCACTATCACAAGCAGCCAATATCTCTTCATGTCTAACATCAGGGGGCCTATCGATCAGCCCCTTGAGTGGCTGCTTTCCCCTAACTGTCCTCATGCTGTATTTATTTACATCAATGTGCTTGTTTAAGTTGACGCAAAAGCTGCCCACGTTCAGATACAGAGCTATTATTTTGATTTGTTTTAATACAAACATATTGGACAGGCTCAAGGTCTGTCTTTATGTTGCCCATCAAAAGAAGCCAAAACCTTTTCAACAGGGCAAATGAGAGGGATTTAAATTGCATGCACATTTCCAAAACACAAACTTTCATGTCTGGAAACTGAGCTGTCTGAGTTGATGTTCCTCAGCAAACGAAGATTAAAATATCTGCTCCAAAATGGGGGTGGCAGAGCTGCTTATTGAAGCCAGTGGAGAGAAAGTAGAGTTAACATTTCAAGTCCAATTCTGCAAAAGGGTCAAAATGTTAACTCCACGGGTCTGGCAGCATCGGTACAGAGAATGCAGAGAGAAATATCCAGCAATTTCTATTTGTGCTTCAGATTTCCAACATCCACAGTTCTTTCTTTTATATTATTGAAAATAGTGACTGTCCATTTGATTATCTCCTTATCCAGACTGCGTCATAATCCAAACCTTTAGCACCAAATGCCAATGAGCATTCAATGGGCATTCAATACTGTCTCACATGCCACCTGACTTACTGTCTGTCTGGCCTGTTGCATTAGCCCTTGAGTAAGTCAGTTACGCAGCACAGGGACAAAGAGAGTCAGTATTTCACAAGTTTACAGGTGGACAACAGACTTATTAACTGTTAGTCTCTGTCTCGTAGTGATTGGCTATTTGAACATTTTATATTGGACAAAATGCTGAGCATTCAGGTCCTTGATAATCAAATAAAATGGAAGGAACTGCAGATCCTGTAAATCAGAAACAAAAACAGAAATTGCTGGAAAAGCTCAGCAGGTCTGGCAGCATCTGTGAAGAGAAATCAGAGTTAATGTTTTGAATCCAGTGACCAGAAACCAAACTTTGGTCTCAAGAATTCTGGTTGGAAATCCATTGAATGTGACAATTCTGTCCCCGACCCAGAGTTTTGATCTCTGAAACTCTCCAGAGCAACTTGATAGAATGTGACTGTGACAGATTCATCGCACATAATCATGGAATTCTGTCGCTCAGCTGATACAGAGCTGCAATCTTCACAGAAGATTTTTGTCAAATCTATGTGTTTCCTGAGTCACATCCTTCCTTCACATTTCAGAGGATGACTTTGATAAATAAACGAAGATTAGATAATGCAGATTGCTGAGCTGGTACAAGGATGAGCTGGTCATTCTGCCTTGAGTGTATCCGGATCATTGGGAAAAGGAGCTGTATATTCAGGCCTGACTCTATTGTGTCAATGCATTTCAATGGGGGTAATTGTGTCTTTTTGGGGGCAAAAGCTGGATGGTTGAGGTTGAATTGCAGAGTCCAGTTAGTGGGAGTAATTAGAATGTGTGGGTGGTGGTGTTTTCTGATCAGTTCTGGGTTGGAGGATGGTTCTGACAGTCAAGGTGTTTGACAGGTCAGATAAGGGGAGGGTAAGGGATGGGGCTGAAATCGGATGATCTATGATGTATGTTTGTAGTTTCAGCTGACAGTGTTCGGAGGGTCTGGAGGTTTGTGGGGCTGGATCTGGAGGTTAGCTTACTCACTCAGTCACTGAGTATTCAGAAGGTAATGTGTGGGTTTGGATAGGAACAGAATGATAGATGGGAAAGATACTCAGTGTGTGTGATGATGCTATCAATAGTTTAGTTACCCAAGAGGTGGTTGAAGCCTAGATTTAGCAATCAGCTGTCAGGAAACTAACGAGGACTTTGCAATGTCTGTGACTGAAACTCAGTGCAGAAGGCAGAGGATTGCTTTGAAATGTCTAAATAAACCAAGGTTAGATATCACAGGCTGGGGAGCTGGTACACAGGGGAGCTGGGAGTTAAGCCTTGGGTGTTCTTGATGGTCAGGGAGAGGGGCCGACAGAGGGTCATGGGAATTTGAAACATGCGAGTCATATTATCAGGATTTCCGTATGTATCTTACTTACATATCTAATGTTTCGTGATCCAGGGACCATGATAGTTCCAAAATATCCCATATCACTTCCATCTGTGTTTCAAATGTCAGCACAGAGAAAATATTCACTGTCCTGTGTCCTCAGGAAGATTTTATTGCTCACTGTGCAAAGTATTTATTGTTGAAATAAAACAAATTCTAGAAACAGGTGCATTGTTCATTGCAGTTTTATTATGTTCAGAGGGAAGGGCAGACTAAACTCAATGATGAAACATTCTTGCAATCAATTTATTTTGTTTGTTTGCCTTGTTCTAAGCCAATGGAAATGCATTATTTTCAATTGTAGCTTGATTTGTCTTGGTAGCTGGGCTTTAATTGCAAAACCCTCATATTAATTCCCACAATTTACACAGGCTTTAACTGCTTAAACTGTAGCCATTTGAGTAGAATCTGGCCCTGGTACAAAACTTGAACATGAACATCAGTCCTGAGCCACCAGAACGGAACTAGTGGGAGGTTCTGTCATTCAGAGGAGACCTTAAATTGTCAAGAAAACTGAACATTGAACTCAAAATGTTAACTCTGTCTGTTTGTCTGTCTCTCTTTCCACAGACGCTGCAAACTTGCTGCATTCCCTCAGCCCTTACTCTTTTTCCTTGTTTTAAATTGTCTCCCACCTGCACTCTCAAATATCTTTATTGATTAATGTATCAGCCATGGATTACTTGCGAACAGTGTTCCCTAAGACACAGATATGAACGGCTTTATCTTCAGATCTGACTAAAGGCAAAAACTGTGGATGTTGGAAATCAAAACAAACATCGAAAATGCTGGAGAAACTCAGCAAGTCTGACAGCACCAGTGGAAAGAGAAACAGAGTTCTGAGGAACAGTCACACTAGACTCAGTGTTAACTCTGTTTCTCTTGCCACAGATGTTACCAGAGCCTCTGAATTTCTCAGGCATGGTTTGAATTTGGTTCTTTAAGATCTCCAGTTCCATCTGCAGTTCTTTGTTTTCCTTTCTATTTGCAATATATTATAAAATATTTCAAAACACAAAATAAAGTCCCATTTCCTATTCAAAAACTGCAGTCATTCCAAAAACAAAAAAAAACTCAGCAGGTCTGGCAGCATCTGTGGAGAGTAATCAGGAGTTAATGTTTTGGGTCCAGTGATCCTTGCTCAGAACAAAATCTGTCAATGAATTTTCTTACAAACTAGCACAATATAACAAATAACCATTAATATTCCAGGAGGCACATTCCACCTTTAACTCATGGTTCCAGAAAGACATACCTAGATAATTATTAAGTCCTTTTAAATAATTAGGACAAAACATATTTGTCATTAGTTCAAAATCCCATACATTTTACACACACATATATTTTGTATCGAGTCTTTTGTCGCATCTCCCAGTTGAGGCGACCGGCAAATGCATTCAAGCTGTCACTGATGCCTCTTTCTCCAGATTAGACTTGTTTATATCATTCACCCATAACAAGGAGAGCCAAGCAACCTGGGCAGTGGGATTCTCTGCCATCACTACCTTCCCTCAGCTGTAGGGTGCCATAGCCTGTACCCATGTTGCTTTCAGACTGCCCTATCATCAACCTGCAAGAGCTGGAGAGTGGAAAGGTTTTGTCACTTCAACAATGTTTAACTTATATGGAACCATCGATGCCAGAGTTTGAAGGATTGTTTCAGACCGTCTTGGAGCTGCCATGATGTTGATGTAGAAGACAAGTCCCGAGATACTGCCTCCTTCCAAAGACCTTGGGCCACAGAAGAAGAGCTGCAGGGAATTAAATGAAAAATTCTCTAAATTTGGTTCATAACATGTTTCTTGTTATTCTTTCCTAGGATGTGGCTTTTTTGGTAAGGCTGCCATTTATTTTCCATCCATTATTACCTTTGAACTGAGTGTCTTACTTCACTATTTCAGATGTCAGTTAAGAGCCAACGTAATTGCCATGGATCTGGAATTTCACTAATAAACCTGTAATCTGAGAATCGACAATGGTTATATGGTTAGTTTTTAAATCCAGATTTTATTGAATTCATATTTCACCATCAGCTATGATAGTATTCAACACCATGATTTCCAGAACAGTGGGTTAGTGCTCAGGATGATCCCATGACAATAATGCCATAAGAAACAGGAACAGGAGTAGGCCCTTAAGCTCTTGATCCTGCTCCACCATTCAATAGGATCGTGACTGATCCAACATTCCTCACTTTCACCTTCCCTGGAAACCTTGATTCCCTGACTGATCAAGAATCTATCCATCTCAGCCTTAAATATACACAAGGACTCTGCCCCCACAGGGGGCACTGTGACAAGGACTTCCAAAGACACAAAGAGAAGAAATTCTTCCTCGTTTCAGTCTTAAACTGACACCCCTTGATTCTGAGACCATGCTTTCTGGTCCTAGACTCCCCCATGACGAGAAACCTCCTCTCAGTATTTTCCCTGTAAAACCCCTTAAGAATCTCATATTTTTCAGTTAGATCTTCTAAGTTCCAGTGAGTAGAGTCCCAACCTGTTTAGCATATGCTAGTTAGACAATGCCTGCCCTCTGGGGATTAGCCTAGTAGACCTTCTCTCAACTGCCTCCAATGAAATTTCCCCAAATAAAGGGACCAAAACTGCCCACATTACTCGAGACTAATAGAAGTTTATAAAAGAATGATGGGTATGGATAGAGTTAATGCTAGTTGTCTTTTCCCAAGGGTGGGCATTTCAAGACTAGGGGGCACATTTTGAAGGTGAGAGGAAAGAGATTTTAAAAAGATGAGGAACTTTCTTTATGCATTGGGTGGTTCGCATGTGGAATGAACTTCCTCAGAAAAGGGAGGATGTGGGTACAATTATAAGGTTTAAAAGGCATTTGGATAAGTACATGAGTGGGAAAGGGTTGGAGGGCAATGGGCCAGGAGCGGGCAGGTGGAACTACTTTAGTTTGGGATAATGTTCGACAAGGCTTTGTTGGACCGGACGGTCTGTTTCCGTGTTGTATGACTCTATGTGGTCTCACCAGTACCTTTGTCAGTTGCAGTAAGTCTTCCCTCCTCTTACACTCCAATCTCCTTGAAATAAGGGTCTATGAATGTTATCAAGTTGCTAGTGCATCCCTGAGTCAAAATGAAGATACAACACTGCCCATGCTTCCACCAGGGCAATAGTTGAACAATCAGAACTCAATCACTTCAAGATAAGTTGGAAGCTCCAGTGGGGCATTGCAGTATAGATCAGAAATGGTGCACGATGCCTTTCTCAAGTGCAGTTGACAAACAGAGTGTGGACTGTTGGCAGAGGAAATAGGGAATCAGTAGTAATCTTCTGAGAGTGAAGATGAAGATAAAGACAAGGACATTGAACAGGGTGAACATACATGAGAGCAGACATACCTACATTATAGGGTAATGCACTGTCAAAGACAAGAAAACAGAAAGAACTGAATTGCAACACACGTCTAGGATGAATAAACTGGGTTTAGACTTCCTCATGTATATTTGTTTTTGGTTATATTGGAGCAACCATGGTTAGGGCAAAATATATGTGGACCAAGTTATTTTTGTAATCATCCAACATTCTTGTTGTTGAGTAAATGTTTTCTTAATCATATCAATGTATGCTTAGTGAAGGTAAAGGTAACATCCACATAGTCTGAGTAGAAAAAGCGCAGCAGGTCAGGCAGCATCCAAGGAACAGGAGAATCGACATTTCGGGCATCAGCCCTTCTTCAGGGCTGATGCCCAAAACGTCGATTCTCCTGTTCCTTGGATGCTGCCTGACCTGCTGCGCTTTTCCAGCAACACATTTTCAGCTCTGATCTCCAGCATCTGCAGTCCTCACTTTCTCCACATAGTCTGAGTAGACCATGGGTTGTTCTCATTACAGAGAGATGTGTACGCTCAGTTTGTATTGTCTAGTATCTACACATCATAGACCCTTCAAACTGTTCAGGAGATAGCAGCAGTCCGTGAGAAAGGGACACTAACATAGCTTGCTGCTAAAGTTTGGTAGTTTTATAGCCTGCAGTCAAAATATGTAATTCAGTGTAATGTCATCTCTCACAAGTAAGTTAAGAGCATTCCTGAGGCATTTTATAAGAATGATCCCAGGAATGAAAGGCTTGTCACATGAGGAGTGGCTGAGGACTCTGGGTGTGGACTCAATGGAGTTCAGAAGAGTGAGGGAGATCTGATTGAAACTTACAGAATACTGAGACCCCGTGGTAGACTGGATATGGAAAGGTGTTTCCACGAGTAGGAGAGACTAGGACATAGGCTCAGAATGAAAAGGTGATGCTTTAAAGCTGAGAGAAGCTATAGACCGGTAAGCCTGACATTGGTGGTGGGCAAGTTGTCAGAGGGAATCCTGACGGACAGGATTTACATGTATTCGGAAAGGCAAGGACTGATTAGGAATAGTCAACATGGCTTTGTGTGTGGGAAATCATGTCTCACTAACTTGACTGAGTTTGTTCAGAGAAGTAACAAAGAGGATTGATGAGGGCAGAGTGGTAGACGCAATCTATGTGGACTTCAGTAAGGCGTTCGACAAGGATCCTCATGGTAGACTTGTTAGCAAGGTTAGATCTCATGGAGTACAAGCAGAACAAGCCATTTAGATACAGAACCGACTTTGAAGGTAAAAGACAGAGTGCGGTGGCGGTTGCTTTTCAGACTCGAGGCCTGTGACAATGGTGTGCCACAAGGATCGGTGCTGGGTCCACTGCTTTTCATCATTTATATAATGATTTGGATGTGAACATAGGGGATACAGTTAGTAAGTTTGCAGATGACACCAAAACTAGAAGTGTAGTGGATGGCAAAGAAGGTTACCTCAGAGTACAACAGGATCTTGATGAGATAGGCCAATGGGCTGAGGAGTGGTGCGTGTATGGAATGAGCTGCCAGAGGAAGTGGTGGAGGCTGGTACAATTACAGCATTTAAAGGGCATCTGGATTGGTATATAATGAGGAAAGCTGCAGAGGGATATGGGCCAAGTGCGGGCAATTGAGTCAAGATTAGGTTCGAAGAACTGGTCGGCATGGACGAGTTGGATTGATGGGACTGTTTCTGCATTGTACATCTCTATGACTCTGTAAGCCCCTCCACCCAATACACTCCTCCCTATCTCTGTAACCTCATCCAGCCCTGACACTTTCCCTAAATCCAGAACCTCCTCCACCCCCTACACCCCACCCTATCTCTGAAACCTCCTCCAGTCCCAACAACCCTCTCTTAGCTGTAATATCAATGCTCATTATCGCTTCATGATGTCAGCCCTCCTGCAATTCCAGCCTCTTGACCATCCCCTAATTCCATCACTCCACCGGCCTTCAGCTGCTTGGTCCCTCCATGTTATCATCTCATAAGACTTTGAGCAATTTGCATTTCCCTTCTCTGATGAATCCTGTCCATTTTTTACTGGAAACAATGTTATACCTGTTGTGGATTTACGAGAGTAATTCAGGAAGGGTCCCTCAACAGGACCTTGTAAACACAACATCAATATGACCTTGAAGACAAGGCCAGCAATATGACGCAACATTACTCCTTCTGCACTACTCCTACTCCTTCTCCACTTTACCCTTAATCCCAATTTTGAAATTAATCATCCTTCCTTCAGTTTTTCTGGGACAGAATCATGGACCTCTCTCCCATGTGACTTTGCATTTGTGGTCAGGGTTCTTAAAATACAAGGACAGTGGAGTTAAAGAGGAGAGTTCCTTATCATTTATGCCGGAGAGATTAGGGGGATGGGTAACAAGGCTGTCCCAGTCAGTGATGCCCACTTCATGTGAATCCATAATCAAGTCTGTCATTGTGATGTTGCCATGGGAATGCACATTACATTCCTGTTCTGAGGGATACACAGAAACAGAGGAAATGAGACTTGGTCGAATCAGTCAAAGAGCCAAGATGTTTCACATCAGTGTCCCAGTGAGATGTGGACAGTTACAAGGGGAGTCAGAGTGAAACAATGCCTGCTGGAGTGTGATGACCTTCATTGTTCAGCCCTCTGAATATTGGAGTTGGGATGGTGTGCTGAGGTTGGACAGGAAGTTGGTAAGGCCAGTTCTGGAAAACTGTGTCCTGTTCTACTCATGCTGCTGTAGGAACGATATTATTAAACTGGAGACGGTTCAGAAAAGATTTATCAGGATGTTGCAGGGTTTGAGATATAAAAGTAGACTGGAGAGGCTGGGGACATTTTACAAAGAACATTACAGCACAGGAACAGGCCCTTCAACCCTCCAAGCCTGTACTGACACAGTTTGCCTTCCATATTAAAACTGTCTTCACTTACAGGATCCGTATTCCCCTGTTCCCTTCCTATTCATGCCTGCTGCTGGATGCTTCTTGAAAGCCACAATTATGTCTGCTTCATTGTCTGTTCTGGCAGTGTGTTCCATGAATTCACCACCCTTTCCATGATAAACATGCCTCACATATCTCTTTTAAACACCCCCCTGACCCCTGCACCTTGAACCTGTGTCCCCGAGTAACTGACACTCCCACCCTGAGCAAAGGCCTCATACTTTCCACCCTATCCATGCCATTCACAATCTTATAAACTTCTATAAGGTCGCCCCTCAACCTCCTGCATTCTAGTGAAAACAAACCCAGTCTATCCAATCTTTCTTCACAGGTAAAATCCCCCATTCCAGGCAACGTCCTGGTAAACATTTTCTGTCCCCTCTCTGAAGGATCCACATCAGAACTGTACGTGTTTTTCACTGGAGCATAGGAAATTGAGGGGTGACCTTGTTGAGGTTATAAAATCATGACAGATTTTGATATTGATAAGGTGAATGACAAGGGTCTTTTCCCTAGTGTGGGGGAGTTCAGACTCAGGGCCATGTTTGTAAGGTCAGAGGAAAAATATTTAAAGATTGAGGAGCAACTCTTTTTTCCCCCAGAGTGGTTTGTGATGGAATGAACTACCAGATGAAGTAATGTATGTGGGCACAGTTACAATGTTTAAAAGATGCCAGCTCTTGATGCCAGTCATTGTTTTTCTCCATTCTGTGCTACTGAATGCCCAAATTTCTGTGACATGCATTTCCGGAGGACTAACATGGCAAGGGAGTACATGTTAAATAGGAGGACCCTGGCAAGCACAGAAGATTAGACGGATCCTGGTTTGTGTGTCCAGCCATGCCATGAAGGCAGTAGGATAGGCAGGTAAGGGAATTAAGAAGGGTCAAAGCCACTGAATACATGAGCAGGGAGGTGTCATGTTGGAGGTTTATAGGATTTTGGTGAGACCACAACTGGAATACTGTGTGCAGTTCTGGTCACCGCATTATAGGAAGGATGTGATTGTACTGGGGCGGGGGGGGGGGGGGGGGGGCAAAGGAGATCCACCAGGATGTTGCATTAGATTGAGCATTGCCTAAACCTGCAGGAGTGTTCTGCTGTGTGTGTGTGTGTGGCTATGGTAACCCACCTAGCCTGCACATCCCTGGACATTATGGCCAATTCAGCATGGCCAATCCACCTAACTTGAACATCTTTGAAATCAGAGCACCCGAAGGGTACCCAAGCAGACACATGCAAAACTCCACACAGCCACCCAAGGCTGGAATCAAACTCTGGTTCCTGGCACTGTGCTCCAGCAATGCTAACCTCTGAGTCACTCTCGACTGGGGAATTTTTTTTTGGATTCAGATCAACTTGCTGTACTCAGATTCACATCTTTATTATGAACGGCGAAATCACCATAATTCCAATTTCGCATCAAAGAGAGAGAGAGAAAGAGATGAGGGGTGGTGAAGTTTGATTTAACTTGATTTACTATTGTCACTTTTTTTCAAATAAATTGATGGGATGGGGGCACCGTTGGCCGGGCCCGTGTTTATTGGCCATCCCTAATAGCCCAGAGGGCAGTTAAGAGTCACAGTACAAACAGGTAACCACTTCCCCTCTCCTGGTTCTCTCTTCATCCAAGGGTTACCCCTCCCACATTGTTGTGGGCTCGATGGCAGGTTCCTTCCTGAAAGAGCATCTCAGCCCAGGCTGGGGCGTGGTTTATTGGGCTCGGCTGGCTCTGTGTCTCTCTGGTAGTAGGTTCTCCGATCCAGACTGCACACCATCGCGATCCTCTCGTTTCCTTCACCCGGGCAACACCGATCCAGGAACGGCCGGAGAGAAGCAGAGACCGGGGAAGGAAACGCCTGTAGCCAGGCAGGCAGACAGCAGCGAGAGGAGCCCGGACTCCGAGAGAGAAACAACGGAACATTGGCTGGGTTTCATCCAGAGGAGGGCGGGAGGAGTTACTGAGAGAGACAGAGAGAGGGAGAGGAGTTACAGAGAGAGAGAGAGAGTTACCGAGAGAGGGAGGAGAGGAGTTACTGAGGGACAGAGAAAGAGAGAGAGGAGTTACAGAGGGACAGAGAGAGGAGGAACGAGAGAGAGCAGTTACTGAGGGAGAGAGATGAGTTAGTGGAGGAGAGGGATTATAAAGGGAGAGGGGTTAAAGAGGGAGAGGGGTTACAAAGGGATAACGGAGAGAGGGAGAGGAATTCCAGAGGGAGAGCAGTTCCGGGGGGAAGAGGGAGTAAAAGTCGGAGTCATTCGTTGAATCTTGGGGAAAAGGGAAGACAAGAGTCTAACAACGAGGGGACTGGCTGGTGCGACCTCTCCAGCAAATTGCAGTCACTCCTTCCCCAAGGGCCTGGTGGAGGCAGTGCTGCCCAGCACAGAGAGCATCCATTCTGCATTTGCCTATCGCCTATAGGCTGGGGACACTGCCCTCTGGAAAGTGCCATGCCCAAGTTGAGCCAGCGTTGTACCCGTTGGTCGTGCCTCAGATCAGCTCTGTGTGTACTCAGTGTGGTCTTGTTGTGCCAATGGCTGCTGGTCCAGAGAGGAGGGGGCCGGCTGACCCTCAGGCTGGTGAAACCAGGCGCCAGTCCAATGCAGGAACACCTGCTGGTCGAAGAGAACTCCACCTGCTGGCAGATCATCCAGGGGGACAGGCAGGAGGTGGAAAGGGCCCTCCTCAACTCCATTACTGTCTCCCTCAAGCACCAGGCCGTCACTGAGGGAGATTATCTGAACATGACGCGAAATTGCAGATCGTTTGTGAGGGCCCGCAAGTATATCACTGTCCCCCTGAGCCCTGAGGAGGAACTCTTCCCCTTGGCTTTCTCCATGGTCATCCACCAGAGCATTGAGATGTTCGAGAGGCTTCTACGGAGCATTTACGCCCCACAGAATGTCTACTGTATCCACGTGGACCGCAAATCCCCGAGTCAATTTCATGCGGCCGTTCAGGCCATCGCTTCGTGTTTCCACAATGTCTTTGTCGCAGCCAAGCTGGAGTGGGTGACCTATGCTGGATGGAGCAGAGTTCAGGCAGATCTCAACTGCATGAAGGAGCTGCTGGAGAGCCTTGTCCCCTGGACGTACTTCATCAATGTGTGTGGCCAAGACTTCCCCCTGAAGTCCAACCGGGAGATAGTCCGCAGCCTCAGAGCTCTGAACGGCTCCAACGTGATTGAGTCAGATCCTGCACCAGGGTTCAAAAAGGTAACCGCCTTCCTGTCTGCTCGGCCTCTCTTCATCCAAGTGTTTTCCATCCTCCCTCCCTCTCTCTCTCCCCTCCAGTCCTTTACCTCTCGACTGTACAAAGAGATACAGAGTTGTTAAAACTGTTCAATTGCATGGAGGGAGGTTCACAATGTACAAAGGAATATAGAGGAGTTGGAGAGTTGAGCTGCAAACAGAGGAGAAGGGCAATTGACGTTTCAAGTCGGAAACTTTCATCAGAACCCGGGGAGAGAAAGGGGCTGCAGAAGAAATGGGGGTGTGGGGCTGGGGAAAGGTGGATGGGATGGCGATTGGTGGATGTAGGGAGGAGGTGGCTGTGATTGGACAGTGGGTGGGGTGGAGCAGATGGGTGGAAAGGAAGATGGTCAGGTGAAAGGGATGGGGTAGAGAGAGAGGGCTGGGCCAGGGATAAGGAGGGATATAGACAGATTACGCGAGTATACAGGAATGTAGGTAGGTTAAGAGTGTAGGAAAAAGTGAGGACTACAGATGCTGGAGATCAGAGACAAGAGTGTGGCACTGGAAAAGCACAACGGGTCAGGCAGTATCTGAAGAGCAGAAGAATCAATGTTTTGGACATAAGCCCTTCGTCAGGAATGAGGCTTGTGGACCAGGGGGCTTAGAGGTAAGTGGGATGGGTGTGGGGCTGGGGGTGGAAGGTAGCTGGGAATGAGATAGATAGATGAAGGTATGCTGGGGGGTGGGGGAGGGGGGGTGTGTGTGTGGAAGGTAGAGTGGACAGGTGGGAAGCAAGATGGACCGGTCAGGAGGGTGGTGCTGAGTTGGAGGCTTGGGACTGCGATAAATTGGGGTGGGGAAATGAGGAAACTAGTGAAATCAACATTGATCCACCTGGTTGCAGGGTTCCAAGGTGGAATATCCAGGCATTAGCTGGTAAGGGTTTGGTGATGGAGGCGGCCCAGAACCTGCATGCCCTTGGTGGGAGGGGGAGTTAAAGTGTTCAGCCATGGGGCGGTGGGGTTGGTTGGTGGGTGTGAGTGTCCCAGAGATGTTCGCTGAAACAATCCACAAGTCAGAGTTCTGTCTCCCCGCTGTAGAGGAGACCATATTGGGTGCAATGGATGCTGTAGATGACATTGGTGGAGGTACAAGTATATTTCTGTCAGATGTGGAAGGATCCTTTGGAGCCTTGGTCGGAGGGGAGAGGGGAGGGGGGAGGTGTGGGTGCAGGTTTTGCACTTCTTTCAGTGGCCATGGAAGGTGCCAGGAGGGGAGGGTGGTAGGGGGTGTGAATCTGACAAGGGAATTGCAAAGGGAATGGTCTCTGAAATGCAGGTGGAGTGCAGAGGGAAATATGTCCCTAATGGTGCGGTCTGTTTGTAAGTGGCAGAAGTGGTGGAGGATAATGCAATGTATCTGGCTGTTGGTGGGGCAGAAGGTGAAGACCAAGGGGTTCTGTCCCTGTCACGTTGGGAGGGGTGTGGTTCAAGGGTGAAGGTACAGGAAATGGAGCAGATGCACTGGGGGGCATTGTCAACCATGTGGGAGAGGAAATTGTACTTTTTGAGGTAGGACGCCATCTGGGATGTTCTGTGGTGGAATTGGTCCTCCTGGGAACAGAGGCAGAGAAATTGGGAAATAAGGGATAGTGTTTTTATAGGGGCAGGGTGTGAGAAGGTGTATTTCAGGTAGCTGTGGGAGTTGGTGGGTTTGTAGTAGATGTCCACGGTTAGTCGGTTGCCAGAGATGGAGGGGTCCAGGAAGGGGAAGCAGGTGTCAGAGATTGTCCGGGTGAATTTGAGATCAGGTTGGAAGGTGTTGGTAGAATTAATGAACTTTTCAACTACCTCATGCAAATACGAGGTAGTGCTAATCCAGACATCAATGTAGTGGAGGAAAACGTGGGGAATGGTACCGCTGGATGAAGAGGCAGGCATAGTTGGGGCCCATGTGGGTGCTCATGGCTACCCCTCAAGAGATAAGAGTGAACAGAAGAATGTAAGTTCGGTTCAGAGCATGTAAAGGATTGTTCTTAGGTTGATATTGAAATAGTCTCACAAACTTGATTGAGTTTTTTGAAGTAACAAAGAGGATTGATCAGGGCAGAGCAGTAGATGTCATCTGCATGGACTTCAGTAAGGTATTCAACAAGGTTCCCCATGAGAGACTGATTAGCAAGATTAGATCTCATGGAATACAGGGAGAACTAGCCATTTGGATACAGAACTGGCTCAAAAGATAGATAGGTGGTGGTTGAGGGTTGTTTTTCAGACTGGAGGCCTGTGACCAGTGAAGTGCCACAAGGATCGGTGCTGGGCCCTCTACTTTTTGTCATTTACATAAATGATTCAGATGTGAGCATAAGAGATACAGTTAGTAAGTTTGCAGATGACACCAAAATTGAAGGTGTAGTGGACAGCGAAGAGGGTTAGCTCAGATTACAACAGGATCTGGACTAGATGGGCCAATGGGCTGAGACATGGCAGATGGAGTTTAATTCAGATAAATGTGAGGTGCTGCATTTTGGGAAAGCAAAGCTTAGCAGGACTTATACACTTAATGGTAAGGTCCTTGGGAGTGTCGCTGAACAAAGAGACCTTGGAGTGCAAGTTCGTAGCTCCTTGAAGGGGAGTCGCAGGTAGATAGGATAGTGAAGGCAGCGTTTGGTATATGCTCCTTTATTGATCAGAGTATGGAGTACAGAAGTTACGAGGTCATGTTGCGGCTGTACAAGACATTGGATAGGCCCTGTTGTAATATTGCATGCAATTCTGGGTCTCCTTCCTATTGGAAAGATGTTGTGAAACTTGAAAGGATTCCAAAATGATTTACAAGGATGTTGCCAGGGTTGGAGGATTTGAGCTATAGGGAGAGGCTGAACAGGCTGAAGCTGTTTTCCCTGGAGCGTCAGAGGCTGAGGGGTGACCTTATAGAGGTTTACAAAATTATGAGGGGCATGGATAGGATAAATAGACAAAGTCTTTTCCCTGGGGTCGGGGAGTCCAGAACTAGAGGGCATTCATTTCGGGTGAGAGGGGAAAGATATAAAAGAGACCTGAGCGGCAACATTTTCATGGAGAGTGTGGTACGCGTATGGAATGAGCTGCCAGAAGATGTGGTGGAGGCTGGTACAACTGCAACATTTAAGAGGCATTTGGATGGGTATATGAATAGGAAGGGTTTGGAGGGATATGGGCCGGGTGCTGGCAGGTGGAACGAGATTGGGTCGGGATATCTGGTCGGCGTGGACAGATTGGACCGAAGGATCTGTTTCCATGCTGTACATCTCTAGGACTGTAAGTGGGTACTGCAGATGCTGGAGATTATTGTCAAGATTAGAGCAGTGTTGTAAAAGCACAGCAGGTCAGGCAGCATCCGAGGAGCAGGAAACCCTACATCAGGAATAACTTGACAGAGGCCATTATCCAGTCACCAACTCACCTTTTTGTTTACACATGGAGCCCTTGACACGGATCCACCTTCCTCAGAGCCAGCTCAGAGTGAACAGAACATCTGATCGTCCTGTTTATTTTTTCAGAAGCAGCCTCAGAAGTAGCAGTCGAAGTCATCCCCAGGTGTAGGTAGGCCCAGGCAGCAGCAGCAGCAGCAGCAGCGGTGCAGGTGAGGTCCAGGCTTCAGTAGCAGGAGCAGGCCCAGACCCAGACTGTAGCAGCAGTGGTGGTAGTAGCTGAGCACAGCTTCAAATTAACAGAAATAAGAAGAAACCACAACAAACTATGAAAAAAAAATAAACTCCTCCTCAGGAGGAGGACACCAACAGCAGCACATAAGACACACTGAGGCTATTTCAAAGTCAGTCTCCTCTCCTCAAGAGGATTGAAGAGTCCTTCATATGCTGATCCAGCTCCCCTAGAGCCAGCTCTCTGAGCAGATCCCTTGACATGCCTGTTTATTTTTCTTCCACTACAACCCAACAGCAGTCGTGCTTATTTTTCTCCTTGTACCCATGTCATGTGTGTAGGTGTCAGATGCAGTGAAAAACAACAAGTGTGTAAATCTTAATTTATGTGGGAAATAGAACCCACTCACTTCATAATTTCAGTCCAAGACAAGATCTGCAGCAGCAGTATCATCTGATATCCTCTTGCAAGAGTGGTGTCTACAAGATAGGCACACAGTACAAAACCTTGATACAATTCATTTCTCTTTCCCTCCTCCCACTACTCTAAACCCAGCACCCATTCCTCTTGCTTATCTCTTGCCTTATCTGGCCTTGTGCGTAACAGAACAGGTTTTGCTTTACCATTTCACTACGTCCCTCTGTGGTCTATTGTTAGCGTATATCCTCCTTCACTGCCATCTGCTTCCTTGCTTTCTAAAGCAACATTTCCTCTCATTCTTCGTCCACGCTGAGCCTTATGACCTCTTGATTGTGGTTTTTGTTTTTGCAGAAGCTGGAAACAGATGCTAAGTGTTTGTACAAAGCATATGTAGCTTAACCTACACTCCCCTTCCTCTTTCATGATTTAGCTTTGTGATTTTGCAGACAACATTTATAATTGCTCCTCACAATTTATATTCCATCACTGGGAAGAAGGGAAACAGACAGTCCTGTTTATTTATATTTTATTAAACAATTCACAGTTTATACAAACAAACAATTACATTTACAGCGATATACAGAGAAACAGCAATTTTACAAGGGAGGGGAATGACAAAAGCCAAGCCCCAAACCCTGACCTTCAACCGGTTTTCAGGGAAATGAGGACAAACCTCAAATCCCAGTTTCAATCATTACAAACAGTAACAATGACATTCATACATATAAGACAGTCCAATTGTGTAAGAAACAGAGCATACAATACAGACCCCCCCAAAAAAAACCCAGCAAGCCTTCCCCCCCCCACCCCCCCAAATCCCTCCCACCTTCTGGAAGCTCTAAGGCAGCCCGCCCCTACGCACCTTCCAGGTCTCGGTCCACCCTGACACACGTTTCGACCACTTGTAGAACAGTCCATCCAGATTACCCCTTCTCAGGACGACAGCGCTCAGAATGGCCTACCCACCTACTGGCTCTAGGGGCAACAGGCATCAGGGTGGCCTACCCACCCTCTGGTTCTCAGGGGTGACAGCTTTCAGGACCACCCATGAATGTCCCAGCTCACAGTAAGGCCTGCAGACCCAGGGACACACAAGACAGTGCAGGTGATAAGCCCAACAAAGAAACACGATAGAGTTAATTGTGAAAAAACAGAGTCCTTTCTGGAACAGAGTCCAAATATTGAGTCTTCAAAAAAAGTTCTCAAGAACAGAGTCCATTCCAGTTTACGACATGTGTTATCAGAAATAGAGACCACTGCTAAAAACAGGGTCTACAACCAAGGGCAGAGTCCACTCCCAAAGGCAGCAAATGCACACCCCAGAGCACATAGGTGTTCAGTCTCCATGGAGTCCTGGCACATCCTTGAAGAGCCAGGCCCACTCACAGGAACACAGTACATTGTAAAGATAGTTAACTCACAGGCGTTTTGGTCCACTCCTGAAGGAAAGGTCTTCTCCCAAACTCCAGGATACAGCAAGTGCTCATCTCCCAGCACACACACAGGTGTTCAACCTTCAGAGGCCCAGTCTCAGGGCTAGGCCTCCCCATAGGAACAGCTCCTCTGATAAAATGTATGTCTTCCACAAGGGCTCAGTCCAAACAGTGAGGACACATACAAAAAACAAAGAAAACTAGAGTCCAAGGGCAAAGCCCTACCACAAAATTAACATTGTCCTTTTCTCAATGGTGAAGAAAAGAGTAACACACAGACTGTAACCAGCCAGTGAAACAACAATCCCCTAATGAGAACTGAGTTACACCTGAGACACATTATGTGCATCAGGAGTTTAACAATCAGTCCTCACTAAAGGAAGACCAGTTAACAAGCTGGCTAAATAATTCAGCTAGTTCAGGAATCAGGTATCCCCCACACAAAAAACAAGCAGAAACCAACAGTAACACACTGTGACCCAGCCAGCACAGAGTCAGTCCCCTAAATCGAGAAGACCTCTGAATCTCCTGTTTATAAATTTTATGAAACAGTTTATAAAAACAGTTAACATTTACAACTGTACACAAGAGGCAGCAATTTTACAAGGGAGAGGAGCATTCCCCTGTTTTATTTTATTTTATTAAACAATTACAAAAAAGAGGTTACAGCACAACAGTTAACATTTACAGCTGTATACAACAGCAATTTTACAAGGGAGAGGAGCAGCAAATCTCGGCCCCAAACCCTACCGTTCAACCAGTTCACAGGGAATTGAGGACAAACCACAAATCCCAGTTTCAAATATGAAAAGACAGCAACAATGACATTTATGCATAAGACAATCCTGTTACATTAAAAAGTGCAGATAATACAGACCCAGCAAGCCCCCGGCCCTCTCACCTTCCAACCATTCTAAGGCAGCCCACCCCTACGCGCCTTCCGGCTCTCAGCCCGCCCTGACACACCTTTCGACCACCTCTAGGACTGCCCGCCTCAGTACCCACCTGGGGTGACAACGCTGAGGACGGCTGCTAACCTTCTAGCTCTCGGTCTGCCCCTACGTACCATTGGGCTCTCACCCACCCCGATGCACCATCTGGCCAGTGGCTATCCTGGCACACTTTTCGGCCACCTCTAGGACAGTCTGTCCCCTTCCCTGGGTCGACAGTGTGCAGGGCAGCCCACAAGTCTTCTGGATCTCAGCCCGTCCCTACGCGCTTTCTAGCTCTCGGCTGCTCTGACACAGCTTTCGACCACCTCGAGGACAGCCCGTCCCGATTACCCCTTTTCAGGATGACAGTGCTCAGAATGGTCTACCCACCATCTAGCTCTCGGGAGACTGTCATAGGGTGGCCTACCCACTCGCCGGCTCTCGGGGTGACAGCTTTCAGGACGACCCATGAGCCTCCCAGCTCACGGTAAGGCCTGCCAGACCCAGGGACATGCAAGACAGTGCAGGTGATAAACCCAACAAACCACATGACAGTTAATTACCAACAAACAGAGTCCTTTCTAGTCCAGAGTCCATTAGCACAGACATTTTTCTTCAAAATGTAGTGTCCATTTCCAGGCCTGAGGGGTGGACAGAGTGCCATACAAAGCCTTGATGAGACCGCATCAGAATCAGTCTGTACATTTTTCTCTCATTTAAAACATAAAATAATTACATTGACAGCAAGTTTCACCTGCCTTTTTCCTGGGAATGAAGGGTTTATCTTATGAAGGAAGGTTGAACAAATTGGCTTTTATACATTTATGTTTGGAAATCTGAGAGATCTTTTTGAAATGTATAAATTTCTCTGAGGGGACATGATAAGGTGGTTGATGGGACATTGCTTTCTCTTGTAGGTTTGACAAGATGTTCTGTACAATAAGATATCGTCAGAGTCCTACAGCACCGAAACATACCCTTTTGTCCAACTCATCCATGCCAAGCAGGTATCCTAATTGGAACTAGTCCCATTATCCTGTGTTTGGTCCATATCCCCCTAAACTTGTCCTATTTATGTCGTCTGTTAAATCTTGTGATTGTACCCACTACAACAATTCTTTTTGGCAACTTGCTCCGTATTTGCACCACCCTCAGGTCTCACCTTAAACCTATGCCCTCTGGGTTTGGACTCCCCTATCCCAGGGCTATTCACTTTTATTGATTTCCCCCACAATTTTATAAACCGCGATATGGTCACCCTTCATCCTCCAATATTCCAGTGAGAAAAGTCCTAGCCTATCTAGCCTCTCCTTATAACTAAAACCCTGCAGTCCTGGCAACATCTTTGTAAATCTATTCTGCATCCTTTGCAGTTTAACAACACCCTTCCGACAGCAGGTCGATCACAAATTTACCCAATACTCCAAAAGTGACCTCACCAATGCCTTGCAGAATTATTTTCCCCTGAGACGGCTGTTGCACTGTGTAAATCTCTTCTGTACGAAGTTGTGAAGGCTGAGTTGATGAAGTTATGAAAGGGTGAGCAAGGTGACCTTTTTTTAAAAAAAGATAAGGACCCCGGGGCAACCAACAGAAATGTGGAATTGAAATTGCAACCAGAAGAGCAGTGATCTTCTTGAATGGTGGAGCAGACTTGAAGGGACGAATGGCTGACTTTTGCTATGGTGGAGACAGGTTATACCTTAGTTCAAATAAAGAGTAGGGAGTTTTCTGACCACTCAGCTAAGGAAAGGGCTTTGGTGGTCCTCCTGATAACATGAACCTTGAAGTTAATCTCCCTCTGCACCAGTCACAGAATTAAAGAATTTTTGCAGAAGGATGCCATTCAGCCCATTGTGTCTGTAATTATTCCACATTTAGTACCAATCTCCTGCATTTCCTCACTCAACTCTGGCAACATCCTTGTAAATCTTTTCTGAACCTTTTCAAGTTTCACAACATCCTTCCTATAGCAGGGAGACCAGAATTGCATGCTGTATTCCAGAAGTTGCCAAACCAATGTCCTGTTCAGCCACAGCATGACCTCCCAACTCCTACACATAATGCACTGACCAATAATGGCAAGCATAGCAAACGACTTCTTCACTACCCTGTTTATCTGCGACTCCATTTTCAAGAAACTATGAATCAGCATTCCAAGATCTCTTGCTTCATCGTCACTCCCCAGACTTTACCATGAAGTGTATTATTCCTGCCCTGATTTGCCTTTCCAAAATGGAGCACCTCACATTTCTCGACATTAAACTCCATCTGGCAGTCCTTGGCCTATCAGCCCATCTGATCAAGATCCCGTTGTACTCTGAGATTGACTTGAAATATTACTCTGGATGTAGGTTTGCTCGTTGAGCTGGAAGGTTCATTTTCAGATGTTTGTCACCATACTAGGCAACATCTTCAGTGAACCTTCCAACTCAGCGAACAAATCTACATCGAGAACCTCAACCTGAGCTACAAACCTTCTCAAACCTTGCTGATATATTACTGTAATATATAATCGAGTTACAGTAAAAAATGTTGTCTTATGTGCTTTACAGTCAGATATTGATAGGTTAAGTTGGCAAAAATGTTGGCAAATGGAGTGCAATGTGGGAAAATGTGAAGTTGTTCATTTGGAAGGGAAATCAAAAGAATAGAATATTATTTAAATGGAGAAAGCTTCAGAAAGTTGCAATACAAAGGGACTTGGAGGAACTAGTGAATGAAACATGGAAAGTTCGCACACGGGGGTAGCAGGTAATTGGGAAGACTAATGGAATATTGGATGAAACATGGACTTGGACTTGAGGAATGTTGAATCAGCCACGATCCTAGTGAAGCTGGCTTGAGGGACCAAATGGCCGACTCCTGTCCCGACTTGTTAATGGTCTTACATTTACTGATGAAACTGTTCAAAGATGTTATCGCACAACTCTGGAGCAGAAGCGACTTGAACCTGGGTCTCCGAGGCTCACACCGCATGGATCCTAGTTTACTTTGTATCATGCACTTGACATTGATGCTGGTAGTTATGGCTGCAATTCGCACCAACCTGCCTTCGATCAAATTAATGAAGCGAAGCCAATGCAGGTTTTCAAAAGGTAAGTCTCTAACATCGCATCATGCATTGATGAAGCAGCTGAGAATTCGAATGCAGAGAATGTTGTCTGAACTGGATTCAATGAAGTGTTTCACTAGATACTAGATAAAAACGGCTGGACAACAAAATTGACAACACAAGCCCTGATTCATGGATCTTGTTTTGGATGGGTGGTTCGGAGATGGGAATGATCCACACAGCTGGGACATATAAACATCAAGATCCGGAGCAGGAGAAGATGATTTGGCCCTCCATGAGGCCCACCATACTATATGATCATGGCTAATGCTCAATCTCAATGCCATACTACCACTTTCTCCCCATGCCTTTGATGCTTTTGAAACCTAAATATTTGTTAATCGCATTCTTGGATATATTCAATGACTCAAACTCCACAGCTTTCTGTGGTACAGAATTCCATAACTTCACTATCCTGTAAGTTAAGAAATGTTTCCGCATCTCAGCCCTAAATAGATGACTGCTTTTATTCAATATGTCAGTGATATCAATCTTGCAGTATGTGGCAAAATGCCCATATTCGGGACAATGATAAACCTGGAGGATTGGCAAATGGTGAGGATGATGTGAATTGTCCAGAGTCACCACAATGAACAGACAGCATCCAGTCAGAGGTGAATACAGAAGAGTGTAAGGTAATATGTTTTGGGAGAAGGTAATAGAAATGTAATGGCACAATCGTAAAGAGTGCGCAGGATTAGAGGGATCTGGCGAAAAACATTCATCAACATTAGAAGATGGGGGAGGCCATAAGAGGGTAGAAAAGCAGAAGGCTTCATAAATAGAGGCATTGATGCCAATAAATGGTTGAGTTATGCTGCATGTCGAATTGGTTTAGCCCCAGTTGGATTGTTGTGGTCATTTCCGGTGACTATAAAATGATGTGAGGGCTCTCAGGACAGGGAGGAGATTTCGCAGAATGGTGCCAGAGTTTAAGTTGGATGGCTCAGTTGGAAAGGTCAACGATGCTCCCACTGGAATAAAGGAGATTGGGGTGAGATTTATTGAATGGGTGAGCACTCGGTAATTAAGACAAGGAAATATACTTCACTGTTCACCGATTGTACAAGTGCAATGGAATGCAGACGTAAGATTTTGGGTTAGAGGCATAGTAGGGAGATCTGAGGAATTGAAATGCAAATGAAGCCTAAACTACATTTGTATGAAATGATGGCAAGTTCCGATGTAAGTTGTATAAAAGAAAATCAGCTCCCATACATACAAGGAACAAGAGTAGGCCATTGGCCCTTTTGATCCTGTTCCACCATCCACATTCCTGCATACCATCGATAATCTATCCTCCCCTTGGTAACCAAGGATCCATATCTCCCATGCATGATGCCACAAGGACCGAGGATAAAAGATATCTTTTGATACAATGTAAATAAAGTGTCTTGTGTCTTGCGGAAGGGGTGGCACGGTGGCTCAGTGGTTAGCACTGTTGCCTGACAGCGTCAAAGACCTGGGTTCGATTCCAGCCTTGGGCGACTGTCTGTGTGGAGTTTGCACATTCTCCCCATGTCTGCGTGGGTTTCCTCCGGGTGCTCTGGTTTCCTGCCACAATCCATAAAGATGTGCAGGCCAGGTAGATTTGTCGTGCTAAATTGCCCATAGTGTTCGGGTGCATTCGTCAGGGGTAAATATCGGGTAGGGTAATGGGTGTGGATGGGTTGCTCTTCAGAGGATTGGTGTGGACTTGTTGGGCCAAATGGCCTGTTTTCATACTGTAGAGAATCTAATGTGTGGTGTCCTTCACTCTGAGGGAGGAGCTTTGGATTCATGTCCTACTCCAGGAGCTGATGGCCATAGGAAGGTGTCTTCATTGCTGTTGTGAGACACTCAAGAGCATGGGCCAAGTGCTGCAAAATGTGATGAGAACAGCTCAAAGCTTGTCTTTTTGACCAGTGCAGACACGATGGGCTGAAGGGCAACTTATTATTTTGATGCTCTAAACCTCAATAACCAGAGAGCATGGAGTCATAGCATCATGCAGTATGGAACAGACCCTTCAGTTCAGGTGAAGGGTGGAAGGTATAGGGGGGATATCAGGGGTAGGTTCTTTACCCAGAGAGTGGTGGGGGCATGGGATGCACTGCCTGTGGGAGTGGCAGAGTCAGAATCATTGGTGACCTTTAAGCGGCAATTGGATAGGTACATAGATAAGTGTTTAAGCTAGGACAAGTGTTCAGCACAATATCGTGGGCCGAAGGGCCTGTTATGTGCTGTATTGTTCTATGTTCTATGTTCAACCTGTCTGCGCTGACCAGTCATCCCAATCTGACCTAGTCCCATTTGCCAGCCTTTGGCACATATCTCTCTCACCTATTCCTATTCATGTCCACATCTAGATGCCTTTTAAATATTGTCATTGTACCAGCCGCCTCCACCACCTCTTGGTAGCTCATTCCAGGCACACATCATCCACTGCGTGAAAGACCCTCAGGTCTTTCCCCTCTCACCTTAAACCTATGCTTCTAGTTTTGGACTCCCCCACCCTTGGGAAAAGACCTTTGGCTATATAGCCGATGTGGAAGGAATCAAAATGGGGCAAGAACAGAAAAGGAGGTCAGCTAAACAATTCTGAGCAGCAACAGAAAAGTGCAGCCAAGCACGTATGCAAGCTAGCTAGCTTACTGAAACTGGCCCCAGCTAAGTGAGAAGGTAGGAAGACCGAAACAACACTCAACAGGTATTGTAGAAGTTTAAGGTCAATGATCTAATGCTAAACGTCATGTACCTAGATCAGGATCTGATTGATCAGTTGTGTTGCTAAGGCTTGAAATCAAAATGTAATTCGTGAAAAGGGAATGCTGATTTGTGTGTAAAAGTGTGATTGCAACTGCCTGTTTCAGACTCTCCAGGCAAGGGTGGGCTTTGACCCAGCTGGTTGAGTCTTCTTGCATGTATGTGTGAAGTGTACTATCATGCGGCTGATCATTTCAACATCTATCCATGCTCCTCCTGATTTTATGAACTTCTGTAAGGATACACCTCAGCATCCAACACTCCAGGGAAAATAGCCCCAGCCTATTCAACCTCTTACTGTAGCTCAAACCCTCCAATCTCGGCAACATCCTGGTAAATCTCTTCTGCACCCTCTCAAGTTTAACAACATCCTTTCTTTCGAAGGGTGAACCAAATTGTATGCAGTATTTTAAAAGTGGCCTCACCAATGTCCTCTACAGACAATAGATCACACTTGGTAATGGCAAATGCATATCAGAGATAGTCAAAGATACTCCTACTTATAGACAATAGGTGCAGGAGTAGCACCACCATTCATTATGATCATGGCTAATCATCCACAATCAGTATCCTGTTCCTGCCTTATCCCCATAACCCTTGATTCCACTATCTTTCAGAGCTCTATCCATCTCTGTTACAGCTGCAACATTACATCCCAACTCCTATACTCAATGCACGGACCAATGAAAGTAAAGGTATCAAACACCTACTTCACCACCCTGTCTATCTGCAATGCAACTTTCAAAGAACTATATCCCTGCACACCATGTCCTTCTCTCGAAGGCAAAAGCTCTGAGTTCAAGTCCCACTCCAGGAGTTGATGACCACAGGAAAAAGTGTCTCCATTGCACTGGTGAGGCATGAAAGGCAATGTTCCAAGTGCTAGAAAATGAGACTGGAGTAGCAAGGAGCCTGTTTTGCCAGCACAGACACGATGGGCTGAAGGATCTATTTTTCTGGTGCTCTCAACCTTTATGATCAGAGGGCACAGCTTGAAGTGTATTTTTGGAGCCAGATCCACTGGGAGAGTTTGAGGATGAGTTTTATGTTTGCTCAGCGAATGAGCATTGGGAGATGGTTTGGGAGGCAGGGATTTGGGGAAGTAGGCAGGTGACTGGCACTAGGCAATAGGAGTGAGAAAGGCCTGAGGGGCTGAATGGCCTTGTTCTCCACTGTAAGGTGAGTAACTGAGAGAAGGAGTGTGCATGGATCTTGCTGGAGCTGGGGGCAAGGAGAGTGCAGAGGAGTTGGGGAGGGAAAAAGCCATAGGCAAAGTTGAAAAGCTATCATTTCTGCTTTCTCGTCTCTCTCACTCTCTCTTGTGCCTGCCTTTTAGAAACGTTGGCAATACCACCATGATACCCTCGACCAAGTCGTCCTGACGGCGCAACTGAAAGACCAGCCGAACATCAGCACCTCCATCTTCGTGGGCAGCGCCTACTTCATGGCCTCCAGAGAGTTTGTCAGCCATGTGTTTGATAGTGCCGAGATCCAGGCCTTCCTCAAGTGGTCGGAGGACACCTACAGCCCGGACGAGCATGTGTGGGCTACCCTGCACAGAATGCCCAATGTACCCGGCTCCATCCCGTACACCCAAGGAGCCACCAGGACACTTGGCCGGGCAGTAAAGTGGTCCTTTGAGGCTGGTGACGTTGCGAGGGGTGCCCTATACCCTCCCTGCACGGGAAGGTATCGCCACTTGGTTTGTGTGTACGGGGCAGGAGATCTACAGTGGGTGGTCCGTCAGAGATGTTTCTTTGCAAATAAGTTTGACCCCAATATGGACAACACAGCAGTACAGTGCATGGAGGAATATCTCCGAAACAGGACACTTGGTAATATTAGGGCTGGGTTGGAGGTTGGGACAGAGTAAACCTCAGTAATGGTGGTAGGGGTGGTGGGTGAGACATCGGAAACACTGAGAGACTGGGCACTGTGAGATTGTATACTACAACACTGGGTGCTGTGGAGGCCAGGCACAGTGAGACTGCATGCTGTAACATGGCCATTGTAACACTAGACAGTGAGAGGCTGGGCACTGTAGTGTTGGGCACTGTCGAGATTGGATACCTTAATACTATCCACTGTAACACTGGGCACTGTGAGACTTAGCACTGTAACATTAGTTACTGTGAGAGTCAAAATGTATGGTGCTGGAAAAGCATGGCAGGGCAGGCAGCATCCGAGGAGCAGGAGAACCGATGTTTCAGGTATAAGCCATTCATCAGGAATGTGGGGGAATAAGGGGGTTGAGATAAATAGAGGGAGGGTGGGGCTTTTGGGGAAGGTAGCTGGGAAGGTGCTCGGTAAATCCATCGGTGTTGTGGGGGGGGGGGGGGGGGGTGATGGTGATTGGTCGGTGGGGAAGGTCGAACATATAGTTAGGAAGGAAGATGGACAGGTCAAGAGGAGAGAGCAGATTTGGAGGATTGGATCTGGGATGAGGTGCGGGAAGAGGAGAGATTTGGAAACTAGTGACGTTAATGTTGATGCCATGTGGTTGAGGGTCCCAAGGCAGAAGATGAGGTGTTCTTCCTCCAATCGTCAGATAGCTTGGATTTGGTGGTGCAGGAAGTGTCATTGTGGAGTGGGAGGAGGAGTTGAAGTGGTTGGCTACAGGTCAATGGGGTTACTTGTGCCCAGTCTCACAGGGACACATCCACTAATAATACTCAACACTGCACGAGTGGACACTGCATTACTGGAACACTGCACGAGTGGACACTGCATTACTGGAACACTGCACGAGTGGGCACTGCATTACTGGAACACTGCACGAGTGGGCACTCTACAGCTGGACACTGCAAGACCAGTGTTGTGACCATCACTTTTTTTTATTTTTCTCATTTTGGTTTGGAACTGTGAGTCCAAATTGAGAATTGAACTTTGAACAGTGGCTAGTTCTTCTTTTTAAAAAAAGTGGAGAGACAAAAGACTGATGTTTGCTGTTAGGATCTGGCCAGGAAAGATAATGCAGGTGAATTACTGCTCTCTGAACACAGCAGACGCTTCAGCACCGAGATGTAGTTCTGCTCAGGGACTGACAGCTGGATGGATAGTGAATGGGTCAGTCAGTAAGAGGAATGCTGCCGGGCAGGTAACCACAGAGAATGGTGAGAAAGAAAGCAAAAACCATGAGTGACCTCGCTCTGACTGGATTTTGGGCTTGGAGGACGTGCTTCTTTGGAAGTTGCTGGACTGGTCTGGTCTTCTTTTTGGTTTGACTTTGTCTAGTTATTTCCCCAGTTGTTAACTTGTTAAAAGGTCTGAGATGAGAATGAGAATGAGAATGAGAATGTGAGTCTTCGGGAATGAGTATTAGTCTCCACAGGTCTTCAGAATTTGTTCGCATTGACTGGTGACTTTAAGTTCAAACATGGTATACAGTTCTTGTGCCTGTAATACAACCCAGCATCAAAGGATTTCATGATGGCCTCTATTTATCATTGAAACTAAAATTTTAAACAAGTTTATCTCTTAACTGTCTGCTGGTGTGCGAATTGGGGGCGGGGGGTTGCATGGGTTTATGATCATCTGTATTCTGCTAAAGTGACATAAACAGAAATTAACAATTTATTAACTTATAAACTTGATATCCAAGATCTGTTATTTGTAAATTCTGGTAAGGAACAAGTGAACGATTTTGAGGGTCATTGAATGGTTGAATGTCACTGTGTTGCAAATCCAGTGATTGGGAGGTTGGTTTTGGTTCAGCTTCATTTTCCTGTGTCACTCCGGACACCGCACCTCCGGGCACAATAACTCTGGACATAGTGTCATACAGGGAGTGACAATGTCCAGAGTTATTGTGCTCGGAGGTACGGTGTCCGGACTGACAGTGTCATACAGGGAGTGACAGTCAGTCTGGACACCGTACCTCCGGGCACAATAACTCGGGACATTGTCACTCCCTGTATGACACTGTCAGTCCAGACACTCCACTGTCACTCAGATTACAACACTGTAACTCTGGACACTATCACTAGTTACTGTGAGATCAGACTGTGACCCTGGACAGTGTAATGCTGGACATTGCGATGTCAGATGTTTTAACTATAGACACTAACACCGGAAATAGTGACACTGGATATCATTTGGATGCAGATAGAAATTAAAACAGTCAAAAAGAAAACAAATGAGATAGAATCTATTTGTAGAAATGGGAACTAAATGGGACTGAGTGAGGATGATTATGGCTGTTTAATGAACAGAAATCAGAACACTGTAATAATGTCCACATCTAATTGAGGGTCTCGGGGTGGTTTGTATAAAGAATACCAGATATGCGGGAGTGACTTTCAGACTGGAATCTAATCAAGGGGTTCAGGGTGGTTTCTGTACAAATGACGGAAGCTGACCTATGTGCGTGAATGTCCTGTGTTAGTCTAACATTCAGGGATTGTTTAATGGAGCTTGCTTCATACTTCAAGGACTCAGACATCTCCATTTTATCCATCTCCCACCAAAATTGACAGGGCAATGACAGCAGAAGCTATACAAAGAGAAATGCTGCCACTGTGATGCCACATGTAATGCCATCTGTATACATCCAGGGTAGGAACAATCCTGGGATTGATAAGAGTAAATCTCCCTCCACTCCATCCTCATCAAACACTCCCAGGACAGAGACAGAATGGTGTTAGGTACAGAGGAAGAACACACCTCAACTATGTGCCCATCATTGTTCCTTTGGCTATGGGTTTGAAAAGACGTCTCCACACTGTCATAGGACTATAGATCTGTCTCTGAATTTTGTTTCATCATTTAGGCATGTATTCAGCCCAGTGAGCCCTCACCGCTCTTTCTCCCTCATAAGCATAGACATTGTGTCTGTCTCTCCTCTGTCTCCCCATTTCTCTCCTGTCTCTCTCTCTCGTTGCCTCTCACTTCCCTGCCTCCCTCCCTCATCGCTGCTTTCTGTGGGTTTTCTGTGGGTTCGTGACACCATTGCGATGTTAAGAGAGACTGTACCATGAATGTCACAGTGTTTGGTGTGCCCTGGAGGATGGAGGAGTAGCTGGTGGGCAGAAAACAAGGTCATTTCCAGCTTGGTGAGCTCGTACCACCCCGACCTCAAATTTACCTGGACCGTGTCAGACTCCTCCCTCCCCTTCCTAGACCTCTCCATTTCTATCTCGGGCGACTGACTCAACACAGAAATTTACTACAAACTGACTGATCCCACAGCTACCTAGATTACACCTCCTCCCACCCTGCTCCCTGTAAAAACGCCATCCCATATTCCCAATTCCTTCGCCTCCGCCGCATCTGCTCCCAGGAGGACCAATTCCACTACCGAACAGCCCAAATGGCCTCCTTCTTCAAAGACCGCAATTTCCCCTCCGAAGTAGTCGACGATACTCTCCACCACATCTCCTCCACTTCCCGCACCTCCGCCCTTGAATCCTGCCCCTCCAATCGCCACCAGGACAGAACCCCACTGGACCTCACCTTCCACCCCACCAAACGCCGGATACATCGTATCATCCTTCGTCATTTCCGCCACCTCCAAACAGACCCCACCACCAGGGATATATTTCCCTTCCCACCCCTATCAGCGTTCCGGAGAGACCACTCCCTCCGCGACTCCCTTGTCAGGTCCATACCCCCCCCCCACCAACCCAACCTCCACTCCCGGCACCTTCCCCTGCAACCACAAGAAGTGCAAAACTTGCACCCACATCTCCCCCCTCACCTCCCTCCAAGGCCCCAGTGGATCCTTCCATATCAGTTGCAAATTTACCTGCACCTCCACACACCATTTACTGTATCTGCTGCACCCGATGTGGTCTCCTCTACATTGAGGAGACAGGCCACCTACTTGCAGAACGTTTCAGGGAACACCTCTGGGACACCCACACCAACCAACCAACCACCCCGTGGCTGAACACTTGAACGCCCCCTCCCACTCCGCCAAGGACATGCAGGTCCTTGGCCTTCCTCCATCACCAGACCCTGGCCACACCATGCCTGGAGGAACAGCGCCTCATCTTCCGCCCAGGAACCCTCCAACCACACGGGATGAATGTAGATTTCTCCAGCTTCCTCATTTCCCCTCCCCGCAACTTATCTCAGTCCCAACCCCCGGATTCAGCACCGCCGTCTTGACCTGCAATCTTCTTCCCGAACTCTCCGCCCCCACCCCCTCTCCGGCCTATCACCCTCACCCTCACCTCCTTCCACCTATCGTATTCCCAGCGCCCCTCCCCCAAATTCCCCCCCACCTTTTATCTCAGCCCGCTTAGCACACTAGCCTCATTCCTGAAGAAGGGCTTATGCCCAAAACATCGATTCTTCTGCTCCTCAGATGCTGCCTGGCCTGCTGCGCTTTTCCAGCGCCACACTTTTCAACTCTGGTCTCCAGTATCTGCAGTCCTCACTTTCTCCAAGCTAGTACCAAGTGGGGCTGCCTGTAAGGTCACTGCTAAAGACACAGGCACTTACAATTGATAGCAATGAGTAACTGAAGGGAACAAATGTAATGTTTCCAGGTTCACTGAAAAGACCTACGGTGGGTGGGAAAGAAAGCTGTGGGGATGACCAAAGATATAGGCGACTTCGCTGAGTGAGGAAGGAATTATCAGATGGAATATAATGTGCAGCAGATATTTCCAAACTAATTTAGTGACGGATTAAAATTCCCATTCCTTGCCCAGTCCATCCTTCTACACCCAAAGGTGATTTGTCCCTGTGGGACAGCAGTGTAGGTCAAACTGTGGGATATGAAGATGGGAACTGTGAAGTGTTCCCAGTCTGAGCCACAACATGAGGAGCACAAGGATTGAGATGACTATTCTGTCATGGAAGTTGACTGAGTTTTTGAAACAAGGTCCCTGTGATTGACAACACTATAAACCTGGCAGCATCCAGAACCAGAGGAATCACAGATGGAAGTGGGAAGGGACTGGGCAAGGGCAGAAAAAATCAAGTCAATGTTCTGGGGACATGAGTTTGAATCCTACTGCGGCAGATCGTGGGAATTGAATTCAATTTCAGGGGAAAAGGAAGGAGTCTTCCCCATTAAAACATTGTTGTGAAAACCCGTCTGATACACTAATGTGCTTTAGGTAAGGAAATTTGCCATTTGACCTGGTCTGGCTTACATGTGACTCCAGACCCACAGCAATGTGCTTGACCTTTAACTACCCCTCTAGGCAACTGGGGATGGACAATAATGCCAGCCCAATCAATGATGCTTCCATTTGTGAGCAAATTTAAATAAAGTTCTCCAGTTCTGGTACCCTCCTGGTAATCTTCCTGTGCCAACTCTCCAAGATTGATGAATTCTTTGGCAATGCAGTTCAGTTCAGTTCCCAGTTCAACATTTAGCTCAATTAACAGGGTTTGTATACCTCTAATTTTTAATGTTTGCTTTAATGATTAATTGCATTAGGTACTCAACTTGCAAAGATCATAGAATCCCTACACTGCAGAAAGAGACCATTTGTCCCATTGAGTTTGCATCGACCCTCCACAACCCAGGCCCTGGTCATGACACGGGCTGCTTCAGGCACAGCCAACTCCATTTTCACCTGTAGCTCCATGATCAGCTTGTCTTTCTCCCTGCCTCAGAATTATTCATCCCTTTGTCTGCCAGACTGCTCTTCTCTCTCTTTCTGGGCTCCATCTATTGGAGGAGTGGGACACAAGTAAGTTGTTCTCTCTTACTGGTTCCCTTCATGTGAGTTTCAGGTCTAGTCTGGTTGACAATGTCCAGACAAAGTGACGAATTTGGTCCCTAGTGCTGCAACTGCGAATCTGATGCTCCCCAGTCAGAATCTGTTCTCCGTCCTTGCCATTTGAAGCATGTCTTTGAGGTGGTGTTTAAAGGGGAATCAACATTTAGGAGGGAAGTGATGTAATAATCAGTAAAAACAATCTTGACCATGTCTGTCTTGCTACTAGTTGTTAGGAAGAAGTACTTTACTGTGTTCATTTTGTGTGTTGCCAATTTCAATGTCGAAGCTGAAACCGAATAGCATTCCTGTTTTCGTTCCTCACTCATGTCTGAAACATACATCTTTAACCATACATTATATATCAGTCAGAACTATTTAATGTCTTCTGAAAACACTTCTGGGCCAGACCAGGTAAGATTCCCAGACTCTCTTTGGTGAAGGACATGAGTGAAGCAGATGTGTATTTACAGCAATTGGTGTTTGGTTCTGCAATAAGACTATGAAACTAACTTTCAATTCCAGATGGATTAAATTATTTGAGATTAAATTCTGCCAATTGCTGGTATGTGTATCCTGGGTCACTGCATTACAAGTCCAGTGAAGATCCCCCAGTCCAACTACATCATAATTTACATTATTCCTCAAATATCAACACCTTAGTTTCCTACAGCACTGTCTGTGTATGCAGCAGCTCATTCAATTCTCTCTCCCCCACCATTTACGCCATTTGTTACTGTGTAGCTGCTACAGTTTAATTTCAAAATGTGTGCACTTCAGTTGGAAATACAAATGATTCTGTAATTTTAACCTTATTAATTGATTGGTTATTAATCATTTATTTCATTCTTAGATTATGGAGTAATCAGTTCATTTCAGATGGAAAGAGGTAGCTCTGATCACTGAGATAATGCATAGGGCAGAGCGAGAGATAGGGAAGAGAGAGAGAAAGAGAAAGATGGAGACAGAGAGAAAGAGAAGGACAGTGAGAAGGAGATAGAAAGACGGAGGCAGACAAAAGGACACAGAGAGAGAGAAGAGGAAAAGTCAGACAGGGACAAACAGAAGTTAAGACATGGACAGACTGAAGTGGTGATACTCATATTCCAGTTAGTCCCAGCTCTCTTGATGGTTTCTCATTTTCCTTCTCTCCCATGAGGTTTGCTTCAGCCTGGGAATGTATCAGTGTGTTGTATATTTGTGAGTAATCTCTGTGTCTGTGTCTCTGTCCAATGGAGTCTCTTTTGTTTTGGGGGTTAATTCCCTCTTTCTCTTTCTCTTGTGTTTAAAATGATCCCCTCTGCTGAACACCCCGTGCCATTGCACAAGCATCAACAGCATTTCCTTCAAGGTGCACTTTTTTGGAATTGAAGTAACAGGTTCTTATTCCATCAAAACGTCTGATCCACTGCATTATTCCCTTGATGTAAAACATGTTGTGCCAGCAGCTGCCCTGACATATACAATGTACTGGGGGAATGTTCTGCTCAGTGTTGTTATTACTGCAAACATTTATAAACTTTCCATTGTTAGCTGGCAACAACAAGTCCCTTCAATATTACCTTACTCCCACCCTGATATACTTTCCAACCATCAATAACCACAAAGCAATCTGGGGTTATTCAGCACCTAAATGTGATCTTCAATAAATCATCTCACTTTCACACAGTGATTCAAACAACATGAAAAATGACAGATAAAAACTGAAAGAACGGCGAATGTTGTAAATCAAAACAAAAACAAAAGTTGCTGGAAAAGCTCAGCAGGTCTGGCAGCATTGGTGGAGAGAAATCAGAGGTAATATTTCAATTTAAGTGGCCCTACCTCAGAACTGTCATCCAAACAGGAGCTGAACATACTAAACTGCCCTATGTGAGGCAAGTTCCCTGAATAGCCATCCCCAACCAGCAAAGGGTCTAGTCATGAACAACTAGTCATAAAGTGAACACAGGTGAGCAGTCATTCCCACTCTCCTCCATTCCAATCATCCAGAATGCAAGGAAGATGCAATAAACATTCTAAGAAGCAGATTGGCTAAAATTGCCCAGCAAGATCTTGAACTGACTTGTACTACAGCAATTATAACGGTTGGAATTTATATATCTATATAATTCTGCCTCTGTGGTGTGAATCACCATCACTGCTTGGACAGACATCCCGTGTGACAATTGGTGCAATGATGTCCCATGAAGCAAAGAGCATCTTGTAAAACACGGTTGACAGATGATTCATATTCTTTTAGCAGTGTGCTGCTGATGGACTATGAATCAACTGGTGATCCATTTACAGTTTCCAACTCACGAGTCTCTCAATGTTGAATTTCAGTTCAACTGGAGGGCACAACAGAGAGAAAGCACTGCAGATGCTGGAGATTAAAATTAAAGAGTGTGGTGTTGGAAAAGCACAGCAGGTCAGGCAGCATCCGAGGAGCAGGAGAATAGACATTTTGAGCATAAGCTCTTCATCAGGAATACACAATAGCAGCACTGACTTTCACTCTGTCGGGCCAAATGTTCTTGATCCTGATTGGAGCCTTGGAGCAGCACAAAAATATCAAATATCCTAAATCACATGTCAGTCATCATAAACCAACTTGGCTTTCATCTGTGACAAATCCTTTTGGACCAACCAATTTCCACAGTGGTGAGGCCTCTGGACCAGGTCGAATAACAGATGCATCAAGGTGTAACACTATGGCCTCACAGTGAATTGGTCTCAAAATATATCCAGACATTTATCTCTAAAATGTCAGTACTAACAAAATAATAATAGCAATAATAAATACTTATGCAAATTAATAGCCTAAAATGAAATAACAATCCCAAGCAAATGTACATGGGAGTATCTTCACATAGACCATTATCATTTGTGGAACACCAGAGGATAACAGCAACAAAGGGCAAGATGGGAAACGTCCTGTTTGACAAAATTGTTTGATCCTCTCTGGGACAGCTGCTATCACAACACTCCAGATCTTAGTGTTTGTCCTGTTAAACTGTACACCACAGCACTATGCCACTTTCTACAAATAGCATAACTCATGTCTTTTTGACAAACAAATCATTCAACAATACACATCATAAATGGAACCTTGTGCTTAACATCGCTCCCAGTGACCTGTCCTCAAAAATATCATGTCCCCACACATCCATTGATTGATGAAAACACACAGATAGTCAATGCCATCCATGCTCACCATCAGTTGTCACTCCATAACGACCTGCTCAACTCACCTTTTGCTAATATTGTAGCTGGGCTCCCATTTGGAGTAAGCTGCCTGAGCAAGATCCACCAACAAAATCTCTTTACATCAAGGAATGGGAAACACCAGATGTCACTGAGAAGTGGGTCATTACAAAACACATCTGAGAAATAGCAGGCTTTAAACTACTACAGGGAAAGACTGTCTTGCTGAACACTTTCTTGACCAGATAGGGTCAGTGCTCAACCAAATTCCATCAATGCGGCCTCAGTGTATACACATTCTGTATTGCATGGAGAAAACCACAATACTGCACAATACCGAGGAGCCTCCTATCTGACAAACTATTCACTTTAAACTCAGTTAGTGAGCACACAGTCATTTCGCATATCAGGTGTACAGTGGAAATATAGAGATTTATGTAACATAAGTTGTTACAAGATTTACCAGGCATACTAACAATGTGAAGGATGATGTAGCATACTTTCAAGATAATTAGCTTTGGAAAGTACATGTTGTTGTTTGTGAAATAACCTCTCCCTTCCTGCTGCTGGCAATGTCTCAGAATTGGAGAATTATCTCATAATTGAAGAAGAGACAGTTTCAGAGACTATTTTATCTTGTGTGGTATCTCATTATTTTTAAAATCATTGAATGACAACAGGTTTATTTTAATGATATGATATCATTTGAGATTTATGTTTGTACTTTAATACTCCAAAGACTGGATTAATCTGAACCTATTAGGTCTCAAATGCTCATTCCAATTTGTATTCAAACAATAAGACTTGCATGATTTCACCCACTATCAGTCCCATCAATATTGAAATATCTTTCAATATTCCTTTCAGTGATGACCTTCATTTTGCTAAGGCTATTCAGCCAATCAATACCTCATGTTGTAGAACACCTTGAAAGCTGTTTTACTAAATACTGTTATCCCACTGCTTTTCTTGTTCATTCAGTTTTGTAACTCATTTCGGAAATTCTATCTGTCAATGAGCACCCTGGTACAGAACCAAAAGCTGATGCTGACTACAACAACTGCTAGAACTCACACTAGGCAATACTTTCTTAAAATAAATACAAAGAAAAACAGGAACAAATTCAGATCCTTATCCTCAGAATTCTCAAATGACAGAATCACATTGAACAGAAGAGGCCCTTTGGACCATTGTTTGTCCCACCAAAATGACACTAAATCTACATCAGTCCCATTTTCTAGCACTTGGCCCATAGCCTTGAATGTTATGACATTTCAAGTGCTCTTCCAAGTACTTTCATGAGGTTTCCGATTTCAATTTCAGGCCCCTCGCCAACCTCTAGGTGGGAAGAATTTTCCTCATGTCCCCTCTAAACCTCCTGCCTTTCAGCTTAAAATTATAGTATCCTGTTATAGACCCTTTGACTAAGGGGAACAACTGCTTTCTATTCACCCTGTCTATGGTCTTCATAGTTACTCCGATCTCTGTTCTTAGTGAAGCAACCAGAGCTTATCCAGCCTCCCTCTTCACAGCTAAATTGCTACAGCCTAAGCAACATTTTGCTGAATGTCCTTTGCACTCCCTCCAATGCAAACACATCCTTCCCATGCTGCAGTGACCAGAACTACACACAATAGTCCAACTATGGCCTAAACAAAGTCCAACAGCACTTCCCTGCTCTTATAACCTACGTTTTGACTAGTAAAGGCACATATCCTCTACGCCTTCTTAACTACCCTATTAGCCAGACCTGCCACCTTCAGAGATCTGTTAACAAGCACCTTAAGATCTTTTGGTTGCTTTATGCAGCATAGTGTCCTCCCATTCACTGATACTGCCTTGTCTTGCAACTTCTGGCAAAATGTATCACGTCAGGGTTTATCAGGATTAAATTTTATCTGCCGTTGATCTGCCTGTTTGACCAATCTACCTATTTTTGTTTGTAGCCTAAGAATATTTTCCTCACCGCCAACCACCACAAGGGCGGCACGGTGGCACAGTGGTTAGCACTGCTGCCTCACAGCACCAGAGACCCGGGTTCATTTCCCGCCTCAGGTGACTGACTGTGTGGAGTTTGCACATTCTCCCCGTGTCTGCGTGGGTTTCCTCCGGGTGCTCCTGTTTCCTCCCACAGTCCAAAAATGTGCAGGTTAGGTGAATTGGCTATGCTAAATTGCCCATAGTGTTAGCTGCAGGGTAAATGTAGGGGAATGGGTGTGGGTGGGTGCGCTTCGGCGGGTCGGTGTGGACTTGTTGGGCCGAAGGGCCTGTTTCCACACTGTAGGTAATCTAATCTAATCTAATCACCCAGTCAAGATTTGTGTCATCACAAACCTACTTAGTATCCCCAACCACCGCCACCCCCCAACAACACACACATTCACCCACATACATGAACACACACACACACATGCAGACGTACACACACTCACTCACATACACATACACACACACTCTTTATTATCATTTACGAATATCACAAATAATAAAAGATCCAAAATTGATCCCATTGGATACCAGTCTCCAATCACACTAACAGCCTTCTTTCAGCTTTGCCTCTGCTTCCTCTGACTGAGTCAATTTGCTAATTTATTCTGAATTCCATGTGTTTTTACTTTAGTTGTCAATCTCCTATGTGTGGCTTTGGGACAGTTCAGTAACTCAGCGCTTAGCACGACTGCCTCACAGCTCCAGGGCCCTGGGTTCGATTCCAGACTTGGGTGACTGTCTGTGTGGAGTTTAAACATTCTCCCTGTGTCTGTGCGGGTTTCCTCTCGGTGCTTGTTTCCTCCAAAAGGTGTGCAGGTTAGGTGAATTGGCTATGCTAAATTGCCCATAGACATTAGGTGCATTAGGCAGGGGAATGGGTCTGGATGGATTAACCTTTGGAGGCTGAATGTGGACTTGTTGGCCTGTTTCCATACTGTAGGGAATTGAATATAATCTTGTCAAAGGCTTTGCTAAAATCCATATAAACTACATCAATTGTCCTACTCGAATCCTAAGACCTGGTCACTTCCTCGAAAAATTTCACCACACTTGTGATGCATTTTGTCCCTCTGACAAAACCACGCTAACAAAAAAGAACAAAGAAAATTACAGCACAGGAACAGGCCCTTCAGCCCTCCAAGCCTCTGCTGATCCGGATCCTCAATTAAAACCCGTCGCCTATTTTCCAAGGATCTGTATCCCTCTGTCCCCGGCCATTCATGTAGCTGTCTAGATACATCTTAACCGATGCCATCATGTCCATCTCTACCTCCTCTCTGCATAAAGAACTTTCCACGCATATTTCCCTTAACCCTTTCCCACCTCACCTTGAACTTGTGACCCCTAGTAATTAAGTCCCCCACCCTGGGAAAAAAAAGCTTCTTGCTATCCACCCTGTCTATACCTCTCATGATTTTGTCGACCTCAGTCAGGATCGCCCCCTCAAACTCCATCTTTTTAATGAAAATAATCTTATTCTTCTCAACCTCTCTTAATAGCTAGCACCCTCCGTACCAGGTAACATCCTGGTGAATTTCCTCTGCACCCTCTCCAAAGCATCCACATCCTTCTGGTAACGTAGCAACCAAAACTGTATGCTGCATTTCAAATGTGGCCGAACCAAAGTCCTATACAACAATAACATGACCTGGCAAATCCTGTACTCAATACCCCGTCCGAAGTAGGAAAGCATGCCGTATGCCTTCTTGACCATTCTATTGACCTGCATTTCCACCTTCAGGGAAATATGGGCCTGAACACGCAGATCTCTCCATATGTCAATTTCCCCAAGGCTTAAGTCCAAAGATGTGCAGGTTAGGTGAATTGACCTTGCTAAATTACCCATCGTGTTCGGGGATATGTAAGCAAGGTGCGTTAGATAGGGGAAGTCTAGAGTAATTGGTGTAGGGGACTGGGTTGGTGTGGACTTGTTGGGCCAAATGGCCTGTTTCCACACTCTAGGGATTCTAATTTACTGTATAGTTTGCTTGAGAACTGGGTCTTCCAAAATGCATCACCTCGCATTTGCCTAGACTGAACTCCATCTGCCATTCCTCTGCCCAACTCTCCAATCTATCCATATTCTGCTGCATTCTCTGACAGTCCCCTTCACTAACTGCTACTCCACCACTGGTCACAGTTCTTCATTTTGAGAAACTCCCTTCCACTATTACTCACAGTCTCCTGTTGCCCAGCCAATTCTCTATCCATCTAGCTAGTACACCCTGGATCCCACGCAACTTCACTTTCTCCATCAGCCTGCCTTGGGGAACCTTATCAAACGCCTTATTGAAGTCCACGTATATGACATCTACAGCCCTTCTCTCATCAAACAACTTTGGCACTTCCTCAAATAATTCTGTTAAGTTGGTATTATCTCAGAGAATAGATAAGGGAGATCTAGTGGACGGGGGTACTTGGATTTTCAGAAATCTTTTGACAAAGCTCCACATAAAAAGTTAGTTTGCAACATCAAAGCAAATGGGATCAGGATAATATACTGACTTGAATTGAGAATTCATAGCAAACAGCACGTGTATTGTTTGGAGTGGAAGGTAATGACACTGGGTAGTATAAAGATCTATGCTTGGATTCCAGTTATTCGCAATAGCCTTCGTGAGTTTTTTTTTCATTCATGTGATGTATATACTGGGTTCTCTAGACTACTCTCAGATATGTTGTTTATTTATTAATTGGATATTTAATATGACAGGATACTTCATCATTTCTTTGACTTGCAGTCTGAACTTGAACTGAGTGTTTATGCAGCAATTTAAATTCACCAGTGAAACGCCAACCATTGCAAATATAAATTCTGAACTGTTGTAATGTCTCAGGTATGTTCCCCGAATGTTATAATAAAAGAATTCTATAATTCTTGCACCGACCACAGAATGATGAAAGTGTCGGATAACCACAAAAGTAATATCACAGACTTTCTTCTGCTTTCCAACTCTGGGTCACTGGGATTCTCTCCTTTGCTATGGCCCTTCAGTCTCTGATGGGCCCGACTTGTCACAAAAATATGTCTCACTGTCAGCACTGAGCGACAGAATTAAAGTGTATGGAACCAAGGACATTAAAACCCAATCAAAACAGTCAAATCCGACCCAACCAGCACAGAAAAATAATTCTGCTTTGGATAATAGAAACAATTGATAATTCCCTCTGTCTACTTGTGGAACGTTTCAGAGAACACCTCTGGGACACCCGGACCAACCAACCCAACCACCCCGTGGCTCAATACTTCAACTCCCCCTCCCACTCCACCAAGGACGTGCAGGTCCTTGGACTCCTCCATCGCCAGACCATAGCAAAACGACGATTGGAGGAAGAGTGCCTCTTCTTCCTCCTAGGAACCCTCCAACCACAAGGGATGAACTCAGATTTCTCCAGTTTCCTCATTTCCCCTACCCCCACCTTGTCTCAGTCAAACTCCTTGAACTCAGCACCGCCTTCCTAACCTGCAATCTTCTTCCCGACCTCTCCGCCCCTACCCCACTCCGGCCTATCACCCTCACCTTGACCTTCTTCCATCTATCGCATTTCCAACGCCCATCCCCCAAGTCCCTCCTCCCTACCTTTTATTCTATCCTGCTGGACACACTTTCCTCATTCCTGAAGCAGGGCTTATGCTCGAAACGTCGATTCTCCTGTTCCTTGGATGCTGCCTGACCTGCTGTGCTTTTCCAGCAACACATTTTCAGCTCTGATCTCCAGCATCTGCAGTCCTCACTTTCTCCACCTAGTAGAAATATTTGTTTATCTATGTGTTGGGGAAAAGTTAACATTATTTGCCCAGAAGCCATTTTCCTGATTCGGCTGAGAGTTCCATTTTGTGTCCCCAGCCAGAACTTTGCTGGCTATGCATTCCTTACTATGAGGTAATGTGAAAGGTTGTCCTTATCTTCCTTCGCAAGATAATGTCTCCTCCCTTTGCTGAATGATCAGCGCAGGCTGTAGAACCAGTTAAGTTGACATAGACTTTCCAATTAGTCCCCTTTCCTTTTCATTTCTACTAGGTGCCCCACAATTTCCTACCCAACTTCCCACAACATCCTGGGACAAATATAATCAGGTACTGGAGGTTTATTTATCTTTATGTTTTCTAAGAACTCCAGTTCTTCCTCTTCTGTAATGTGAACTGTTTTCAAAATATCAATATTTATTTCCCTGAGTTCTCTCGCCCCCATTTCTTTTTCAACAGTAAAATTTGATGTGAAATATTCAGTTACCATCTCTCCCACCTCCTGAGGTTCAACACAAAGACAACTTTGTTGATCTTTAAAGGGTCCTACTCTCTCTCATTGCTCTCCTGTTCTTGAAGTGTTTATAGAATCTTTTTTGGGTTATCTTAAATCTTACTTGCCAAGGTTATCTAATTTTCCATTTTTGCCTTTCTGATTTCCTTTTTAAGCATGTTCCTACCCTCTTCTACCCTTCAACCAACAGGAACTCTCATTATCACACTTTTAAAGACTCCACTTGTCAGTCATACTTTTACCTGTAAACGGTCTGCTCTAATCAACTTTTGAAAGTTATTGCATCATTCCCTTAAATTTTGCCTTATTCTAATTAAGAGTTTTAACTTTTTTGCAAGATTTATCCTTTTCCATAGCTATTTTAAAACTAACAGCATTACAATCACCAGTTCCAGTCACTTGCTCTGCCTTATTTTGCAAAAGATATTCAAGTTTTGCTCATTCTCCACAGGAACATTTATATATTGATAAAGAAAATTTTCTTGAACACATTTAACAAATTCTTCACTAACCAAAACTTTAACACTACGACAGTCCCTCAGAAATATCTATTCTAATTACCATGATTTGGAGATGCCGGTGTTGGACTGGGATGTACAAAGTTAAAAATCATACAACACTAGGTTATAGTCCAACAGGTTCAATTGGAAGCACACGAGCTTTTGGAGCAATGCTCCTTCATCAGGTGATACTGGAGGGCTCGATCCTAACACAGAATTTATAGCAAAAATTTACAGTGTGATGTAACTGAAATTATACATTAAAAAATTGATTGTCTGTTAAGCCTTTCATCTGTTAGAATACAGTGATAGTTTCACTTCTTTCATGTGTAAATCACAAAACATTTTTTAAAAGTTGCATTCTCGGGTTAGCTGTTAACAATGGTGATAGCTAGACAATATGTTGAAGATGTCTGTCTGTCTGGGGTGGGGGTTGTAAGTGTGAGAATGTATGTGTGTAGTGAGTGCAGATTGTCTTAAGTCTGCGAGGGGGTGCATGTGTGAGTGTGGGAGTGGGTGTGTCTATAAGGGCGTGTGTGGGTGTCGTGTGCGCGTCTGTGTGTACCTGTGTCCATGTGTATGTGAGAGAGTGTGTGTGTCTGTGTGTGTGTGTAGGAATATCTGTGTGTGTGTGTAGTGCAATGGTGATCACCTGTAATGTGACATGAGCCCATGGTCCTGGTTGAGGCCCTCCCTATGGGTACCGAACTTAGCTATTAGCCTCTGCTCGGCCACTTTCCTCTGCTGCCTGTCCCGAAGTCCACCTTGGAGGATGGTCACCTGAAGGTCCGACCATCAGCCTCAGACCTTTGGGTGACCATCCTCCAAGGTGGACTTCGGGACAGGCAGCAGAGGAAAGTGGCCGAGCAGAGGCTGATAGCTAAGTTCGGTACCCATAGGGAGGGCCTCAACCGGGACCTTGGGTTCATGTCACATTATAGGTGATCACCATTGTACTACACACACACACACACACACACACACACACACACACACACACACAGCAGACACAGGTACACACAGATGTGCACACAGACACCCACACACACCCTTATAGACACACACACACCCACACTCCCACATGCACCCCCTCACAGACTTAAGACACTCTGCACTCACTACACACACACACACACACACACTTTCTCACACTTACAACCCCCACCCCAGACAGACACACACACACAGACAGACAAAGACCCACATGCACACATATATTTTGTGGGGTGAATTTGTACTTGCAGAGTTACATTGCACTTTGCTCAAAAACTGCATACATTCATGTAGAACTCTGAGCTCAAAAACTGCATGAATTTATGTAAAACTCTGTTATCTTACTTTTTAGATTAGAATCAATCTAAACATCAGGTCATAGACAGAGAACACAGGGGGCTAACACCTTCAACATATTGTCTAGCTATCACCATTGTTAACAGCTAACCCGAGAATGCAACTTTTAAAAAATGTTTTGTGATTTACACATGAAAGAAATGAAACTATCACTTTATTCTAACAGATGAAAGGCTTAACAGACAATCAATTTTTCAATGTGTAATTTCAGTTCCATCACACTGTAAATTTTTGCTATAAATTCTGTGTTACGATTGAGCCCTCCACAATCACCTGATGAAGGAGCAACGCTCCGAAAGCTGGTGTGCTTCCAATTAAACCTGTTGGACTATAACCTGGTGTTGTGTGATTTTTAATTTTATTCTAATTGCAGTAGTAATGTTTTCCTTAATTAAATATACCATTCCCTCTCCTCTCTTACTATCCCTCCTTTAACACCTAAAGCCTGAAATGTTGAGCTGCCTCTCTTGTCAATTCCTCAGCCAAGCTTCTGTAGTAGCTTTGACATCTCAAACCCACATTCCCATACATGCGCTGAGCTTATCAGCCTTACCTGAGAGTTAAATCATTCTCTGACCACTCATGTCTGTCTTTTTGAATTAACTTGTTCTTTTCTGATTCAGAACCATCCTCATATTTCTGTCTATGTACTGTTACTTAGAAGCTCCCACCTCACCACTCAAAATGTTGACAGGATCCGAAACTAGAACTAGCAAATCTCCCCAGTCGGATATTGGTCCCTTTCCAGTTCAGGTGAAACCCATCCTTTATGAACAGATCTTTTATGTCCCAGAAGAGATCCCAACGATCCAAGAAACTGAATCCCTGCACATTGCACCACCTTTTCAGCCATTGATTTATCAATCCTATCCTTCCCTCAAGCGAAACCCTAAAAACGCAGAAATGCTGTGCCGTCCACATTTCGGAAATAAGCCCTTCATCAGGAATGTGACTTGTTTTCAATAGATTCCAGTATCTGCAGTAATCTGCTCCTACATTTTCCCCTGTATCAGCTTTTATTTCTCCCTGTCTCACAATTATCCATCCCCTTTATATCTGCGTCTCTTCTCTCTCTTTCTGGGCTCTATCGCCACCTATTGCAGGAGTGAGAGCCACTAACTGCACTTTTTTTCCGAGATACTTTCAGTCCTGATGAAGGGTCACTGAATCTGAAACGTTACCTTTGTTTTAACTCCACAGAAGCTGCCAAACCCGCCGAGTTTCTCCAGCGATTTCTCTTTTCATCCACATTCACTTCCCGATGACGTCCCCACGCGGGACCGCACTTCTATTGGCTATAAGCACGAGATTGACAGATGTTCTGATCAATCAGAGCTGGATGTGAGTAAAGGCCCGCCCTGAGGGCTCACGCGGGGTCTCGAGGCGCGGCCGTTTAACCGACTCTGCGCGAGTTTATTTTTAAATCTTTCCAGTGAAGGTGAGAAAACAGCGATGATACTAATCAGTAAATTGTTAATGTGCGGATACACTGAGGAGGAAAGGTTTTCTATCCAATTACCTGTCCAAATGATGTTGGCACTCGGGGTTAACAGGACACCAGATCAGGATGAGATCCATCCAAGGATCCTGATTGAAGTGAGAGGGGGCACTGGCCACAACATTACAGTCTCCTCTGGACTGAGAGGAGGTGTCAGGAGACTGGAGGGTTATCAACATTATGACCTTGTTCTGTGAAGATTTGTAAGTTAATCCTGGAATTGACAGCCTTGTCAGTTTAACACTGGTGTTGGGAGAGCTTCTGGAAACAACTATTGTGATAAAACTGATAATCACATGGATAAAGGTGGGTTGGTTTAAAAATGTCAAGGGGAAATTGTGTAAACTATCTTGCTAAAGTTTTCTGATGACTTAACAGAATGGGTCGATGAGGGCAATGTTACTGATGAGATTAACATGGATTTCCAGAAGATAGCATACAACAAATTGTGCGGAAGATTACAGTCATGGTACAAGAGGCACGGGCAACATGGATACAACATTAACTGAGTGATAGGAAAGAGAGAGTCAATGGTCAGTGGATATTTTTTGGCTGGAGGAAGGTTTGGAGTGGAGTTCCCAACGGGTCAATATTGGGACCGGCATGTTCCTGTAAGGAGAAAGGATAAGGATAGCAAGGTAAGGGCACCATGGACAAAGAGGGAGGTTGTGAATTTACTCAAAAAGAAAAAAATAGCAAATTGAAGGTTTAGGAAGCTAAAATTGGACAAGGACTGTAAAGAATATAAAGAAAGCAGGAAAGAATTCAAGCAGGGAATTAGTAGAGCAAGAAGGGACCATGAAATTGACAAATAGGTTTAAAGAGAATTCCAAGGCATTCTAGGCATACATTAAAAAATAAAAACAAGAGGATAATGAGGGAGAAGGTAGGACCATTTGAGAATAAAGGAGTAACTTGTGCTTGGAGGCTTGCAAAATCCTAAATGAGTAGTTTGTGTCAGTATTGACTCAGAAGAAGGATTTAGAGGATAGTGAGATTAGTGTGGCGCATGCTAATATGCAAGGGCATTTTGAGATCAAGAAAGAAGCGTTATTGGGTTTTTTGAAGACCATTAAGGTTGATAAGTCGCAAGGGCTTGATGCTATCTACACCAGGTTTTTGAGTGAGGCAAGAAAGAAGATTACTGGGACCTTGACCAAGTCATTTGTATCTTCACTAGCCACTGGAGAGGTACCGTAGGACTGGCAAGCAGCTAATGTTGTTCCTCTGTTCAAGACTGCAATTAGGGATAATCCAGGAAATTATACACTGGTGAGTCTTTCATCAGTCATTGGGAAGCTATTGACAGAATTCTCCAGGATCAGATTTAAGCACATTTGGAAAAGCACTGCCTAATTAGGGGCAGTGAGCATGGCTTTGTGTAGGGCAGGTCGTGTCATACTAACTTGGTTGAATTGTTTGAGGAGGTGATCGATGAGGGTAGAGCGGGTGGATATTGTCTCCATGGATTTTAGTAAGGCTTTTGACAAGGTCCCTGATGGTAGGCTCATCCAGAAGGGTATAATGCATGGGATCCACAGTAACTTGGCCGCATGGATTCAGAATTGGTTTGCCCATAGAAGGCAGAGAGTAGTTGTGGAAGGGTGTTTTTCAGGCTGGAGAATGGTGACTAGTGGTGTTCTGCAGGGAATCAGACTGGGGCCTCTGCTTTTGTAACAGGTATAAATGACTTGGATGAAGTTGTAGATGGGTGGGTTAGTGAGTTTGTAGATGATGCAAAGATCAGTAGAGTTGTGGATATTGTAGAAGGTTGTGAGAGGATGGAGCGGCATATAGATCAGATATGGTCGGAGAAGTGGCAGAGGGCGTTTAATTTGTCTAAGTGTGAGGTGCTCCTCTTTAGGAGATCAAATGTTAAGGAAAAGTATACAGTTAAGGGCAGAACCCTGAACATATCGATGTACAGTGGGATATTAGGGTTCAAGTTTGTAGCTCCCTGAAAGTGGCCACACATGTAGATCGGGTGTTAAGAAGGTGTGTGTCGTATTTCCAGTATTGGTCAGGATATTAAGTCCAAGAGTCAGGATGTCATGTTGCAGCTTTATATTATGTTGGTTAAGCCATACTTAGAATATTTCATTCGGTTCCAAGTTAAAAATCACACAACACCAGGATATAATCCAACAGGTTTATTTCGAAGCACTAGCCTTCGTAGTGCTTTCAATGTTCGTGGAATATAAAATCGTAAGACACAGAATTTATAGCAAAAGTTGACAGTGTGATGCAACTGAAATGATATATTGAAAAAGACCTGTGTCTTATTATCTTATACACCTGATGGAGGAGCAGCACTCCAAAAGCTAGTGCTTCCAAATAAACCTGTTCGATTATAACTTGGTGTTGTCTGATTTTTAACTTTCTCTTCCATCATTGTATAATTTGCTCTAGAAATAGACTTGCCTTACCTATGAGATAGAATGCTTTCTCGCATGACTCATGAACTGCCTTATCTGGAGACTGTCGCTAATGAGCATGTGAATACAGAGTATTGACACAAGTCCTGAGAACAATGCACCATTAATACCCACTCTTGGCAAGGTCTCAACTCTGCTGCATGCAAGTGTAAGTCGGCCATCTAGTGGCTAATTTGTGGTACTGAGTCTAGTTAAGCAAATTGTCGTTGGGCCATTTATAAATCCCCACTCAACTGGAGCTTTTCGGCGCAGTCGTGATCCATTTGTTTTATGGACTGGCTGCTACCCATGACATATTATGTAATAAGCTTGGTCAATTTCCAAGGTCTGCATCTGAGATTTTCTTCAACACCGTCCGATGAAGGAAAGCATGCCGTACGCCTTCTTGATCACCTGGTCGACCTGCATTGCCACCTTCAGGGCCTGAACACTCTGTACGTCAATTTTCCCAAGGGCATTTCCATTTACCGTGTAGTTCGCTCTCAAATTGGATCTTCCAAAATGCATCATCTCACATTTTGCCCGGATTGAACTACATCTGCCATTTCTCTGCCCAACTCTCCAATCTATTTATATTCTGCTGCATTCTCTTGACAGTCCCCTTCATCATCTGCTAACCCACCAATCTCAGTGTCATCTGCAAATCAGACCACCTGTACATCACTCCAGATCATTGATGTATATAACAAACAACAGTGGTCTCAACACTGATCCCTGTGGAACACCACTGGTCACAGTTCTCCATTTTGAGAAACTCCCTTCCCTGCTACTCTGTCTCCTGTTGCCCAGCCAGATCTCCATCCATCTAGCTAATACATCCTGGAGCCCCAGCAACTTTACTTTCTCCATCAGCCTACCTTGGGGAACCTTATCAAATGTCTTACTGAAGTCCATGAGTATGACATCTACAGCCCTTCCCTCATCAATCAACTTTGTCACTTTATTTTTAGATTAGGTTAGATTTCTCCAAGAATTGTCTTCGGTTTTAAATAAAAAGCCAAGCATTAAAATCCCTGTTACTCTTTCTTTCGTCAAAGCTTCCAATGGAAGTATTTCAAAATACAAACTATATTGCACCACTGTTACTTTAACTTGAAGTAGTTAAAACTCTCTTTGCTCAATGTTTTTTGAAAAGGAACAAGCATTTGAAAAGGTCTTGGACATAAAGGTGCAGGTTAGACGGAGATCTAAATGAAGACAGAATATACTCAAAATGAATTTCACTTCTGGTGAGAATCCAGAAGTCACTCAGGAAGGGCACTGCAAAACATCATTTTTTCCCCCCCCAATCACTGCATAGTCAGTTGCTCAAAACAGAAGAGACCTTTGAGATGATATTGTAAAATCAGGCAGTCAGTGGAAGCGCTGCTGACATTGATGTGTCTGAAAAATTCTAAACAAAAAGCAGCAAAGCTATTAATCAATTTTAAAAGTTTTTAGTACAGGACATTTTTACATCATCCAGGAGAAAGTGAGGACTGTAGATGCTGGAGATCAGAGCTGAAAATGTGTCCATTCCTGAAGAAGGGCACATGCCCGAAATGTCGATTCTCCTGATCCTTGGATGCTGCCTGACCTGCTGCGCTTTTCCAGCAACACATTTTCAGCATTTTTACATCATCCTCAGCTGCAAAATGCAGTCCAATTACTGAGCATGGGGAGAAGGCAGAAAGGTTTCATATTTAGTATGATTTTTATTGCTTTTGTAGGATGTTTCGGACAAACTGACCAACCAATTTAGTTTCGAAACCTGTTGTGTCTTATGAAAAGTTGTCGGAGTTGTAAGATGTTTACCTGTTTTAAAGACGTTCCCAGAACAGCTCCAATTATCATGCTCTGCTCCCAAGGCAAAACATTTACTTCCCTCTACAGGAATTAAATAGCGCATCTACAGACCGATTTGTAACATAGATTAGACAATCAATCCAAAATTGCACCTCATAAATCCATAATTTGAAGATCTCTTATGGTAAAATGTGTGTGTCTTGTCAAGGAGGCCTGGGATCAAATCCCATCTGCTCCAGAGATGTGCAATAACTTTGAACATAGAACATATCTACAAACAATGCACCTGAAATGGAGCTCCATTTGTGTTGACAGGTTATGGATACATGATTTTCCAGCAATCTTGTTTTTAACTTACAGATTAGCAACAGAGCCAACACTAGCAAGGCTTGTCATTCACTTCCATTGAGACAGTGCTGGTGAGTTGCTGACTTGAACAACTGGTCTTTCCGGTGAAGATGCGTCTATACTGATGTTAGGCAGGGATTTTCATGACTTTGATTCAGTGACAATGCAGGAATACCAATCTAGTTCTAAATTAAGGTAGGACATGAATATGAATGCACCTGTCAACTTTGTCCTTTTCAATGATGGAGATTCCAGAATTGGAAGGAACAGTTTGACAAGTGGATCCAGGATACAGTAAGGACAGGAGCTGCACATGGTGCTTAACATTGTACGGTCATCAGTAAATATTCTCACCTCTGACATTATGAAGGAGCAAATAGATGCAAAGATTACAATGAAGCAAAAGATTTTCTCCCGATTTTGAAAAATCATTGGTTAAGTCCCATTCAGAGAACTCTGCTCAACACTGGGTAACATAATATAGGACAAATGGCAACGCACAAAAAGGGGATTCACTGAAATGGTATTGAGGATAAAGAATGATAGCAAGAATAGTTGGAATCAAGAGACGCTAGGAATATTCTTCTTACAGCAGAGTAGGTGAAGGGAAGATTTGATAGAAACGATTTATAGTAAAAGAAACAGGCTCCACTGACAGCAGGATGAATGGCCAGTGCATGTATTTGATGGAGGAATGATAGTTGATAAAAGGTGGTTTGGTTCCACATGGGACTTCCCTCCAAGTGTCCCTCTTCTCCATCTCCATTTATCTTTTCCCAAGGCAGAATTCAGCCCCATTCCCTATTCTCCCGCCCCCCCCCCCCCCCCCCCCAACCACCATTCACCAATCCTTCCATTTCTCCTGCTTCCGATAGTTCCTTGACCTCCACATCTCCCCCCAGTCTCCCTCAAGCCCTCCAACCTCCCCTTTGCTCCACCCTCAGTGAATGGAAGTTGGTTTCTCTTGCTCTGTGACTGCATGGATAGAGCGTGCAAAAGCAGATAAGTTAGGAATACCATGCAAGCAACAAGAGAAATTACTTACCTATGCAGGGGCTATCACCAATCTGGCCGACCAAGGTGTTGGTTAGGCCTCCAGTGGAGGTAGTACAGGCCACATTCCCAAAACTGTCTCATGCAATAGCACATGGTCACTATGTTAGCAAAAAATGAAGCTTAAGAAATTGGAAATCATATATGAAGTATCAGTGCACAGCTCTTCAGTATTAAACTACTTTAAACAATTAAGCACAGCAACTAGGCTAAAATGACCTCGACTTGTCCACTTGAACTGAAGCAAGTGTTAATGCTCCAATTATGACATAATATTATTCGCAGACAGTCAAACTTTGGGTCATGAAGTTATTGCATGGTGTACTGAAGTTATGCTCACATTTCTGTACAACAAAGATAAAATCTTTTATGAGTGACGGCAGAAATTGAACTCCCCCTCCCACTCTGACAAGGTCATGCAGGTCCTGGGCCTCCTCACCCCCCGACGCCTGGAGGAAGAATGCCTAATCTTCCGTCTCGGAACACTTCAATCCCAGGGCATCAATATGGGCTTCACCATTTCCTCATTTCCCCTCCCCCCACCTTACCCCAGTTCCAACCTTCCAGCTCAGCACCTTCCTCATGACCTGTCCCACCTGCCAATCTTCCTTCCTGCCTATCCACTCCACCCTCCTCTCTGACCTATTGCATGCTTAGCTACCTTCTCCTCATCCCCACACCCCTCCCATTTATTTCTCCACCTTGGAGGCTCCCAGCATCATTCCTGATGAAGGGCTCCTACCCAAAACATCGATTTTCCTGCTCTTCAGATGCTGCCTGACCTGCTGTGCTTTTCCAGCACCACTCTAATCTTGACTCTGATCTCCAGGATCTGCAGTCCTCACTTTCACCTAAAACATTAACATAGCAGAAGGAAACTGCTGGTTACTGCAAGTATAAGTGATTCACTCTGATATCACATGCCCGGTGACCGTATTCTGACGATCTGTGTACAATGTGTATAACACTATTGCGAATGTGACTATTTTAGGCAAATGGAGGGTGAATGAATAACATCCAAGTGTAAAAGTAGCTCTGGCCATAATCCAGGCTCGTGCTTCTTTCTACATTTTGGCTCAGATTCTGCAGATATGGGAATTCAGAAAATCATGCTCAACTCCAGCTCCACATCTAACACGACAGTAAAACAGGGAAGGTAACAGGCAACTTGATTCAAACAAGTACCATATTGTAAGAAATGCTAATTATATCAAATGAGCCCTCACTAAAACCCCATAACCGTAATGATACTGAGGTCAATAAAAATCATTGTACAGGATTCTGTACAAGGTATAGTTTAATGAACAAAATAAGATAGAATTAAATACACTCCCATTTGCAAATCCACTGGGGTGGAAGCTGCTTGGACGTTTCGCTGCCATCAATCCCCTAAACATTCTGTAATCAAAGCCTCCATTGGGACTTCGGGAAACCCCAGTGTTTCAGCAAATCGCGATGCCCCTCGGTCACTGAGCATCACATGATTGGTCTGGAACAGCAACAGCTTCCAATCAGCATTTAATTAAACAAATCACAACATATCACCAACAAAAACAGAATTTGCTGGAAGACTTTAGCAAGTCTGGGCGGTATGGTGGCACAGTGGTTAGCACTGTTGCCTCACAGCGCTAGAGACACAGGTTCAATTCCCGCCTCAGGTGACTGTCTGTGTGGAGTTTGCACATTCTCCCCGTGTCTGTGTGGGTTTGCTCCGGTTTCCTCCCACAGTCCAAAAATGTGCAGGTTAGGTGAATTGGCCATGCTAAATTGCCTGTAGTATGAGGTGAAGTGGGGGGGGAATGGGTCCGGGTGGGTTGTGCTTTGGTAGGTCGAGAGAAATCAAGATTTAACATTTTGGGTCTAGTGACTCTTCCACAGAGCTGCTAGTCACTAGGAAAGCATTGTTTTTTTTTATGCAGAAGATAGAGTGGGTTGGGGGTGGGGGAGGGAAGGAGTAAAGTGGAGATGGAGCCCAGAGAGAAGAGATAAACAGTCGGGCAGACGGCGAAGTGGAGCAGCCTGGGAAATCAAATAGCTAATAGGGGGATAAATTAATGGCTAATAATGGATTGTATATAATAGCAGACCATGCAAGGACAAGGCTTGGGGTTGAGGCAAGAAATGGGAGAAGGTGTTTCAAGTTCTAAAATTGTTGAACTCAAGAGTCTGGAAGGCTCTAGAGTTCTCAAATAGAAAATGAGGCACTGTTCTGGAACAATGCAGCAAGCCTGACACAGTGATGTAGGCCAGAGAGCAAGATGGGATGCTGAAGTTTCAAGCAACTGGAAGCTCAGGGACATTTTTTTGCACACAGAACATGGATGTTCTGCAAAGCAGTCACCCAGTCTATGCTTTGTTTCCCCAGTTTAGTAGAGACCACATTTTGAGCAGGGATTGCAGTAAACTAAATCGAGTGAAGTATAGATTAAGTATGACTTCATCTAGAAGGTGTGTTTAGCCGCTGAGATATTGATGATGGAGGAAGTAAATGGGCAGATATTCCACCTTCTGGGGTTGCAGAATGAAGGAGAAGTGCACCAGAGTCTCCCAGAGGGAATGGTCCTTGCAGAAGGCTGACACGGGAGGAGAGGAGATGGGAGGACATATTTGTTGATGACATTTGGAGGTGGCAGAAATGGGGCTTATGGAGTGTAGAGAGACCTCACTCCATTCTGCTTTTCTTCCCTTCTCCACATACCCCACAAAGAGGCAACATAACTGGGCTCTATGTGGGTATCCATGGCCACCTCTCTGACCTGAAGAAGGTGAGTGCCATGAAGAGAAGCTGTTCAGGTGAGGATAAGCTCAGCCAGGTGGAGGAGGGTGGTGGTGGGTAGGGCCCATCAGGCCATTTTTCCAGGAAGAATCAGAGAGCCCTGAGACCACCCTGATGGGGATGGATGGGGAAAGGATTGCTTGTCCACGGTAAAGGGGAGGTGGCTAGAGCCTGCAAACTGAAAATTCTGAAACTGACGTAAAATATCAGAGAAATTATAGATGTAAGTGGGAAGGAACTGGTCAATGGAAGAAAACCAGAATTGAGTTAGGTATCGCTACACAGCATAAGCCCCATTTCTGCCACCTCCAAATGCCATCAACAAACTGGTAACTGTTTGTGTGGAGTTTGCACGTTCTCCTTGTGTCTGTGTGGCTTTCTTCAGGATGCTCCAGTTTCATCCCACATTCCAAAGATGTGCAGGTTCGGTGAACTGGCCAAGCCTCCCATGGGAGGAAACATCCTCCCTGCATTTTCCCTGTCAAAGCCTATGTTTCAATGAGATCACGGCTCATTCTTCTGAATCCTGGTAAGTACAGTCCCAAACTATTCATAAGACAATCCATCCATTCTCGGGACCATCCGAACGAATCTTCACTGAACTGCCTGCAATGGAATGATGCCTCTCCTTAAATAAAGGGACTGAAACTGTTCACAGTACTCCAGATGTCGTCTCACCAGCACCTTGTACAGTTACAGGAAGACTTCCCTACTCTTATACTCCAACCTCCTTGAAATAAGGGCCAACAATCACATTGCCTTTTTTTCCAGAATCCCGACAATGTGGAAACAGGCCCTTCGGCCCAATAAGTCCACACTGAGCCTCTGAAGAGTAACCCACCCAGACCCATTCCCTTACCCTACTACTCTACGTTTACCCCAATCTAATGCACCTAACCTGCACAGCCCTGAACACTATGAGCCATTGGTTTAGCTCAGTTGGCAGGGCAGGTGGCTTGTAATACTAATAGCAGAAGTTCAAATGGCACCCTGGCTGAGGTTACGAAGAAGGACTCTCCTTCTCAACCTTTCCCTTTGTCTGAGATGTCGTGATCTTCAGGTTAAACCACCACCAGTGACCTCTGTCTAATGAGAGATCAGGACTATGGTCACTTTGCCTTTTCTGTTTTGTATGATTTGAAATGGACTTTAATGGACTGTATTGCACATATTATTTCATAAAGTGCTGCATACTTTTGCAACAAAAAAATCATTGATTCACATAAATTATCCACTTGTATTACTTAACAATTCAGTATCATCATATTCTACCTCATCAGTGTTCTGATGTGGATAGCTGCCAGAATTTGTTTATCCAGTTTGTGAAGGGCAGATCGTGCCTCACAAACCTTATTGAATTCTTTGAGATGGTAACTAAGGAGGTGGATGAGGGCAAAGCGGTAGATGTGGTGTATATGGATTTTAGTAAGGCATTTGATAAGGTTCCCCATGGTAGGCTACTGCAAAAAATACGGAGGTATGGCATTGAGGGTGCATTAGAGGTTTGGATTAGGAATTGGCTGGCTGGAAGAAGACAGAGGGTAGGAGTTGATGGTAAAGATTCATCTTGGAGTGCACTTACTAGCGGTGTTCCACAAGGATCTGTTTTGGGACCATTGCTGTTTGTCATTTTTATAAATGACCTGGAGGAGGGGCTAGAAGGTTGGATGAGCAAGTTTGCGGATGATACGAAAGTCGGTGGAGTTGTTGACAGTGAGGCAGGATGTGTCAGGTTACAGCGGGATATAGATAAGCTGCAGAGCTGGGCAGAAAGGTGGCAAATGGAGTTCAATGTGAGTAAGTGTGAAGTGATTCACTTTGGTATGAGTAACATAACAAAAAGACTCTGGTGCAGCCGCATCTGGAGTATTGTGTGCAGTTTTGGTCGTTATACTATAGGAGGGATGTGAAAGCATTGGAACGGGTGCAGAGGAGGTTTACCAGGTTTGCCTGGCATGGTAGGAAGATCGTATGAGGAAAGGCTGAGGCACTTGGGGCTGTTTTCAATGGAGAAAAGAAGGTTTCGGGGTGACTTGATAGAGGTGTACAAGATGATTAGGGGTTTAGATAGGGTTGACCATGAGAACCTTTTTCCACGTATGGAGTCAGCTATTACGAGCTTTAAATTAAGGGGTGGTAGGTATAGGACAGATGTTAGGGGTAGATTCTTTACTCAGCGAGTCGTGAGTTCATGGAATGCCCTGCCAGTAGCAGTAGTGGACTCTACCTCTTTATGGGCATTTAAGCTGGCATTGGATCGGCATATGGAGGATAGTGGGCTAGTGTAGGTTAGGTGGGCTTGGATCGGCGCAACATCGAGGGCCAAAGGGCCTGTACTGCGCTGTATTTTTGTATGTTCTAAACTGTACACAAAATCTTTGAAAATGCTGCCATCTGAATGTCCCTGTGGAGATTTCCAAAGAATATAGATAATTGGCTTCATTGACTCCAAGTTTAATTCAGTCGGGTTGCTCGAGGCAGAGTAATGCTGTCAGAAAATGCACGGAATTATTCGCAATGTCAACAAAATATATGACATGATCCTGGCCATCATTGGTATTCCGGGTAAGTGGGTTTGTACAGAAACTGTGTAAATATGCTGGTTTTACTGTGGGACTGATACTACTGACCGTCTTTCTGCAGATACCAGGTCACTTTTTATCATATATTTTCAAACTGGTCGGTTAGTCTCAATTAACTCTGGAATTTTGATTTACTGCCTCAGATATAAGTGAGGTTCTGACTGTAGTTGGCATGACTGTTTAGTACAATGATATCTGAACCAGCAATGCCTGCGAAAGAAAAATTGATATTATCGAATCAGAAACAGAAATTGCTGGAGAAACTCTGCAGGTCTGGCAGCATCTGTGGAGAGAAAGCAAAGTCAACGTTTTGAGCCTGGTGACCCTTCTGCAGAATTGAATCTGTTCCAAAAGCTTTGGTTTTGTTTCTATTTGCTTCATCATCCCAGCTCATCTTGCTCTCCTGCTCCCACCCCTACCCAAACAGGGAATCCAGAGCAAACTGAGGTCCAGCTGCATTTGATCCACTTTGGTGACTGAGATCACTGCTCATGATATAGTTCTTTTGGTTTAAACTTTTGGTCAGAAGACAACTCTTCCGTATTTGGACCTTCTGATACTCATCTGCAAGAGGCCACTCAACTCATCATCCAGAGGTGTGATGGGAAATGGGGTAACGTGATGGAATCTGGAGTGGAATTCTGGTCCAGGTAATGTCTAAAATTAGGAATGTCTGACCAAACTTAAATTGACCAAATCCCAGTACGATCTGAAGATACAACCGGAATGGGATCCGATCTTCAACATTGTGCAGCTTTAGCTTCTCGTGACTCTAAAATAGGTGAGCTAAGTCAAAGAAAACCATTCCCATTTGTCCAGCCTGATAAGAAGTGTGCTTACATTTTCACTGATTCTGGGTTTGCCTCCTTTCAGCTTCCTGATTTCCCACACCAGTCTGGGAAATGCTCAGACTGTAAAATCAAGGTTCAAAAATCTCATTGAAACTTACAAAGATGTCAATCAGCTTTCAGGAAGTGGACTAAGGTTTATCCCATAAACTCTCTGTGTTTTAAACTTTGGAATAGGCATGTCTGAGATTAAATTAGATCACAGTTGTGATGTTTAACCATTTGTTTAATTCAAAGTCCATGTCTTTTTGTATCAAAATACAGATATGATAGCCTGGACTCGGACAGTATGTTTGCTTCAAACTATTTTGGTCTATTTTCTTTTCTCTCCCAAGCAACAGTGAATTTAGTGGCACTTAATATTTTGTCTCTGGAAAGTGCGGCCTGTCTCCCTGCACCTCTTGCTACCTGGTGGCCATGGCAGCATCTGATCTGATGGTTGTTATCACTGAGGTCATACTGAGGCAGATCAATGTTTATTATTTCCCTTTATTTTTCTTGGATAAAACTCCTGTGTGAAGCATAAACTATGTCCTGTCAATAACAGCCACTTCTTGCTCTGTTTGGTTCAATGTCACTTTCAGCTTTGATCGTTTTGTCACTATTTGCTACCAGAAAATGAAAAACTAAATATTGCACAAAGAGAAATGCTGTTGTAGTTCTAACAACAACCGACCATGGTTTTGTATTTCAAAGTCGAGCTATTATAGTGAATCCCAGCTGGGTGGGATTTAAATGGCTCCTTACAGTTCTTAATCCATTGTTGCCATTTGATCTAATTCTGCTGCTCAACGCTCTGACAGTTAGACATATTATAATAGCCAGTCGAGTCCGTAAGGGACTGAGGGGTCAGAACAAAGAAGAGAATTACAGTGATCCAGAGATGGAGAGCAGAAGGAGGTCTATAATTTTACTCTACCATTTCTGGCAGCTTTGTTATTTTGTGATCCGTATATGTGATAAATTTCATTTGCAATACTATTCCTCGAACTGATCACATCGATGGAAATCATTCTTTACACGTATTTGAACAAGTCGGAGTTATTTTGGTGAATTTAAGTGGTTGCACAAATGCATTTATTTGTGGGGCAACACAGTCCAAATTCAGGCACCAGATCAAGAAAGCAGTGAAATGTTCTTTTCCATAAATCAGCATTGTAATGAACAAATAGTGTCCAAATACAGATCCTAGTATTTCCAAAGCATGGAAGGTTTATTAATATCTTAACTTGACATTTGCATATCTCTAGTGGCTGATTTTGTGGGTGGATAAATGAGATGCTGCTGGGGAATGGTGTGTAGGGGGATGCAGGTAGTGTTGTAGATGGTAAAATAATTGTGATTCTGAAAAAACTGCACAGAGCTCGTATCCCATTATCAGGTCACCTTTTATCTACAGGTGCACAGTACACTGGCTGTGGGTAGCCAGCTCAGAATCAGTCCCTGAAATGAGGAGACTGAATTTCCAATGTTTTTTTTCTTTCCTCTTAAACTATTTCAGATGGTGGTAATTCTGTGTGAAGTTGTGCTCTGTTATTATTCTTATGCAGCCTGTTTCGGAAGTCAATTGCTCATTCATTCTCTTTGCCCAATCTGTCTAAATCATAGAATCCCTACAATGCAGAAGGTGGTGATTTGGACCATTGGGTCTGCCCTCACCCTTCAAACAACATCCCACCTAAATTCAGTGCATCAACCTACCACTGTAACCCCAATTTACCACGGTCAATTCACCGAGCATTGTACACACCTGGACACTACTGCATAGTGAATCCACCTAACCTCTACACCTTTGGAGGAAACCCACATGGACACAGAGAGAACATGCAACCTCGACACAGACAGAGGGTGGAATTGAACCCAGGTCCCTGACACTGTGAAGCAGTCATGCTAACCACTGAGCCACCATGCCAACTTTCCCACAGATGGAAGAAACTGGAATCAAATCAATGAAAACAGAGGAGTAGTTGTGGCTATATCTTCACCCCAATATTGTATAATGTTGCAGAACCATTGGCATTACCTCAGTGCCCCTTAGCTTGTTGTCAAGGAAGAGCTGAATCTCATGGTCATTTGTACAATTAATAAACTTGTACAACAAATCTGTGTAATCACTAGATGGCCGTCTGTGAAAAGGATTGATGTTTACCCTCAGAAACTCAATAAAAAAGTAAAACTTGCTGACTTTACAGGTTCATGTCAGTCTCATTCATACCTTCTGTTGATCCTGTGGGAATTGTGTGAAATAATTGCTGGAATAGGGAAGGGTCCAGCAATTCCTTTCCCTCCAGCTCAGTCTGAACAGCATCAAGAAGCTGTGACTCTGGGACTGGAACAGATCTACAGCAATCTCGGCTGGATCTAACAAGTCAGTCTGACAGAGAGAGACGTTTGTGTGTGGATGGCACGGGCTGGGTCCTGGTCACTGGATATCCCACACTTAGTCTAGGTTCAACCCTCCCTGTTCCACTAAGCTGCCATCACCTGACTGGTCGCACTGTATACTGCAAAGGTTGTGCATCCTGACAACATCAGTCTCTTAAAAATTGTCACATGCCTAATAAAGGTGTCCCAGTACAGCTGCAGTGCTGGCGTAGAGTACAATGTCTACAGTGTGAGATAACTGTATGGACAGTCCACAGTGTGCAATGTATGCACTGTCTACAGTAATACAATATCTACAGTAATGCAACATCTATAATATTTGATAACTAGTATACGGACATTCTGTAGTGTGCAAAATGTGAACTTCCAACAGTGATATGCTGTCTACAGTGTGTGACAATGACCTGTGGACAGTTAGCAGAGTGTACGTTTTGTATTGTCTACAGTAATACATAGTCAACAGTGTGGGAGACTGATATCTGAACATTTAGCTGAGTGCAGCCTGAATTGAACACACGGGTGCACAATGAAATGCTGGGTCCTTTCCAGTCTTTACCATTGGACGATGCACCATTTGTTGAACTCTAAGACTGAATGGAGCCTTGTGGAGATCTGTGTTAGAGGCAAATATTTAACAGACAAATTGACCGTTGGACACTGACAAGTCGACCCGACCCTGCAACCCGACATGAGATAGGGACCAGAGATGGTCAAAGTGAAGTCACAGTGAATGCAGTGAGAGCATCAAAAAATGGTCTTTTAGGGACTGGGAGGGAGATTACTTAATTAATCTTCCCTTACAAATGTGATTTCTTTCAGAGTTTTGTTAGCGGGGTCTCTGCTAGTGTCGGGGTCTCCAGTGTATTTGATGAGAGTGGGACAGGCACACGTGCAGATGGTCACTGGTTCAAAACTACGACCTGATCCTGACTGATTTTACACACACTGTTGATGCAGACCCTGTCATTCCCACAGGGGAACAGTTACAGCGCTGACCAATCTCTGACCAATCTCTGTCACTAAAGTCTAACGCTGGGAATAATTACACACTTAAACATATGGTTGTTTGTGTAATCAACATATGTTTATGACAAGTTGAATATAGCTTTATGTACAACTGAAGACAAGTAATAATAAGAAATAATTAATATCTAACAGGTTTATTGTACAATTGAACAAATTGCAGAGCATGGAGTACAGGAGTTGTTGCAGGTGTACAAGAGTTCTTTGAAGAAGTAACAAAGAGGGTTGATGAGGACAGAGCAGTAGATGTGATCTATATAGACTTCAGCAAGGCTTTGACAAGGTTCCCCATGGGAGACTGATTAGCAAGGTTAGATCTCATGGAATACAGGAAGAACTGGCCATCTGGATACAGAACTGGCTCAAAGGTAGAAGACAGTGGTGGTGGAGGGTTGTTTTTCAGACTGGAGGCCTGTGACCACTGGAGTGCCACAAGGATCCTCTACTTTTTGTCATTTACATAAATAATTTGGACGTGAGCATAAGAGGTACAGTTAGTAAGCTTGCAAATGACACCAAAATTGGAGGTGTAGTGGACAGCGAAGAGGGTTACCTCAGATTACAACAGTATCTGGACCAGATGGGCTAATGGGCTGAGAAGTGGCAGATGGAATTTAATTCAGACAAATGCGAGGTGCTACATTTTGGGAAAGCAAATCTTAGCAGGACTTATATACTTAATGGTAAAGTCCCAGGGAGCGTGGCTGAACAAAGAGACCTTGGAGTGCAGGTTCATAGCTCCTTGAAAGTGGAGTCGCAGGTAGATAGTGAAGAAGGCGGTTGGTATGCTTTCCTTTATTGGTCAGAGTATTGAGTACAGGAGTTGGGAGGTCATGTTGCAGCTGTGCAGGACATTGATTAGGCCACTGTTGGAATATTGTATGCAATTCTAGTCTCCTTCCTATTGGAAAGATGTTGTGAAACTTGAAAGGGTTAAGAAAAGATTTACAAGGATGTTGCCAGGGTTGGAGGATTTGAGCTATAGGGAGAGACTGAACAGGCTGGGGCTGTTTTCCTTGGAGCGTCGGAGGCTGAGGGGTGCCCATGTAGAGGTTTACAAAATTATGAGGGGCATGGATAGGCTAAATAGACAAAGTCTTTTCCCTGGGGTTGAGTAGTCCAGAACGAGAGGGCATAGGTTTAGGATGAGAGGGGAAAGATATAAAAGAGACCTAAGGGGCAACGTTTTCACGCAGAGGGTGGTACGTGTATGGAATGAGCTGCCAGAGGATGTGGTGGAGGCTGGTACAATTGCAACATTTAAGAGGCATTTGGATGGGTATATGATTAGGAAGGGTTTGGAGGGATATGGGCTGGATGCTGGCAGGTGGGACTAGGTTGGGTTGGGATATCTGGTCGGCGTGGACAGGTTGGACCGAAGGGTCTGTTTCCGTGCTGTACATCTCTATGACTCTATGACTCTAAAAGATATTTTGATAAATACATGAGAAGGAAAGGTTCGGAGGGATATGGGCTTAGAGCAGGCAGGTGGGACTATTTTAGTTTGGGATTACGTTCAGCATGGACTGGTTGGACCAAAGGGTCTCTCTTCATGTTATTTGACTCTCTGAACAGTTGAACAGAAGACAGAAAATTGATTGTCTTATATCCAATTTTTAAAAACATTTATGCAATTATATTCCATTGAACTCATCCATATGTAATCCAGCAAAGAGTAAAAGCAATGGTTAATTGTGAGGCATTATTGCCCTGCTTGGATAACACAACAAAGAAAAAGACTTATAGACATCAATCAATCAATAAATTCATGCTTCTGTGATGTATTTAACAATACACAAGCCATGTTTTCAGTTCCAAACAGAATGGATAATAGTTCGTCCCAACAGTCATGTAAAATATGTGGTGATGAGCTGCCCAATCTCCCTGCTGCTGAGGTGAATGGTGAATCTTGTGCTACCACAAAGGGCAGATCATGCCTCCTGTAAATCACAGACTGTTGAACCTCTATTTCAAACCCACCCTGACCCTCCCCCGTAACAGTTTCAGATACATGAATGGCAGCCTTGCTGTTAGCAACGTATTCTGCATTGAACTAGGTACAGCATTCACTTACTATTTATCTAGTGAATGGTTGGGTCAAATACAATATCAGATTAGCTTTGGTTTGTAAAAGTAAACTACAAACGATGATATTCATCTCTGCAATGGCACATAATTGGTGACAGAGGTTGGGTTCAACAGTTTGATTTGCCACCTGATCTCCATTGCTATTCTCTGTCAGTGAACTGTGTTCAGTCACACACCAGGTCTGTTCATTTAATTGAGGGCCTCTTAGGATTAGTGTTCAAACCTTCGCCAACTTTTCATTTAATTTATTATTTCATCCATTTTGCTTTGTCGCTGTGAACTGCAATGAGCTGGAAATGATTTTTGGATTGTGGACAGCAACTTATGTTTCAACAAAACAAACAAGCTGCTGTTTGTTCGCGAGGTGGGGCTTCACAGTTAATGGCAGGTTAGCTCTTGATCAATAGGATCCTGTAGATGTTTCAGCAGTGGGAGAGCAGCACATTGAACCAGATAAGAAATGTTTGGGAATTGATCAGGCCAGTACCTGGGAATTGTTGTGAACAAGCCTGGGATAGAACATAAAATCAAAAGAACTGTGGATACTGGACATAAGAAACAAAAACAAAAACTGAGGGAAAAGCGCAGCAGGTCTGGCAGCATCTGTGGATAGATATATTTTGGTCCAATGAGCTTTCCTTAGAACAGCAATTTCCATTTGTTTCTGGGAGAGAACGAGATGGTCAATCATAGGCATAGATCACGATTTAAGTTGGTTTTTGGGACTGTGCTTTTGAGAGAATGAACTTAGCTATTGACGTTACAGCATGAAGATTTAAATGCTCCCTGCCTAAACTTCCACTTTATTTTAGAATTTGAGTTCTCAGAGTGAATTCAAAGGTGGCACAGATTGATATCTTCAGAAAATTAACAAAGAAACCATGAAATATACATTGAGAATAAGATATGAAAACCACTTAATCTGGCCAGTTTTGTTACTTTATTTTAATTATCCCTTCACTGTGTTTATTTGTCTGTCTGTCTGTCTTTTGTGTGAACTGCCCTGAAAACAAGGTTATTGGTTTCAAACTTTGTTGTTTAATTTTGCTCTGCTAAAGTTCCTATATTGGTAATAAATTGCTTTTTTTTTGTTGTTTCAGTTATTAACCTACCGCCGAGGTTTCATTTATCAACAGAGTCTGCGATTGGTTATAAAGTCTAGTTAGGAATTGTTGAGGTTAAAATCTTTGAAGGTTTTCATTTTACTCTGTTGTGAACACAGAGGTACGATGATTTAGCTCAGTTCTTTGTTTCCTTGTCATAGCTCTAGTTAAAGACTCTGCCAGACCCCTTGTGGCTTTGAATGTCTCACAGTGTAAGACCAACTAAGTTAGCCTGGTGCCTTTTTTTTGTTATAGTTAGAGTACTCAGTATCAAGGTCAATGCGGTAGTCGCGTTAAAAATAAATAAAAAGCATGGAAAACTCATTGACTCTCCTTGAAAAAAAAACGAACAGTAATTGTGATTCAGCTACTATAGTGACAAGTGGCTCAACATTTAGCACTGTTTCCTCACAGCACCAGGGATCTGGGTTTGATTCCACCCCTGGGTGACTGTCTATGTGGAGTTTGCACATTCGCCCAGTGTCTGCAGGGGTTGCCTCTGGGTATTCTGGTTTCCTCCCACAGTCAACTAATGTGCAGGTTAGATGGACTGATTGTGCTAAATTGCCCATAGTGTCCAGGGATGTGCAGACTAGATGGGTTATAGAGTCATAGAGATGTACAACAAGGAAACAGACCCTTTGGTCCAACTCGTCCATGCCGACCAGATATCCTTAATTAATCTAATCAAATTTGCCAGCATTTGGCCCATATCCCTCGAAATGATTCCTATTCATATACCCATCCAGATGCCTTTTAAATGTTGTAATTGCACCAGCCTCCACCATTTCCTCTGGCAGCTCATTCCATACCCACACCATCCTTTGTGTGAAGAAGTTGCCCCTTAAGTACCTTTTTAAATCTTTCCCCTCTCACTCCCAGATCCCAAGGAAAAGACCTTGCCTATTTACCCTAAACATGTTCCTCATGACTTTATAAACTCTTATATATAAGGTCACCCTCAGCCTTCAATGCTCCAGGGAAAACAGTCCCAGTCCATTCAGCCTCTCCCTATAGGTCAAACGCTCCAACCCTGGCAACATCCTTCTAAATCTTTTCTGTAGCCTTTCATGTCCCTTGGGAAATGCAGGGATAGGGGAGGGGTCTGGATGGGATGCACTTCAGAGGGTTGACGTAGACTAGATGGTCCAAATGACCGTTTTCTGCTCTGTAGAGATTCTGTGATCCTATGAAATTCATATCAGGTGCAATTTATAAGAGAAAATCAATGGGTCATTGCTGACAGGTTATCTAATTTCACCCGAATCAAACATACCTTAGAACTTTGCACTTGTGGATTGCAGGGGCCAATCGTTTGATTCCCTCCTCCTGAACATAACATTTCTCCAAATTCAACTCCATCACTGATTCACAAAGTTGTACAACATGAGACATTACAAAACAGTCCATTGGGTTCAATCTCAGTGCATTCTTTGGATTGGAGTCCCCAAAGTTCAAACATTCCACAGATCCAATGGTCTTCTGAACTAAAGCTCAATTCTGAGACTCCGACAAATAATGGAATGTGTTCAGCAGTTTCCTCTTTCCAGTGACTCTGTCCATGTTTTTGATTTCTGCCTGAACATTGGCCTGCAGCCAATCTATTACCTGACAGGTCGTGTGATGAGACAGTGGACCCAGGAATGGTTCCAGATTTCGGGATGAAGTGGATGTTGAAAGACCAACTAAAAATCAAATAAAAATCTCAAACCGACCATCATCCTTCTTAAAAGCACAGTGAAGCATTTCCACCACATTCTGAGCCAGGGCGGCCAAGACTTCCTGGATGGTAAGGTGGAGAAATGTGTACACAATGTTTTTAGCTGTGTCATCCCTTTCAAAGATCTCCATCATGAATCCTGAAATGAATTTGCTGGACTTCAGCTGATGCTGAATGAAGTGATTCTCATGAAAAACAGTTCTCCTTTTCGAAACGCTCTGGTACATATGCAGTCGGTAGAAATATGACACTTGGATGTTTAAAGATTCTGTTTCTATACGTGACCCACATCCTCACCTTCTTTAGGTCAATGTGTGTTTCAAGTCATTGCCCAGGGTGGAGCCGACATATGAATCAAGACCTTCTTCAACCAGTACACACATATCAGTTCAGTCTGTCCACACTATGAGACCACACTCTAACTTCTGTATTCACCAGATCTGACTTCATCAGTAACTAGTCTAGAACCAATTGTGATCCTATAAACGAGATCATCTTTACTCAGTCTGTCATGTATTTGATTCAAGCTTTAACTGGGTCTGGAGCTCTATGTGACTCCAGCCCAATACAGACTTTGTAGACTCCGAGACTCTGGCGATATTGAGGTTTACATTTGCATAAAGGCTCCCTAAGACCTAGTATTGACAGTAAAAGCAAGACTTCTATTCAGACCCTGATGTGACTGAAGGGAAAAGAAATAATGGCCTGACAAAGTACTAGGGAAGATTTTAAAACCAACTGACTTGCAAAACTGAATGTGACTTTGCGGTTCAGCATCTAAAACTGGAAAGTTGGGCTCAGTCTGCTCCAGAGCAGCTGGGAAAATCAAAATGAGCATTCAGCAATTTCCAACAAAGCTCAATATCACACATGTGGAATATAATTTGTGGCAGATGGAACACTGTCCATGCCCAAGTTCCAGTTCATTTGCTTCGTGTTGTAACTTTGATTGTATTTTATAGAAACAGTTCATGGTAATAATTTGGAGGGTTTGTTTCCTTTCAGTGGTGAAATGTGAGACACAATAAAATGCTAGAACTTAATTAATGCAGTACGTTTTTATGATTAACGATTATTTTTATTTTGACTTACCTTTTGAGGTGATCTGATAGCTCTCCTTCCACCTCTCTGATGCTTGCATTATAAAGCAAGTCAAAACCTGGGAAAGATGTTTCATTTCATTAGTAGTGTATGGCAGCCTCACCCATTAAAGAGGCAACCATGTTTGATTGCTAGAAATACTTGGACTGTACAATACTTCTGCTCTGAATTTCTTTCAGAATGAGTTTCAGTTTTGGCTTTGATTCTTGCATTTTCACCAATGTTTCCCAAAATATTCGTTCTCCACAGCTATTGGTTTTGGTCACTGTGTTCAGAAAATGTTTTGTTGCTTCCTTTCTCTGTTGATGCTCTGACAGATTACGGATATACTGAAATAAAAGAGAAGAACAGGTAAAATAGAAAGGGAAACGGGAAAAGGGAAACAATAGATGAAGGAACGGAATGGAAGAATGAATTGATGGAGGAAATGAGGGGAAAAAGAAAGATGGGAAAGAAAGAAACAAAGAAAGAGCAATGGAATAAACCAGAAAGAAACAAGAAAAAGAAGAAATAGAAAGGAAAACCATGAAAGAGAGAAAATGATAAACAGCAATGTCGTAATTGTGAAAAGCTGTTACATTAACGATGTTCGATTGGTGAAAAATATTCATCTCAGCACACTGATGAGACCTTCCGTCCACTTGTGAAGAAGTACTATGAGGGAGACATTAGTAGTAGGCAAAAACAAGGGCTGCAGATGCTGGAAACCAGATTCTAGATTACAGTGGTGCTGGAAAAGCAAAACAGTTCAGGCAGCATCCGAGAAGCAGGAAAATCAATGTTTTGGGCAAAAGCCCTTCATCAGGAATAGCGGAATCTATTGGATATGACATGAAACTTGCAGTTAACAAGTCATGTGATAAACAAAACCGGACTCTACAATATTGGAAGTGGAAGTTTTGGGATTTGGTTTTGAATCCATAACACTTGAACTATGATGCGAACATGAGATCCGTGTTGTCACTTTAATAGGTTGTTGTGCATTGCCTTTGATGCTAGAACCACAACACCTTCAATGAATTCCTACATTAAAAGTGGACTAGTTTCACTGCTATATCCAAAGAAACAAAAAGGAAATCCAAAACAATAAATTAGACATTTTGTAGGAAATAGTGAAAAGTTTGTAATTGCCATGATTTTATTGCAGTAAGAATTGAAAGGATATCAATGGTCATTATGGTATTTGGGGCAATTTGGGTAACTAGTTCTGATAACATCATGAAAGTCCAATAATTGAAGTCATAAATATGCTTCAGCTCACCAACAGACACAATATTAACATCACTGCAACTGCATGAAGTGTTGCCTTTTCAACTCGTGTGCTTACAAAGAACAAAGAACAAAGAGAATTTACAGTCCAGGAACAGGCCCTTCGGCCCTCCAAGCCTAAGCCAATCCAAATGTACTGTCTAAACCTGTCGCCCAATTCCTAAGCATCTGTATCCCTCTGCTCCCCACTTACTCATGCATCTGTCCAGATGCATCTTAAATAAATCTACTCTGCCTGCTTCTACCACCTCTGCTGGCAACGCACTCCAGACACCCACCACCCTCTGTGTGAAGTACTTGCCGCGTGTATCCCCCTTAACCCTTCCATCTCTCATTTTGAAAGCGTGACCTCTTGTTATTAAATCCTTCACCCTGGGTAAAAGTTTATCTCTAAATGCTTAGTGGGCGGCACGGTGGCACAGTGGTTAGCACTGCTGCCTCACAGCGTCAGAGACCCGGGTTCAATTCCCGCCTCAGGCGACTCTCTGTGTGGAGTTTGCACATTCTCCCCATGTCTGCGTGGGTTTCCTCCGGGTGTGCCGGTTTCCTCCCACAGTCCAAAGATGTGCAGGTCAGGTGAATTGGCCATGCTAAATTGCCCGTAGTGTTAGGTAAGGGGTAGATGTGGATGTAGGGGTATGGGTGGGTTGCGCTTCGGCGGGGCGGTGTGGACTTGTTGGGCCTAAGGGCCTGTTTCCACACTGTAAGTAATCTAATCTATCCACCCTGTCTATATCCTTTATGATTTTGTAAGCCGCAATCAGGTCCCCCCTCAATCTCCTTTTTTCTAATGAAAATAAACCTAACCTACTCAACCTCCCTTCATAGCTAGCACTTTCCAGACCAGACAACACCTTCGTAAACCTTCTCTGCAACCTCTCCAAAGCGTCCACATCATCCTTTTGGTAATGTGGCGACCAGAACTGTACACAGTATTCTAAATGTGGCCAAACCAATGTCTTGTACAATTTTAACATGATTTGCCAGCTCTTATATTCAATACCCCATCCAGTGAAGGCAAGCATACTGTATGTCTTCTTGACCAGTCTATCCACCTGTGCAGCAACCTTCAGGGTACAGTGGACCTGCACTCCCAGATCTCTCTGCTCATCAACTTTTCCCAAGGCTCTTCCATTCATTGTATAATTCACTCTTGAATTAGTCTCGCCTAAATGCATCACCTCACATTTGTCTGGATTGAAAGCCATCTGCCACTTTTCTGCCCAACTCTCCAGTCTATCTATACCCTCCTGTATTCTCTGACAGTCCCTTTTGCTTTCTGCTACTCCACCAATCTTCGTGTCATCTGCAAACTTGCTGATCATACCAACAGTGCCCTCTTCCAGATCATTTATGTATATCACAAAGAACAGTGGCCCCAACACTGACCCCTGTGGACCACCACTGGTCACGTTTCTCCATTTCGAGAAACTCCCTTCAACTACTACTCTCTGTCTCCTGTTGCTCAACAGTTCTTTATCCACCTAGCTAGAACACCCTGCACACCATGTGACTTTACTTTCTCCATTAGTCTACAATGGGGAACCTTATCAAATGCGTTACTAAAGTCCATGCAAACGCCATCAACAGCCCTTCCTTCATCTATCAACTTGGTCACTTCCTTGAAGAACTCTAATAAGTTGGTAAGGCATGATCTCCCCCGCACACAACCATGTTGTCTATCACTGATAAGCTCATGATTTTCCAAATATAAATAGATCCTATCCCTCAGTACCTTCTCCAGCAACTTTCCCACCAATGACGCCAGGCTCACTGGTCTGTAGTTACCTGCAATATCCCGACTACCCTTCTTGTAAAGGGGGACAACATGAGCAACCTTCCAGTCGTCCGGCACCTCACCTGTATTTAAGGATGCTACAAAGATATCTGTCAGGGCCCAGCTATTTCCTCTCTCGCCTCCTTCAGCAACCTGGGATAGATCCCATCTGGTCCTGGGGATTTGTCCACCTTAATAACCTCTAGCCTACCCAACACATCCTCCCTACTTGTGTCAGAGTGATCCACTCCACCAAGGATATGCAAGTCCTGGGCCTCCTCCACCACCAAACCCTAACCACCTGATATCTGGAGGAAGAATGTCTCATCTTCTGCCTTGGGACCCACCAACCACCCAGAATCAATTTGGGTTTCACCATTTTCCTCATTTCCCCTTCCCCCGCCTTCTCCTTGCTCCAACCTTCCATCTCACCACTGCCCTCTTGAACTGTCCTACCTGTCCATTTACCTCCCACCAATCTGCTCCACCCTCCTCTCCAACCTATCACCTTCACCTTTATCTACCTATTGCATTCCCAGCTAGCATCCCCACCCCCCCCCCCCCCCCAACCACAGCCCAACCGTATCTCTCAGTCCCCTTGGGACCCCCCCATTCCTGATGAAGAGCTTGTGACCGAAACGTCGACTCTCCTGCTTCTCAGATGCTGCCTGACCTGCTGTGCTTTTCCAGCACCAGAGATTCTGATCTCCAGCATCTGCAGTCTCACTTTCTCATCCTTAAAATTAAATTGGGCGACTTTTCTTTTTCAATTTCTTTCTGGTTAGTGCAGACATGCTGCACTGAATTGCTTTATTCTGTATCTTTATGTATCTTTATATTCCTATCGTACCAAATCCACAACCTTGATATTCAACCTACAAACAATCTGGACTTGGGAATATTCTACCTTTCATTCACTGCAGTTGTTTAATAATCCTGGATCCCAATCCTATCGAGAATTCAGCTAGATCACATCAAATCGAGTGCAATGCTTCATGAAAGCATGTCATTCCCAACTTGGCAAGAACAATTAATGACTCAATGCAAATGCTCACTGAGCCACTGGGGAGGAAACTTAATGAAATGATAAATTTGCATGTTATTATATTTCACTGTGATGTCATAATCATTATCTGACTTAGCTTGATGGTTCATGTTTCTAAGGAAGCCTTTCTTCCACCAAGGAATAATTTGTTTTTGGAATCATGAAATATTTCCTTCACAGCTCTGGTCTTAATTTGTAAACATTTTCCCGAAGTTTTTTTTTACTGTGGAATAGCTGGCATGATATACTTTTATAAATGTATGTCATCTGCCCAAACATGAAAGGCTCTTCCCTTCAATATGAATTGATAAATTTTCAAACTGTGGTCATTCTTGGTGACAGGGATATTCACTATGGCAAAACTATTTACTGTATTCGTTACATGTAACTTGCTTTTGTTTTGTTTAAAAATATTTTGTAGTTGTAAGAAACCATTTTGAATGAACTCTGTACGTTAATTTCAAGTCACATTTACCAGTTTGTTTTGTACGTTTTACATTGTGACACATGAGCATGTGGAAAATCTATATTATGATTTGACTAGAGACCAATTACCTTCATCTCAAAAGTAGACACAGTGAGTTCAAGGAACTTAGTCAGCGAAAAAAGCTGAATAATTCTCTAGCAACAAACAGCAACAGATTTTACTTAATACATTTATGACAGTGGGCCAGAATTTATGCACTGTTTATATTCAACATCCAGAATTAACAAGAGGCAAATATGGGAACAGACTTTGATAGAGCACACTATGGAGCACATCGATTAGCAAAAGTAATTAGATCAGTGACCAGAGATTTCTCAGCTAAACTCACCGGACATGAATAACATGGAACACTACCAAGTCAAGAAAACTTCACAAGGAGTTGTAATTCCTCACTTTCAATGATCTGGACAGGACACTTCTTCAAGAGTCCCTCAATATTACCTGCCTCAGTGACATGAGTGGCACCTTACTGGTACTTGAACTTGAACTTCATAAGGTGACCTGTTTAAAACTTGACAACATATTTCTTAGATTCCCTACAGTGAGGAAACAGGCCCTTCGAAGAGTAACCTACCCAGACCCATTTCCCTCTGACTAACGCACCTAACCAATGGGCAATTTAACATGGCCAATTCACATGACCTGCACATCTTTGGACTGTGGGAGGAAACCGAAGCACCCGGAGGAAACTAACGCAGACACGGAGAGAAATGTGCAAACTCCACACAGATAGTTGCCTGAGGCTGGAATCGAACCTGGGACCTTGGTGCTGTGAGGCAGCAATGCCAACCACTGAACCATTGTGCCGCCCTGTGATAATGTTTCACTTATTTCTAGGTCGAGCCAAACTTAGCTCTCTCAGTTCTGAATGACACAATGACCATAGTGTTAGAGCTTAAACCAAAAGCTGCATACAACATAAACTGAAGAATTCCATCATAATCGATTTGGAAACTGAACTCACTGGGTATTCCAGCGTCTCCCTTAAAACTGCTGACACCAATCCCTCCCCACCATGGTATTTTTATTTGTGCTCTCTGCTAGGATCTTGTTGCTTGCAGAGCACACAAAAGCTATTCTTCCCAGTGAAATATTCATCATGGCATTTCTTCCATTTCACTAAAACTAATCTGGTATCCTGACATTCTCTAACATGTGGTTTTCATTATCACATGGTTTCATCCACTAACCACTAAGCCATGGGGTCCCACCTCCCTAATTTCTATTTTGCTCTCAGTTCGTTATCGGTCCTTCAAGCAAACAACTTCATTTTTTTTTATTTGAAAAAAATATTGTTTCAGTATTTTCTATTTTCTGGTGCATTTTTAGTTTTGTACCCCTGACCCTTACTTTTATTGTTTTTCATATCATTAATGAGATGCACAACCTTGTTACTTTTCCTTAAATTTCCAAAGGTTCCTTCAATTACATGCCCACTTCAATCATTTTACTGATATATTATAGAATTTTTCCATTATTCTATTGTTAAACTTACAGCGTAATTTCCATTGCTCAATGAATCAGTTGCTGTTAATGTCAGGGCAATGCTCTCCACCAAGTCTAATATTGCATCCTCCAATCTCTCACAGTAGAATTGGGTGATCAGGTTTAACTCCCTGTCGCTGTAACTATTCAGCAATTGACTAATTCCTTTTCCATCATTGTCTGTCAGAAGAAAGTGAACCAAACATGCAATTAAAAAATCTGATGTAAAAAGTTAAATAAATATCACACCGAAAACCTTCTACTTTCAACCATTGATACAAAATATTAATTTGCAATAAATAATTGTGCGATTTTACTTGCAGACTCTTCCTGTCTCTATGTAGCAATTTCACAAGCATTAATGGTCTCTTTCTCCACCTACATGACAGAGTCAAAAACCTAAATTGTTTCAGTTCTCATTAGTTATTTCTAATCACTCTGCCCATAGATATTACACATTTAGGGTAGCAGGCTGAACTTGAACACACTTAAGAATTCTAACCCTGCACCATAGGAGTCCTTCATTGCTGTGTTTTATTAGTATATGTTTCTACCCAGAAGTGTTATCACACAAAAATGAGTTCTTTCCCACTGCAATTTCTTTTGGTTTTTTTTGTATAACGAGCAGCCACATGTGTATCCAATTGATGATTTACAAGCGCAGCCTTTTCTGGGCAATGCAATACCAAATATAAACATGGCAGGGGATGTAGTAGGAAGAGAGGGAAGGGATAAAATCGAAATGGAGTTGAACGGGAAATAAAGCACTGTATGCCTCTGTGGTGTTCCATCCCTCTAAAGGCATTGAGATGGACATTCTGCGCCCCATCTCCAAGGACACCCGGGCTTGAATGGAACCACAGAAGGGCAGATAGTTACCTCCCTCCACAGCCACACTGCCAAGACCTGCTTACAAACAGCCTGACCATCCAATTGATGTTATGAGCTGGTTCAGTAAACTGAATTCTGTGTTTCCATGTAGCAGGATTGTGAGCCTAGATGATCTCTCCTGCTGCCACAGATCATGTATGAGGGGATAAAACAACTGTTTTTGTTCATAGGTGGTCTGCCCAGTGGCCAAGCACCAAATACCATTCACCTGCAAGTTGTGCTCAGGCTATGCAGTCTCCTGAGATGCTTGTCATGCTGTTTACCATTCTGATAGCCACAGTTACTTCTCAGCCTTTCCTGAAATTGTAACATTCTATCCTGGAGTGTCTGATACTCGTCAGGGAATAGTGCCAGTAACACAGCTGATCTTTGAACTTTACCTTTTCCATTTCTTCCTTTCATTGAAGTACATTGTATTTGTCCCACATTTACTCCGTCGTCATTTTGCATTTGTTCACAAGCTAAACAAAAGAATATGTACCATTGTTAGACTGATCAAAATTTGGCGGAATTTTGTTGCTGCTGCTATTGAACAAATGGAAGCAAACTACATTCTAATAACAGCAAAATGATCATGTTGATATCAAAATGCAATGACACTAAAAATATTTAACTGTATTGATTTAAGATGAAAAGTCATCTAGACTCGAAACGTTAGCTTGTTCTCCCTCTGTGAATGCTATCTGACCCGCTGTGATCTCCAGCATTTGTTGTTTTCAGTTCCGATTCCAGCATCTGCAGTCATTTGTTCCTGCACCTTGATTAAGATCTCAGTGTGTTATCTTCTGATTATATGATTGTCGTAGATATCGACAGCACAGAAGAAGATTCCGATTTATCCCCTTTTTTACACCTCTCAGTGACAGGTTGATTAATATTTAATCGACACTGTCAACACCCAGCACAGTCAAGGCTTCCTGTGACCCGGCAATGAAACGGTCTCACTCAGTGGGAGCTTCCAGATCAATCCCGAAGGAGCAGGGTCGGGTTTGAAGACACACCTCGAGGGACTGAGGCAGCGGAAGGAGCTTCCGGGGCCAAACCTGGAGGGGAGTGACGTCACAATGCCAACGTAACGTTTTGGACAGAAGGGCTGCTGATTGGTCAGTAACAGTCAGATGACTCACTATTCTTACCTGAAACCTCCATTCACCTTGCCCTCCCCATCAGGTTTAAGGGCAATGGGAGTCAGGCTGGTGGGGGAGCAGTACAGTCCTGGGATTTAGAGTGGGATCTAGACTGCTATTTCTAGAATTAATTGCATATTTAATGTTCTTTAATGAGATTCTAACTCCAGGGCCCTCTAGTTTGCTGTAAGTTAATTTTAATAGACATTAATTTTCAATGAAATAGTTGTGAGAAGATTAAAATGGGTAGTTTGCTTATCATGTCGAATGTGGGAAGTAAGAGACAGTTCGAATAGTCATGCCAACCAAACCTGTGGGAACTGTCCAATTGTAGCTTCTGTAAGATTACATGGGTCAGTTTGCAGACACACTTGGTGGCATTCAGGAAAGTGAGTGGAAAGCGTCATTGTGAGAAACAAAGCCCACTCACTTCAATAATTTCAGTCCGAGACAAGATCTGAATCAGTAGTGTCATTTATTTTACACTTGCAAGTGGGTGTGATGTCTAGTGTCTATAAGGCAGAGGACATACACACCAAATTCAATTCATACACAACATTTATATGATTTGATTTCTTTTGTTTTACATTGCTCCTCCCCTGTTTACATCTTCCACTTCCCTAAGACCGGCCCCCATTACCCCTGTTTATCTCTTGCCTTATCCGGCCTTGTCTGTGACAAAATGCTTATTTCTGGCCTCACAAGGCTGTTTGACCTCATCCTGCTGTAGGTCATTGTTAGGCATATTCTTTCTTCATCATTATCTACCCCCTTCATCTGTGCCTTTCCCGAGGCCGTTCTGATCCCTATGACCCTTTTAATTGGGGTTTATTCCTCTGTCTATGTAAAAGTGGGAAACAGATCTTTCCCACTGTTTGTACAGGCGTATCCAGCTGAACTTCATCCCCTCACAACATCTTATCTACTTGCTCATAATGTCTACCATTGTTTTGCAGTCACATTTCATTCTGACATACAATTTTAGCTAATACAAAAACAATTATATATTTCCTCCACATCGTTTCCATTCTTGTTGACTCAGCTCTTGGCTAAAACAATTACACACTGGTGTGAGTTTATTTTACTTTGTAAAATGGAATTGCAGAAGTAACATTAATTTACCTATATCCCACAATTTCCCCCTTTAATTACCATTTGTTATCTTCTGCATTTTTCTTTGAGGGGCACCTGTTTCCTTAAGGCTGTTTCATTCAGTCTTTGGGTGAGCCCTCGTATACAGGGTATGATACAACAACCAATGGCCACCAATACCCCGACTACTACTATCAGGGAAGTAAGGATAGAAACCACCAACCCCTTCTACCTTCCAATCCAGGACTCAAGCCATCCTGTGAGAGATGTGTCTACTCCTGGATTGCTAAGGTAGTCAATCCCCTTAAGGCCCGAGTAATTGAAACATCAGGTGCAGTGTTATTAGGAATAAAGGTACAACAGCTTCCTCCTAACATCACACACACACACCCTTTTTCTGCTAAAATCATATCAAGGGCCATTCTTTTTTTCCCATGCCATCCTACTTGTCGCATCAAGCTGGTCTGATATTCCTTTAACCGCATCTCTTGTATAATTTATAAATTGCTGTTGATTCTCGAAAATGTAATTTATCCAATCTACATTTTTATTAACTATTACCCACCAAAAGAGAGCTGACTCAAAGCCTGCTGCAATCTGGTTACGAGCCTTGAAATACCCCCCTTGGGACTCCTACCAAATCGAGATAAATCCTGTCATCGAAAGAAGTGTCTAACAGTAACCTCTTACCCCTTCCCTTTTTCCCTCCTATCTTTTCCTTCTCAAATGCCAGGGTAAATGGAATTGCCAATTGTACAATTGCACATATCCCTCTCCAATCTGGAGGTAGCGTGGGTCTCAATATTTTGTCTCCACAGTACCACCACTGATCCACTCGGGGAACCTTCAGTGCTGAGTAGTTCCCTCCCTTCTCCATTTCAGTAACATTCTTAATCTCTGTACATAATTTCAGCTCCCCCAAATCTTTCGACCGACTTGTACCTCGACTACGCACACACGATGTGTGATTTCCAACTGTGGCAGAAAATAGGGGGGGAGCTTTTGCATCTTTCTTCTCCAAGGGAGGGAACATCAGAGATAGGGAGGTACAATTCGTATCATTCCATGCAGTCTCATCCTGGTACAGGGCTCTCATACATTTCATGCCCTTCCTGCCTCGCTTCCACCCGAGCGGAAAGGAAATCACCTGGGCCACTGGCCTACAGGAGGCACATGCATAGCAATTGCTTTTGTTCAGACTTTTTACAGTATACTTTACCCATTCAACCCAGGCATTTGCATCCCCGTACCCAGTTTCTATTTCAATGGTCTGTTTCAAGTCCTTTACGTCTATAAATTTTACTACTTTAGGATCAGTGGGAGAGGTGAAAGATTGTATCTTATTACCCAGTAGTTCTACCCGTTTTCCCTGTCGTTGCTAATTCGAAAACAATAGCCCAAGAAATCCTTCCCATTTGCTTTCATTTCTATCCCAAACGTTTCATTTCATTGTATCTCATAGGTGCCCCCCCCCCCCCCAGGATTGTTTCGTGCCATGTGGTTTTCCTTATCGTTAGGTATATTGGGTTACACTTTTTATCAGGACAATCGCGAGGGGGGCCGGAAGGGGGCCCGGTGTACTGTGACGAGACCATTATACTAAGTACCATCCCCAAGGCCATCCCCATAGGACTTAAGATGTATCTCAGAGCTGCGATACTGTCTCTGATTATCTACATCTCCACAATTTACTAAGCTGCATACATCAGCGTCTATTACTTGTGGATTATCAGATTCAGGAACCGTTAATAATACATATGAAAATGATATTTGACGAAATCCCAACACTAAAAGGGCTAGCATCATCATTCTAGCAGCATTCCCAGTATTCTAAACATCATGCTGAAGCACAAAAAGACTTAGTATACAATCTTACAGAAATAATCCCACGCTCGCGTCGCCACTGTATAATTAGTTACTCAAAGTCTCTTTAGTCTGAGTTTTAGCGGATCTTGCGTTGATTCGGCTGTCCAGACTTCTTCCTCAACTGGAGATTCCACTGGCCCTTTGATCCGAGTGTAGTGAGTCCACCCTTTCCCCACCATCCTTATTGCCGTTTCGGTAGTCAAAAGAGCCTGGTACGGCCCTTCCCAGTCCGGCTGCAATTTAGTCTCTGCCCATGATTTTACTAAGATTCAATCGCCCGGCTGGATGGGATGAACGGTGAATTCAATGGGTGGAGTCTGTGCCAATAAACCCTGTTTCCTGAGGAAAAACAAAGAGGAGGACAAGCCCAGTATATACTTCTTTAAAAACAAATCTTTAGTTTCGGGAATTGACAATTCTCCATTCGTTCCCAAGTAAGGTAATCCAAATAAGATTTCATAGGGGGATAGTCCCAAATCTTTCCTTGGGGCTGTTCGTACTCACAAGAGAGCTATAGGTAAACATTTGGTCCAAGGGAGTCTGGTTTCTATTATCAATTTAGAGAGCTGTCGTTTGAGTGTTTGGTTCATTCTCTCAACCCTTCCCGATGATGGCGGGTGCCATGGAGTATGGAACTCCCAGGAAATTCCCAACCCTTTCATTACCCCCTGTAACACTTTAGAGGTAAAGTGAGTTCCTTGGTCGGAATCTATACGATTCACTAGCCCATATCGGGGAATTATGTGCTCCAATATTGTTTTAGACACTCCACTCACAGTGGCAGTAGCTAGGGGGTATGCATCAACCCAACTAGATAAATGATCTACTATGACTAGCATATATTTTAGTCTCCCTACCCTGGGGAGTTCAGTATAATCTACTTGTATACTCTGGAAAGGTCTCAATCCTGGGTCTCTTCCTCCTGAGGTCTGTTTTCTCAAGACTTTCTTATTTACCTTTCTGCATATGATACATCCCTCACATATTTGTTTAGCAATTGTATATATTCCTTTACATCCATATTCCCTAAGAACTAAATCACACATTGCTTGTACTCCCCAATGGCTGCCTTGGTGTAGGACAGCCATAATCTCTCACATCATCATTTTGTTTAACATTCTCCTTCCATCAGGTAACCTCCAATTCCCAACTGCTGTTTTTACAGCCCCTAAATCTCTCAATTCATTTTCTTCACTTTCAGTAAATATAGGAGCTTCCCGAGGACCTGGGACAGTAGGTATTAGGGAATGAATCACCACTTCTTGTGGGTTCAGGGCGGCTTCCCTTGCCACTTCATCGGCTAATCTATTTCCCCTAACCTCTGGTTCATTTCCTTTCTGATGACCATTTACATGCACTACTGCTATTTCTCGGGGGAGTAATAGGGATTCCGAGACCCGTTTAATCAATTCTTCATGTACTAATTCCTTCCCCCACCTCTGGGTTAATACTCCCAAAGCCGCTCCCTTATCCACGGTAGCAAAGAGGTGGAAAGGTTTATCTAGAGAAGGTAAGGCTAACACGGGGGCATGGATCAGATCTCTTTTTCCTCATCATCCCAACTTAGACATTTTGGTTCCCCCTCTAATAGTTTGAGATATAATTTCTTAGTCTTCTGTGTATAGGAATCAATCCACAATCTGCAATAACCCGTGAGACCCAAAAATTTGTGTAACTCCCTTTTAGTCATGGGCAGCGGCATTCCCACTATTCCCTCTATCCGTTCCAGGCTTATCTTTCGCTTTCCCTCACTAACTAAATGTCCCAAGTATTTCACTTCTTGCTCCACATATTGTGCTTTGTTTTTAGATACCCTCAGTCCCTGCTGGCCCAGGAAATTCAATAATTTGTTAGTGGCTTCTACTCTTCTTTCTCTTCTTTTTCCTGTTACTAAGAGGTCGTCTACATACTGCAACAGGGTAGTCCCCTTGGGGCTGCTAAATTTCTCCAATATTTGTTCTAACATCTGTCCAAATAAATCTGGGGATTCCGTAAACCCCTGGGGGAGCACAGTACACGGGTATTGCTGTTTCTGTCCTGTCTTAGGGTCTTCCCACTCAAAGGCAAACAAATTCCTACCTTCCTCTGCCAAGGGACAAGCCCAAAAGGCATCCTTTAACTCTGTCACACTAAACCATGTGTGGTCATGAGGGATCTCACTTAATAAGGTATAGGGGTTTGGCACCACTGGGTGCCTGATCTGTACTATTCGACTTAATGTTCTCAAATCCTGCACCAATCGATAAGTTCTATCGGATTTCTGCACTGGTAGTATTGGGGTATTATAAGGAGACATACATGGCTCCAACAGTCCATCTCTAATGAATCCTTCAATTACTGGCTGCAGTCCTCGTTTACCTTCTATGGAAATGGGATATTGTCGCTCACAGACAACGTCCCCTTTCCATTTTTTTTTAAATTTACTTCAAGGGGGGGATCTGTAGTTTTCCACGATTCCCTTCCCTAGCCCATACAATAGGGTCTATCTCTCTCTCCATATCCTCTGCCAACTTTGCCATTTGTACAACTAATTCTTTTTCCTGAATTCCAATCTCTCGTTCTAAGAGGATAATTAAGTCTCTCCCTAATAAGTTACTTCCTATATCAGGGATATACAACAGTTCCCCTGTGACCCTATCCTTAGGACCTTCTATCATCATAGGTTCAAATACTGGAACAGTAAAGCCTTGCCCTTTTACCCCCGAAACAGTAATTGACCGTGTTGACATTCCTACTTTCTTTGGTTTAAAATTCAGCGATGACCGTGCTGCCCCCGTATCTACTAGGAAGACTACCTCTTCCCTACAGGGTCCCACCTTCAGGTTTATCAAGGGTTCCTGGTGGGCCCCCAAGGGCAGGAACCCCTGACACCCCTATTCTTCATCTAACATTCATAAGCGGAATTGCCCTCTCTTCCCTTTTCAGAGCAGGACACTCCCGCTTAAAGTGCCCTATCTTTCCGCAATAATAGCATCCTGCCTGTGGAGACCTCCAGCTCTGCCCCTGTCGCTCGAACCCTCTATCAAATGCTCCCTCTTGTCCTCTCTGTCCGACATGCTGCCACCCACCGCTCTGGTTGCTCAATATTTGTTCCATTCTTTTCTTAACTACCTCATCAACCGTAGCTACCATCATTTTCACCTTCTGTTTTTATCTCTAATCCTCTCTCTTTACAAACACTTTCTGTGCCTCTCTTAACAATTCATCTAATGGCTTTTCACTCCACCCTTCTATCTTCTGTATCTTTCTCTGTATGTCTGGCCATGCCTTTGTCACAAAATGTACTTTCAAAAGACCCTGTGCCACTGGGTCCTCAGGGTTCATTCCAGAATATTTCCACATTGAGTCTCTTAATCTCTGCAAAACAAGCTGAAGGAGTCTCATCTTTCTCCTGTCTAACTTCAAAGACTTTAGTCAAATTCTGTGACTTCGGAACTGCCTCTCTTATTCCTTTTAGAACCAGGTCTTTCAATTCCCTCATTCCTTCTTAGTACTCTGGGTTTTGATCTTCCCACTGGGGGTCTTTGAGGGGAAACTTCATCTCTCCCTGTCCAGCATCCCCATCTCCAATGGGGTCTTCCCTGTCCCATATTTTAATGGCTGCTCCCCGTATAAGTCCTCTTTCTTCCCCAGTAAATAGTATATTCAAAATAGACATTAACTCAGCCCAGGTATACAGACTGGGCCCCAAAAATTGATCAATTTGTTCAGACAACCCTACCGAATCCTCAACCAGGACCTTCATTTCTTTTTTAAATGTTCTGACCTCCCCACTGCTAAGGGGGACACTTACAAACCCAATCTCTTTGTCCCCTATTGGTACCTCCCGAGGGGGATAAGTCTTTACGTTCTTCCCCTTTTTCTTTTTTTAAAGAAATATTGCAATATTTCTAGCTCCCCATAACTTCAAACACCAATTCATCAATTCATGCTTGACTAACTTTAAAGCCTGTTCCAAACTTGTAAATATATTTATATATTTACGTTCATTTATTCAGTATTTAATATTCAAAATGTAAAATGCATACACTTCTCAATTTTGAAATCCACTGTAATCACCCAGTTTTAGTCCCTTAATTTAAATCCAAAATTAGTTTTCTTAAGTAGTGCTGACCAATCATTGCTCAATTACAATACTATAGGTCGTGAAATAATCAGAGCTGCCTTAAAAGAATTTGTCTATTCAAGTTAAAAGAAAAACTTCTAATGCATGAACAATGGGCGAATCCAAGGTCACAAATATTAACCATAGAATTTTGTTTTTACTACAATCTAATGTTGAACTGAAACTTCAACTGTCCTCCTTAAATCGCTTTTATGTAAAGATAAAAGAGATTAGTTAGATACTGATAGTAAGGCAGTCATGACCTGTAAGAAGAACAGGAGGTATCATTCTTTTTTTTCATAATCTCTATAGAATCCTTAACCTTTAAAGAAATCATGTTAAGTTTCCACAATAAAAATCAGATTCAAAACAGTCCCGGAACTCAAGCTCCAGGGAATAAAACGCAAACATTCAATCACCAACAAACAAATGTGCATTCAAACCAAATCACAAAGGGTTAAACTTTCTACCAGCTGTACAGCTCTTTTCATTCTCTCTCTCTCTCTCTCTCTCTCTCTCTCTCTCTCTCTCTCTCACTCATTGACAAATAAATCCAGATATTTACAAACCCAGTCTTTGTCCGACCTGTATTTTGGCCAGAAGAGGCGGGACAAAGAATGGATTCCTTAGTCCATACGAAGCAACAATATTTAATCATCTTTTTCCCTTGTACAAGTATTATTTTGCCAATTCCACAACATCCTCCCCAAAGGATTTTCTGGAGGTATGTTGTAAGGGACCCCGCCTCCAATTCCATTGCTTTTTCCTTCTTTTGTTTTCCCGGAGGTTTTTCCTTACCCACGGCACAACCCATATTGAGTTCCTTCGTTAGTCCCTTATTAACTACTAAAACTCAATCCCAGCCACCAAGGCAATACTTAAAAGTCAGGTTTCTTACCTTGGTCTGTGCACAGAGTTGCCTGGCCCCTTTGTGCCATATTTTCTATCGACCTCCTTTCACTGTCTGATTCAGATGTCTCTCTTGTGGGATTCGTACCAGTCGCCCAAGGGAGCGGACTAAACCGGGACACAAGACCGCTCCTCAATGGGGAACGGGACGCGTCTTCCCAGTGTCCAAGGCCAGCCACTCCCCCCAGCGATGGAAGAACATCCCGGACAGCCCCCAGTTGTGAGAAACAAAGCCCACTCACTTCAATAATTTCAGTCCGAGACAAGATCTGAATCAGTAGTATCACTTATTTTACACTTGCAAGTGGGTGGGTTGTCCAGTGTCTATAAGGCAGAGGACATACACACCAAATTCAATTCATACACAACATTGATATGATTTGATTTCTTTTGTTTTACATTGCGCCTCCCCTGTTTACATCTTCCACTTCCCTAAGACCGGCCCCCATTACCCCTGTTTATCTCTTGCCTTATCCGGCCTTGTCTATGACAAAATGCTTATTTCTGGTCTCACAAGGCTGTTTGACGTCATCCTGCTGTAGGTCATTGTTAGGCATATTCTTTCTTCATCATTATCTACACCCTTCATCTGTGCCTTTCCTGAGGCTGTTCTGGTCCCTATGACCCTTTTAATTGGGGTTTGTTCCTCTGTCTCTGTAAAAGTGGGAAACAGATGTTTATACCTACTGTTTGTACAGGCATATCTAGTTTAACTTCATCCCCTCACAACATCTTATCTACTTGCCCATAATGTCTACCATTGTTTTGCAGTCACATTTCATTCTGACATACAATTTTAGCTAATACAAAAACAATTATATATTTCCTCCACATCGTTTCCATTCTTGTTGACTCAGCTCGTGGCAAAAACAATTACACACTGATGTGAGTTTATTTTACTTTGTGAAATGGAATTGCAGAAGTAACATTAATTTACCTATATCCCACATCATAGACAGGAGTTTTAGAGTCGTGGACACTACCAAGGTTCAGGCAGGTAGCTGGAAGGGACAGGCAGTTGGAGACTGGGACACCCCTGTGGCTAAACCATCTCCAACAAGAATACCATTTTGTATATTGAGAGGAGAGGAGTGGAGTGTTCGGTAGGGCCTGATCAGGGGATAACAACAGCAGCTGCCAGAACAGTGCTACCACAGCTGGCACTGTTGTTCAACAGGCAGGATCAAAGTGCAGAAAACCAGTACTAATAGGGGTCTCCACAGGCTATTCTGTGGCTGCAAAAGGGACCAGGATGGTGCATGGCCTCCCTTGTTCCAGGGTCAAGGATGTCTGTGAATGGACATAGAACATTGTCAAAAGGAGCAATGAGTTGAAGCTGTACAGGACATTGGTTAGGTCACTTTTGGAATATTGTGTGCAATTCTGGTCTCCCTCCTGAAGGAAGGATTTGTGAAACTTGAAACATTTCAGAAAAGATTTGCAGGAATGTTGCGAGGGTTGGAGGATTTGAGCTATAGGGAAAGGCTGAACAGGCTGAGGGGTGATCTTATAGAAGTTTATAAAATCATGAAGGGGCATGGTTGGGATCAATCGGCAAAGTATTTTCCCTGGGGTGGGGGAGTCCAGAACTAGAGGGGGAAGGGGTGAGGTGAGAGGGGAAAGATAAAAAAAGGGACCTAAGGGGCAGCGTTTTCACACAGAGGGTGGTGCCTGCATGGAATGAGCTACCAGAGGAAGTGGTGGAGTCTGGTACTACAGCATTTAAAATGCATCTGGAATGGGTACATGAATAAAAAGGGTTCAGAAGGATATGGACCAAGGTGCTGGCAAGTGGGACTAGATGAGGTTAGGAAATCTGGTTAGCATAGATGAGTTGGACCAAAGGGTCAGTTTCCATGCTGTACATTTCTATGACTCTGAGTAGCCAAAGAGTGTGGCACAGGTTGGTATGAATAACATAGGCAATCCCTCTGGGTTCACATCTCGGGACTATTCCATGTGCTAGTGAGGCGAGGAATAAGAAGACAGTGCAGTGAAAAACATCACTAAAAGGCTGTCGGATGGAGGACTTCCAATATGTGGATCATTGGAATGTCCTCCAGGGCGATTGGGACCTCAACAAGAAGGAAGGATTTAACGCAAATTGGAGAGGCACCAATATCCTGGCAGGGAGGTTTACTGGTTTCACTCGGTAGGTGTTTAAAGCAGGGTGGGAGAAAGGGAGGACTGCAGATGCTGGAGATCAGAGTCGACTGTGGTGCTGGAAAAGCACAGCAGGTCAGGTAGAATCTGAGGAGTAAGAGAGTCAACGTTTCAGTCATAAGCTCTTTATCAGGAATGGGGCTTGTGGGCCAGTGGTTTGAGAGATAAATGGGAGAAGGCTGGGGCTGGGGGGAAATGTAACTAGAAATGTATTAGGTAGGTGAAAGTGGCAGGGAAAGGTAATAGGGTGGAGTGGATAGATGGGAAGGAAATGGACAGGTCAAGAGGGTGGTGCTGAGTTGGAGGCAAGGGACTGGGATAAGGTAGAGGGAGAGGAAATGAGGAAACTGGTGAAATCCATATTGATCCTGTGTGTTTGCAGGGTCCCAAAGTGGAAGATGAGGTGTTCTTCCTCCAGGTGTCGGGTGGTTTGGGTTTGGGTTTGGTGATGGAGGAGGACCAGGACCTGCTTGTCCTTGGTGGAGTGAGAGGGGGAGTTAAAGTGTTCGGGGGGATGGGGTTGGTCGGCGCTGGTGTCCCAGAGATATTCTCTGAAACAATTCAATCAGCCAACACAGCAGAATTGGTACACTGTCTAGAGCTTTCATCCTATTAGTTCAAGAACTACAATACAACAATACTGCGTCTGTGCAAAATAAATGTTCTTTACTTCTATTTGTTACAATAATGTGAAAGGATTTCAAAGTCTGTGAGGAGATTTGTAGCTTGTGTGCTCGTTGTTGTGGTTCTGTTCGCCGAGCTGGGAATTTGCGTTGCAGACATTTCGTCCCCTGTCTAGGTGACATCCTCAGTGCTTGGGAGCCTCCTGTGAAGCGCTTCTGTGATCTTTCCTCCAGCATTTGTAGTGATTTGAATCTGCCGCTTCCGGTTGTCAGTTCCAGCTGTCCGCTGCAGTGGTCGGTATATTGGATCCAGGTCAATGTGCTTATTGATTGAATCTGTGGCTGAGTGCCATGCCTCTAGGAATTCCCTGGCTGTTCTCTGTTTGGCTTGTCCTATAATAGTAGTGTTGTCCCAGTTGAATTCGTGTGGCTACTAAGGATAGCTGGTCGTGTCGTTTCGTGGCTAGTTGGTGTTCATGGATGTGGATCGTTAGCTGTCTTCCGGTTTGTCCTATGTAGTGTTTTGTGCAGTCCTTGCATGGGATTTTGTACACTACATAGACAGCTAATGATCCGCTATCCTTAGTAGCCAGTGTCGTGTATAGAGATGACAAAAGATTAGGTATAGCAGTTTAGGAATTGGGTTTTGTTTGGCTTATCGACAAACAGAAGTGCCGTGGCAATGTATGCTCCAAGTGCAGCCATGTTTATAGTTGTTTGAAGTAGTCACTATCAAATAAAAATTGAAAGAACTAGGGATGCTGGAAATCAGAAACAAAAGCAGGAATTGCTGGAAAAGCTCAGCAGGCCTGGTCACATCTGTGGAGCGAAATCAGACTTAATGTTTGGGATTCAGTGACCTGTCCTCAGAACTATTCTCTACTTCTCTTTGTTACAATAATTTCAAAAGGATCCCTTATACAGTGTAAAACATTCTGAGGGAGGATCACTAGACCCGAACAGTTAACTCTGATTTCTCTGCACAGTTGTTGCCAGAACTGCTGAGCTTTTCCAGCAATTTCTGTTTGTTTCAGTCACTATCAAATATCCTTCCATTTAACACTGAGACTCCGGTAATAGCTGCAGATTCAACCACATCAATATCTGGCTTGGGAAATTAATGTGATCATTTTTCCATCTTCTCTGCTGAGCTTTTTCTGACAACTTGCTTAGGAAGGAGGCTGCAAAGAGCAGAGGACAAGTCTGAACGTCTGTGAAAATACCCGAAATAGATAACATTCACATTTATTCTTAATTAGAAACAAAGTGACGCAGTAATCAGATTGTTGTTTTTTACTCAAATTAGTGAGACAAGTCGAATTTCACTGGAATCATGGTGTTTAGAGCCAAGCTTCATTGATTGATTTTGTTCCTACCTTAGAATGAGCACTGTGCAAAGTGACACAATTGGATGTATACAGTATCATGTTAACCACACAGCCTAACCAAACTCCACTGGTTGAGAGTCTTCTTTCTGTCCTTACAGTGAATTTGTCCCACTCCCTGGTCAAAGTTGAGACTCTGATTACAATTACGAAGGGTGACTCAATCTGATAAGCACTAGTTTTTATTGATTTGTAATTATACTTGTTGATAGGAAGCCATCAGTTTATGATCCATCATTGCAAGTCCCGAACAAAGGTTACACAAACAGACTTCAATCTTTCAACTTTGAGGGCAGGTTACATGCAAAGGAAAAAGAATAATGATTGATCAGGTCCACGTGAGAAGGTTGTGGTGACAACTATTTTTCTGCAGTCAAGAATTATTTCTAGATGCCTGTAACGGTTACGGACAGTTAAAACCAAATGTTTCTGTGGCAGCAATCGAGACACCAAAATGGTGTGTTGCCTTCCTGGTGCCAGGGTCAGGGACATCCCTGAGTGGTTGCATGAAATTCTTAAGGGGAGGGTGAGCAGTCATTGTACATATTGGTACCAACTGCATGGGTAGGAAAAGGGATTAGGTCCTGACCAGTGATAATAGGGAGTTAGACAGAAGGTTAAAATGTGGGACCTCAAGGGCAGTAATTTCTGGACTACTTCCGGTGCCATGTGGAAGCGAGAGTAGGAATAGGAGAATTTGGCTGATGAGTGCGTGGCTTGAGAGATGGGGCAGGTATTCAGGTACATGGATCATTGGGATCTCTCCTGGCATAGAGATGATCGGAACTGGAGGTTGGGAGACCTGCTAGAGTCACAAGAGATGAATGAGATCCTAATGAATATGTCTTGTCAGGATCTACTGTTGAGAAAGGCATGGATGTGAGGGAATTTGGGGAAATAAATTGTGATGTCTTAAAGACAGTTTAAAGTACAGAAGAGTAAGTGCTTGAAGTCTTAACGTGAATTAAGTTTCAATCCCCAGGACCTGATGAAATGTCTTCCTGGACTGTGAGAGGCTAGGGAGGAAACTGAGAGGTCCCTGGTGGAGATATTTGTATCATCGACTGCCAGGGATGGAATGCCCGAAGATTGAAGAGTGACTAATGTTGTACCATTATTTAAGAAAGGCTGCAGGGAAATGCGTGGGAACTTTCCACCATTGAGCCTACCATCTGTGGTAGGTAAGTTGCTACCGGGGATTCTGAGAGACAGGATTGAAGGTATTTGGAAAGGCAACGATAGTCTGGGATAGTCAGCATAGCTTTTTGCATAGGAAATCGTGTCTCATGAATTTGACTGAGTTTTCGAAGAGGTGATCAAGAAAGTAGATGAGGGCAATGTAGGAGATGTTGTCTATATGGACTTTAGTGAGGCTTTTGACAAGGTACCACCTGGTAGATTGTTGAGTAAGGTTAAAGCTCATGTGATTCAGGGAGAGCTAGCCAACTGGATCCAAAATTGGTTTGACAGATGGTGGTGGAGGTTGTGTGTCCACTGTTATTCATCATTTATTTAAATGATTTGGATGTGAATTTAGTAGGAATGGTTAACCAATTTGTGAATAAGACCAATATTGATGGTATAGTGAATGGTAAAGAATGTTATCTGGGAAGTCAGCGAGATCTTGATGAACTGGTCCACTGAGCCGAGGAATGGCAGATGGAGTTTAATTTAGACAGGTGCAAGATATTGCATCTTGGTCGGGCAAACCGGGGCAGGAATTACAGTCATAGGCCTCGGGGGAGCGTTATACAATAACGGGATCTGGGGATAAGGTTCATAGTTCCTTGAAAGTGGAGTCACAGATAGACAGGGTGGTAAAGAAGGCTTTCGACATGCTAGCTTTCATTGGTCAGAACACTGAATACAGGGATTGGGGCGTTTTGTTGCAGCTGTACAAGACATTGGTGAGACCACATTTGGAGTACTCCATGCACTTCTGGTCACCCTGCTATAGAAAGGATATTATTAAACTAGAAAGAGTGCAGAAAAGATTTATGAGGATGTGACCTGGACTGGAAAGTTTGAGTTATACAGAAAGACTGGATAAGCTCAAACATTTCCTTTGGGGCATCGGAGAAGGAGGGGTCTCCTTGTAGAGGTCTATAAAATGAGAGGCACGGATAAGGTAGATAGCCAAATGCTTTTCCTCACGGTTGGGGAGTCTAAAACTAGACAGCATAAGTATAAGGTGAGAGGGAAGAGATACTAAAGGATCCAGCGGAGCAATTTTTTTTCACACCGAGATGGTGTCAGGAAGGAGCTGTCAGAGGTCGTGGTGGAAGTGAGAACAATTTCATTATTTGAGAAACATTTGGGCAGGTACGTGAATGGGATAGGTATGGAGGGATATGGACTAAACGGCCTGTTTCTATGCTGTAAAACTCAGTAACTAGGAATGGCAGATGTGCACAATTTCCTCATGACTTTTCCTAACCTCCCATATTTTTTCCAAATGACTTTATCCCAAATAATTGTTCCCCAGAGTTAAACTGACAAGGTTGTAATCGCCAGGGTTAGCCTTAGGTTTTCAACCCTTTTTAAAACAAAGCTGTAATGCTGGCAACCCTCCAGTCTCCTGACACTTCCTCCCAGTTCAGGGGAGACTGTAATGTTATAATGTTTATGGGCGGCATGGTGGCACAGTGGTTAGCACTGCCGCCTCACAGTGCCAGTGTCAATTCCCGCCTCAGGCGACTGACTGTGTGGAGTTTGCACATTCTCCCCGTGTCTGCGTGGGTTTCCTCCGGGTATCCGGTTTCCTCCCACAGTCCAAAAATGTGCAGGTTAGGTGAATTGGCCATGCTAAATTGCCTGTAGTGTTAGGGGCAGGGGTAAATGTAGGGGAATGGGTCTGGGTGGATTGCGCTTCGGTGGGTCAGTGTGGACTTGTTGGGCCGAAGGGCCTGTTTCCACACTGTAAGTAATCTAATCTAACCATAAGAGGTAGGAGTGGAAGTAAGGCCATTCGACCCATCGAGGCCACTCCACCATTCAATCATGGCTGATGGGCATTTCAACGCCACTTACCCGCACATTCCCTGTATCCCCAATTCCCTGCGAAATTAACAATTTATCAGTCTCTGTCTTGAAGACATTTAACATCCTGGCCTCCACTGCACTCTGTGGCAATGAATTCCACAGGCCCATCACTCTCTGGCTGAAGAAATGTCTCCTCATTTCTGTTCTAAATTGACCCTCTCTAATTTTAAGGCGGTGCCCATGAGTCCTAGTATCCCCGCCTGACAGAAACAATTTCCCAGCATCCACTCTTTCTAAGCCATGCATTATTTTGTAAGTTTCTATTAGATCTCCCTTCGACCTTCGAAACGCTAATGAATACAATCCCAGAATCCTCACCCATTCATCGTACATTAGGTCTACCATTCCAGGGATTATCTGTGTGAATCTCCATTGGGCACGCTGCAGTGCCAGTATCTCCTTCCTGAGGTGTGGGGCCCAAACTTGGACACAGTATTATAAATCGGGCCTAACCAGAGCTTTATAAAGTCTCAGTAGCACATCACTGCTTTTACATTCCAACCCTCTTGAGATAAATGACAACATTACATATGCTTTCCTAACCACGGACTCAACCTGCAAGTCAACTTTTAGAGAATCCTGCACTAGCACTCTCAGATACCTTTGTACTTTGGCTTTTTAAATTTTCTCACTGTTTAGAAAATAGTCCATGCCTGTTGTTCTTTTTCCCAAAGTGCAAGACCTCACATTTGCTCAGATTGAATTTCATCAGCCATTTCTTGGACCATTCACCTAAACTGTCTAAATCTTTCTATAGCCTCCCCGCCTCCTCAGAACTACCTGCCTGTCCACCTAACTTCATATCATCGGCAACCTTCACCAGAATGCCCCAAATCTCTTTGTCTGGATCATTTATGTAGAAAGTGAACAGCTGCAGCCCCAGTACTGAACCCTGCGGGACACCACTTGTCACCAGTTGCCATTCTGAAAAAGAACCTTTTATCCCAACTCTCTGTCAGACAGCCAATCCTCAATCCATGCCAGTAGCTCACCTCGAACACCATGGCCCTTCACCTTACTCAGCAGCCTCCTGTGAGGTACCTGATCAAAGGTCTTTTGGAAGTCTAGGCAGATAACATCCATTGGGTTTCCCTGGTCTAACCTGCTTGTTACCTCTTCAAAGAATTCTAACAGGTTTGTCAGGCATGACCTCCCCTTACTAAATCCATGCTGACTTGTTCTAATCGATACTACACTTCCAAGAATTTAGAAATCTCATCCTTAACGATGGATTCTAGAATTTTACCTACAACCATGGTTAGGCTAATCATCTATAATTTTCCATCTTTGTCTTGATCCTTTCTTGAACAAGGGGGTTACAACAGCGATTTTCCATTCACCTGGGACTTTCTCTGACTCCAGTGATTTTTGAAAGATTATAACCAATGCCTCCACTATTTCTTCAGCCACCTCCCTCAGAACTCAAGGATGTAGCCCATCCGGGCCAGGAGATTTATCAGTTTTTAGACCTTTTAGCTTTTCAAGTATTTTCTCTTTTGTAATGGCTACCATACTCAACTCTGCCCCTTGACTATTGTTGGGATATTACTCATGTCTTCCACTGTGAAGACTGACACAAAGTCTTTATTAGGTTCTTCAGCTATTTCCTTATCTCCCAGCACTCACCTTCCTGCTTCAATTTGGAGCAGCCCGATCTCTAATTTTGCTTCTCATTTGTTTCTTATGTATTGAAAGAAACTTTCATTCACATTTCTAATATTACTGGCTAGCTTATCTTCATATTTGATCCCCTCCTTCCTTATTTTTCTCTTTGTTATCCTGTTTGTTTTTGTAGTCTTCCCAATCTTCTGATGTCCCCGTGCTCTCGGCCACTTTATAGGCTCTCTCTTTTTCTGAGTTCCTTCATCAGCCATGGATGTCTAATGTTGAGGGCAGAGGTGCAGGACATGGCTGAGATGCATTGGAGGGCATTTTCAACCACATGGGAGTTAACATTACAGTCTTTAAAGAAGGAGGACATCTGGTGTGTTCTCTGGTGGAACTGGTTTCTATTTCCCCTCCCCCCACTTTACCCCAGTTCCAACCTTCCAGTCAGCACTGTCCCCATGACCTGTCCCACCTGTCAATCTTCCTTCCCACCTACCCGCTCCACCCTTCTTTCTGACCTATCACCTTTATCCTCACCTCCATCCACCTATTGCACTCTCAGCTACCCACCCCTCTTCCATTTACCTCTCCACCCCCAAGGCTCCCAGCCTCATTCCTGACGAAGGAACTCCTGCTCGAAATGTCGATTTTCCTGCTCCTTGGATGCTGCCTGACCTGCTGTGCTTTTCCAACACCACTCTAATCTTGACACCGTGAGAGTCCTCAGGGCGGGCCTTGGTTCTCCATTCTGCTCTGATTGGTTAGAAAGTCTGTCCATCTCGAGCTTATAGTCAATAGGAAGTGTGGTCCCACCTTGGGAACGTCGTCTAGATGCGAATGTGAATGAAAAGAGAAATCGCTTGAGAAACCCAGCAGGTTTGGCAGATTCTGTGGACTTAAAGCAGAGTTAACGTTTCAGATCCAGTAATCCTTCATCATAACTGATAGGAGCGAGGAAAAGGTGCAGATGGGGGTTGAGGCATCTCACTGCTGCAATAGGTGGAGATGGAGCCCAGAAAGAGACAGAAGAGCAGTCAGACAGATAAAGGGGACCGATAATTGTGAGGCAGGGAGAAAGGAAAAGCTGATCACGGGGCGACAGATGAAAATGGAGTTGGCTGTGCCTCCATTTTGACAGAGCGGCGAGGAGAGAAGGTGGAGTGAAGCAAGGGCTGCTGGGAAGGTCAAGGCTTAATTTATATTTGGGCAGTGGCTAAACCCGAGATACTACACAGGTAATATCTCCCTCCTGCACACCCCCCCACCCCCCACCTCAAACCGGAAGCAAAAGATTCTGTAAGATAAAGCTTTTATTTTTTCTTTATCTTTCTTTTTCATATATTTAAGGGCATTGTTAGGTTTTCGTTAGTTGATATAAAGCTAAGCCTACAATGGCAGGGGACCTCAGACCAATGCCCTGTGCCTCTTGCTTGACGTTGGAGCTCAGGGATGTGTCTTGACCCTTACACTTACAAGAAGTATGTCCAGCTGCAGCTCTTGTTTGACCATATAATGGCTCTGGAGCTGTGGATAGACTCACTGTGGAGCATCCGCAATGTTGGGGAGGTCGTGGATAGCACATTCAGTGAACTGGTCACACGCAGGTTAGGATTGCTGAGGGAGACAGTGAATGGGTGACCAAAAGGCAGAGAAAGAGTAGGAAGGCAGTGCAGGTGTCCCCTGAGCTCATCTCCCTCCAAAACAGGTATACCATTTTGGATAGTGTTGGGGGAGATGGCCGACCAGGGTAAGGCAGCAGTTGCCAAGATCATGGCACCGTGGTGGGCACTGCTGTTCAGAATGGCGGGAAAAAGACTCATAGGGCCATAGTCTTTGGGGATTCTATTGTGAGGGGAGTAGATTGGCGGTTCTGTGGCCGAAAACAGGACTCCCGGATGGTATGTTGCCTCCCAGGTGCTCGGGTCAGGGAAGTTACCGATTGGCTGCCGAGCATTCTAAAAGGGGAGGGTGAATAGCCAGTTGTCTTGGTGCATACAAGCACCAATGATATAAGTAAAAAACACAATGAGGTCCTGAAAGCAGAATTCAGGGAGCTAGGAGAGAAGTTCAAGAGAAGGACCTCAAAGGTAGTGATCTCGGCATTACTACCAGTGCCACGTGCTAGCCAGCGTAGAAATGAAAAAATAGGCAGGATCAACACGTGGCTAGAGGGATGGTGTAGGAGGGAGGGGTTCAGATTTGTTGGACATTGGGACCGGTTCTGGGGAAGGTGGGACTATTACAAAATGGACGGTCTACATCTGAACCAGACTGGAACCAATGTCCTTGGGGGAGGTTTTGCTACCGCTGTTGGGGAGATTTTAAACTATTGTGGCAGGGGACTGGGAACCAGAAGAGAAAACAAGTAGGCAGTGAGGTGGAGACTGGAGATGGTAAGAATAATGAAGATAGCATTAATAAAGGGAAGAATAGGCAGAGACCAGATGAATGCAAAAGAACTGGTGGCCTGAAATGCATCTACTTTAATGCAAGGTGTATAGTGTATAAGGCAGGTGAACTTAAGGGCTTGGATTGGAGCCTGGGAGTATGACGTTATTGCAATCACAGAGACTTGGTTGAAGGAAGGGCATGATTGGCATGTTCCAGGATATAGTTGCTTCAGACAAGACAGCGAGGGAAGTCAAAGTGGGGGTGGGGCGGAGTTGCATTGTTGGTCAGGGATGATACCACGGTTATGCTAAAGGAGGACACTATTGAGGGTTTGAGTAGTGAGGCAAGATGGGTGGAGCTAAGAAATAAGAAGGGTGCAGTTACATTGTTGGGGCTGTATTCCAGGCCTCCCAACAGTGAGCGTGAGGTAGAAAACAACTAGGTAAACAGATTATGGAAAGATGTAGAGGCAATAGGGTAGTAGTAATGGGAGATTTTAATTTCCCCAACATTGACTAGGATACACTTAGCGTCAGAGGTCTAGATGGAGTAGAATTTGTACAAAGCATCCAGGAAAGTTTTCTAGAGCAGTATCTCAATAGTCCGACGATAGAAGAGGCCATATTGGACCTGGTACTGGGCAACAAGCCAGGACAGGTGGTAGAAGTTGTGGTGGGGGATTTCTTTGGGGACAGTGACCACAATTCTGTAAGTTTTAGAATACTTGTAGATAAAGAGGAGAGTGGTCCTAAGGAATGAGAACTAAACTGGGCCAAGGCCAAGTAGATCAAAATTAGACAGGAGCTGGGAAATGTGGATTTGACACAGCTCTTTGAAGAGAAATTCATATTTGAGGTGTGGGAGGCTTTCAAAGAGCGGTTAAAGATAGTGCAGGGTAGGCATGTCCTGTTGAAGGCAAAGGATAGGAAGGGCAAGATTGGTGAACCATGGATGACAGGAGAAATTGTACAACTAGGAAAAGGGAAGTGTACATAAGGTCTAGGCAGCTAAGAACAGAATGGGCCCTGGAGGAATATCGGAAGAGTAAGACCAGTCTTAAATGAGGAATCAAGCAGGCTAAAAGGGGTCATGAAATAGCTTTAGCGAGCAGAATTAAGGAGAATCCCAAAGCATTTTATTCTTATATAAGAAGCAAGCAGGTAACTAGAGAAAGGATAATGAAGGAAGGCTGTGTGTCGAACCTGAGAGAATGGGTTAGATTCTGAATGATTACTTTATATCAGTGTTCACTGAGGAGAGGGACATGATGAATGTTGAGATTAGAGACAGAAGTTTGATTAGTCTGGATCACATTGACATAAGTAGGGAAGATGTGTTGGGCAGGCTAGAGGTTAGTAAGGTGGACAAATCCCCAGGACCAGATAGGATCTATCCCACGTTGCTGAGGGAGGTGAGACAGGAAATACCCTGACAGGTATCTTTTTGGCATCCTTAAATACAGGTGTGGTGCCCGAGGACTGGAGGGTTGCTCATGTTGTCCTCCTGTGCAAGAAGGGTAGTAGGGATATTCCAGGTAACTACAGAACAGTGAGCCTGACATCAATGGTGGGAACGTTGCTGGAGAAGGTGCTGAGGGATCGGATCTATTTATATTTAGAAAAGAATGGGCTTATCAGTGATAGACAACATGGTTTTGTGCAGGGGATGTCGTGCCTTACCAACATAATAGAGTTCTTTGAGGAAGTGACCAAGTTGATAGATGAAGGAAGGGCTGTTGATGTCATATACATGGACTTTAGTAAGGTGTTTGATAAGGTTCCCCATGGAAAAATTAATAGAGAAAGTGAAGTCACATGGTGTGCAGGGTGTTCTAGCTCGGTGGATAAATAACTGGTTGAGCAACAGGAGACAGAGAGTAGTAGTTGAAGAGAGTTTCTCAAAATGAAGAAAGGTGACCAGTGGTCCACAGGGGTCAGTGTTGGGGCCACTGTTGTTTGTAATATACATAAATGATCTGGAAGAGGGCACTGTTGGTCTGACCAGCAAGTTTGCAGATGACACAAAGATTGGTGGAGTAGCAGAAAGCATAAGAGACTGTCAAAGAATACAGGAGAATATAGATAGACTGGAGAGTTGGACGGGAAAGTGGCAGATGGAGTTCAATCTAGACAAATGTGAGGTGATGCATTTAGGCAAGACTAATTCTTGAGCGAATTGGACAATGAATGGAAGATCCTGAGGAAAAGTTGATGGGCAGAGAGATCTGGGAGTGCCCTGAAGTTTGCTGCACAGGTGGATAGAGTGGTCAAGAAGGCATACAGTATTCCTGCCTTCATTGGATGGGGTATTCAGTATAAGAGCTGGCAAGTCATGTTAAAATTACCAAAAGGATGTGGACGCTTTAGAGAGGTTGCAGAGAAGGTTTACGAGGATGTTGTCTGGTCTGGAAGGTGCTCGTTATGAAGGGAGGTTGAGTAGGTTAGGTTTGTTTTCATTAGAATAAAGGAGATTGAGGGGGATCCTGATTGAGGTTTACAAAATCATAAAGGATATAGACAGGGTGGATAGAGATAAGGTTTTACCCGGGGTGAAGGATTCAATAACAAGAGGTCATGCTTTGAAGGTGAGAGGTGAAAAGTTTAAGGGGGATACACACGGCAAGTACCTCACACAGAGGGTGGTGGGTGTCTGGAATGTGTTGCCAGCAGAGGTGGTAGAGACAGGCACGGTAGATTCATTTAAGATGCATCTGGACAGATGCATGAGTAGGTGGGGAGCAGAGGGATACAGATGCTTATCAATTAGGCGACAGGTTTAGACGTAGATTTGTATCGGCTCAGGCTTGGAGGGCCGAAGGGCCTGTTCCTGGGCTGCAAATTTTCTTTGTTCTTTGACTATGAAATGTGTCTGCAAGAAGTTAAAAATCACACTACACCAGGTTATAGTCCAACAGAATTGTTTGGAAGCACTAGCTTTTGAAGTGCTGCTCCTTTATCACAACCACCTGATGAGGAACAGTGCTTCGAAAGCTAGTGCTTCAAAATAAACCTGTTGGACTATAAACTGGTGTTATGCGATTTATAATTTTGTCCACTCACCCCAGTCCAACACCGGCACCTCCAAATCATGTCTGCAGGATGAGAAACAAGAGAAAGTGCAGATTTTCAAATCCATGGCAACTTCCATCCAATTAAATAACAAATCTCAAGATTAAGATCAAACATCTTTTTTAAAGCTAATGAGGATTATTGGGCATTATGGCCACATGCTGAGAATGGTTTGCATCTCTGCAAACTCTTGAGGTTGGCACCCTTGGTAATTTTGGTGGAATTGAGGGCAATGATGATGTGAAGCAGGGCATCATCTCTCCACAATGCCCTCCCCTCTAATCCTCACGATCAGACACCTCTCCCACCCTACTGTCTCACAGGGAGCTCCCCTTCAATCAATCTCTCTCCAACTCAATTTCTGACCCGTCTTCCTCCCAGTCACATGCATTGTCTCTGGGGTCTCCTCAAATTGTTGGCACATCAGTTCTCTACTGAACAATTTTTATCACCCTTAATGCTTTTCAAAAGGCTGAACATAGGGATCGGCCGAGGTCCATTCAGGACAGCTTCTGTCCCTTGTTAAGAATCAGTTCTGTGTATCTCGCCGGTTTCAATAAGCCCTAAACTTTCTCAGAATAAATCTCTAGAGCATTATTCTGCAATTACTCCCAAATCCTCAGTCAGTGCAAGGGGAAGAATTTTACACTAACCTTTTTTAGGTCGGCACGGTGACTCAGTGGTTAGCACTGCTGCCTCACAGTACAAGTCCCAGGTTCAATTCCAGCCTTGGGCAACTGTCTGTGTGAAGTTTACACATTCTCCCTGTGTCTGCGTGGGTTTCCTTCGGGTGCTCCGTTTCCTCCCACAGTCCAAAGATGTGCGGGTCAGGTGAATTGGCCTTGCTAAATTGCCTATAGTGTTAGGTGCATTAGTCAGAGGGAAATGAGACTGGGTGAGTTACTCTCCGGAGGGTCGGTGTGGACTTGTTGGGCCGAAGGGCCTATTTCCACACTGTAGGGAATCTAATCTAATATCTAAAAAAAACCTTTCAAAGTTCCCCATCTTCTGCCTGATCAGATTGCTGACGGTGTTTTCAAAGCTTTGTTTTCTCTTTGTAAAGTCCAGCTGTTTTGATGATCTCTCTGATCACATTCACTCCCAGACAGATCAGCCAGAGACACGGTCAGTGCAGTGATCTAGCCTTCCCTGTGTTTCCTGGAGCAGCCTCGTGTCTCCGATGAAGCCAGTTTATAAACCAATTGTGATGTCTGAGCTCTCTCTGTGATGTACATGGTGGAGGTCACATTTGTTCTGTGAGGTCACACTTTGACCTGTCCAGTTCAAGTGGCCTCACTGCGATCAAACAGGGAGTAAGTCCTCACCTTTCTCAGGTTACAATGTGTTCATATTCCAGAACATACAAAGCAGTTCTAGACATAGACATTAGGGTGTACGGGTGATGCTCAATGTCACGGAGTCAGAGACACACAGATACAGATTGAGGCTGCCCAGGAGATGTCTCAGAGCTGACTCTGAGACACACACGATCTGTACAGCAGCAAATCGGGGTGAATCACATTCTTTGTTCCCTGCAGTGTTCTGGGCATGCTCAGTGAAGAAACCCAAAACAGCTGACTGATGATGGAGCAGTTTGAAGGGAGATGAAGGGGTGAGGCCAGGGAGGGTATGGGTCTGGGCCCACTATACAGAGAGGTGTGGGTTTCACTCCTTATCTGTCATATCCTCTTGCTTCACTGTCTACATCAGTCTGCAGCCTTGTCCACTGTGGCATTTCAAAATATCATTCATATAATTCCGAATTGTCTTTAGGGTTCACACCTCTCACACCATTTAGGCTGCACTTTCCAGCTCTTTCTCTTATCCTCCAGCCATTTAGTTGTTGACACGCTACACCCTCAACTAAAGGGTTCAGTTTCCTTCACTTAAATCTACGCCCCGGTCCTTAATCCCCCCATCCATGGGAAATGTTCTCTTCCTGTATACCCTACGCCCATCATAGTTTTATACATCTCAGTCATGTCTTCTCTCCATCACCTCTGCTTTAATGAAAACAATCCCAGTCTGTCCAAACTCTCTTCAGAACTAAAACTCTCCAGCCCAGGGAATGTCCTGGTCAATCTCCTCTGCACCCTCTCCAAGCACTCACATCCCTTCTAGAATGTACAGAACTCTGTTGGCCAATATTTCAAGTGAGTTTGAGAATGGTCATGTTGAACCTTAGACATCGCTGGTAGCATCATGGACAGTTCTAGAGTGTTCTCTACTGGATGGAATTCGATGGGTCAGAATGTTGAGCTTTACACAAAACACACTTAATTCTTATACCACAATTAAAATGCAAACAATGAAAAAAAACCAACTTGAACCTGTCGGAATACAGAACAAAATAATATATTATTTAATTCTACCCATCAACTGTTCCATTACAGCCACATCCTATAAACAGACCCATAGAAAAGGCAAAATCAGCAAAACAGATTTCCCTCACTTCCTATCTCCTCCAATCCAAAAGATGGGAACACCAAAACAAACAATCTCACAGCAGAGAGAGAGAGTTCAAGCTTTTATCCTACAGCAGAGAGAGGTGACAGCTGTGACTAATAGCTTCAACACCAAATAATGCAACTTCAATAACTGAGAGCAGCACTGAGCCCCTGGATCGGTGAGAGCAAGACTCCACTTCCTCATGCTGCTTTGGTCGTAATTTAAGAAAACCCAAAGTTATTTACTCTGCTTTCCATGGAACACCTTGGCACCAGGTTGATAACATCCCTCATCAAGAGAAACAGAACACATCCTTCTTAAAGGGACAAGGTTCAGTCTGCCCACCTTGGAGTCAGTGATACAGACACAGTGGGGTCAGCCTTCCCTCCCTGGGGTCAATGATACCGACACAGCGGGGTCAGTGATACCTCCACAGTGGGGTCAGCCTTCCCTCCCTGGGGTCAGTGATACAGACACAGTGGGGTCAGCCTTCCCTCCCTGGGGTCAGTGACACAGACACAATGGGGTCAGCCTTCCCTCCCTGGGGTCAGTGATACAGACACAGTGGGGTCAGCCTTCCCTCCCTGGGGTCAATGATACCGACACAGTGGGGTCAGTCTTCCCTCCCTGGGGTCAGTGACACAGACACAATGGGGTCAGCCTTCCCTCCCTGGGGTCAGTGATACAGACACAGTGGGGTCAGCCTTCCCTCCCTGGGGTCAATGATACCGACACAGTGGGGTCAGCCTTCCCTCCCTGGGGTCAATGATACCGACACAGTGGGGTCAGCCTTCCCTCCCTGGGGTCAGTGACACAGACACAGTGGGGTCAGTGACACAGACACAATGGGGTCAGCCTTCCCTCCCTGGGGTCAGTGACACAGACACAGTGGGGTCAGCCTTCCCTCCCTGGGGTCAGTGACACAGACACAGTGGGGTCAGTCTTCCCTCCCTGGGGTCAGTGACACAGACACAGTGGGGTCAGCCTTCCCTCCCTGGGGTCAGTGACACAGACACAGTGGGGTCAGCCTTCCCTCCCTGGGGTCAGTGACACAGACACAGTGGGGTCAGCCTTCCCTCCCTGGGGTCAGTGACACAGACACAGTGGGGTCAGCCTTCCCTCCCTGGGGTCAGTGACACAGACAGAGGGGGGTCAGCCTTCCCTCCCTGGGGTCAGTGACACAGACACAGTGGGGTCAGCCTTCCCTCCCTGGGGTCAGTGACACAGACACAGTGGGGTCAGCCTTCCCTCCCTGGGGTCAGTGACACAGACACAGTGGGGTCAGTCTACTCCCCCTGGGTCAGTGAAACACAGTGGGGTCAGTCTGCTCCCCTTCATCAGTGACCCAGAGACAGTGGGGTCAGTCTGCTCTCCCCTGGGTCAGTGACTCAGACACAGTGGGGTCAGTCTGCTCTCCACTGGATCACTTTCATCTGGAAGGAAAAGGGCAGCAGCTATATCCGAACACCATCTCCAACAAGTTCCCCTCCAGAACACTCTCAATTCTGTCTTGGAAACATATCGCTGTTCCTTCAGTGTCATTGAGTCAAAGTCCTGGAACTCCCTCCCTAAAGGGCACATTGTGTGTCTATCTACATCACATGGAGTGCAGCAAGTTCAAGAAGACAGCTCCTTCTTCTTGAGGAGCTTCTCAAGGGGCAACTAGGGACAGGCAGAAAACACTGGCCCAGCCAGTTCTGCCCATATCCCACGGGTCAATGAAAAATATCATTCCACAGTCTGGGAACAATGGGACTGTCCCTTTGGCTTCAATGAAGAGTTTTATTTATTCAGAACGTAATGAATTTGTGCAGCCAGAGGTTTTACTGTGTTACTGATCTTCCCTCTGAAGATAGACAATGTTGCTGCATAAATAAATCTGTTTGTACAACAACGTAACCTCTGCAGCATGTAACCAACAACACTGAACACTAACAGAAACGGTGGGTAATCATCAGGATTGATGCCTCGATTGACATAATATCAGAAATCTACAACATTGATGAACCACGGGAGGGTGAAGCTCCCAGAGATGGTGAAGAGCAGAAGCACAGCCTTCCTTCTGCTCTCCATTTCTGGGTCTCTGCGGGTCTCTCCTTTGCTCTCACCCTTCAGAGTTTTAGAGATCAACTGGTCACTAAACTGGAACATCGCACATTACAGCACAGTACAGCACATTCGGCCCTCGATGTTGCGCTGACCTGTGGAACCAATCTGAAGCCCATTGATCCGACACTATTCCATTTTCATCCATATGTTTATCCAACCACCATCAAATGCCCTTAAAGTTGGTGAGTCTCTAACTGTTGTAGGCAAGGTATTCCATACCCCAACTACTCTGACATCTGTCCTGTATCTATCACCCCTCAATTTAAAGCTATGTCCCCTCGTGCAAGCCATCACCATCCGAGGAAAAAGGCTCTCACTGTCCACCCTATTGAACCCCTGATTATCTTGTATGTCTCAATTAAGTTGCCTCTCAGCCTTCTCTCTAGGATTGTGACAGAGGGGTACCGAAGGAATTGCACAATTCAAAAGGCTGTTCTGTCTTGGAGAGAGGTAGAGAAACAATTGATGGTGAGTTTAACCAAAGTACCACCTCACTTCTCTACATCTCACATCAACCATCCAGCCAACTGTGCGAACTGAGCCCCTGCAGCACTTGTGGCTGGATGGCTGGTTTGTGATGTAGAGTGATACCATCATCCAATGTTGGATTTGGTGCTTGGCAATGAACCAGGCCGGGTGTCAGAACTTTCTGTAGGAGAGCATTTCGGTGATAATGATCATAACTCCATGACCTTCACTATACTCATGGAGAGGGATAGGAGCAGATGGTCTGGGAAAGTATTTAATTGGGGGAGGGTGAATTATAACACTATTAGGCAGAAACTGGGGTATCTAAATTGGGAACAGATGTTCTCAGGGAACTGCTCAACAGAAATGTGGAGGTTGTTTAGGAGGACAGGTTTGTCAAACTGAGGCAAGGAAGGGATGGTGGGGTGAAAGAACCTTGGGTGACAAGGGATGTGGAACACCTAGTCAAGAGGAAGAAGGAAGCTTACTGAATGTTGAGGGGGCAAGCATCAGACAGGGCTCTAGAGGGTTACAAGATCGCCGGGAAGGAACTGAAGAATGGGTTTAGGACATCTAGGAGGGGGCATGTAAAGGCTTTGGGAGGCAGGATGAAGGAAAACCCCAAGGCGTTCTATACTGATGTGAGGAACAAGAGGATGGTCAGAGTGAGGGTAGGGCCAATCAGGGACAGTGGAGGGAACTTGTGCCTGGAGTCGGAGTAGGAGGTAGTGTTGGTCCTCAATGAATACTTAGCTTCATTATTCACTACTGAGAGGGAACTTGATGTTTGTGAGGACAGAATAAAACCGGCTGACATGCTCAAACAGGTTGGTGTTAAAAAGGAGGATGAGCTGAAAGTTTTAAGGATAGCTAACTCCCCTGGGCAGGAAGGAATATACGCAAGGTTATGACAGGAAGCAAGGGAAGAGATTGCTGTGCCTTTGATGATGATCTTTGGGTCCTCATTGTCCACTGGAGTGGTGCCAAATAATTCGAGGGTGGCAAATGTTATTAATCCCTTATTCATGATTGGGAATAGGGAAATCTTAGGAATTACAGACCAGTCAATTTTACATATGCGTTGGGCAAATTATTGCAGAGACACAGGATTTATGCTTAGTTGGAAAACCATAACTTGGTTAGAGATCGTCAGCATGGCTTTGTGAGGGCAGGTCAAGCACATGGATTTTAGCAAGGCATTTGATAAGGTTGCCCATGGGAGGCTCATTCAGAAAGTAAAGAGGCAAGGGATACTGGGAAATTTGGCTGTCTGAATAAAGAACAGGCTGGTCCATAGAAGACAGAGGCTGGTAGTAGATGGGAAGTATTCAGCCTGGAGCTTGGTGACCAGTGATTTGCACAGAGATCGGTTCTGGGACCTCTGCTCTCTGTGTATTTTTTATAAATGACCTGTATGAGGAAGTGGAAGGTTGGGTTAGTAAGTTTGCCAATGACATGAAGGTTGGTGGAGTGGTGGATAGTGTGGAGGACTGCCCTAGGTTTCAACAGGACATTGACAGGATGCAGAACTGGGCTGATAAGTGTCAGATGGACGTCAACCTGGAAAAGCATGAAGTGATTCATTTTGGAATGTCAAATTGAAATGCAGAATGCAGGGTTGAAGGCAGCATTCTTGGCAGTGTGGAGGAACAGAGGGATCTTGGGGTTCATGCCTATTGATCCCTCAAAGTCACCCAGTGCCCCCCCCAAATTTGTTGAGGCAACTTATTGCGTGTTTGCTTTCATTAGCAGAGGGATGGAGGCTAAGAGCCGTGAGGTTATGCTGCAGCTCGAAAGAGCCCTGCTTAGACCACACTTGGAATATTGTGTTCAGTTCTGGTTGCCTTATTATAGGAAGGATGTGGGAGCTTTAGAGAGGGCGCTGCCTGGACTGGAGGGCATGTCTTATGAAGAAAGGTTGAGGGAGTGAGGGTATTTCTCACTGGAGTGAAGAAGGATGAGAGCTGAGATGATGGAGGTGTACAAGGTGATGAGAGACACAGATAGAGGGAACAGACAGAGATTTTTTCACTGGGCGGAAATGGTCATCATGAGGGAGGTATCATTTTAAAGTGATTAGAGGAACTTTTAGGGGAGATGTCAGATGTAGGTTCTTAACACAGACAGTGGTGGGTGTGTGGAATACACTACCAGCAGTGGTAGCAGAGTCAGATAGATTAGGAACAATTAGAATATAGAACATAAACATGACAGCGCACTACAGCCTTCGGCCCTTGATGTTGTGCCGACCTGTGTAATTAATCTGAAGCTCATTTATCCTACACAATTCCATTTTTGTCCATATGATTATCCAATGACCATTTAAATGCCCTGAAAGTCGGTGTCTACTACAGTTGCAGGCAGTGCGTTCCATGCCCCTACTACACACTGTGTAAAGAAACTACCTCCGACATCTGTCCTATATCTATCATCCCTCAATTTAAAGCTATGTCCCCTCATGCTAGCCATCACCATCCGAGGAAAAAGCTCTCACTGTCCACCCTATCTAACTCTGTGATTATCTGTATCTCACAATTACGTCATCTCTCCGCCTTCTTCTTTCGAACGAAAAGAGCCTCAACATTATCAAACTGGGTGGCAACTTTCAGGGATCTATGTACCTGGACGCTGAGATCTCTCTGCTTATCTACACTACCAAGAATCTTACCATTAGCCCAGTACTCTGTATTCTTGTTCCTCCTTCCAAAGTGAATCACCTCACACTTTTCCACATTAAGTTCCATTTGCCACCTCTCAGCCTAGCTCTGCAGCTTATCTATGTCCCTCTGTAGACTGCAACATCCTTCAACACTACCCACAACTTCACCGAAATTATTGTCATCCACAAATGTACTAACGCATCCTTCTACACTCTCATCTAGGTCATTTATAAAAATGACAAACAGTAGTGGACCCAAAACAAATCCTTGTGATTCCCCACTAGTAATGAATTCCAGGGTGAATATTTCCCACCAGCCACCACCCTCTGTCTTCTTTCAACTAGCCACCTTCTGATCCAAACTGCTGAAACACCCTCAATCCATGCCTCTGTATTTTGTGCAATTTAAGTGACTCTTGGATAGGCACATAGAGGAGAGAACAATAGAGTCAGGTAAATGGTCGGCACAACATCGAAGGTTGAAGGGCCTGTACAATGCTGTATTATAGTATGTTCTATGTTAACATCACAGGTTCAATCCCCACACTGGCTGAGATCATCATGAAGGTCCTACCTTCCCAACCTCACCGTTCTCCTGAGGCACAGTGACCCTCAGGTTAACCTCACGGCCAGTTGTTTCTTACTAATGAGAGAGCAGCCCTATGGTCCACTGGGACTATGGTGATTTTACTGAAGGAATATATACCTAAGTCAGGATGGTGAATGGCTTGGAAGGGAACATGCAGGTCATGGTGTTCTCATACATCTACTGCCTTTGTCTTAAGGAAGTTAGTGGTCATAGATATTGAAGGTGAGTGTCTGCAATGTGTATTGTCAATGATACTCAGTGCTGCCAATGAGCACCGGTGGTGGAATGACAATGTTTGTAGATGTGGTGCCGATCAAACTGGTTACTTCTTCGTAAATGAGAAAATGTTGGAGAAACTCAGCAGGCCTAGTTGAACTATGAAGAGAGAAAGAGAATGAATGTTTGTAGTCCAACATGACTCCTTGTCAGCACTGTTCTGAAGGAGGGTGATATTGGACTCAAAAGTTTAACTTTATGTATCTCTTCAAAGGTGTTGCCAGATTTGCTGAATTTCTCCAGCACTTTCTGATTTCATGTCAGAATTTGAGTATCTGCAACATTGTGCTTTTATATGGCTGCTGGGTCATGCTGGGATCCCATTTCTTGAGGGATCTTGGAGTTATTTCCATCCAGGCAAGTGGGGAGTATTCCATCACACTCCTGACCTGTGCCTTGGAGATGGTAGAGAGGCTTTTGGAGCCATGAGTGTTCCTGCCCCCTGAGCTGCTCTTGTACCCACAGTACTTACATTGAAAGTCCATTTCATTTTCAGCTCAATGGGAACTCCCAGCTTGGTGATTGTGGGGGATTCAGCAATAGTAAAGCATTGAATGTCACACGGCGTTATCGATATGATCTCTTCTTGGAGGTGATAATTGTTTCGCATTTGTGTGACACAGATGTTAATTGCCATTTGTCAGCCCAGGCATGGAACATAGAACATTGAATATTACGGCACAGTACAGGCCCTTCGACCCTCGATGTTGTGCCGACCTGTGAAACCAATCTCAAGCCCATCTAACCTACAATATTCCAGTATCATCCATATGTTTATCCAATGACCTTTAACTGTTCTTAAAGTTGGCAAGTCTACTACTGTTGCAGGCAGGGCGTTCTATGCCCCGACTACTCTCTGAGTAAGGAAACTACCTCTGACATTAAAGCTCTGTCCCTTCGTACCAGCCATCTCCACCCAACGAGAAGGGCTCTCACTGTCCACCCTATCTAATCCTCTGATCATCTTGTATGTCTCTATGAAGTCACCTCTCAACATCTTCTCTCTAACAAAAACAGCCTCAAGTCCCTCAGCCTTCCCTCATAAGACCATCTCTCCATACCAGGCAACATCCTGATAAATCTTCTCTGCATCCTTTCCAATGTTTCCACATCCTACTTTTAATACCAGAACTGTACGCAATATGCCAAGTGCGGCCGCACCAGAGTTTTGTACAGCTGCAACATGACCTCATGGCTCTGAAACTTAATCCCTCGACTAATAAAAGCTGTGCGCTTTCTTAACAGCCCTATCAACCTGGGTGGCAGCTTTCAGGGATCTATGTTCCTGGACACCGAGATCTCTATGCTCACCACACCACCAAAGATCTTGCCTTTAACCCAGTGTTCCGTATTTGTGTTCCTCCTTCCAAAGTGAATCACCTCACACTTTTCTGCATTAAACTCCATTTGCCACCTCTCAGCCCAGCTCTGCAGCTTATCTTTGTCCCTTTGTAACCTGCAGCATCTTTCTGCACTGTCCACAACTCCATTGACCTGGTGTCATCCACAAATTTAATGAACCCATCCTACTACATCCTCATCCAAGTCATTTATAAAAATGACAAACACCAGTGAACGAAAAACAGATCCTTGTGGTACACCACTAGTAACTGAACTCCAGGATAAACATTTCCTATCAACCACCACCCTTACAGCTTGCCAATTTCTGATGCAAAAAGCTAAATCGCCCTCAATCCCAAGTCTCCGTGCCTCCGTATTTTGTGCAATAGCCTATCATGGAGACCCTTATCAAAAGCCTGACTGAAACCAATATCGACCACATTGACCACCTAATCTGCTGCTTGGTCATCTTCTCAAAGAACTGAATAAAGTTTGTGAGGCACAATCTACCCTTCACAAAACCATGTTGACTAGCCCTAATCAACTTCATCCTTTCTGGATGATTGAAGGATGATTATAAATCTGAACTCTTATAACTTTTTCCAACACTTTATCCACAATTAAAGTCAGGTTCACTGGTCTATAATTACCAGGGTTGTTTCTACTCCTCTTCTTGAACAAGGGGACAACTTTTACTGTCCTCCAGTCTTCTGGCACCATTCCTGTAGACAATGATGACATAAAGATCAAAGTCTCTGCAATCTCCTCCCTGGCTTCCCAGAGAATCCTAGGATAAATCCCCTTCAACCCAGAGGACTTCTCTGTTTTCACACTTTCCAGAATTGCTAACACTTCCTCGTTATGAACCTCAATCCCGTTTTGTCTAATAATCTGGATCTCAGTATTCTCCTCGACAACATTGTCTTTTTCCAGTGTGAATACGAATGCAAAATATTCATTTAGCTCCTCTCCCATCTCCTCAGACTTCACACACAACTTCCCATTATTGTCCTTGACTGGTCCGAATCTTACTTTAGTCATTTTTTAATTCCTGATATACTGATAGAAAGCTTTAAGGTTTTCCTTGATGCGACCTGCCAATGACTTCTCATGTCCCCTCCTGGCCCTTCTTTGCTTTCTCTTTTGGTCCTTCCTGGCTAATTTGTAACTCTCAAGTGCCTAACTGAATCTTCATGTCTCATCTTTACATAAGCCTCCTTCTTCCTCTTAACAACAGATACAACTTCTTTACTAAACCATGGTTCCCTTGTTCCACCATCTCCTCGCTGCCTGACACGTACATACTTATCAAGGACATGCAGTAGCTGATCCTTGAAAAAACTCCACATTTCAATTGTGCCCATCCTCTGCAGTTTCCTTCTCATCCTATGCATCCTAATTCTTGCCAAATCACAGCATAATTGCCTTTCCCCCAACTATATCACTTTCCCTGCGATATATCCCTGTCCCTTTCCATCACTAAAGTAAACGTAACCTAATTGTGGTCACTATCACCAAAGTGCTCACCTTCCTGCGAATCAAACACCTGCCTGGGTTCATGACCCAATACTAAATCCAATGTGGCCTCGCCCCTTGTTGGCCTGTCTATATACTGTGTCAGGAAACGGTCCTGCACACATTGGACAAAAACTGACCCATCTTAAGTACTCGAACTACAGTGTTTCCAGTCAATATTTGGAAAGTTAAAGGCCCCCAGAACAACGACCCTGTTACTTTCTCTCCTATCCAGAATCATCTTTGCAATCCTTTCCTCTACATCTCTGGAAGCCTACAGAAAACTCCCAACAGCATGACCTCTGCTTTCCTGTTTCTCACCTCAGCCCATTCTACCTCAGTGGACCAGTCCTCATCAAATGTCCTTTCTGCCACTATAACACTGTCCTTAACGAACATAGCCACACCTCCTCCTCTTTTACCACCTTCCCTGTTCTTACTGAAACATCTAAACCCCGGAACTTGCAACAACCATTCCTGTCCCTGCTCAATCCAGGTCTCTGAAATGGCCACAACATCAAAGTCCTAACCCATGCTGCAAGGTCACCCACCTTATTCTGGATGCTCCTGGCGTTGAAGTAGACACACTTGAAACCAACTTGCTGCCTGCCACTGTATGCCTGCAACATTGAAACCCTATTCAGGACCTCATTGCTCTCAACCTCCTGTGCACTGATGCTACAATTCAGGTTCCCATCTCCTGCTGAATTAGTTTAAACCCTCCCAAAGAGCATTAGCAAACCTGCCCCCAGGTTAGAGTACCTCTCTGGTTCAGGTGTAGACCATCCTGTTTGTAGAAGACCCACCTACTCCAGAATAAGCCCCAATTATCCAGATATCTAAATCCCTCCCTTCTGCACATGTTCAACTCTTCTCTCCCCCTATTCCTTGCTAGCATGTGGCACAGGTAACAAACCAGAGTTGACATCTCTGTTTGTTCCAGCTCTAAACTTCCACTCTAACTCCCTGAATATCTGCTTTAAAACCCCATCCCTTGTCCTACCCATGTCATTGGTGCCAATGTGGACCATGAGTTGGGGCTGTTCTCCCTCCACCTCAAGAATCCCGAAAACACGATCTGAGATGTCATGAACCCTGGCACTTGGGAGGCAGCACATCAACCCTGATTCTCTCTCATTCCTACAGAATCTCCTATCTGTCCCCTCACTGTGAAGTCCCTAATGACTAATGCTCTGCTCCTCTTTCACTTCAAACAACAAAGAGCCAAGAATATTTACAGCCCAAGAACAGGCCCTTTACCCCTCCAAGCCTGAGCCAATTCAAACCTACTGTCTAAACCTGTCGCCCAATTCCTAAGCATCTGTATCCCTCTGCTCCCCACCTACTCATGCATCTGTCCAGTCGCATCTTAAATGAATCTAACATACCCGCCTGTACTACCTCTGCTGGCAATGCATTCCAGACACCTACCATCTTCCGTGTAAAGTACTTGCCGTGTGTATCCCCCTTAAACTTTTCACCTTTCACCTTGAAAGTGTGACCTCTCATTACTGAATCCTTCACCCTGGGAAAAAGGTTATCTCTGTCTACCCTGTCTATACCCTTCATACCCTCAATCAGGTCCCCCCTCAATCTCTTTTTTTCTAATCCTACCTTTCTGAGCAACATGGACAGATTCTGTGCCGGAGACCTGTGCCCCATTGCTTACCCCTGGTAAGTTGTCCCCTCCCCAGCAGTAACCAAAACAGTACGCTTGTTATTGAGGGGATCGGCCACAGGGGAACTCTACACTGTCTGCCTGTTCCTTTCCGCCCCCTGACTGTAATCCATCTACCTTTCCCCGGTACCTGAGATGTGACGCCCTCCCTGTAACTCCTCTCAATTACTCCCTCAGCCTCCCGAATGATCCGAAGTTCATCCAGCTCTGGCCCCAGTTCCCTAACACCGTTTCCGAGGAGCTGAAGTTGCCAGGATCTTGCTGCAGAGCCACATGGAGTGCTTCAGTATCTGAGGAGGGAAGAATGCTGCTGAAGTAACAATACAGGTAGTTCCCTCTCACACACACTCACATTATCACTGACAGAGATACAGAGACACAGAAGGGTCATCACTCCCACAGGCTCAGACAGAGACACTGTTCAGTCCCACTCTGATCCCACCTTCCAGTGACATTTTTATTCGAACACTCAAACAGAACAAGAGAGAAAGAAATGATTTATATTTCTCTCCAAACTCGTCTATAAACAAATCCCAGTCTCCAAATGACATTGACTATCAGATTGCAAAACACTGTGTTAATCTCTCAATAGTAACCCACAGCAACCAACTGAATAGTACGTTATGGAGATTTATAATTTGAAAATCTGTATACTCCAGATACTGTGAACATTAAATAAAAACAGAGACTGCTGGAAATATTCAGTCACTTTCTCTGATGAAAGGTCATTGACCAGAAACGCTCATTCTGTTTCTCTCTCTACAAATGCTCTCTGACCTACAGAGTATTTGTAGCACTTTCTGTTTTACATCATGTAGGTTCACTCCATGTTCAGAAGGCACACAAGTTATTTAACTCAAATGGATACTCCCGTTAGAGTTCAGGTTCTTTATAATTGATATACCACATCGAAAATTATTTGTACACTGCAATATTAGAGATACAATTACAATCACAAATAGGGATAAGCATTAAATATATGAACATAATCCATCAGGCTTGTAAAGAATAACAGAGACCTGAATGCAGAGTGAATCTCACTCTCATTTACAATATCAAAGACTCAGAAAAAGATTCTACACATCACACTTACAGATTGTAATGTCCAAAGACCCCACTGTCAACTCCATACACTTTAAATTGTTGACCAGTCTATCCTTTTCCATAGCTATTTTAAAACTAATCGAATAACAGTTAGTGCTCCCCCATTAATACCTCCGTCACTTGCCCTGCCTTATTTTCTGAGAGAAGATTGGGTTTTGCCCCTTGTCATGGAGGGCCATCTTCATATTAATTGAGAAAGTTTTCCTGAATACACCTAGTAAGTTCTCCAATCCATTCCCAGTCTATATTTGGAAGGTTAAAATCCCCTTTTCTTGTAACCCTATCATTCTTACTGCCTTTGGTGAGCTCCCTGCATATTTTCTCCCCAATTTCCAGCTGATTATTGGGGAATGCAGAGCGTGGCGGGAGTATAATCCCAACAATGTGATCACACCCTTCATTTTTCTCAGTTCCATCCATGCAACTTCACTGGATGATCCATCAGGAATATCCTCTCTAAGTGCTGCCACGACATTTTCCCTTATCAAAAACACCACTTCCCTTCTCTCTTGCCTCTCCTTACTATAAACACATCTTCAGTGCAGGTTTGCATTTGAACACAGACCTTGTGGTTCAGAGGTAGGGACACTGCCACTGCACCACAAAAGCCCTCACAAATCAGAATTAAACTTCAGAGAACCTTCATACCACCTGACATCAATGTTCGAGTGTCTGTATAATGGCGATCACTGGACCAGAATGTAACATCTTCCATCACAAAGTGCAGGGAGCAACTCTCACCCAGATTTACAAAGCTTCAATAGTTTGAATCACTTATCAGGAATACTAACATGGCAAGAATCATTTTGAATAATTTATTGATAATTCCAAATGTTTTCAGCATTGAGGTAATCTGTGTTTTCATGCTGCAGTCAATCTCTCTCCATCAAACACTGATGTCCCCCATTTCCCAGCCCTTTAACCGATACCATGGAGGGTCCCCAGGGGATTGTGAGGTGCCCCCACGCTTCACATTAGTGTTTCATTCAAATGTGAACAAACAGATCATGACAAGACGCATTAAGTGCTCACATAAATCTACATGTATTTCTAAAATTAAGTTTTAAAGACTGGACAATTCTGATCAGATTAATTAATAAAATGAGAATTTTCATTCTGTGAGCAATATTGTTTTCCAATCAAACACTCCCATCTCTAAATCTCATTGTGTTCCAAAGGTATCCTTCTCTCAAGAATGCCCACTCAGTAACTCGTTCCCTCAGTGAGCTGGCTAGCTGGTTTACAATGGAGAGGCACACCAACTGCATTGGCCCTATTCCCACATTAGCTGATGTTACCATGAAGGACTCTTCTTCTTACCCTGGCCTGAGCTATGGTGACCCCAAGGTTACACTCAGCACCAGTTGCCCCTCTCCGATGAGGGAGTGGTGTGTGACCATGGCCTTGGAGAAAAAGAGATGATACCAGAGAGTGGTGTGAGTATGACTGGGCTTAATGTTAAAGTTGTGTTTGACTGAGTGTGACATCAAGGAGCCTGAGCAAATCTGGAGCCAATGGAAATTGAGGAAAACTCTCTGCTGGTTGGAGTTGGACCTGGCACAAAGGAAGAAGGTTGTGATTGTTGGCGGTCAATCATCACAACGAAAGAACATTTCTGTTGGAGTTCCTCAGGAGAATGTCCTCGGCCCAATAATCTTCAATCGTTTATAAATGTACATCCCTCCATCTTAAGGATGTTAGCCAATGTTTACACAATGTTCAACAGCATGTGTGACTACTCAGATACTGAAGCAGCCCTTGGCAAGTGCAGTAAAACCTGGATAATATCCAGGACTAGGAAGAAAAGTGACAAAGAATATTCATGCCACATAAATACCATACACTGATCATCTAAAACAACAGAGAATCAAACCACCATCCTTTGATATTCAATGGGGTTACCATTGCTGAATCCTCAACTATCAACATCTTGGGGTTACCATTGACCAGAAACTGAATTGTACCAGTGATATAAATACAGTGACAACAGAGCAGGTCAGAGGCTCGGAATACTGCAGTGAATGACTCACCTCCTGATCCCCCACAGACCGTCCACCATCTACAATACACCAGTCAGGATTATGATGGAATACTCCCCACAGGCCTGGACGGGGGCAGCTCCAACAGTATTTCAGAAGCTTGGCACCAGCCGTGATAAAAGACCCCACTTGATTGCCACGACATCCACAAACATCCATGTTATTTTCCCCACTGACCCACAGGAGCAGCAATGTGCACCAGCGACAAGGTGCCCTGCAGAAATTCACAGAAGGTCCTTAGGCAGCACTTTCCAAACCCACAGCACATTCTCAACAACCACTAGGGATGAGCAATAATTGCCGGCCCAACCAGCAATGCCCAGGAATGGATTAGAGTTCATTTAAAATGTTACCCAATCACAACCAATGGTGGGCACTGGGTTTTAGGTTTTGTGAGTGTAAGCTGGTTGGCTCCAGGCAGTAACCTGTTTGTTATGAAGACCTGAAGAGAAATGCTGTTTGGAACAATATGTCAGTCTTTCAGAGGCATGGCCTACATACATAGTACCACACAGACACTGACATTCATATACCAGATTACTCACACGGGAGAGAGGTGAAAGCAATTTAAAATATATTTGTATCTGGACTGAAGAATATTTGGAAACACAGTTAAAAATATTGTCATGAAAACAATTTGGTAAGGAAGGTATTTCCAAGTTGGATATTTTCAAAGTGCTTGAACTTCATGATAATTTGATCTGGGTGTGATAACCAGGCACATTTGTGCACTTTGTGTTCAACAGATTTCAGTCTGAAAGTTAAACCAAACAAATGGGTGGACCTGTGTTTATTGGACAATTAAAGTGGACACCGTTAGTATTGAAGAACAATCATTGGACACGAAAGGTTAACTCTGATTTCTCTGCACAGATGCTGCTGAGCTTTTCCAGCAAGTTTTGTGTTTTTTTCTGATTTAAAGCACCTGCAGGTTTTTTTGGATATGGTCAAAAGATTTATGACTTTCAATAATTAGACTTTGCTGTTGAAGGTCAGGACAATCTTGAAATCAGTGACATTCTGGCTCAAGTCACACACAAACATGTTGGCTGGGATTATGCTGGACATCAATGTAAATGCACAGTTCTGTTTGGACATTGAAGTTGTGGAGCTGACATACACTGGATATGGTTGATGAGGGATTCAGTGTAAGCCCGATGTGCTGCAGGATTCCATCACCTTTGTAACACCTTCATTAAGGAGCTGGTCCAGGGGGCAGAAGTAAGGAGCCTTTATTGGTCAGTACATTGAGTGTAGGAGTGTGGCTGTACATGACATTGGTGAGGCCACTTTGGGAATACTATATTCAATTCTGGTCTCCCTGCTATAGGAAAGGTGTTGTTAAACTTGAAATGTTGCGGATGAAATGTATAAGAATGTCACTGAGGCTCGAGGTTTTGAGCTATTGGAGGTTGAGAAGTGACCTGTTGCTGAACAAAGAGACCTTGGAGTGCAGGTTCATCGCCCTCTGAAAGTGGAGTCGCAGGTAGATAGGATAGTGAGGAAAAATTTTAGTGTGCTTTCATTTATTGGTCAGAATATTGAGTACATGGTTTGGGAGGTCATGTTGCAGCTGTACAGGACATTGGTGAGTGTTGGAATACTGCGTACAATTCTGGTCTCCTTCCTATCGGAAAGATGTTGTGAAACTTGAAAGGGTTCAGAAAAAATTTACAAGGATGTTGCCAGGTTTGGAAGATTTGAGCTATAGGGAGAGGCTGAACAGGCTGGGGCTGATTTCCCTGGAGCATTGGAGGCGGAGGTGTGACCTTCTAGAGATTTCTAAAATTATGAGAGGCATGGATAGGATAAATAGACAAAGTCTTTTCCCTGAGGTGGGGGAGTCCAGAACTAGAGGGCATAGGTTTAGGGTGAGAGGGGAAAGATATAAATGAGATCGAAGGGGCAAAATTTTCACACAGAGCTGGATTGAGCTGCCAGGGAAAATGGTGGAGGCTGGTACAATTGCAACATTTAAGAGGCATCTGGATGGGTACATGTAAGTGAAGGGTTTTGAAGGATATGGGCTGGGTGCTGGCAGGTGGGACTAGATTGGGTTGGGATATCTGGTCGGCATGGACAAGTTGGACCGAAGGGTCTGTTTCTGTGCTGTACATCTTTATGACTCTCTGACTCTATGACCTCAGAGAGGTTTGCTAAATCATGAAGAGCATGGATAGGGTGAATAGCCAAGATCTTTTCTACGGGGAAGAGGTGTTCATACTGGTGCACATAGGGTTAAGTTGAGATGGGAAAATTTAAGATGAACCCAAGGGGCAACTGTTCTCAAATAGAAGTCAGTGCGTGCATGGAGTGAGCTGCCAGAGGAAGTGGTGGAAGCTGGTACAATGACAGCATTTGAAAGGCATCTGGATGGTTATATGAATAGGAAGGGTTCAGAGGGATTGGGGCCATGTGCTGGCAAATGGGAATGGATCTGTTCAGGGTGAATGGGTCTAACGGAGTGGTTTGTGTCCGTGCTATGACAATTTAACTCTCAGTCACCAGCATAGAGAAAACTGTGAGACATGGTTGTTGGTAGATCATTTGTCTAAATGTTGAAAAGTGTTTAGATCAACCCTGTGCTAATGCTTGGACAGTCTGCACCATGCACATCCTACCTTTAATAGAGTCATAGCATCATAGAGATGGACAACACAGAAACAGACCATTGGTTCAACCCTTCCATGTTGGCCAGATACCCAAAATTAATCTAATCCCATTCACCAGCACTTGCCCCACATCCCTCTGAACTCTTCCTATTAATATAGCCATCCAAATGTCTTTTATATGTTGCAATTGTACCAGCCTCTACCACTTCCTCTGGCAGCTCATTCCATACACACATCACTGCAAGAATAAAACTGCACCTTAAGTCCCTTTTAAGTCTTTCCCCTCTCACATCGTACCGACAACTTCTCGTCTTGGAAATAGATATTGGCTATTTCACCTAACCATGTCCCTCATGATTTTATAAATCTCTTCAAGGTAACCCCTCAACCTTCAATGGACCAGGGAAAATAGCCCCAGTCTATTCAGCCTCTCCCTAGAGCTCAAACACGTCAAACCTACAACATTCTTGTAAAGCTTTTCTGAACTCTTTCAAGTTTTATAACCTTCATCTTATAGCAGGAATTGAATGCAGTATGGCGCGAGTGAACTAACCAATCACCTTTTCAGCCACAATGTGATCTCCCAACTCCTATATTCAATGCATTGACAATAAAATCAAGCAACCCCAGCATTGCAAAGTAATGAGAGTGGGAATCACAGTTTGAGGGAGAGAGAGTGGGAGCTGGCAGTGTGAGGGAGAGAGAGAGTGGGAGCGGGCAGTGTGAGGGAGAGAGAGAGTGGGAGCTGGCAGTGTGAGGGAGAGAGAGAGTGGGAGCTGGCAGTGTGAGGGAGAGAGATAGTGGGAGCAGGCAGTGTGAAGGAGAGAGAGTGGGAGCAGGCAGTGTGAAGGAGAGAGAGTGGGAGTGGGCAGTGTGAGGGAGAGAGAGTGGGACCGGGCAGTGTGAGGGAGAGAGAGAGGGAGCGAGCAGTGTGAGGGAGAGAGAGAGTGGGAGCGGGCAGTGGGAGGGAGAGATAGAGAGAGTGGGCAGTGTGTGGGAGAGAGAGTGGGAGCGGGCAGTGTGAGAGAGAGAGAGTGGGAGCGGGCAGTGTGAGGGAGAGAGAGAGTGGGAGCTGGCAGTGTGAGGGAGAGAGATAGTGGGAGCAGGCAGTGTGAAGGAGAGAGAGTGGGAGCAGGCAGTGTGAAGGAGAGAGAGTGGGAGTGGGCAGTGTGAGGGAGAGAGAGAGAGTGTGGGCAGTGTGAGGTAGAGAGTGGGACCGGGCAGTGTGTGGGAGAGAGAGTGGGACCGGGCAGTGTGAGGGAGAGAGAGAGGGAGCGAGCAGTGTGAGGGAGAGAGAGAGTGGGAGCGGGCAGTGGGAGGGAGAGATAGAGAGAGTGGGCAGTGTGTGGGAGAGAGAGTGGGAGCGGGCAGTGTGAGAGAGAGAGAGTGGGAGCGGGCAGTGTGAGGGAGAGAGAGAGTGGGAGCAGGCAGTGTGAGGAAGAGAGAGTGGGAGCGGGCAGTGTGAGGGAGAGAGAGAGTGGGAGCAGGCAGTGTGAAGGAGAGAGAGTGGGAGCGGGCAGTGTGAGGGAGAGAGAGAGTGGGAGCGGCCAGTGTGAGGGAGGGAGAGTGGGAGCGGGCAGTGTGAGGGAGAGAGAGAGAGGCAGCGGGCAGTGTGAGGGAGAGAGAGTGGGAGCGGGCAGTGTGAGGTAGCGAGAGAGGGACCGGGCAGTGAGAGAGAGAGAGAGGGGGCGGGCAGTGTGAGGGAGAGAGAGAGAGGCAGCGGGCAGTGTGAGGGAGAGAGAGTGTGAGGGGGAGAGAGATTGGGAGACGGCAGTGTGAGGGAGAGAGAGAGTGGGAGCTGGCAGTGTGAGGGAGGGAAAGAGTGGGAGCGGGCAGTGTGAGGGAGAGAGAGAGTGGGAGTGGCCAGTGTGAGGGAGGGAAAGAGTGGGAGCGGGCAGTGTGAGGGAGAGAGAGAGTGGGATCAGGCAGTGTGAGGGAGCGAGAGAGGAAGCGGGCAGTGAGAGGGAGAGATAGAGGAAGCGGGCAGTGTGAGGGAGAGAGAGAGTGGGCGGTGGCAGTGTGAGGGAGGGAGAAAGTGGGAGCCGTCTGTGTGAGGGAGAGAGAGATAGGGAGCGGGCAGTGTGAGGGAGATAGACTGGGAGAGTGGTGTGTGAAGGAGATAGGAAGTGGGAGCGGGCATTGTGAAGGAGAGAGAGTGGGAGCGTGCAGTGTGAGGGAGAGGGAGAGAGTGGGAGCGGGCAGTGTGAGGGAGAGGGAGAGAGAGGCAGCGGGCAGTGTGTGGGAGAGAGAGAGATAGGGAGCGGGTAGTGTGAGGGAGATAGAGTGGGAGAGTGGTGTGTGAAGGAGAGAGAGAGTGGGAGGGTGCAGTGTGAGGGAGAGAGAGAGAGTGGGAGCGGGCAGTGTGAGGGAGAGAGAGAGTGGAAGCGGGCAGGGTGAGGGAGAGAGAGTGGAAGCGGGCAGGGTGAGGCAGAGAAAGTGGGAGCCGTTAGTGTGAAGGAGAGAGAGAGTGGGAGCGGGCAGTGTGGGGGAGGGAGAGAGGGAGTGGGCAGTGTGAGAGAGCGAAAGAGAGTACGAGCAGGCAGTGTGAGGGTGAGAGAGAGTGGGAGCCAGAAGTGTGAGGGAGAGAGAGAGACTGGGAACGGGCAGTGTGAGGGAGAGAGAGAGTGGGAGCGGGCAGTGTGAGGGACACAAAGTGGGAGAGTGCTGTGTGAAGGAGAGAGGGAGTGGGAGCGGGCAGTGTGAGGAAGAGAGAGTGGGAGCGGGCAGTGTGAGGGAGAGAGAGAGTGGAAGCGGGCAGTGTTAGGAGAGAGAGTGGGAGCGGGCAGTGTGAGGGACAGAAAGTGGGAGAGTGCTGTGTGAAGGAGAGAGGGAGTGGGAGCGGGCAGTGTTAGGAGAGAGAGTGGGAGCCGGCAGTGTGAGGAAGAGAGAGTGGGAGCGGGCAGTGTGAGAGAGAGAGAGAGAGAGTGGAAGCGGGCAGTGTGTGTGGGAGAGAGAGAGTGGGAGCCGTCAGTGCGAGCGAGAGAGAGTGGGAGCAGACAGTGTGAGGGAGAGAGAGAGTGGGAGTGGGCAGTGTGAGGAGAGAGAGTGGGAGCCGGTAGTGTGAGGGAGAGAGAGAGTGGGAGTGGGCAGTGTGAGGGAGAGAGAGAGTGGGAGCAGACAGTGTGAGGGAGAGAGAGAGTGGGAGTGGGCAGTGTGAGGGAGAGAGAGAGTGGGAGTGGGCAGTGTGAGGAGAGAGAGTGGGAGCCGGTAGTGTGAGGGAGAGAGAGAGTGGGAGTGGGCAGTGTGAGGGAGAGAGAGAGTGGGAGCAGACAGTGTGAGGGAGAGAGAGAGTGGGAGCAGACAGTGTGAGGGAGAGAGAGAGTGGGAGTGGGCAGTGTGAGGGAGAGAGAGAGTGGGAGCGGGCAGTGTGAGGGAGAGAGAGAGTGGGAGCAGGCAGTGTGAGGGACACAAAGTGGGAGACTGCTGTGTGAAGGAGAGAGGGAGTGAGAGCGGGCAGTGTGAGGAAGAGAGAGTGGGAGCGGGCAGTGTGAGAGAGAGAGAGAGAGTGGAAGCGGGCAGTGTGAGGGAGAGTGAGAGAGGGAGCCGGCAGTGTGAGGGAGAGTGAGAGAGGGAGCGGGCAATGTGAGGGCGAGAGAGAGTGGGAGCCGGCAGTGTGAGGGAGAGAGAGAGAGTGGGAGCGGGCAGTGTGAGGGAGAGAGAGAGAGGGAGCCGGCAGTGTGAGGGAGAGTGAGAGAGGGAGCGGGCAGTGTGAGGGCGAGAGAGAGTGGGAGCCGGCAGTGTGAGGGAGAGAGAGACTGGAAGCGGGCAGTGTGAGGGAGAGAGAGATTGGGAAGCAGCAGTGTGAGGGAGAGAGGTAGGGAACCGGGAGCATGAGGGAGAGAGAGTGGGTGCGGGCAGTGTATCGGAGAGGGAGAGTGGGAGCGGGCATTGCTGAAGGAGAGAGAGATTGGGAGCGGGCAGTGTGAGGGAGAGTGAGAGTGGGTGCCGGTAGTGTGAGGGAGAGAGAGAGAGTGGGAGTGGGCAGTGTGAGAGAGAGTGGGAGCGGGCAGTGTGAGGGAGGGAGAGAGTGGGAGCGGGCAGTGTGAGGGAGGGAGAGAGAGAGTGGGAGTGGGCAGTGTATCGGAGAGGGAGAGTGGGAGCGGGCAGTGTGAGGGAGAGAGAGAGAGAGTGGGAGCAGGCAGTGTATCGGAGAGGGAGAGTGCGAGCGGGCATTGGTGAAGGAGAGAGAGATTGGGAGCGGGCAGTGTAAGGGAGAGTGAGAGTGGGTGCCGGTAGTGTGAGGGAGAGAGAGAGAGTGGGAGTGGGCAGTGTGAGAGAGAGTGGGAGCGGGCAGTGTGAGGGAGGGAGAGAGTGGGAGCGGGCAGTGTGAGGGAGGGAGAGAGAGAGTGGGAGCGGGCAGTGTATCGGAGAGGGAGAGTGGGAGCGGGCATTGGTGAAGGAGAGAGAGAGTGGGAGCGGGCAGTGTGAGGGAGGGAGAGAGTGGGAGCGGGCAGTGTGAGGGAGGGAGAGAGTGGGATCGGGCAGTGTGAGGGAGAGAGAGTGGGAGTGGGCAGTGTGAGGGAGAGAGAGAGTGGGTGCAAACAGTGTGAGGGAGGGAGAGAGTGGAAGCCGGCAGTGTGAGGGACACAAAGTGGGAGAGTGCTGTGTGAAGGAGAGAGAGAGTGGGAGCAGGCAGTGTGAGAGAGAGAGAGAGAGAGAGTGGAAGCGGGCAGTGTGTGTGGGAGAGAGAGTGGGAGCAGACAGTGTGAGGGAGAGAGAGAGTGGGAGTGGGCAGTGTGAGGAGAGAGAGTGGGAGCCGGTAGTGTGAGGGACAGAGAGAGTGGGAGTGGGCAGTGTGAGGGAGAGAGAGAGTGGGAGCAGACAGTGTGAGGGAGAGAGAGAGTGGGAGTGGGCAGTGTGAGGGAGAGAGAGAGTGGGAGCGGGCAGTGTGAGGGAGAGAGAGAGTGGGAGCAGGCAGTGTGAGGGACACAAAGTGGGAGAGTGCTGTGTGAAGGAGAGAGGGAGTGGGAGCGGGCAGTGTGAGAGAGAGAGAGAGAGTGGAAGCGAGCAGTGTGTGTGGGAGAGAGAGAGGGAGCCATCAGTGCGAGCGAGAGAGAGTGGGAGCAGACAGTGTGAGAGAGAGAGAGAGAGTGGAAGCGAGCAGTGTGTGTGGGAGAAAAAGAGTGGAAGCGGGCAGTGTGTGTGGGAGAGAGAGAGTGGGAGCCATCAGTGCGAGCGAGAGAGAGTGGGAGCGGGCAGTGTGAGGGAGAGAGAGAGAGGGAGCCGGCAGTGTGAGGGAGAGAGAGAGAGTGGGAGCGGGCAGTGTGAGGGAGAGTGAGAGAGGGAGCGGGCAGTGTGAGGGCGAGAGAGAGTGGGAGCCGGCAGTGTGAGGGAGAGAGAGACTGGGAAGCAGCAGTGTGAGGGAGAGAGGTAGGGAACCGGGAGCATGAGGGAGAGAGAGTGGGTGCGGGCAGTGTATCGGAGAGGGAGAGTGGGAGCGGGCATTGTGAAGGAGAGAGCGATTGGGAGCGGGCAGTGTGAGTGAGGGAGAGAGTGGGAGCGGGCAGTGTGAGAGAGAGAGAGAGGGAGCGGGCAGTGAGAGGGAGAGAGAGTGGGAGCGGGCAGTGAGAGGGAGAGAGAGTGGGAGCGGGCAGTTTGAGGGAGAGTGAGAGTGGGCGCCGGTAGTGTGAGGGAGAGAGAGAGAGTGGGAGCGGGCAGTGTGAGGGAGGGAGAGAGTGGGAGCGGCAGTGTGAGGGAGAGAGAGAGTGGGAGCGGGCAGTGAGAGGGAGAGAGAGACTGGGAAGCAGCAGTGTGAGGGAGAGAGGTAGGGAACCGGGAGCATGAGGGAGAGAGAGTGGGTGCGGGCAGTGTATCGGAGAGGGAGAGTGGGTGCGGGCAGTGTATCGGAGAGGGAGAGTGGGAGCGGGCATTGTGAAGGAGAGAGCGATTGGGAGCGGGCAGTGTGAGTGAGGGAGAGAGTGGGAGCGGGCAGTGTGAGAGAGAGAGAGAGGGAGCGGGCAGTGAGAGGGAGAGAGAGTGGGAGCGGGCAGTGAGAGGGAGAGAGAGTGGGAGCGGGCAGTGAGAGGGAGAGAGAGTGGGAGCGGGCAGTGAGAGGGAGAGAGACAGGGAGCGGGCAGTTTGAGGGAGAGTGAGAGTGGGCGCCGGTAGTGTGAGGGAGAGAGAGAGAGTGGGAGCGGGCAGTGTGAGGGAGGGAGAGAGTGGGAGCGGCAGTGTGAGGGAGAGAGAGAGTGGGAGCGGGCAGTGAGAGGGAGAGAGAGTGGGAGCGGGCAGTGAGAGGGAGAGAGAGTGGGAGCGGGCAGTGTGAGGGAGAGAGAGAGTGGGAGCGGGCAGTGAGAGGGAGAGAGACAGGGAGCGGGCAGTGAGAGGGAGAGAGGGGGTGGGTGCCGGGAATGTGTGGGAGGGACAGTGGGAGGCGGCAATGTGAGGGAGAGACAGAGTGGGTGCAAACAGTGTGAGGGAGGGAGAGAGTGGAAGCCGGCAGTGTGAGGGACACAAAGTGGGAGAGTGCTGTGTGAAGGAGAGAGGGAGTGGGAGCAGGCAGTGTGAGAGAGAGAGAGAGAGAGTGGGAGAGGGCAGTGTGAGGGAGAGAGAGAGGGAGCACACAGTGTGAGAGAGAGAGAGAGGGAGCAGACAGTGTGAGGTAGAGAGAGAGTGGGAGAGGGCAGTGTGAGGGAGAGAGAGAGGGAGCAGACAGTGTGAGGTAGAGAGAGAGTGGGAGAGGGCAGTGTGAGGGAGGGAGAGATTGGGAGGCAGCAGTGTGAGGGAGATAGGTAGGGAACCGGGAGTATGAGGGAGAGAGAGTGAGTGTGGGCCGTGTGAGGGAGAGAGAGAGAGAGTGGGAGCGGGCAGTGTATCGGAGAGGGAGAGTGGGAGCAGGCATTGGTGAAGGAGAGAGAGATTGGGAGCGGGCAGTTTGAGTGAGGGAGAGAGAGGGAGCGGGCAGTGTGAGTGAGAGTGAGCACCGGTAGTGTGAGGGAGAGAGAGAGAGGGAGCCGGCAGTGTGAGGGAGAGAGAGAGGGAGCCGGCAGTGTGAGGGAGAGTGAGAAAGGGAGCAGGCAGTGTGAGGGAGAGAGAGAGTGGGAGCAGGCAGTGTGAGGGAGAGAGAAAGTGGGAGCGGGCAGTGTGAGGGAGAGAGAAAGTGGGAGCGGGCAGTGTGAGAGAGAGGGATTGGGAGCAGGCAGTGTGAGGAAGAGAGAGTGGGAGCGGGCCGTGTGAGGGAGAGAGAGTGGGAGCCGGCAGTGTGAGGGAGAGAGAAAGTGGGAGCGGGCAGTGTGAGGGAGAGAGAAAGTGGGAGCGGGCAGTGTGAGGGACACAAAGTGGGAGTATGCTGTGTGAGGGAGAGAGGGAGTGGGAGCAGGCAGTGTGAGGGAGAGAGAGAGGGAGCGGGCAGTGTGAGAGAGAGGGATTGGGAGCGGGCAGTGTGAGGAAGAGAGAAAGTTTGGGCAAAGTGAGAGAGAGAGTGGGAACCGGCAGTGTGAGGGAGACAGGGTGTGGGATCAGGAAGAGTGAGGGGTAGGGGTAGAGTTGGAGCCGGTAGTGTGATGGAGTGAGAGAGTGGGAGTGGGCAGTGTGAGGGGGAGAGAGAGTGGGAGCCGGCAGTGTGAGGGAGAGAGAGAGTGGACGCCGGCATTGTGAAGGAGAGAGAGAGTGGGAGTGGGCAGTGTGAGGGAAAGAGAGTTTGGGATGGGGAAGAGTGAGGGGTAGAGTTGGAGCCGGTAGTGTGATGGAGTGAGAGAGTGGGAGCGGGCAGTGTGAGGGAGAGAGAGAGTGGGAACGGGAAGATTGAGAGAGAGAGTGTGAGCCGGTAGTGTGAAGGAGAGAGAGAATGGGAGCGGGCAGTGTGAGGGAGAGACAGAGGGAGCGGGCAGTGTGAGAGAGAGAGAGAGTACGAGCAGGCAGTGTGAGGGAGAGAGAGAGAGGGAGCGGGCAGTGTGAGGGAGAGAGAGAGTGGACGCCGGCATTGTGAGGGGGAGAGAGAGAGTGCGGGCGCCGACAGTGTGAAGGAGAGAGAGTGGGAGTGGGCAGTGTACGGGAGAGAGAGAGAGGGAGCCGGCAGTGTGAGGGAGAGAGAGAGTGGGAGCAGACAGTGTGACGGAGAGAGAGTGTGGGAGCGGGCAGTGTGAGGGAGGGAGAGATTGGGAGGCAGCAGTGTGAGGGAGATAGGTAGGGATTCGGGAGTATGAGGGAGAGAGAGTGAGTGTGGGCCGTGTGAGGGAGAGAGAGAGAGAGTGGGAGCGGGCAGTGTATCGGAGAGGAAGAGTGCGAGCAGGCATTGTGAAGGAGAGAGAGATTGGGAGCGGGCAGTTTGAGTGAGGGAGAGAGAGGGAGCCGGCAGTGTGAGGGAGAGAGAGAGGGAGCCAGCAGTGTGAGGGAGAGTGAGAAAGGGAGCAGGCAGTGTGAGGGAGAGAGAGAGTGGGAGCGGGCAGTGTGAGGGAGAGAGAGAGTGGAAGCGGGCAGGGTGAGGCAGAGAGAGTGGGAGCGGGCACTGTGTGTGGGAGAGAGAGAGTGGGAGCCGTCAGTGTGAGTGAGAGAGTGGGAGCGGGCAGTGTGAGTGAGTGAGAAAGAGGGAGCAGGCAGCGTGAAGGAGAGAGAAAGTTTGGGCAAAGTGAGAGAGAGAGTGGGAACCGGCAGTGTGAGGGAGAGAGGGTGTGGGATTAGGAAGAGTGAGGGGTAGGGGTAGAGTTGGAGCCGGTAGTGTGATGGAGTGAGAGAGTGGGAGCGGGCATTGTGAGGGAGAGAGAGTGGGAGCCGGCAGTGTGAGGGAGAGAGAGTGGGAGCCGGCAGTGTGAGGGAGAGAGAAAGAGGGAGCAGGCAGCGTGAGGGAGAGAGAAAGTTTGGGCAAAGTGAGAGAGAGAGTGGGAACCGGCAGTGTGAGGGAGAGAGGGTGTGGGATTAGGAAGAGTGAGGGGTAAGGGTAGAGTTGGAGCCGGTAGTGTGATGGAGTGAGAGAGTGGGAGTGGGCAGTGTGAGGGGGAGAGAGAGTGGGAGCTGGCAGTGTGAGGGAGAGAGAGAGTGGACGCCGGCATTGTGAAGGAGAGAGAGTGGGAGTGGGCAGTGTGAGGGAAAGAGAGTTTGGGATGGGGAAGAGTGAGGGGTAGAGTTGGAGCCGGTAGTGTGATGGAGTGAGAGAGTGGGAGCGGGCAGTGTGAGGGAGAGAGAGTGGGAGTGGGCAGTGTGAGGGAGAGAGAGAGTGGGAACGGGAAGATTGAGAGAGAGAGTGTGAGCCGGTAGTGTGAAGGAGAGAAAGAATGGGAGCGGGCAGTGTGAGGGACAGAGAGAGAGGGAGCGGGCAGTGTGAGAGAGAGAGAGTACGAGCAGGCAGTGTGAGAGAGAGAGGGAGCGGGCAGTGTGAGGGAGAGAGAGAGTGGACGCCGGCATTGTGAGGGGGAGAGAGAGAGTGCGGTCGCCGACAGTGTGAAGGAGAGAGAGTGGGAGTGGGCAGTGTACGGGAGAGAGAGAGAGGGAGCCGGCAGTGTCAGGGAGAGAGAGTGGGAGTGGGCAGTGTGAGGGAGAGAGTGAGAGAGTATGAGCAGGCAGTGTGAGGGAGAGAGAGAGTGGGAACGGGCAGTGTGAGGGAGAGAGAGAAACTGGGAACGGGCAGTGTGAGGGAGAGAGAGAGACTGGGAACGGGCAGTGTGAGGGAGAGATAGAGGGAGCGGGCAGTGTGAGAGAGAGGGATTGGGAGCGGGCAGTGTGAGAGAGAGAGAGTGGGAGCGGGCAGTGTGAGGGAGAGAGAGTGGTAGCCGGCAGTGTGAGGGAGAGAGAGAGAGGGAGCCGGCAGTGTGAGGGAGAGAGAGAGTGGAAGCGGGCAGTGGTGTGTGGGAGAGAGAGAGTGGGAGCCGTCAGTGTGAGCGAGAGAGAGTGGGAGCAGACAGTGTGAGGGAGAGAGAGAGCGGGAGCAGACAGTGTGAGGGAGAGAGAGAGTGGGAGCGGGCAGTGGTGTGTGGGAGAGAGAGAGTGGGAGCCGTCAGTGTGAGCGAGAGAGAGTGGGAGCAGACAGTGTGAGGTAGAGAGAGAGTGGGAGAGGGCAGTGTGAGGGAGGGAGAGATTGGGAGGCAGCAGTGTGAGGGAGATAGGTAGGGAACCGGGAGTATGAGGGAGAGAGAGTGAGTGTGGGCCGTGTGAGGGAGAGAGAGAGAGAGTGGGAGCGGGCAGTGTATCGGAGAGGGAGAGTGGGAGCAGGCATTGTGAAGGAGAGAGAGATTGGGAGCGGGCAGTTTGAGTGAGGGAGAGAGAGGGAGTGGGCAGTGTGAGGGAGAGTGAGAGTGGGAGCGGGCAGTGTGAGGGAGAGAGAGAGTGGAAGCGGGCAGGGTGAGGGAGAGAGAGAGTGGAAGCGGGCAGGGTGAGGCAGAGAGAGTGGGAGCGGGCAGTGTGAGGGAGAGAGAGAGTGGGAGCGGGCAGTGTGAGGGAGAGAGAGATTGAGAAGCAGCAGTGTGAGGCAGAGAGAGTGGGAGCGGGCAGTGTGAGGGAGAGAGAGAGTGGGAGCGGGCAGTGTGAGGGAGAGAGAGATTGAGAAGCAGCAGTGTGAGGGAGAGAGGTAGGGAACCGGGAGCATGAGGGAGAGAGAGTGGGAGCGGGCAGTGTATCGGAGAGGGAGAGTGGGAGCGGGCATTGGTGAAGGAGAGAGAGATTGGGAGCGGGCAGTTTGAGGGAGAGTGACAGTGGGCGCCGGTAGTGTGAGGGAGAGAGAGAGAGTGGGCCCCGACAGTGTGAGGGAGAGAGAGTGGGAGAGGGCAGTGTGAGGGAGGGAGAGAGAGGGAGCGGGCAGTGTGAGGGAGGGAGAGAGTGGGAGTGGGCAGTGTGAGGGAGGGAGAGAGTGGGAGAGGGCAGTGTGAGGGAGGGAGAGAGAGGGAGCGGGCAGTGTGAGGGAGAGAGAGTGGGAGCCGTCAGTGTGAGGGAGAGAGAGAGTGGGAGCAGACAGTGTGAGGGAGAGAGAGAGTGGGAGTGGGCAGTGTGAGGGAGAGAGAGAGTGGGAGCAGACAGTGTGAGGGAGAGAGAGAGTGGTAGTGGGCAGTGTGAGGGAGAGAGAGAGTGGGAGTGGGCAGTGGAAGGGAGAGAGAGAGTGGGAGCCGTCAGTGTGAGGGAGAGAGAGAATGGGAGTGGGCAGTGTGAGGGAGAGAGAGATTGGGAAGCAGCAGTGTGAGGGAGAGAGGTAGGGAACCGGGAGCATGAGGGAGAGAGAGTGGGTGCGGGCCGTGTGAGGGAGAGAGAGAGAGAGTGGGAGCGGGCAGTGTATCGGAGAGGGAGAGTGGGAGCGGGCATTGTGAAGGAGAGAGCGATTGGGAGCGGGCAGTGTGAGGGAGAGAGAGAGTGGGAGCGGGCAGTGTGAGGGAGAGTGAGAGTGGGCGCCAGTAGTGTGAGGGAGGGAGAGAGTGGGAGCGGCAGTGTGAGGGATAGAGAGAGTGGGAGCGGGCAGTGAGAGGGAGAGAGAGTGGGAGCGGGCAGTGTGAGGGAGAGAGAGTGGGAGCGGGCAGTGAGAGGGAGAGAGACAGGGAGCGGGCAGTGAGAGGGAGAGAGGGGGTGGGTGCCGGGAATGTGTGGGAGGGACAGTGGGAGGCGGCAATGTGACGGAGAGACAGAGTGGGTGCAAACAGTGTGAGGGAGAGAGAAAGTGGGAGCGGGCAGTGTGAGGGAGGGACAGAGAGTGGGAGCGGCCAGTGTGAGGGAGGGAGAGTGAAAGCGGGCAGAGTGAGGGAGAGAGAGTGGGAGCAGGCAGTGTGAAGGGGAGAGAGAGTGGGAGCAGGCAGTGTGAGGGAGTGAGTGTGCCAGTTATCCAAGATAGTGGAACAGGCACCTTCGGCTCCTTTTGCTCCAGGCTGGCCATATTCCTTTCTCTCTCTCTCTCCTTGTCGTTTATAACTTCCTTCATTTCTGGAGTTCTGTCGAGAGACAACAGTGATGATGCATTGTGGGAAGTGTGCCAGTGGCCGTGGGTCCTGAGTGCTGTCGGATGACCATCTGGGGTGTGGATGTGGCTGTGGGCCTGAGCCTAACATGGTCAGAGCAAGCCCGGAGTGGGACCATTCGGTGCAGCCATTTTGGCGCGAGCGATTTGGTGCGGCCTGTTTGGCGCAGCCAATTTTGCTGCAGACCCATTCAGGCAAAGAACTGTTTTGGTGCAGATATACGGTTTCCAGCAGCTTGTAGTTATTATTAAAATAAAATATAACCCATTAAAGAATGCAGAAAGAGATACCGTTATTTCAAAGATAAAAGTATGAGCTGCTGAAACTGTAGAGGGAAGTTTACAAGTGAGTAACAAGTGCCTAGAATATATGTCGGAAGCTTGCCAAGGAACGATGCCTAATAACAGAGCACTGAAGACAAGGAAAGAAATTGCTGCTTACCCAGTAATTCCAAGAAATTTAGAAGAACTTGTAATTCCAGATAGCTTTAAAACATATTCTGTTAAGGAATATATTGAAGGACAATTTATACTATCTTTACAGCAGTAGCACCACCTGCAGAATTCTTATATTTGGAAGAAAAAGGAATGTCGTGTTTCTGAAACAATCAAAAATGTTACATGTTGATGGAACATTCAAAACTTCCCCAGCTCTATTTTCACAAGTTTATGTTATTTTAGGGGAAATACATAAAGGTGTGTTCCCACTGTGCTTTACTCCCAAATAAGTTACAAACAACAGATGATAAATTATTTGAAATGGTTCTGGAAATACAGCCTGAATGCCACCCTGACATTATCAACTGTGACTTTGAACATGCAAATTTCAAACATTTACAGCAGCATTTTCCTCCTGCAGAAATCAGGGGATTTTTTTTCACCTGGCTCAAAATATGAGCAAACATCTTGCCAGTTTGGGACACTTGAGTAAGTATAAGATTGACTTGGAGTTTTCTTTGAGAGCTAAAATGATAATTGGTCTTGCATTTATTCCGATTGAAAACATTGAACACTTGGCTGATGCTCTTCCAGATGAACTGCAGCCGCTGCTGGGCTGGTTCGAGGATAACTATGTAGGTAGAAGATTACGCAGAGGAAATGGTAGGTGTCCACCGCTTTTTCCAGTTGGAATGTGGAATTTATATGAAAGAACTTTAAACAATGTGAACAGAACAAACAATCATGCAGAAGCTGCCCACAGGAGATGACAATGTGAACCTGGAGTGAAACATCCAGTTATGAGGAAATTTATTGACAGTTTACGAAAAGTTCAGAGTGGAAGGGACATTTCCTATGAGCATCTTGTAGCAGGGCATGATAGTCCGTTAAAATTAAAGAAATTCAGGGAAGCAGACGCTAGAATACAAACACCCTCGTCAGAAGATTTAGTGAGAGAAATGATGTTGAGTATTTACGAGGGATTGCCCATAATTTTGAATAAACGTCAGATTTTAGATTTTTCGGAATTAACTTGTTTCTTTCATATTTTTTCTTTTTAACGTTTTTAGGAAAGAGAATAACATTATTTTTATTTTTATTGTTTTCAGTAATGCTTTAACTAAGCCTGAAAATGAATAAATATGAGCTGCATTGATATAGTTCTGAGCCTAAATGGGTCTGCGGCAAATGGGCTGCACCAAACAGGCCGCGCCAAATCGCTCGGCACCAAAATGGCTGCACCGAATGGTCCTAAACCTGAGCAAGCCCGAAGTGTCTATGGGGTAGATACCCCCACCCCTACCCCCAACATCTGCAGCATCGAGAGCAGAGAGATGGAGGTTTCCCAAACAGCGGGCCCAAGCAAAGGGGATCGAGCCTTCACAGGGAGTGCACTTCAGAAACCCTGGGCAACTTTTACTGTTATTACTTTATTGTTCCACTTAACACTATGAAGGACGGTAATGTTAACATTTAACTTTAATTCTTGATTTTTCTACTTATACTAAGAAAAACAGTAATGCTTTCCCTCTAACTTAGTTGTTGTATTACTACACATACCGTGTTTGATGACATTGTGCACATTTCACTGTACTCCTGTATCCCTGTACTTGAGAACATGTAACAATAAAGTTTACATCTGAATCTAAATACCAACCATCTTCTTCACTCCCCTGTCCACCCATTTTCAAACATTTATGAACCAGCACTCCAAGGTCTCTTTGTTTAGTAACACTCCCCAAGATCTTACCATTAAGTGCATATGTCCCACCCTAAGTTGCCTTTCCAAAATGCAGCACCTCACGTTTATCGAAATTAAACTCCATCTACCACTCCTCAGCCCAGTAACCCATCTGATCAAGGTCTCATGGTACTCTGTGGGAATTTTTGCTGTCCACTACATATCCAAGTTTGGTGTCATCTGCAAAATTACTGACTCTACCTCCAATGTTCACATTCAAATTGTTTATATAAATGACAATAAGCGAGAACCCAGCATTGATCACCGTTGATTACAGGTCTCCAGTCTGGAAAGCAACCTCCATCTCCACCCTCTGCCTCCTTCCTTCTATCTCCAAATGGCTTGTTCTCCTTGTGGTCCATGTGACCTCATCTTGCTCACCAATCTATCATGTCGAACTTTGTTGAATGCCTTACTGAAGTCCATATCGATCACTTTCACCACACTGCCTTCATCAATCCTGATTTGGAGATGCCGGTGTTGGACTGGGGTGAACAACGTTAAAAATCACACAGCACCAGGTGATAGTCCAACAGGTTTATTTGGAAGCACTAGCTTTTGGAGCGCTGCTCCTTCATCAGGTGGTTGTGGAATATAAGATCATAAGACACAGAATTTATTACAAAAGTTTACAGTGTGACGCAACTGAAATTATATTTTGAAAAAGACCTGGATTGTTTGTTATGTTTCTCATCTTTTAGAATGACCATGTTGTTTTCACTTGTTTCATATGTAAATCCCAGATCTTTTCTTTTAAAGTTGCATTCTCAAGTGAACTTTACCAGTAGATGCCATGTCAGCTCAAGTAATGCATTGAAGGTGTGAGGTACCCTGTGGGAGGGTGTCTGTGCCCCGATGCTCAGACTGATTCTTTTTCTGAAAAAAAAAGGATTTTCAGAATCTCACATGGTTTTTGAGCAAAATAAAATGTAATTCTGCAAGTACAAGTTCACCCCACAAACTTGTATGTGTGTGTGTGTGTGTGGGGTGGGGGGAGGGGGTGTTTGAGTGTCTGTGAGAGAGTGTGCGCATGTGTCTGAGTGTGAGTGTTAAAGCTGTATAAGTCGATGAGAGGGTGTGTGTATGTGAGTGTGGGTGTGTATGTATGAGTGTATGAGAGAGAGCTTGTGTGTGAGAGAGGATCGGTGTCAGTGTATGGGTCTGCTGGAGTATGTGTTTGTGAGAGAGTGTGTGTAGTGCAGTGGGGTCACCTGGAGTGTGACATGACCCCAAATTCTCAGCTGAGGCCATCCCCATGAGTACCAAACTTGGCTACCAGCCTCTGCTCACCCACTTTGTGTTGTAGCCTGACCCGACGTCCATCTTGGAGGATGGTCAGCCAAAGGTCTGAGGTCGAATGTCTTGGACCGCTGAAGTGTTCTCTTACTGGGAAGGAAGGAACACTCCTGTCTGTTGATTGTTGTGTGGTGTCTATTCATCTCTGCTCGGTCTTGCCAATGTACCATGCCTCGGGGCATCTTTGCCTGCAGCGGAAGAGATAGACCACGCTGGCCGAGTCACATGATTACCTGGTGGGTGGTGTCCCACAGGTAATGGTGGTATCCGTTTCAACACTCTGATATGTCTTACAGCGTTCACTGTGACAAGATTGTATGGTGTTGTCCTGAAAGTCGGGCAGTTTGCTGCGAACAATGATTTGTTTGAGGTTTGATGGTTGTTTAAAGGTGAGAAGTGGAGGTGAAGGGAAGGTCTTGATGAGGTGCTCATCCCCATTGATAATGTGTTGCAGGCTGTGAAGAACATGGTGTAGTCTTTCAACTCCCGGGAAGTACTGGACAATGAAGGGTACCCTGTCGGTTATAGCTCATCTTCACCACTAACATTCCCAACTTCCCAATCTTCATGGTTTTCTCCACGGTAAACACAGAGGAGAAATATTTATTGAGAACCTCACCCATCTCCTGTGGTTCTACACACACATGTCTCTCGTTATTCTTTCTCCTTTTTACTGAAAGAATCTCTTTGGAAGTTTTGGTGGTTGTTTAAAGGTGAGAAGTGGAGGTGTCTATTAACTGTGCCCTCACTAGCATCCTATACAGCTGCAACAGAATCTCACTGCTTTTAAACTCAATCCCTTTAGCAATGAAGGACAAAATTCAATTTGCCTTATTAATAACCTGTTCCACCTGCAGACCAATCTTCTGTGATTCATGCACAAGGACACCCAGGTCTCTCTGCACAGCAACATGCTGCAAATTGTTAACTATTCAAGTATGGCAACCTCTCAGTCCGACATGGAGATCTCTTAGCTCAGTGTGGTAATCTCTCGGACCAGCACGGTGATCTCACAACCTGGCATGGTAATCTCTCAACCCAGCATGGACATCTCTCAGACTGGCATGATGATCGCTCAGCCCAGAACGGTGATCTCTCAGCCCAGTGTGGTAATCTGTCAGCCCAGCATGGGGATCTCTCAGACTGGCACGGCGATCTCTCGGCCCAGCATGGTGATCTGTCGTCCTGGCGTGGCATCACTCGGCCTGGCACGGTGATCTCTTGGAGGCATGGTGATTTTTCAGGCTTGCGTGGAAATCTCTCAGTCCGGTGCGGTGATCTCTCAGTCCGGTGTGGTGATCTGTTAGCCTGGCCTGGGGATCTCTTAGCTTGGCACAGTGATCTCTCGGTCTGGCATAGCCATCTCTCAGTCTGGTGTGGTGATCTCTCAGCCTGATCGCTCAGCCCAGCCCACGGATCTCTCGGCCCAGTGTGACTATCTCTCGGCCCAGTGTGACTATCTCTCGGCCCAGTGTGACTGTCTCTTGGCCAGGCGTGGTGATCTCTCAGCCTGACACGATGATCTCTCGGCCCAGCATGTGCAGTCATTCGGCCAGCTGTAGCCTTAGCATAGGCCTCTGATCTCACCGAGGCTAAGCACTTAAGAAAGGCTGTAATGTTTGAACTTGCACTTTATTTATTTATTTTCTATTGAAAACTGGGAAAGTCTGCAACATGTAGCTTTTGACCTCACTTCATTTTTTAAAAATTCATTTTGTGGGACTTGAGCATCACTGGCTGTCCAGCATTGATAGCCCATCCCTATTTGTCCCTTGAGAAGGTGGTGGTGAGCTATCTTCTTGAATCGCTGCAGTCCACTTGCTGTGGGTTGACCCACAATGCTGGGAGGGAGGGAATTCCAGGATTCTGACCCAACGACTCTGAAGGAATGGCGATATATTTCCAAGTCAGGGTGGTGAGTGGCTTGGAGGGGAACTTGCTGGTGATGTTCCCAGGTACTTGCTGCCCTTGTCCTTCCAGATGGAAGCAGTCATGGGTTTGGAAGGTGCTGTCGAAAGATCTTCGGTGAATTTCTGCAGAGCATCTTGTAGATAGATACACTGCTGCTCCTGAGCACCGGTGGTGGAGGGATTGAATATTTGTAGATGTGGTGCCAATCAAGCAGGTTGCTTGGTCCTGGATGGTGTCAAGCTTCTTGAGTGTTGTTGGAGCTGCACCCATCCAGGCAAGTGGGAAGGATTCCATCACACTCCTGACATCATATATTTTATGCAGTACTATTATTACTGTAAAATAAAAAAAAATACTTTTTATGTTTGTTCTTTCTTTCTACCTTCTTCTTATGATTCTATACGAAGTATTTGTCCCTAAGATGGTGCATTGTGTGGTGACATTATACAATTCTCACTGTGTTCCTGTCCCTTTGTACTGAGTACATCTGACAATAAAATCAAAATCAAATTACAGACAAAAGAAAGAAGAGTTGGAATAACTATTGGAAAACTTAGCAGGATAATGGGTTATTTAACTCAAACAGCAACTGTTCCAATAGTGTAACATCCCATAAACACATCCCTTGTACAGGCAAATTCAATAAAATAGATTGTCTCACATGCAATTCTGGACAAGGATTGTAATAGAGTTGTTCAAGATTACATTTACTTTCAGTGTTCTGGAAACAGGACAATATTTATTTATCCCTTTAAATCTTTCCTATTCATGTCCCTGTCCAAATGTCTTCGAAATGTTGTAATTGTACCTGCCTGGACCACTTTCTCTGGCAGCCCATTCCATATACACACCCCCTCTTCATGAAAATGTTACCCCTCAGGTCCCTTTTAAATCTTTCCCCTCTCACCTTAAACCTGTGCCATCTGGTTTTGGACTCCCCTGCCCTGGGAAAAAGACCTTGGCTATTTATCTTGTCTCTGGCCCCTCGTGATTTTATAAAGCTCTGTACAAGAAGCTGTGTAAAAGATGCTGCATAAGATATTGTTGCATTTTGCCAGTGATGATATATAAGCAGGGTAGAAGATGAAAGGCTGATTACCAGGAAACAGAGAATCAGAATAAATGTTTCAGTTTCACACTGGTAACTAATGGAGGGTCACAGGGATCAGTGCTGAGACCTCAACTATTTATAATCCCATTAAACTACTGGGTTGAGTAAATGGGAAGGAAAAGGAACCTGGAGTATAATGTGGCTGCGGCATGGGGTTGTTTGATTGACAGGAATAACAGAGAGCAGAACATTATTTAAAAGGAGACAGACTACAGAATTCTGTAGGAGGGGGGGGGGGATCAGCCTGTTTGTGTACAGGAATCTAAAAGAGTAGGATACAGGTACATCAAAGAATTCGGTAGTCAGATGGAATATTGACTTTTAATGTAAGGGAGTAATGTATAAAAGGAGGGAGGTCTTCCAACCGCACAGTCACTGTTCAGACCACACATTGAGTATTGAGTTCAGTTTTGGTTTCCTTTACTAAAAGGATATACTTGTATTGGAAGCTGTTCAGAGAAGTCTCACTTCCTCGGAGGAAGGGATCCTTGTTTCAAATACCCAGTGACACTGGATTAGAAACGTTAATTCTCTTATCCCCCCACAGATGCTGCCTGACCTGCTGCGTTTCTCCAGGAGTTTCTTTCTTGTGTTTTCCAACACGTTTCGATATCGAATAGTAAATATCCCGGAGTGAGTAACAGACTGAAATCTAATCAAGGGGTTCGGAGTACTGATCTGACTGGAAAGACACTGGAGTTCTGAAAATATGATTGTATAGATATTTTTATCTCAATAGTATCCGGGGAGGGGTCTTTTTAAAAGTAAACTCAATACTCAAACTTTCATGTGCACTAGTCTGGGAAAGCCACATCTGGGACTGTATCCTCCAAGGGGGTCTGTATCTCAGTGACCTGGAGTTGTTTCCTGGTTACTGCCTTTTCAAAGCATCCCTGTTGCAGTGTTTTAAATGCAGGAAGAGCTCACTGAACAGAGAAGAACAAAGAACAATGCAGCACAGGAACAGGCCCTTCGGCCCTCCAAGCCTGCGCTGACACATTTTACCTTTCCATACTAAAACCGTCTTCATTTCCAGGATCCGTATCCCTCTATTCCCTTCCTGTTTGTGTATTTGTCCAGGTATTCCCTTGAATGCTGCTAATGTGTCTGAATCCACCCCCTCCTCTGGCAGGACATTCCAGGCATTCACCACCCTTTGTGTGAAAAACGGGCCTTGAACATCTCTTTTAAACTTCTCTCCTTGTGGTTTGAACCTGTGTCCCTCGTAATTGACCCCTCCACCCTGGGAAAAAGCCTCATATTTCCACTTCATCCAATGTCATTCACAATCTTATAAACTTCTACTGGGTCAGCCCTCAATGCCCTGCGTTCCAGTGAAAACAAATCCAGTCTATCTAACCTTTCTTCAAAATCCCCCATACCAAGGCGATACCCTGGGAAACCTATTCTGTACCCCCTCCAAAGCATCTATATCCTTCTAGTAGTGTGGTGATCAGAACCGGACACAATATTCCAAGTGCAGCCAAACTGAAGTTCTATAAATCCGTAGCATAACTTTCCTGACATAGAAATCACAGAATGCCTACAATGTGGAAACAGGCCATTTGGCCCAACAAGTCCACACCGATCCTGTGAAGAGTATCCCACGCTGACCCACTCCCCTCCCCTATTACTCTATATTTCCCCTGACTAATGCACCTAACCTACATATCCCTGAACACCATGGGCAATTTAGCTTGGCCATGTCACCTAACCTGCACATCTTTGTACTATCCATATACTCAATGCCCCTTCCAATGAAGGTAAACTTGTCATAGGCTTTTTTTACCCCCTTATCTACCTGCACTGCTACTTCTGTGATCTGTGGACCTGCACACCCAGATCCCTCTGCATGTTAATGCTCCGAAGGGTTCTGCCATTCACTGTATAATTTCCAACTGTACTTGTCTTTCCAAATGCATCACCTCACGTTTGTCTGGATTAAGCTCCATCTGCCATTTTTCTACCCATGCCTCCAACTGATCTATATACTGTTGTATCCTCTGACAATCCTCCTCAATATCTACAACTCCACCAATCTTTGTATCATCCCAATCTTTTTATCGTCTGCAAATTTAGACCAGCCACATTTTCCTCCAAATTATTGATAAAGACCATGAACAGTAGAGGTCCCAGCTCTGATCCCTGTGGAACACCATTAGTTACAGCCCTCCATTCTGAAAAGCATCCTCCACCACTCCCCTCTGTCTCCTATGATTGAGTCCGTTCTAAATAGGAAAATCCATCTTGCCAGCTCACCCCAATACCATGTGACTTCACCTTTTGTACCAGTCTGCCATGAGGGGCCTTGTCAAAGGTTTTACTGAAGTCCATGTAGACAACATCAACTGGTTTTCCCTCATCAATCATCTTCATCATCTCCTTAAAAAACATGGTCAAGTTAGGAAGGCACGACCTCTCCCACACAAAACCATGCTGTCTGTCACTAATAAATCCACTTTCTTCGAAATGCATATAGATCTTGTCCGTCTGAATCTTTTCCAATCATTTCCCTAACACTGACATAAGGCTCACAGGTCTGTAATTCCCAGGATTATCCCTGCTCCCCTTCTTAAACAATGGGACAACATCAGCTATTCTCCAGTTCTCTGGGACCTCACCTGTGACCAGAGAGAATACAGAGATGTCTGTCAATGCTGCAGCAATTTGTTCTCTTGTCTCCCTCAATATTCTGGGACCGATCCCATCAGGACCCAGGGACTTATTTACCTTAATACTTTTTAAAACACACAGAATGTTTCCGTGTCCGTGTTTAACCTGATGTCATGAGGCTTCATGGGGTCTGACATTAATGCTGAGCCCTTCCAGAGCACAGCCCTCTTGACTGTATCCCACGGAGCTGTTCCCTCTGCTGGCTCTGTCCTGCCAGTGGGACAGGACCTGCCCTGAGATGGTCATTGTGTTGTCTGGGACATTGTCTGTAAAGTGGGATTCTGTGAGTGTGACCATGTTCAATTGTTGCTGGATTAGTCTGTGAGGAATATACTGCAGGGCAGTTTTAAGTGTTATACAAGAAAGAGTTAACACCTCTTGATTTCTTTCAATTTTAAAATCATGCGGAACTAAATTTAGTTCTCGTTTGCCTCAATAATCAGAGTACACACCCGATTATTTCTCAATTCAGTCACGAAAGTAACCAACTGAGTCATCTCCCAACACACTGCCCGACCTAATACATTGAAAACAGCTTCGGAAAGGCCTGAATTCAAATATAGTGCTGCTGCACCTCACTGTCCCTCCAATAAAGAGTGAGTCAATGATGGGATCTGAAATCTGTCCAGAGAGCTTCCAAACTGGATCCAGGCAATTATTCAAATACCCCCTCACTACAGACAATTCAGAACTATCTCAGAGAGGGTGCAGAATATTCCCAAAGGGGAGAGGGACCAGCAGGATGTTGCTGTACACATTGGAACCCATGATACAGGATGGGAAAAGGACGAGGTTCTGAGGGGAGAAAATAGGAATTTAGGCAGGAACTTAAAAAGTCGATCCCGGAGGGTAGTTGTAGGAGGGGGATGAGGGAGTGAGTCTTTTTAGGGTAGAGAGTACGGGAAAGAATATCAGGGTTATATGATTTAACCAAATCAGAAATTATATAGGTACTTAATAAAAGCAGAGGGTTTAGTAAACGGATTCCCGCGGCTGGGTTTTGAGATTTCACTCCCTATTGCTGGTTTATTCCCTCATTCATTCCATTTCACGGAAGCGCGATTTGACAGTAACTTTCTTAAAGGGGACAGGGACCCCATTCAATCTGTATCTAACAGGTCCGTGCTGATGGAGACAACTTGTTTGATGTCCTGCAAGCTGTTCAAGTCCCGGTAGATGGTTCTGAGGGGGATTAGTATTCTCATCTTTTCATAATTTCGGGTGAGATAGTGCGCTGGGGAGTGGGGAGACCACAGTTTGATGAAATGCGGAAGGAGTAAATACCGAGCGATTGTGAGTGGGTTGGCAAATAAAGGGCCTTAATATAAAAATAAAGAAACATATCGTACAATATCTCACAAACTCATAGAATCAGATGTTTGAAGGTGATTGACTCTCTGCATCAGTAAAGACACGCCAGCTAGCCCAGGGAGACATTGGTAATGATTAACTGATATGGGTGAGCAGGGCAGAACCTCAGCAGATCACAGGGTATTCAGGGACAAAGGTTACAAGATAAACAAGTGACCACATCAGCGAACAGGCCCCGTGTGTTTGAATCTGACTGGGAGATATGTAACTCACAATGACCTGATGTAATCAAAATGCCGAGTTAATTGGATTGTAAATTTGATGTAATGAATTTACAGACCTGATGGAATTTACTTCCTCCCCAACTGATTTACAGACCTGATGGAATTAACTTCCTCCCCAACTGATTTACAGACCTGATGGAATTAACTTCCTCCCCAACTGATTTACAGCCCTGATGGAGTTAAATTCCTGGCCAACTGATTTACAGACCTGATGGAATTAACTTCCTCCCCAACTGATTTACAGACCTGATGGAATTAACTTCCTCCCCAACTGATTTACAGACCTGATGGAATTAACTTCCTGGCCAACTGATTTACAGACCTGATGGAATTACCTTCCTCCCCAACTGATTTGCAGACCTGATGGAATTAACTTCCTCCCCAAGTGATTTACAGACCTGTTGGAATTACCTTCCTCCCCAACTGATTTACATACCTGATGGAATTAACTTCCTCCCCAAGTGATTTACAGACCTGTTGGAATTAACTTCCTGGCCAACTGATTTACAGACCTGATGGAATTACCTTCCTCCCCAAATGATTTACAGACCTGATGGAATTAACTTCCTCCCCAACTGATTTACAGACTTGATGTAATCATCGCCCAGTTGATTGACTTGTGGACTTGATATGACCAACTGCACACGAACAGTTAATTTGTAGCCTGACATAACTTTGATGTCAGAAAGTGTAAGATTGGTATTGTGCGGGTGTTTGACAGAGAGAGCTCGATTGTCCTGTGTGACGGTCTTGAGTTCCTCTCCTGGCTGTAATCGATTCCCGCTGGAATAAACTGCTGTTCCTACTGAATTGCCTAGGCCTTCAGAGTCTTCTTGCCTCAGAAACAGCCGTTACTCCTACAGCAATAATATCTGGATTACTCCCAGTGCCGTGTCCCAGTGGGAGTAGGAATAGGGGGCTAGAGGAATGTCTTCTGGGATAGAAGAGACCTGTATCAGAGGAAAGTTTGCACCTGAATTGCAAGGGGATTGATATACTGGTGGGGAGAGTTTCTAGAGCTGCTTGGGTTGGGAGTGATAGGGATGGAATTGACACCAGGGAGATAGTGGGGAAAGGGATCAGTCTGAGACTGGTATAGTTGGGAAAAGGGGCAAGTCAATTACACTTGGGCAGGCAGGAAAAAAAACAGACAGCGATATAAGAGTGATAAATTAAAATATTTATTTCAATGCAAGTGGTCTAACAGGTAAGGCAGATGAACTCAGGGCATGGTTGGGAACATGGGGCTGGGATATCATAGCAATTACAGAACCAGGCTCAGGGATGGACAGGACTGGGGGCTGGCGGGGGGGTGGGGGCGTTTGGGTGGGTGGGGGGAGGGGGGGAGGGGTAGCAAGAGTGGAGAGAGAAATAAGAAAAGGAAAGTCACCTTATTTGAATTGTACTATGGATTCCAAACAGTCAGGGGAAATTGAAAAGCAAATTTGTAAGGTGATCTCAATTATCTGTAAGAATAATAGGCTGGTAATGTTAGGGAATTTTAACTTTCCAAAGCATAGACGGAGACTGCCATAGTCTTAATGACTTGGTTGGAGAGGAATTTGTTAAGTGTGCACAAGAAAATGTTCTGATTCAGTATGTGGATGTACTTTCGAAAGGAACAAAACTTGATCTACACTTTGGAGATAAGGCAGGGCAGGTGACTGAGGTGTCAGTGGGGGAGCACTTTGGGGCCAGGAACCATAATTCTATTTGTTTTAAAATAATGATTGGATAGGTAGAACGGATCTAAAAGCTAAAGTTCTAAATTTATAGGAAGGTCAATTTGCATGATATTAGGCAAGAACTTTCAAAAGTTGACTGGGGACAAATGTTCACAGGTAAAGGGACAGCTGGGAAATGGGAAGCTTTAAAAAATGAGACAACGAGAGTCCAGGGACAGTATGTTCCCATATGGGTGAAAGGCAAGGCTGGTAGCTTTAAGGAATGCTGAATGATGAGAGAAAATGAGGTTTTGCTCAAGAATAAGCAAGAAGCATATGTCAGATGTAGACAGCAGGGGTCGAGAGAATCCCAAGAAGAGTATAAAGGCAGTAGAAGTGTACATAAGAGGGAAATCAGAAGGACCAAAAATGGGACATGAGATAGTGTTGGCAAGCAGGGTTAAGGAGAATCCAAAGGGATTACATTAAGGAGAAAAAGGTAATTCAGGAGAGAATAGGGCCCTTTAAGGATCAGCAAGACCACCTGTGGTACTACAGGAGATATGGGTGATGCTAAACAAATGTTTTACGTAGGTGTTTATTGTGAAGATGATGATGGAATCGAGAGAACTTGGGGAAATAAATAGTGACATTTTGATAAATGTCCACATTACAGAGGAGGTGGTGCAGGACATCATAAAATATATAAAGGTTGGTAAATCCACAGGAACTGTTCAGGTGTACCTTGAACTCTGCAGGAATCTAGAGAAGTGATTGCCCTGCCCCTTGCTGAAATATTTGTATCATCTGTAGTCACAGGTGAGGTTCCAGAAGACTGGAGGTTGTCTAATGTGGTGCCATTATTTAAGAAACGTGGTAAGGAGAGACAAGGGAACTATAGACCGGTGAGTCTGACATTGGTGGTGGGTAACATGTTGAGAGGGGATCCTGAGGGACTGGATTTACATATATTTGGAAAGCCAAGCGCAGATTAGGGATAGTCAACATGGGGTATTGTGTGTCGGAAATCAAAGGTCTCTTTGTTTAGCAACACTCCCCAGTACTTTACCATTAACTGCATATGTCCCACCCTGACTTGCCTTTCCAACTAACTTAATTGAGTTTTTGTAAGAGATAACAAAGAGGATTGATGAAGACAGAATGGTGAACATGATCTATAAGTACTTCGGTAAGGTGTTCAACAAAGTTCTGCATGGTTGATTGGTGAGCAAGATTAGGTCACATGGAATACAAGGGGAACTAGCCAATTGGATACAGGAGGTTGGAGACAGAGGTTGGTGATAGAAGGTTGCTTCTTAGACTGGAGACCTATGACCACCAGTGTGATATAGTGATTGATGCTGGGTCCACCACTTTTTGTCATTTATAAACATGATTTGGATGTGAACATGGGAGGGATAATTAGTAAATTTGCGATGACACCAAAATTGGAGGTGTAGTGGACAGTGGAGAAGATTACCTCAGAGTACAACAGGACCTTGATCAGATGGGTTACTGGGCTGGGGAGTGGCAGATAAAGTTTAATTTAGATAAATGTGTGGTGTTGCATTTTGGAAAGGCAAGTCAGGGTGGGACATATGCAGTTAATGGTAAAGTATTGGGGAGTGTTACTAAACAAAGAGACCTTGGAGTGCTAGTTCATAGATGTTTGAAAATGGAGTCACAGGTAGACAGGGGAGTGAAGAAGGTATTTAGATATAGACTTAAACTTTATTGTCACATGTGCTCAAGTGCAGGAGTACAGTGAAATGTGTGACAATGTCATCAAGCACGGTGCCATCTCAGGTACGAAGGTACCTAAGTACAAGACGTAGGTGCACGGAGAAACACAAAAACTGAGAAGGAAAGCATTCCTGTGTTTCTTTTATTGGTCAGTGCATTGAGTTGGGGTGTCATGTTGTGGCTGTGAAGGACATTGGTCAGCCCACTATTGGAATGCTGCTTTCGAATCTGGTCTTCCTCCTATAGGAAGGATGTTGTGAAACGTAAAATGGTTCAGAAAACATTTACAAGGATGTTGACAGGGTTGGCGGGTTTGAGCTATAGGGAGAGGCCGAATAGGCTGAGGCTATTTTCCCTGGAACGTCAGAGGCTGAGGGGTGATCTTGTAGGGATTTATAAAATCAGGAGTGGCCAGGATAGAGTAAATAGACAATGTCTATTTCCCAGGTGATAGGAGTCCAAGACTAGAGGTCATAGGTTCCAGGTTAGAGGGGAAAGATTTCAAAGGGACCTAAGGTGCAGTTTTTATCTTGCAGAGAGTGATGTGTGTATGGAATGAGCTGCCAGAGGAAGTGGTGAAAACGGGCACAATTACAACATTTAATAGGCACCTGGATGGGTATATTAATAGGAAGGGTTTAGAGGGATTTGGGCCAAGTGCTGGTGAATGGGACGAGATTAATTTCGGATATTTGTTCAGCTTGAATGGGTTGAACTGAAGGGTCTTTTTCCATGCTGTACATCTCTATGATTCGATAACAACTGGGAAGTGCATGGGGCAGACTGACTAAGTACTGGCACAGGGCTGACCTAAACATTTTTCAATATTTAGCCAAATGACCTGCCAATAACCATGCCTCATGGTTTTCTCGATACTGATGGCTTAGAGTCATAGACGTGTACAACACAGAAACAGACCCTTCCATTAAAGCCATCCGTCCTGAATAGATCTGGTCCCATGTGTCAGCATTTGGCCCTTATCACTCTGAACCCCTCTTATTCAAATATCCATCCAGATGTTTTCCAAGTGCTATAATTGGGGAAGTGTTCCCTGGAGGATGAATGCCTTATATTCTGCCTTGGGAGCCTGCAGCCACTTGGGTTAAATGTGGATTTCAACAGTTTCCTCATTTACCTTCCCCCTGACATTATCCCAGTCCCAAGCCTCCAACTCAGCACCGCCCTCCTGACCTGTCCATCACCTTTCCCATCTGTCTGATCCACCCCACAGCCCCCTGACCTATCACCTTCTCCCTCACCTTCATCTGCCTATCGCTTTCCCAGCTACCTTCACCCCAGCACCAGCCCCCAGCCCCCTCCCATCTATCTTTCCTGGCCTCAAGCCTCATTCCTGATGAAGGGCTTATGCCCGAAATGTTGATTCTCCTGCTCCTCAGATGCTGTCCAACCTGCTGTGCTTTTCCAGCACCCCACTCTCGACACTGATCTCCAGTCCTCACTTTCTCCATGCTGTTAGGTAGTTTCATGCTATTATGTACCACAGGAGAGTCATGGCTGGTCGAGTCCCATAGAGACCAATGTAACCTATTGGGTCATTGTTTCTGGAAGGTTTATTCTTCAGGGTTAGTGGTTTGACCAAACCCTCCCACATACCATTTTCTGCTGTCTCCATGGTGTAGGTTAGAGGTGGATGGAAGGCAGACTGTTTGTTGACTTCACATCACACATTCTGGAATAAAATGATGCTGTGATTTTGTAAAATGTCAGACTGTGAGGGAGTTGGGGAACAGATTGCTGGGCCTTTCGCTGAGATATTCGTATAATTGGCAGCCAAGGCTGAGGTGCCAGAAGACTGGACAGTGGCTACCATCGTGCTATTATTTAAGAAAGGTAGTAGGGAAAAACTGGGGAACTATAGATCTGTGAGTCTGCTGTCAGTGGTGGGTAAGTTTTGAGATAAAAAAGTTAAAAAGGTAGATGAAGAGGACAGGTTGTTTATACATGGAGCTTATGGAGAGGCCTGGATATGGAGGGCTCTGGAGAGTTTATTTTTGATGCGGACAGTGAAAACTGAATGGTGGATTATTTGAGAAGGAATTGTTTTTTTCATTTGTTCAGTTAAGTGCTTGATTTCTCTTTAATGTTTTTACTTTTTTATGCATGCTTCATTTTAAATCTCTGGGTAAGGAAAGGTATTTAATTTTATATATAAGATGCGACTGAGAGCTTCTTCTTTTTAGGATTAATGTTACTGACAGCCTGCAAGAGACATTAAGGTGTGATGACATTGAGGTGTGATAATCACAGCACGATCATTCAGATCGATAACTGCCCGTCAGGAAGGGTATGAAGGTGGTTTCGAAATCTCCTATGGATATTCCTCTCTCAAACAGATATTCCGTTTTGGGTATCATTGAATGGGAAAAATAGGAGTGGTTGTCAGATCTTGGGCACTAAAAATGAATTTTATGTTAAATAGGTTTGTCAAGATTTAAAAGATTAATATTTTTTGGGAACTCACATGCGAGGGGCACAGACAGGAGATTCTGTGTTAGTGAGTGTGAATCGAGGAGAGTACGTTGCTTTTCTGGTGCCAGGGTGAAGGACGTCTCAAAATGTTTGAAGCAGATTGTCAAAGGGGAGAGTGAGAAGCTGAAAGTTGTTGGACACATTGATAGGAATGACATTGTTCAAGAAAGGGTTGAAGCATTACAGAGTGAGTGTAAGAGGTTAGGTAGAAGGTTAATAAACAGAATATGAAAAGTAGTAATCTCTAGTTTACTTCTGGTGCCAAATTCTAATGAGGGAAAGAATAAGAGGATAGGGCAGATAAATCAATGATTGAAGAGGTGCTGCAATGTACGGGGATTTAGTTTCTTGGATCGTTAGGATCTCTTCTCAGACAGAAGGGATTTAAAAAGGATGGGGTTCGCCTGAACGAGAAGGGGAGCAATATCCTGGTGGGGAGATTTGCCAGTTCTATATTAGGAGCTTGTGAACATTTAGAGAGGTGGGTGGGGGCTTCCTAAGTAACATTGAAAATGGAAAGAAAGACGACAATGGTTCTCAATCAGAAAACAGCAAGATATTTAGAAAAGACAGACAAGAACAAGTCAGAACAGAGAAACCCTGAACACTTAAACTGCATTTATTTCAATGCAAGAGGCCTTATTGATAAGGCTGATGGACTCAAGGCATGTAAGGGAACTTGGGACTGGGATGTCATCGCTATTACAGAACTTGGCTGAGGAATGGAGAAGAGTCGACAAGTGTGGTGCTGGAAAAGTCCTGCCGGTCAGGCAGCATCCAAGGAGCAGGAGAGTAGCTCTTCACCAGAAATGAGGGGATGGCCCAAGGGAGAGATAAATGGGAGGGATCTCGGACTGGGGGGAAGGGAGCTGGGAATGTGATAGGTCGATGGAGGAGAGGGGTAATGGTGATAGGTCAGAAAGGAGGGTGGACCGGGATAGGTGGGAAGGAAGATGGACAGGTAGGACAGTTCAAGAGGGGTGTGACAAGTTGGAATGTCAGATCTGGGATAAGGATGGTGTTGCAGAAATGAAGAAACCGAGGAAATCTACATTGATCCCGTGTGGTTGGAGAGGCCCAAGGTAGAAGATAAGGCTTTCTACCTCAAGATGGTTAGAGTTCCACCCGACATCTGGAGGAAGAATACATTATCTTCTGCCTTGGGACCATCCAACCACATGGAATCAATGTAGATTCCACCAGCTTCTTCATTTCACCTCCCCCCTCCTTATCATAGAGCCAAATGTCCAATCAGGCACCACCCTCTTGAACTGTCCAAAAGGTCCATCTTCCTTCCCACCTATCTGCTCCACCCTACTCCATCTACCTATCACATTCCCAGACCCCTCCCATTTAAGTCTCAGCCCCCCTTGGGCCATCCTCCCATTCCTGGTGAAGAGCTTATATTCGAAATGTTGGCTCTGCCTAACTGGCTGTGCTTTTCCAGCACCACACGTTTTGACTCTGATCTCCAGCATCTGCAGTCCTCACTTTCTCTTGAGGAATGGAAAAGACTGGCAGTTCAATGTTCTGTTTTAGGGTTTTCTCAGAAGGATATAAAGAGAGGCAAGAGAGGAGGAGTGTTGCATTTTTGATTAAGGAAAATATTATGACTGTAATTTGAGAAAATATTTCTGAGGGACCAGTTCATGAAAATATATGAGTTGAAGTTAGAAATAAGAAAGGGATGATCACCTTGATGGGATTGTACTATCGGCTCCCCAACAGTCAGAGGGCAATTGTGAAGCAAATATGTAGAGAGATCTTAAATATCTCTAAGAATGATAACTATGAAATAATAAGGGATTAAAATTTTCTAAACATTGATTCAGATTGCCAGAGTGTTAAAAAGTTTTGATGGTGAAGGATTTGTTAAATTGCAAGAAAATTTCCTTTGTCAAGATGTAAATGTTCCTACTAGAGAAGGATCAAAACCGATCTTCTCTTGGGAAATAAGACAGACCAAGTGACTGAGTGTTAGTCAGGGAACACTTTGGGAGCAGTGATCATAAAACTATCAGTTTTAAAATAGTTATGGAAAGGCACAGGTCTTCCATGAAAGGTAAAGTTCTTAATTAGAGGAAGGCAAATTTTACAAGTATGAAACAAGAACTTTCAAAAGTTAATTGGAGTAGACTGGTCACAGGTAAAAGGAACGAGGAGGAAGTGAGGAAGCAAATGCTGGAGATCAGAGTCACGAGTGTGGTGTTGGAAAAGCACAGCAGGGTTTCCTATTCGTGGGATGCTGCCTGACTTGCTGCGCTTTTCCAGCACCACACTCTCAACTCTGTTCGCAGGTAAAAGGATGATTGACAAGTGGGAGGCCTTCAAAAGTGTGATAACAAGAGTCCAGAAATATTCTGTTCCTGTTAGAGTGAAAGGCAAGGCTGGTAAGATTAGGGAACAATGGATGAATAAAGATGTTGAGGTTCAAATCAAGAATAAAAAAATCCATCAGAGAGCCAATTGGGATGAACTGAATGTCTTGAAGAGTATAAAGAGTGAAGGGACATCCTTGAGAAGGAAATGAGGAAGGCAATGAGGGGATAGGAGGTAGCCTTGACAGAGAAGGTAAAGATACTCCAAAGAGATTCTATAAATACATTAAGAATGAGGGAGCAACTGGAGAGAGATAGGACCCCTTAAAGATCAACGAGGTTGTCTTTGTGTTGAACCTCAAGAAATGGGAGGGATATAAATGAATAATTCTGTTTTACTGTTGGGAAGGAATTGGATGCGAGAGAAAGCAGGGAAATAAATACTGATATTTTGGGAAAAGTTTACAGTACAGAAGAGGAGGTGCTGGAGATCTTAAAAAACACAACAGTAGGTAAACCTCCAGGACCTGATCAAGTGTGTCCCAGGACACTGTGGGAAGTTAGGGAGAAAATTACAGGGCCCCTAGCAGAAATATTTGTATCATCAATAAACACAGGTGAAGAATTGGAGGACTGGGGTGTGGCTAATATGCCATTGTTTAAGAAGGGATGTGAGGAGAAGCCTGGGAACAATCAACCCGTGAGTCTCACTTCAGTGGTGGGCACATTTTTGGAGATGATTCTGAAAGATAGGATTTACACAGGGTGGAGAGGAAAGGATTGATTAGAGATGGTCAGTATGGTTTTGTGTGAGGAAAATCATGTCTGACGCACTTAGTTAGGTTTGTTTTTTGGAAGTAACAAAAACCAATGAGGACAGAGTGGAAGATGGTGTTTGCTTGGCCTTTAGTAAAGCCTTTGACAAGATTCTGCATGGGAGACAGGTTAGTAAAGTTCGATCACATGGGATTCAGGGTGGGCTTGCCAATTGGATGTAATTGGCTTGGTGGTAGAAGACAGCAGGTGATGGTGGATCATTGTTTTTCAGACTGGAGGCCTGTGACCAGCGGTGTCCCACAGGGAGCGGGACTGGCTCCACTTCTGTTAGTCATTGAAATGAATGATTTAGATGAGAATATGCGAGCATGGTTAATAAGTTTGTGGACAACACCAAAATTGGTGAAACAGACAGTGAAGAATGTTACCCGAGGTTACAAAGAGATCTTGATCAATTGGGCTAAAGGGCTGAGGGATGGCAGATGGAATTTAATTTGGATACAGGTGAGGTATTGCATTGTGGTAATACAACCAAGGACAGGACTTATTGGTAGGTCCTGAGTAGTGTTGCAGAGCAGAAAGACCTTGGGGTTCAGGGACATATTTCTTTGAAGTTTGCATCACAGGTAGACAGGGTAATTAAGGAGGTATTTAGCACACTTGCCTTCATTGCACAGACCTTTGAGTACAGGAGTAATGTCAGAACTGACACTATATTGAAGTTCTACAGGGCATTGGTGAGGCCTCTTCTGGTTTAATGTATGCAATTCTCATCACCTTGTGATAGGAAGGATATTATTAAACTGGAGAGGGTTCAGTAAAGATTTACCAAGATGTTGTCAGGAATGGAGGGTTTCAGATATAAACATGGACTGGAAAGGTGAGGACTTTTTTCACTGTTGTGTTGGAGGTTGAGGAGTGACATTACTGATGTTTAAAAAACCTTGAGGTGCATAGATAAGGAGAATGACAAGGGTCTTTTCCCTCGGGTGGGGAGTTCAAACCAAAGGGGGATATTTCTAAGGTGAGAGGACAAAGATTGAAAAATGACATGAGGGGCAAAGTTTTTAGTAGTTTCCGTTTAGAATGAACTACCAGAGGAAGTGATGGATGCAGGTACAGTTACAACGTTTAAAATACATTTGGATAAGTTCATGAATAGGAACGGTTTGGAGGGATATGGGCCAAGCACGGCCAGGTGGGAATAGTTTAGTTTTGGAACATGTTCGGTGTGGCCTGGTTGGTCCGAAGGGTCTGTCTCCGTGCTGTATGACTCTCTGACTCCATGACATTATGGTACGCAGTCAAAAGACACGTTAGTCTCTTCACACGCTCACTTTGTCCTCCAGTCCAGAGGCTGGGTCACAGCACGGGGCAAGGGTATTGTTGATGGATGGAGATACCGAGGGGTTTTTATATGCAATGGGTGTGTAATGGAGGAACTACAGAGGGACAGTTCAGGATAGATGGAGCTACTCAGGGGAGGGTAATTAGACAGGGGCCATGGAGGGGGACAGGGGCCAAATTTGCATTGGGGGTGGGGGGGTTGTCCAAAATTGAAGGGGGTGTGGGGTGTAGATTCAGGATTGAAAGACAGAAATCAAGAAGAGAGGAAAAGACAGAGAGAATGAGAGAAGAAGAAAGAAAGCAAGAGAGTGGGAAAGAACAGAGACAAAGGAAGAAGGAAGAGAGAAAAAGAAATAAAGGAGAGTCTGTCAGGAGAGAGAGAGAAAGATAATGTGAGAGAGAAAGGTTGAGAGGGAGAGAGAGAGAGAGATGGAATGATATAGACAGTGAGTGAGAATCAGAGGCAAAGAGAGAGACAGAGAGAGGGGAAAGAGGAAAAATCAGACAGGTCCAGCCAGGAGATAAGGAAAGATGTAGCGAGATTAAAGAGGTGATATTCACCATTCCGGTTGGTCTGAGTTCTCTTGATGGTCTCTCACACTTCCTCTCTCCCATTTGGGACAGACTCTGCTCCAGGGGCTTGCGTCAGGAGGGGCTGGTTCTGGGAGGGGGTGAGGTTAAAGGATCAAAACTGGGATTGAGATTCAAACACTTCCCACATTCTCTCACACACAGACAGACAGAAACACACCGATACTCACCCCCTGCTCAGTGCACACGGTGAAAGGGACAATGGCTGCCAGAACCTGTTTGAAATATCTGCAGGTCTCTCACTCAGAGCACCCTCTCTGCCCAAGTCCCAGGTTTCTCTACCCAGGGCATACCTCCCCCAGGGATGGAGCACAGCCAGTGCCATCTCAGTGGGATTAGACGGGGGAGGGAGGGAGGAGGTGTGAGAGAATGCAGCAGGTAAACAGTTTCATCCAGTCTGTCTTTGTCTACTCCTGCTTAGCATTTTATTGTCTTGGAATGAAAGCCAAATATTTTTTCAAAATGATCCAATTCCTTTTGTTCTTTGGGGTTTCCTATTGATTATTGTAAAAAAATCTCAACTTGAGATTGCCAGGAATCTAACCCAGGTCACTGACCATGATAGCACCATCACCGTGCATTTTACCACAACACAGTCCCCAAAGATATTTAAAAAGACCTTGAACCCTATTTAGTTTGTCATGATAATGTTGATTCACTGAATGAGATATTGGGTCAGGTGACAATAACTTATATGAAGAGGTAGATTTGAAGGAGCATTGAAATCGGAGAGGGAGCTGGGTCATTGGGTGGGTGCAGAGAGGGAGTCCAGAAATCCCTCTGGTTGGGCTTGGATTCCCCGGCAATGCATCAGCTGGTTCATGGAAAGGAACAAATAAAGAAACAGAATGATATCAGAGAAATAGTTTAGTACAGACTGACTTTGTCTTCTCCTGCTTCCAGAGATGGTAAGAATTCACGTGGAAGTAGAGAAAGTTCAGGAAGTGAGAAGGGCAGCAGGATTAGCCGATGAGTACGTGATGGTGCATAAGACAAGCTTCTGGCCAGAATTTCATCCAGTCAGGGATAGAAGTTGGGAGAACAGAAGATCCCACACTACGAACCCAGAGTAGAGAGCACACTGGTATGATCTCCCCACAGGATAAAGAATCCCAAGAGGTGGACAGGAGATGAAAGGCCTCACTATAGTGGAGTGGGACACAGAAAATGACAGTGCCAGTGGTTTCAGAAGGGCACTGGGAAAAGGTGTTTACACTGCCAGAAGGTGGGACACGTCCAGACACAGTGCTGCTCATTAAAGAAAGGCACTATGGGAAAAGATGTGGGAAAAGGAGCTGAGCCAGTGGCCTTAGTGAAGGTAGTAAAGGAGACCCCAAAAAGAGCCGAGGAGCTGCAGGAGAGTGCACAGCCGAGGCAGGGGCTGGGTATGGGGTTAGTATCTGATCTCTACAAAGAATTCACCTCTGTGGGTAAAGGTTACTCAGAAAGACCAGGGGGAGAAGGACAAGAAATTTGTGAGATACACGATCTAACCAGTCCCTGATAATAGGGATGAGCGAATATGCATTCTTTCTGATTTGTTACACGAGAGTGTGGTAATTTGTGGGATAGATGGACAGAAATTCAGTGTTTCCCTGAGTAAGATCAGGTTAGAGTGCCAACCCAAGGTTGGGGAAGTTACAGTGGGAGGGATTGACAGAGTGTCTGTTCCAGGAATTCAGTTTGTTCTTGGGAATGATTTGGCAGGATCCAAGGTGGGAGTGACACCCTTTGTTGTGGAGAAGCCCAAGGAAGACCAAGAAACTGAGGAGTTAAAGCAGAAATATCCTGGTATTTTCCCAGTCTGTGTGGTAACCAGATCCCACTCTCATAAAACACAGCACAAAGCAAAAAGTAAAGAGAAAGATGAAGGAGTTGAGGTTCAGTTTACGGATCCCCTGCTTGATGTAATGGTGCAAGAAAAACCTGACCAGGGAGAGGGATAGACAGACGGGATTACTCCTGAAAGATGAAGAGACTTACAATAGCAAGACAAGATGATAAAACATATATATGTGGATGCATACTCTGAAAAGGAGGCAGAGAATATTCCGGAGGGTTATGATTAAAAGATAGAATCCTCAGACAGAAACGGCAGCTTAGTGCAGAGGAGAAATAGGCCAAAGTACACCAGATTGTGTAGCCTGTAGCATACAGACAGGAGACGTTACGGGTAGCACATGAACTACCTTCAGGGGGTCATGTAGGGGTAGACTCAGGCTAAGGCCTGGAATGCACAAGGATATGGTTAACTTTGGCCATACCTGTCATACATGCCAAATGGTAGGTAAGCCACAGGCAGTAATAAAACCAACACCTTTGTTGTCAATTCCCGCATTTGAAGAACCTTTCACGCAGGTTAGAATCGATTGTGTAGGTCCCCTCCCGAGAACTAAAAGTGGGAACCAGTAGATGTTAACCATAATGGATTTGTCTACCAGATTTCCAGGGGCAATTCCATTACAGAGTATTAAAGCTAAAAGGGTAGTAGGGGTGTTAGTATCTTTCTTCGCACGGTATGGGCTACCCAGAGAGATTCAGTCCGACCAAGGGTCACATTTTACTGCTAGGCTGTTTAAGGAGGTTATGGATAGCTTTGGGTATACAGCACTTTAATCCCAGTGAATATCATCCTGAATCCCAAGGAGCTTTAGAAAGGTGGTATCAGACCTTGAAGACCATGTTGAGAGTGTACTGTCAGGATTACCTGCATGATTTGGATAAAGGTATCCCATTCGTGTTGTTTGCCATTATAACTGCCCCAAATGAATCTATTCAGTTTACTCCCTTTGAGTTAATATTCAGTCGTGAAATGAGAGGCCCTTTGAAATTAATTGAAGAAAATTTGACAGGACCAAAGTCGAAGATCTCACACTTAGATTATGTATCAGAGACGAGAGAAGAGATGAAATAGAGTAGGTGAGGTAGCTAAACAGCACGTTAAAAAGGGCACAGTATAGAATGAAGCAGGTGGCAGATAAAAGCTCTGAGACTCGGACATTTTCCCAAGGGGATGACATGTTAATATTGTTACCCAAGGTCAACGCCAACTCATATCCAATTCCCAGATTGGAGGACTGCATCGAGAAAGTCGGACAAGCCAGTTACATCACCAATTAATGCGTGGTCACTGGCAGGTACCTTTATCAGAGTTGGTGAAAGAAATTTCTGTGTTTGTAACCCAGATGGGCTATAGTAGTTTAAAGTGATGCCCTTTGGAATGAAGAATGTGCTCACCACATTCCAAAGACTCATGAACAGAGTTGTGGCTACGTTCACAAACTGTGCAGTCTATTTGGACAATGTAGTGATCTTTAGTAATTCCTGAAAAGATCACAGGATACAGTTAATAGAGCTCTTTTTGAAACTTGAAAGGGTTCAGTGAAGATTTATAAGGATGTTGCCAGGGTTGGAGCATTTGAGCTGTAGGGAGAGGTTGAATATGCTGGGGCTGTTTTCCCAGGAGCGTCAGAGGCTGAGGGGTAACCTTATAGAAGTTTATAAAATCAGGAGGGGCATGGATAGGATCAGTAGACAAAGTCTTTTCTTTGGGATTGGGGTGTCCAGAACTAGAGGGCACAGGTTTAGGGTGAGAAGGGAAAGATAAAGAAGACACCTAAGGGACAACTTTTTCACACAGAGGGTGGCAAGTGTATGGAATGAGCTGCCAGAGGAAGTGGTGGAGGCTGGTACAATTGCAACATTTAAAAGGCATCTGGATAGGTACAAGAATAGGAAGGGTTTGGAGGGATATGGGACAGGTGCTGGCAGGTGGGACTAGATTGGGTTGGGATATCTGGTCAGCATGGACGGGTTGGACCAAAGGGCCTGTTTCCATGGTGTATGTCTCTATGACTCTGTGATTCTATGTCTACGAGAGGCAAAACTAGTGACAGACTGAAATAAAATGAAACTTGCGAAAGCTGAGGTGACATTCTTTGGATGTAACATCGGTCATGGAAGGTTGACCCCATAGAACACAAAGACAAAGGCCATCAAGGAATTTCTACAACCAACCTTGAAGAAAGAGATGTTTCGATTCTTTGGACTCAACGGATTCTATCGGAAGTTTGTTCGAAACTTTAGCAGTGTAGTGGCACTGTTAACCGATTTACTGACGAAGAACACAAAGTTTCAGTGGACAGAACCATGCCAGGAGGTATTCGTTCATTTAAAATCGATATTAACCACCAAACCAGCTTTAGCTTCAACAAGTGTTTCAAAATCTTTTAAAGTCACTATCGATGCTAGTGACAGTGGAGTTGGAGCTGTACTCCTCCAGGAAGGTGAGGATGGGATTGAACTGCCAGTTGGTTACTTTTTGAAGAAGATCAACATCCACCAGAGAAAACATTCCACAATTGAAAAGGAACTATTGAGTTTGGTACTGGCCTTCCAACATGTTAATGTGGATGTCATGAACAATGTGTCGGAGACCGTTGTATTCACTGACCACAATCCACTTACATTCTTGGGATGTTTTAAAGATAGGAGTCTGAGACTATTTCATTGGAGTCTTATGTTACAGACTTTCAATTTAAAAATCAGACATGTTGCGGTTGGAAGAATGTAATCACAGATGCGTTATCGTGGATTTAACTGATAGCTTTTAGATGTGATTTGTCTTTATTTAATGTTTTATATATATCAGTATATGGGAATAAATTAAGGTGAACTGATATAAAAGTTATCTGTATGTTCGGGTAATGTGGTTAAAAGCTAGAAAAAGAAATGAAGCCATCTTTTCATTATGATGGTTCATTTTTTCTTAAGGGGGGAGATGTTATGAAGATGTGGGTGTAATTTAAGAGAGTTAAAAGCAGCAGAACTACCGGACACAGCACCAAGTGCTCTCAGTAAGGTAACAACGTAACACTCGGTCGAACAACTCAATTGGCTCGATGCCTGGAGGCAAAAACACAAATTTGAATTTGGCCAATCAGTGTCAATTATATCCCGAAAAATATCAAACTCCAATCCAGTTTGAATTGAGTATATTGACAATCTTAAAAGCCAATGACACAATCTGATGCTTTGGGATATAAGACTGGGAACAATTGAACAGTTGATAGGACAACTGCCAAGCCAACGAAATCTGCACATTGCCCAGAAAAACAGCTCTCTTAAAAAAGGAACCTTATCAATCAGTAACCTGTGAAGCAGAAATTCCTAAGAAGAAGAAAAGACACAGGAAGATCCAAATCGATGAACAAAAAGCTGCCTGGTTTTGAGCTAAGAGGTGTTATTTTGTAAATCTTAATTGGGAGTTTTATTGGACTAGTATAGAAGGGAAGGTAAAGATAGGTTAGAGTAAGGACTTATACATAGTTGTTAGTTAATTATTCTGTGTTATATTTTAAGAAATAAAGCTGTTAACTTTTACTTTGAATAGTTCTTGGCCACTGGAAGTTTTACAGATTACTGTATGGGATAAATCTTTTCTGTATTGCTGGTTTTAAATAAAGCAGGAGAGTTTACCCCGTGTCATAACAATACTTTATGAATGTTTGAATAACTAGCTGAAATAACCTCCTTTAATGAAGAAAGTGGTTCTAGAAAGATGTCAAAATCAGAATCATCAGGAATCATGATGAACTACGGCCAAAACTGCGAACTTGGAGATATTTAAGGAAGTGGCTTTGAAGAAGTAAAAACGTATCGACTAAGATGTTGAAAAGATGCAGAAACACCATTAACATATAATCTTTCACAGTTTTTATTCCTAACTTAGCCCAACCAGAAAAGGCAATGTCCACTAAAGATGGGGAAAAATATGATTTGCCATCAACGGCACCTTTGTAGAAAATGACTGAAAGCGAAAGTGACGTCTAATTGAAACCTAGTAAGGTGGGGGTGTGGGGGTGGGGGGGTGTGGGACCCAAGGAGATAGTGAGGAAAGAGATCGATCTGAGACGGGTCCAGCTGAGAACAGAAGTGAGTCAAACAGACAGGGCAGGCAGGGACAAGGTAGATATAACAAGTTAAACTGCATTTATTTCAATGCAAGGGGCCTAACAGGGAAGACAGATGAACTCAGGGCATGGTTAGGAACATGGGACTGGGATATCATAGCAATAACGGAAACATGGCTCAGGGATGGGCAGGACTGGAAGCTTAATGTTCCAGATACAAATGCTACAGGAAGGATAGAAAGGGAGGCAAGAGAGGAGGGGGAGTGGCATTTTTGATAAGGGATAGCATTACAGCTATGCTGAGGGAGGATATTCCCGGAAATACATCCAGAGAAGTTATTTGGGTGGAACTGAGAAATAAGAAAGGGATGATCACCTTATTGGGTTTGTGTTATAGACCCCCCCAATAGTCAGAGGGAAATTGAGATACAAACTTGTAAGGAGATCTCAGCTATCTGTAACAATAATAGGGTAGTTATGGTAGGGGATTTTAACTTTCCAAACATCGACTGGGACTGCCATAGTGTTAAAGGTTCAGATGGAGAGGAATTTCTTAAGTGTGTACAAGACAATTTTCTGATTCAGTATGTGGATGTACCTACTCGAGAAGGTGCAAAACTTGACCTCCTCTTGGGAAATAAGGCAGGGCAGGTGACTGAGGTGTCAGTGGGGGAGAACTTTGGGGTCAGCGACCATAATTCTATTCATTTTAAAATAATGATGGAAAAGGATAGACCAGATCTAAAAGTTGAAGTTCTAAATTGGAGAAAGGCCAATTTTGATGGTTTCAGGCAAGAACTTTCAAAAGCTGATTGGAGGCAGATGTTCGCAGGTAAAGGGACGGCTGGAAAATGGGAAGCTTTCAGAAATGAGATAACAAGAATCCAGAGAAAGTGTATTCCTGTCAGGGTAAAAGGGAAGTCTGGTCTGTATAGGGAATGCTGGATGACTAAAGAAATTGAGGGTTTGGTTTCAGAAAAAGAAGGAAGCATATGTCAGGTATAGACAGGATAGATCGAGTGAATCCTTAGAAGAGTATAAAGAAAGTTGGAGTATACTTAAGAGGAAAATCAGGAGGGCAAAACGGGGACATGAGATAGCTTTGGCAAACAGAATTAAGGAGAATCCAAAGGGTTTTTACAAATATATTAAGGACAAAAGGGTAACTAGGGAGAGAATAGGGCCCCTCAAAGATCAGCAAGGCGGCCTTTGTGTGGAGCCACAGCAAATGGGGGAGATACTAAATGAATATTTTGCATCAGTATTTACTGTGGAAAATTATATGGAAGATATCGACTGTAGTGAAATAGATGGTGACATCTTGCAAAATGTCCAGATTACAGAGGAGGAATTGCTGGATGTCTTGAAATGGTTAAAAGTGGATAAATCCCCAGGATCTGATCAGGTGTACCCAAGAACTCTGTGGAAAGCTAGAGAAGTGATTGCTGGGCCTCTTGCTGAGATATTTGTATCATTGATAGTCACAGGTGAGGTGTTGGAAGACTGGAGGTTGGCAAACGTGGTGCCACTGTTTAAGAAGGGTGGTAAAGACAAGTCAAGGAACTATACACCGGTGAGCCTGACCTCGGTGGTGGGCAAGTTGTTGGAGAGAATCCTGAGGGACAGGATGTACATGTATTTGGAAAGGCAAGGACTGATTCGGGATAGTCAACATGGCTTTGTGCGTGGGAAATCATGTCTCACAAACTTGATTGAGTTTTTTGAAGAAGTAACAAAGAAGATTGATGAGGGCAGAGCAGTAGATGTGATCTATATGGACTTCAGTAAGGCATTCGACAAGGTTCCCCATGGGAGAATGATTAGCAAGGTTCGATCTCATGGAATACAGGGAGAACTAGCCATTTGGATACAGACCTGGCTCAAAGGTAGAAGGCAGAGGGTGGTGGTGGAGGGTTGTTTTTCAGACTGGAGGCCTGTGACCAGTGGAATGCCACAAGGATCAGTGCTGGGTGCTCCACTTTTTGTCATTTACATAAATGTTTTGGATGTGAGCATAAGAGGTACAGTTAGTAAGTTTGCAGATGACACCAAAATTGGAAGTATAGTGGACAGCGAAGAGGGTTACCTCAGATTACAACAGGATCTGGACCAGATGGGTCAATGGGCTGAGAGATGGCAGATGCAGTTTAATTCAGATAAATGCGAGGTCCTGCATTTTGGAAAAGCAAATCTTAGCAGGACTTATACACTTAATGGTAAGGTCCTAGGGAGTGTTACTGAACAAAGACCTTCGAGTGCAGGTTCATAGCTCCTTGAAAGTGGAGTCGCAGGTAAATAGAATAGTGAAGATAACGTTTGGTATGCTTTCCTTTATTGGTCAGAGTATTGAGTACAGGAGTTGGGAGGTCATGTTGCGGCTGTACAGGACATTGGTTAGGCCACTGTTGGAATAATGCGTGCAATTCTGGTTCATTCGTATCGGAAGGATGTTGTGAAACTTGAAAGGGTTCAGAAAAGATTTACAAGGATGTTGCCAGGGTTGGAGGATCTGAGCTACAGGGAGAGGCTGAACAGGCTCGAGATGTTTTTCCTGGAGCGTCAGTGACCTTAGTGAAGGTAGTAAAGGAGACCCCAAGAAGAGCCGAGGAGCTGCAGGAGAGTGCACAGCCGAGGCAGGGGCTGGGTATAGGGTTAGTATCTGATCTCTACAAAGAATTCACCTTTGTGGATAAAGTTTACTGAGCAAGAACAGGAGGAGAAGGACATTAAGTTATAATTTTGAGAAATACAATTAGAGACTGGTGAGATTGTGTAAGAGATGAGCGAATTTGTACACTTCCTGATCTGTTAACCGAGAGTTTGGTAATCTGTGGGATAGACAGACAGAAATATAACATTCCCTGATGTAAGATCAGGTTGCAGTGCCAACTCAAGGCTGGGAGATTAACAGTCCTGCTTCTCGGACGCTGCCTGATCTGCTGTGCTTTTCCAGCACCACTATCTAATCTCGACTCTGGTTTCCAGCATCTACAGTTCTTGGTTTGACCTGGGAGAGTAACAGTCAGAGTTTGACAGAGTGTTGGTTCCAGGAATTCAGTTAGTTCTTCGGAATGATTTGGCAGGATCCAAGGTGGGAGTGACATCCCTCCTTGTGTTGAGGCCCAAGGAAGATCAAGAAACTGAGGAGTTAAAAGAAAAATATCCTGATATTTTCCCAGATTGTGTCGTAACAAGATCCCACTAACATAAGTCACAGCAAGAAGCAAAAACTGAAGAGAAAGATGAAGGAGTTGAGGTTCAGTTGGTGGATTCCCTGTTTGATGTAATGGTGCAGAAAAACCTGAACAGGCAGAGGGTCAGACAGAAGCGTTTAGTCCTGAAAGGCTAAGGGACTTGCAACAGCAAGACAAGGCAATAAAAGAGATATGTGTGGATGTGTACTCTGAAAAGGAGGCAGAGTGTATTCCTGAGAGTTATTATCTGAAAGATAGAATCCTCAAATAGAAATGGAGACCACGGCAGGTTAGTGCAGAGGAGAAATGGGCCAAAGTGCACCAGGTTATGTTGCCGGTAGCATACAGACAGGAAGTGTTACGGTGAGCACATGAACTTCCTGTGGGAGGTCACCGAGGGGTATGAAAGATTCAGGCTAAGGTACAAACACATTTTTATTGGCCTGGAATGCACAACAATGTGGTTAACGTTTGCTGTACGTGTCATACATGCCAAATGGTAGGTAAGCCCCAGGCAGTAACAAAACCAGCCCCTCTGTTGTCAATTCCCTTTCGCGTGGGTCGTAATTGATTGTGTAGGTCCTCTCCCGAAAAATAAAAGTGGGACCCAGTGCATGTTAACCATAATGGATGTGTCAACCAGATTTCCGGAGGCAATTCCATTACGGAGTATCAAGGCAAAAAAGATGGGAGAAGAGTTAGTAGCTTTGTTCACACGGTATGGTCTACCCAGAGAGGTTCAGTTGGATCAAGGGTCACATTTTACTGCGAGGCTGTTTAAGGAGATTAGAGATAGCTTCGGCATACAGCATTTTAAATCCAGTGAATATCATCCTGAATCCCAGGGAGCTTCAGAAAGGTGGCATCAGACCTTGAAGACCATGTTGACAACATACTGTCAGGATTACCCGAATGACTGGGGTAAAGGTATCCCATTCATATTGTTTGCCCCAAATAAATCTACTCATTTTACTCCCTTTGAGTTAATATTCAACATGAAGTGAGAGGCTGTTTGAAATTAATCAAAGAGAAATTAACAGGATCAAAGTCAGAGATCTCACATTTAGATTACGTATCAAAGGTGATGGAGACACTAAATCGAGTCGATGATTTAGCTAAACAGCACATAAAGAGGGCACAGTGTTGAATGAAGCAGGTGGCAGATTAAAACCTCTGAGACTCAGGCGTTTTCCCGAGGGGATGATGTGTTAGTATTGTCACAAGCAATAGGCGATCCCTTCAAAACCAGGTTTAGGGGACCTATCAGATTGAGAAAAAGTTGAGTCAGGTGATCTATCTAGGAAAGATGTCAGATGGAAGAAAGACTGTCCTGGGGATGTCATGTGAACATGCTGAAACCTCATTATGCTGGAGAGAAAAAACTGGAGAAGTGGGTTAGTTACTGCCCCACAGAGCGAGGAATCAAATCCAGATACTGTGAACTTTGATGTGTCTCAAAATATGTTAAAAAATGAAGAAATCCTCGAGGACTTGGACAGGTTAGTGAGCTGTCGGTCTCAGGAGCATAGAACGCAGTTGAAAGGTTTGTTCCTGCAGTTTGAAGACATATGTAGGAATAAGATGGGGAGCACTAATACTGTTGGACATGAAGTGGACATAGGGAATACTGTTCTGATAAAACAACACCCCTATTGGCTTAATGTTTTCAAAGCCAGACAGGTCCAGATGGAGGTAGAGGCCATGCTTGACAAGAACAGCATTGAACCGAACCAGAGTGAGTGGAATTTGCCAATCGTCTCAGTTCCCAGACCAAATGGGACTCAATGATTTTTTTGTGGATTATCAGAAGGTGAACAACGTTAAAAAATCGGACTCATATCAGACAAGCCAGTTACATCACAAAGTTAGACTTACTGCGTGGTTCCCTTTGTCAGAGATGGTGATAGAGATTTCTGTGTTTGTAACCCCAAATGGGCTACATCAATTCAATGCAATGCCTTCTGGAATGAACAATGCACCCACCACATTCCAAAGACTCTTGAACAAAGTTGTGGCTGGGTTAACAGACTGTGCGGTCTATGGGGACGATGTAGTGATCTTTAGTAAGTCCTGGAAAAGTCACATGATACGGTTGGCAGAACTCTGAATGACGACTGGAAGCAAAAACTGGTAACAAACTAAAACAAAACTGAATTTGTGAAAGCAGAGGTGACATTCTTGGGATGTAACATCAGTCATGGAAGGTTGACCCCCATGGAAAGCAAAGATGAAGGCCATCAAGGAATTTCCACAACCAACCTCGAACAAAGAGGTGCAACAATTCTTGGGACTAAGCAGATTCTATCAGAAGTTTGTTCCAAACTTCAGCAGTGTAGTGGCAGTGTTTACCAATTTGCTGAATAATAACACAGCGTTTTGGTGGGCAGAACAATGCCAGGAGGCATTCGGCCATGTCAAAGCATTATTAACCATCACACCAGTTTTAGTGTCACCAAACCTTTCAAAACCTTTCAAAGTTGCCATGGATGCTCGTGACACAGGAGTTGGAGCTGTACTGCTACAGGAAGATAAGGATGGGATTGAACTGCCAGGTGGTTACTTTTCAAAGAAACTCAACACCCACCAGATAAAAAACTCTATGTTCGAAAAAGAACTATTGAGTTTGGTACTGGCCTTATGACATTTTAATGTGGACATCACAAATAATGTGTCAGAGATGGTTGTGCACACGGATCACAATCCTTTTTCATTCTTGGAAAGCTTTAAAGACAAGAATAAGAGACTATTTCATTGGGGTGTTAAGTGACAGGCTTTTAATTAAGAAATCGTACATGTTGCAGGTCACAAGAATGTAATCACAGATGCGGTATCACGGATTTAACTAATAATGTATTGGTGTCTATTCAATGTTTTATATATATATATGGGAAGAAGTTAATATGAACTTTAGTTAAAGTCATATGTACGTCATGGTAATGTGGTTCGGAAATAGAGAAAAAAATGAAGCCAACTTTTCATTATGATGTTTCATTTTTTTCTTCAGGGGGGAGGTGTTATGAAAATGTAGGTGTGTCCTGTACCTTTAAGAGAGAGAGGAAGCTCGCAAGTCCTGACTGAAAGCACAGTGTGTCCTGAACAATTTAAAAATCGAACACTTGGTTGAAACAAATAGCTGCAGTTGCATTGCCATGGAACAAAAACAAATTCAAATTCAGCCAATCAGTTTAAATTCTGCCCCAGATACCAAAATCCAATCGAATTTGAATTTAGTGTTTTGATAACATCACACCAATGAAATGATCCGATCTTTTGGGGGATAAAACCAGACATTTTGAACAGTTTGGGGGAGCACTGCCATGAACCCCAACAAGAATAGACTGCTAATCGAATCGTTCTCTGAAAGGTACCTGTCCGTAAGGTACGCTGTGCAGGAGAAGACTGAAGAAAAACCGACCTTAACAGAGGAAAGTCTACAAAAGGAGAATCAACAAAGCTGACTGGATTTGAAATGTAACTTTTTTAAAAAACTTCGAGTTTTTTTTAATCAGCTCAGTATTGTGGAGTGGGCAGTAAATGACAGGTTTAAGAAAAAGGAGTTGTAAACAGTTGTCTAACGTTCTCTGTTGAACTTAAAGAATAAAATTGTGAATTTTTATTTGATGTAGTGAAAACTGAGATGGTCTTTGCCTCTTGAAATTTAACAGGTTACAAGAGGTGAACATCTCTGTGTGTTGGGTTTAAATTAACAGAGGGGTTTATCCCATGTCATAACACCCTGCTGACTCCATCTGCGGGAAGTGCAATCAAAAGCAGCTCCTTGAAAAATGCTCTAGGGAACTGGAGCTGGAGCTGGATGAACTTTGGATCATTCCGGAGGCGGGGGAGTTAATGAGAGGAATTACAGGGAGGTAGTTGCACCTCAGGTACAACAAAAGGGCAGATGGGTTGCAGTTCGGGGATGGAAAGGGAACCAGCAGGCAGTGCAGGGATCCCCTGGGGCCGTTCCCCTCAATAACAAGCAGACCATTTTGGATACAGTTGGGGGGGAACAACTGACCAGGGGTAAGTCAAGGGGTACAGGTCTCTGACACCGAGTCTGTCCCTGTTGCTCAGAAGGGAGGGGGAAGATGAGCAGAGCATTAGTCATTGGGGACTCCATTGTTAGGGAGAAAGGCAGGAGGTTCTGTGGGAACGAGAGAGGCTCATGGTTGGAGTGTTACCTCCCAGGTGCCAGGGCTCGTGATAGCTCGGATCATATTTTCAGAATCATCGAATCATAGAATTCCGACAGTGTGGAATCAGGCCCTTCTGTCCAACAAGTCCACATCGATCCTCCGAAGAGTAACCCACCCAGACCCATTCCCTTACCCTATTATCCTATATTTACCCCTGACTAATGCACCTAACCTACACATCCCGGAAAACTATGGCCAAATTAGCATGGCCAACTCACCTAAACTGCCCATGCTTTGATTTTTGGAGGAAACTGGAGCACCTGGAGGAATCCCATGAAGACACAGAGAGAATGTACAAACTCCACACAGATTATCGCCCAAGGCTGGAATCGAACCCGGGCCCTGAGTGCTAACCACGAAGTCACTGTGCCACCCATAAGGACCCCCTTGAGGGTGACGGGGAGCAGCCCCAGGGTGTGGTCCACATAGGCACTAATGACATGGGTAGGGAAAGGGGTGGGGACTTAAGGCAGAAATTCAGGGAGCTAGGGTGGAAGTTTGGATCTCGAACTAACAGAGTTGTTATCTCTGGTTTGTTGCCCGTGCCAAGTGCTGGCGAGGCAAGGTATAGGGAGAGAGAGAGAGAGGAGTTGAACATGTGGCTACAGGGATGATACAGGAGGCAGGGGTTTGGATACCTAGATAATTGGGGCTCTTTCTGGGGTAGGTGGGACCTCTATAAACAGGATGGTCTACACCTGAACCAGAGGGGCTCCAGTACCCTTGGTGGGGAACTTTGATATTGCTCTTCGGGAGGGTTGAAACTAATTCAGCCGGGGATAGGAACCGAAATTGTAGTTACAGTGTCCAGGAGGATGAGGGGAGTGAGGTCAGAAATATGGTTTCATGGTCACAAGAGTGCACCAGCCAGCAGGAAAATGGTTTTAATGTCAGGAGCATCCGGAATAAGGTGGATGAACTTACAGGATGGGTTGGTACCTGGGACTTCGATGTTGTGGCCGTTTCGGAGACATGGATAGAACAGGAACAGGAACGGTTGTTCCCAGGTTCTGGGGTTCAGATGTTTCAGTAACAACAGGGAAGATGGTAAAAGAGGGGGAGACGTGGCAATGTTAGTCAAGGACAGTATTATGGTGGCAGAAAGGACATTTGAGGACTCATCTACTGAGGCAGAATGGGCTGAGGTTAGAAACAGGAAAGGAGAGGTCACCCTGTTGGGTGTTGTCTGTGGGCCTCTGAATCGTTCCAGAGATGTCAAGGAAAGGAAAGATGTTGAGGAAAGAAGGCATACACTGTGTAAGGTTTTATTGGTGGAGGGATTGGGTTTTGGAGCCACAAGCTCATGTTGCAGCTGTACAAAACTCTGGTGCGACTGCAATTAGAGTATTGTTTACAGTTCTGGTCACTGCATTGTGGGAAGGATGTGAAACCTTTGGAAAGGTTTCAGAGAAGATTTACTAGGATTGCCTGCTATGGAGGGAAGGTCTTAGGAGGAAAGGCTGAGGGACTTGAGGCTGTTTTTATTAGAAACAAGAAGTTTGAGAGGTGACCTAATTAAGACATATAAGATAATCAAAGAGTTAGTTAACGTAAGACAGTGAGAGCCTTTTTCTTCAGATGACAATGGCTCATACGAGGGGACATAGCATTAAATTGAGGGGTGATGGATATAGGACAGATGTCCAATGTAGTTTATTTACTCAGAGGAGTAGGGCCATGGAAAACCCTGCCTGCAACAGTAGTGCACTCACCAACATCGAGGGCTGAAGGACCTGTCCTGCGCTGTAATATTCTGTGTTCTATGTTTAGTGTGAGGAATTGAATGGAAACAAAGTATGTTACTGTTGAAAATAAATGTGCAACTAAATGACACAGAGTCCTGACACTATGTTATTTCCCCTTTTAAACTTCTCATGTATTTTGTTAATTTGCCCAGACGTGTGGCTCAGAGAATTCAGTGTGGAAGAGTGGACAGGAGCCTGTCGTTGCATTTCCCTCTCTGACCTGCAGTGAAAGATTACATTCCCGCCTCAGCTGACTGTCTGTGTGGGGTTTGCACATTCTCCCCGTGTCTGCGTGGGTTTCATCAGGGTGCTTCAGTTTCCTCCCTCAATCCAAAGATGTGTGGGACAGGTGAATTGGGAATGCTAAATTGCCCACAGTGTTAGGTGCATTAGTCAGCGGGAAATATAGGGGAATGGGTCTGGGTGGGTTACTCTTCAGAGTGGACTTGTTGGGCCAAATGGCCTGCTTCCATACTCTGAGCAATCTAATCTCATTTCATCTAACACTCACCTTTCTCCATATTATTTATTTTTCTACCCACTTCACTCACTGAGAACGGATTACTTGAAGATGAATGTAGCTTTTGTGCATATCTAATTCATCTTTTGGGTTTGCTTTTGTTCCTCCACTTCCTACTAATTGTTGCTGATTACTAACAGCACTTTACACTGGCTTTCCACCTCCAGGCTCTTTCATTTTGCTCCTCAGATGGAGTCATTCCTTGCCCATTAGGAAAGGAGTGTTATCATGTTGCTGCTCCTCCTTCTCCTTTCAGTCCATTCCTCGTTCCGTTCTCTGCTGCACCTAATGTTGACTCTCAGTTACTTGGATTGATTCACCAATTGAATTATTGTTCTAACTGGATATGTCATGGCGTACTTTAACTGGTCTCTGAAATGTTTCTGTGTCACCACATAAATAAGGGCATTTGTGCAGCCACTGAAGTTCCTCAGCATGTGTCCAATCTGAACAAAGAGACCAAAAGAAACAGAATCCAAGGAATAACCAACATTAAAGAAATATAAAATATGCAATAACCAGAGAAGTATGAAGCTGGCAGATATGGCAAAGAGTAAAATCACAGAATTCTTCCTGCTCTCTACCTCTGGATCATTCTCTGTTTTACTCTGACCTCTCAGTTCCTTCCGCACCTTAATGGCCTCGAAGATATGTCTGACAATCAGAATGTTGATAAAGACAATAAAAGTGATTGGGAACAATGGTGTTAAAAAAGTCTCAAAATATTTAAAACTTCTCCACTGAGGGTCATAAAGATAACTGTAAGTGCCATAACAGTACCATGGAACATTGTTGATGATCTTTCCAGGTTTATGTACAAAGGAGTTGGGAATGTTCTTTAACAAAAAGAAGATGCAGATTGTTGCTAGAACCCTGGTTGCAGTTTTCCCTGTGCAATACTTAGTTTTCATCTCATGGAAACAAATGGCAACAAATCGATCAAAGGAAAAAGCAACAGTGAACCACGCAGAACAATCAATGGTCAAGCAGCTGACAACAAAGATAACAGTACAAACAGGAGTGATGTGCAGGAAACACAGTGGATAATAATAATGTTTAAATCGACGAAGAATGATATAAAAAACAATGAACAGTAGATCTGACATTGACATGGCCACTAGATAGCGAGTGCTGCATGTTGAAAGGCCACATTTTCCCCGAGCTAAGATTACAATTACCACAAGACTAACTGTAAGAGAATGGAAAAAGAGACTTGAGGTTATTGATCAAACATTCTCTGTGCCTGAGCCCAGACTGTAAGTAATGACACAAAGATAATTGTTGTTCCATGTTATATAAAGTTTAAAGAATCTGAACCACAGCAGCAAACTCTCTCTAAACGAACATTTGCATTTTAAACATGAGCAGCAGATTACTCACAGAAACACAGTCATATATTCAAGGGGTTTTTTGGTTCAGCAGCAGTTGATTTCACCTGTTTTCCAGGTTACTCTGACTGGCTGGCATTACCCATAAGCCCACAGCATCCACACAAAGACACCTGGGATCAGGGAAACAAAGAATAGGAGACACCGAACATGGACATTGATCGCAAAATTATTGTATTCGGTTTGGAGTCTCCACAGTTCAGTTTGCCTCCAGAATTCTATATCCCCACTGTATGATCTACAGCTCAGGGCATTGAACCACCCCACAGTGTCCCGGAATGGATGGCCTTCACAATGATAGGATGAATAAATGATAAGGCATTGCTAGAACCCTGGTTGCAGTTTTCCCTGTGCAATACTTAGTTTTCATCTCGTGGAAACAAATGGCAACAAATCGATCAAAGGAAAAAGCAACAGTGAACCACGCAGAACAATCAATGGTCAAGCAGCTGACAACAAAGATAACAGTACAAACAGGAGTGATCCTTCATGCACAGGATTGAACATCCTGATGATCTGAACCATGAAGGTGTTCAGCAGTGAATCCATTCACATTGTACCAGGTTGAATACTTACCACAATCAGAAAAACTTCAACATTTGACCGAACTCCCCCCCTCTCCGCCCACCTGTTCACGATGGTGCAGCACAGCCTTCAGCAAATAAAACCTGAAAAATGCAACATTGGTCACTGTAACTGTCCTGAAGAAGAGTCCTGCTTGAAACCTTGACTCTCTTCCTCCTGAGATGCTCCCTGACCTGCTGTGTCTTTTCCAGCACCACGCTCTATCTGTAGTCCCCATTATCTCCTCATTCCTAATGACCTGCTGAACCCACCCATTGTCCTGTTGTATCTGGGCTCCCATTTGGAGCGAGCTGCCTGAACAAGATCCACCAACACAATCCCTTTCCATCAAGGAATGGGAAACACCAGGTGTCACTGTGAGGTGGGTTGTTACAAAACCCATCTGACCGATAGCAAGCTGTGAACTACCACAAAGAGAGGGTGGTCTTCCGAAACCCTTTCTAAACCAGCCAGGGCCAGTGCTCAGCCAAACTCCATCAATGTGGCCTCAGTGTAAACCCATTCTGCACAGTATAGGGAAACACACAATGCTGTACATTACTGAGGAGCCTCCGAACTGACAAACTATTCACTTTAAACTCAGTTAGTGAGGACACTAACGTCTGACAGTGGGTTTGCCTTGATAAATGGAAATATATTGTTATCAGTTGTTGATAGAAATAAGGATGATTCAGTGCTGAGTTTTATATGAGTTAAGTTGTTACAAGACTTACCAGGAACCCCAACGACAGCGAGGATGGTGTCAAACACCTGACCCACCCTTCCCCTGAGAAGATCCATTTCATTGTTTGTGACACAACCTTTCCCTTCCTCCTGCTGGCAATCTGTCGGAATGGGAGAATTCTCTCGGAGATGGAGCTGACACAGTTCCAGAGACTTTGTTTTATATTGTGTGGTATCTCCACTGGGAAACTGTGATCATATGTTTTCATATCATTTTGATCAAACAATTAATGACAACAGGTTTATTTTAATGAAGTGATAGCATTAAGATTTAAGTCTGTATTTGAATACCCCAAAGACTGGATTAATCATAGATTAGATTAGATTACTTACAGTGTGGAAACAGGCCCTTCGGCCCAACAAGTCCACACCGCCCCGCCGAAGCGCAACCCACCCATATCCCTACATTTACCCCTTACCTAACACTACGGGCAATTTAGCATAGCCAATTCACCTGACTTGCACATCTTTGGACTGTGGGAGGAAACCGGAGCACCCGGAGGAAACCCACGCAGACACGGGGAGAATGTGCAAACTCCACACAGTCAGTCGCATGAGGCAGGAATTGAACCCAGGTCTCTGGCGCTGTGAGGCAGCAGTGCTAACCACTGTGCCACCGTGCCGCCCGAATCTGATCCTGTTAGGTCTCAAATGTTCATTCCAATTTGTCTTCAACAATAATACTTACAATATTTCACTCACTATCAGTCCCATCAGCATCGAAATATGTTTCGATATTCTTTTCAGTGATGACCTTCATTCTGCTGAGGTTATTCAGACATTTAATATCTCATGTTGTCGAGCTCCTTGAGAGCTGTTCCACTGCACACTGTTATCCCACAGCTTTCCTTGTTAATCCAGTTTCACGACTGATTTGGGAAATTCTCTCTGTGAATGAGCACTCTAACACAGAACCTGAAGCTGATACCGACCACACCAACAGCTGGAACTTCCACTCGGTCACATTTTCTCAAAACCAAGACAAAACAAAAATCGGAACCTTACATTCAAATTAATAAAGTGATGGCATCATACAGGGTAAATGTCCCCTTTGGTCCAAAATTACTATAAAAGCAACACAAGTCTCAGTCCCCAGCACTTAGTCCATGGTCTTGAATGTTATGACCTTTCAGTGCTTGTCCAAGTACTTTGTGACAGTTTTGAGGATTTCTCCCACAATTCCCCTCCTGGACAATGCAGCACAGGCCCCTACCATCCTCTGGATGGCATGTCCCTTCTAAACCCTTCGCTTTTCAGCTTAAAATTACACCACTTTGTTAATTGCCCTCTGGTTAAGGGGGAAAACTGCTTAACATTCACCCTGTCCACACCCCCCTTGGTCTTATATACCCCGATCTCTGCTCTAAAGAAAGCAGCCTGAGCTTATCCAGCCTCCCCCTTCACAGCGAAACTGCTGCAGCCCAAACCATGTTCTGGTGAATGTCCTTTCCCCTCCCTCCAGTGCAATCACCTCCATCCCATGGTCAGTCCTCAGCAATGGACTCACCTTCATCCCCCTCCGTCCACGCATCAATGAATTTAATACACGCTGTGACATCGAACAATTCTTCCGTCGCCTCCACCTCCGAGCTTACTTTCACAATCTGGACTCCCGCCCACCTTCCGACGACCCCTTCGCCCACCTCCAACACACTGCATCCACCTGGACACCCCGCGCTGGCCTATTAACTGCCCTCGACCTCTTCGTTTCCGACTGGCATCGAGACATTAACCGCCTCAACCTGTCTACCTCCCTCCCCCACTCCAACCTCTCACCCTCACAACACGCAGCCCTCCAATCCCTATGCTACAATCCCAACCTCACCATCAAGCCAGCAGATAAAGGGGGCGCAGTGGTCGTCTGGCGCACTGACCTCTACACCGATGAAGCCAAACGCCAACTCGAGGACACCTCTTCCTACTGCCCCCTCGATCATGACCCCACCCCCCATCACCAAACCATCATCTCCCAGACCATACAGAACCTCATCACCTCAGGAAATCTCCCACCCACAGCTTCCAACCTCATAGTCCGGGAACCCCGCACTGCCCGGTTCTACCTCCTTCCCAAGATCCACAAGCCTGACCACCCTGGCCGACCCATTGTCTCAGCATGCTCCTGCCCCACTGAACTCATCTCTACCTACCTCGACACTGTCCTATCCCCCCTAGTCCAGGAACTCCCCACATACGTTCGAGACACCACCCACGCCCTCCACCTCCTCCAAGACTTCCGTTTCCCCGACCCCCAACGCCTCATCTTCACCATGGATAACCAATCTCTCTACACCTCCATCCGCCATGACCAGGGCCTCCAAGCCCTCTGTTTTTCCCTCTCCAGACGTCCCCAATAGTACCCTTCCACTGACACTCTCATTCGTTTGGCCGAACTGGTCCTCACCCTTAACAATTTCTCCTTTGAATCCTCCCACTTCCTCCAGACCAAAGGCGTAGCCATGGGCACATGTATGGGCCCCAGCTATGCCTGTCTCTTTGTTGGCTATGTAGAACAGTTGATCTTCCGTAATTACACCGGCACCACTCCCCACCTCTTCCTCCGCTACATTGATGACTGCATTGGCGCCACCTCGTGCTCCTGCGAGGAGGTTGAGCAATTCATCAACTTCACCAACACATTCCACCCTGACCTTAAATTTACCTGGACCATCTCTGACACCTTGCTCCCCTTCCTGGACCTCTCCATCTCCATTAGTGACGACTGACTTGACACTGACATTTTTTACAAACCCACCGACTCCCACAGCTACCTGGATTACACCTCTTCCCACCCTATCTCTTGCAAAAATGCCATCCCGTATTCCCAATTTCTCCGCCTCCGCCGTATCTGCTCCCAGGAGGACCAGTTCCACCATAGAACACACCAGATGGCCTCCTTCTTTAGAGACCGTAATTTCCCTTCCCACGTGGTTAAAGATGCCCTCCAACGCATCTCGTCCACATCCCGCACCTCTGCCCTCAAACCCCACCCCTCCAACCGTAACAAGGACTGAACGCCCCTGGTGCTCACCTTCCACCCTACAAACCTTCGCATAAACCAAATCATCCGCCGACATTTCCACCACCTCCAAAAAGACCCCACCACCAGGGATATATTTCCCTCCCCACCCCTTTCCGCCTTCCACAAAGAACGTTCCCTCCGCAACTACCTGGTCAGGTCCATACCCCCCCTACGACCTACCCTCCCATTCTGGCACTTTCCCCTGCCACCGCAGGAACTGTAAAACCTGTGCCCACACCTCCTCCCTCACCTCTATCCAAGGCCCTAAAGGAGCCTTCCACATCCATCAAAGTTTTACCTGCACATCCACTAATCTCATTTATTGTATCCGTTGCTCCCGATGTGATCTCATCTACATTGGGGAGACTGGGTGCCTCCTAGCAGAGCGCTTTAGGGAACCTCTCCGAGACACCCGCACCAATCAACCAAACCGCCCCGTGGCCCAACATTTCAACTCCCCCTCCCACTCTGCTGAGGACATGGAGGTCCTGAGCCTCCTTCACCACCGCTCCCTCACCACCAGACGCCTGGAGGAAGAACGCCTCATCTTCCGCCTTGGAACACTTCAACCCCAGGGCATCAATGTGGACTTCAACAGCTTCCTCATTTCCCCTTCCCCCACCTCATCCTAGTTTCAAACTTCCAGCTCAGCACTGTCTCCTTGACTTGTCCGGACCTGTCCTACCTGCCTATCTTCTTTTCCACCTACCACTCCACCCTCTCCTCCTTGACCTATCACCTTCATCTCCTCCCCCACTCACCCATTGTACTCTATGCGACTCTCTCCCCACCCCCACCCTCCTCTAGCTTATCTCTCCATGCTTCAGGCTCACTGCCTTTATTCCTGATGAAGGGCATTTGCCCGAAACGTTGATTTCGCTGCTCGTTGGATGCTGCCTGAACTGCTGTGCTCTTCCAGCACCACTAATCCAGAATCTGGTTTCCAGCATCTGCAGTCATTGTTTTTACCTCCAACATACAGCCACTCATTGTAAGTGTTCAGCCTCCCCCAAGAAGTTAGTGTCCAGGCCAGAATCCCCAAACTGAAGAAGACATCCAGGCTCCAGAAACAAATCTCCCAGCCACCGGTGAATAGAATTGCAGACCCTCAGGCTTCTCAGGGCAGCGGCAGCAGTGACAGCAAGTCCCAAGTTTTGTCCCCCCCACCCCCCCACAGGCTATAGTACCTAAGGCCCAGGCTGTTGGCCCCAATCCTCAGCATTATCTCCCCAGCATAGGAGGTGCTATTACAGCAGTATTCAACTCACCGAGGAAAAATACAGACCACCAGGCTTCCAAAGGCAGTAAAAGCATCAGAGAATCCCAAGTTTGAGTGCTTCCAGGCAGGCAGGCTGCAGCACCAGAGACTCCCTGCTCTAGGCCTCAACCTACTCCAGCTACTGTCAGTTGAAACAACTCAGCATCTATTTTCCAAGGACAGCAGCAACAGAGTGTAGACTCCTGACATACTGACGTCTATGGGAGAACAATCCTCTGCCGTCACTCTGTCTCCTGACGTTAATCCAGTTTTGTATCCAAGTGGCAAGATCACTCTGAATCCCATGTGATCTAACTTCACTAATTAGTCTACTTTGTGGAACCAGGTCAAGGACTTTAATAAAGTCCAAGTAAACAACATCTACTGCTCTGCCCTCATCCACCTTTTAGGTAACTTCTTCAAAAAGCTCAATTACATTTACAAGACACGGGTTTCCTCATACAGGGGGCCATATTGGACCTGGGACTGGGGAATGAGCCAGGATAGGTGGTAGAAGTTGCGGTGGGAGATTTCTTTGGGAACGGTGACCACAATTCTGTAAGTTTTAGAATACGTATAGATAAAAAAGAGAGTTGTCCTAAGGAGAGAGTACTAAACTGGGCCAATGCCAATTATATCAAAATTAGGCAGGAGCTCGGAAATGTGGATTGGACACAGCTATTTGAAGAGAAGCCCATATCTGAGATGTGGGAGACTTTCAAAGAGAGGTTAAAGATAGTGCAATATAGGCATGTCCCGTTGAAGGCAAAGGATAGGAAGGGCAAGATTCGTGAACCGTGGATAACAGGAGAAATTGTACAACTAGCCAAGAGGAAAAGGGAAGCGTACATAAGGTCTAGGTAGCTAAGAATAGAACAGGCCCTGGAGGAATTTCGGAAGACTAGGGCAAGTCTTAAACGAGGAATCAAGCGGTCTAAAAGGAGTCATAAAATAGCTTTAGCGAGCAGAATTAAGGAGAATCTCAAATCATTTTATTTTTATATAAGAAGCAAGCGGTTACTAGAGAAAGGTTTGGTCCACTAAAGGATAATGAAGGAAGGCTGTGTGTCAAACCTGAGACAATGGGTGAGATTCTGAATGATTACTTTGCATCAGTGTTCACTGAGGAGAGGAACAAGATGAATATTGAGATTAGCGAAAGAAGTTTGATTAGTCTGGACCACACTAACATAAGTAGGGAAGATGTGTTGGGTAGGCTAGAGGTTATTAAGGTGGACAAATCCAGATGGGATCTATCCCAGGTTGCTGAGGGAGGCGAGAGAGGAAATAGCTGGGGCGCTGATGGATATCTTTGTGGCATCCTTAAACACAGATGAGGTCCCGGAGGACTGGAAGGTTGCTCATGTTGACCCCCTGTACAAGAAAGGTAGTAGGGATATTCCACGTAACTACAGACCAGTGAGCCTGACGTCAGTGGTGAGAAAGTTGCTGGAGAAGATACTGAGGGATAGGATCTATTTACATCACTGCCTATCAGTGATAGGCAACATGGTTTTGTGAGGGGGATATTGGGCCTTACCAACTTAATAGAGTTCGTTGAGAAAGTGACCAAGTTGAGAGATGAAGGAAGGGCTGTTGACGTCATATACATGGACTTTAAGTGAGGCATTTGATCAGGTTCCCCATGGTAGACGAATGGAGAAAGTGAAGTCACATGGTGTGCAGGATGTTCTAGCTCGGTGGATAAAGAACTGGTTGAGCAACAGGAGACAGAGAGTAGAGAAAGGTGACCAGTGATGTTCCACAGGGGTCAGTGCGGGGGCCACTGTTGTTTGTAATATACATAAATGATCTGGAAGAGGGCACTGTTGGTATGATCAGCAAGTTTGCAGATGACACGAAGATTGGTGGAGTAGCAGAACGCATAAGGGACTGTCAGAGAATACAGGAGGGTATAGATAGACTGGAAAGTTGGGCGGAAAAGTGGGAGATGATTTTCAATCCCCTGGTGCATGGGAGGTTAAGGGGTGACCTGATACACGTTTATAAAATCCTGAGGGACATGGATAGGGTAAACAGACAAGGTCTTTTCTCTCGGTTGGGTGAGTCCAGAACTAGAGGGCATAGGTTGAGGGTGAGAGAGGAAAGATATACAGAGGAACCTCAATGATCCACAGGACACAGGCGGGGAGTATTTTGTTCAGTTAATTGAATGCCGGATAACATCGTTAGCCACACCTCGGGATCTGATTTCAGGATCATCTGAAACTCGATTCATCGAATGTCGGATAATCAAGGCTCCTCTGTAAAAGTGACCTAAGGGTCAACTTTTTCTCGGAGCGATTGGTGCTTATATGGAATGAGCTGCCAGAGGAAGTGGTGGAGGCTGCTCCAATTACAACATTTAAAAGGCACCCTGTAGATGAACAGGATTATTTTAGAGGGATGTGAGTCAAGTGTTGGCAAATGGGAATAGATTAATTTAGGATATTTAGTTGGCGTGGACAAATTGGACCAAAGGGTCTGTTTCCATGCTGTATGACCCATTTGAATGTGCAAAACAAGATCACAATGAGAAAAGAATTGATTCCTTTTTTTAACTTAAGATTTTAAGAGGAAATGTTCCACTAAAACCCCAAGTTTGTGTTTGTTCCCACACCCAGTTTATCTTTCCTCCTTTGGTCTTGTGTTCGTTCTGTCCATTTTTAACTATTATCTCTTACACGCCCGTGCTCGGCAAGTTTTAAACCTCTGTAAGTGTTTGTGTTTTGCATTAACCTGTAAAATCTGAAGCCAGTTCTGATAGTTTTCGGTATAACCATTCGACCGCTGATTTATTCTCTTCCTCTTTATTCTCCTGGAGTGAGCCGTACTGTGAGGCCACATTTATTGTCCAGCCCCAGTTTCCCTGAGATGGTGTTCATCGGCCTTCCCATTGATATTCACCTGTCGCAGTGATGAAGGTGTCAGGAATTCCAGAATATTAATCCAACAGAATGAAGGAACTGAATAGCATGTCCGTGGTGGGATGGCATGTCTTTGTTTTTCCTGTTGGTATCGGATGTGGAGTTGGTTGGTTGGTACTGTTGGAGTGTGTTTTGAATGAGTTGCTGGAATGCATTCTGAGGATCAGTCTTACAGCTAGAGTTCAGGTGCAGTGGATGATAACGTGTCCGAGATGCCCCGATCAGGCAGGCTGCTCTTCTGGAGCTTCTTGTGTGTCCTTCTGGTTGGGAACATGGAAAGAGTAGGAGGCAGTTTAATGTTACAAGCATGTTCCTCCTCCACTCTGATCCTGGCTGATCTGCAGCTCAGTCCCTTTTACCCAACTTTGTTCTCTATCTCTCAGTACTTCTGCTTAACAGAAATCTTAGTTTCACTTGAGAGTTAACAACTGATCAAATATCAATTTCTATTTGGGGAAGGAAACTTCAAACTTCCATCACTTGCATCGACCTTTTAATGTGTAAATGGTGGACAGAATTTGACAGTCACTCAGTATCTAGTCTCTGCCACACTCTCAATAATCAGACAGTTGAATATTTTCTTGTTGGAAATGGTTACTTCTTCATTAGTAAGTACTACCTGCCACACAATATTGTCCAGGTCCTGCTGTAAGTGCTTTGTGAGCTGCCTTACTCTGGAATGAATTGGGAATGTAGCTGAATGACGTAAAATTGCTAATATCATTGTGACTTTGTATGATAAATGGAGGACTGTTGAAGGAACAGCTGAAAATGGGTGAGATGAGGACACTATTTGGAAGAATTCCCGATCACAGAATCTCTACAATGTGGAAAAAGACCATTTGGCCCATTGAGTCTGCACTGACTCAAACCCAGCTCCCTGTCCTATCCTGTAATCACACATTTACTGTAGTTAATCCATTTAACCTACACATCTTTGGACTGTGGGAAGAAACTGGAGCACACAACAAACACCCATGCAGACACTGGGAGAATGTGCAAAACTACACATGAGCTCCAAGGCTTCAACTGAACCGGGTCCCCAGCCACTGTGAGGCAGCCGTGGTAACCTCTGAGCCAACATGCCACGATTCAGTTATGTTTGCTTTAGCTATGGAAAGGGATAGGTACACACCAGAAGGAAAGAGATACAGCTGGAGGAAAGGCAATTACAGCGCGATAAGACAAGATGGAGGATGCATAGGTTGGGGAAGGAAACTGCAGGGCATGGGCACAATGGAAATGTAGAGTTTATTCAAGGAACGACTACTGTGCGTCCATGATAAGTATGTACCTGTCAGGCAGCGAGGAAGAGGTTGAGCGAGGGAACTGTGGTTTACTAAAGAAGTTGAATCTCTTGTCAAGAGGAGGAAGAAGGCTTATATTAGGATGAGATGTGAAGGCTCAGTTAGGGAGCTTGAGAGTTACAAGTTTTCCAGGAAAGATCTAAAGAGAGAGCTAAGACAAGCAAGGAGGGGACATGAGAAGTTGTTGGTGGATAGGATCAGGGAAAACACTAAAGCTTTCTACAGGTATAGAAGGGATAAAGGAATGACTAAAGTAAGATTCAGGCCAATCAAGGACAGTAATGTGAAGTTGTGCATGGAGTCAGAAGAAACAGGGGAAGCGCTAAATGAATATTTTTCGTCAGTAATCACACTGGAAAAAGACACAATGTTGTTGAGGAGAATACTGAGATACAGGTTATTTGACCAGATGGGATTGATGTTCACAAGGAGGAGGTGTCAGAAATTCTGCAAAGTGTGAAAATAGATAAATACCCTAGGAGAGATGGGATTTATCCTCGGATTCTCTGGGAAACCTGGGAGTAGATTGCAGAGCCTTTGGCTTTGATCTTTATGTTGTCATTGTCTACAGGAATAGTACCACAATACTGGAGGGTAGCAAATGTTGTTCCCTTGTTCAAGATGTGGCGTAGAGACAACCCTGGTAATTATAGACCCATGAGCCTTACTTCGGCTGTGGGTAAAGTATTGGAAAAGGTTACAAGAGATAGGATTTATCATCATCTTGATAGGAATAAGTTGATTAGGGACAGTCAACACAGGTTTTTTTTAGATTAGATTAGATTCCCTACAGTGTGGAAACAGGCCCTTTGCCCAACAAGTCCACGCTGACCCTCCAAAAATGAACCCACCCAGACCCCATTCCCCTCCATTTACTCCTGACTAACTCACCTAACACTATGGGCAATTTAACATGGCCAATTCACCTAACCAGCACATCTTTTGACTATGGGAGGAAACCGGAGCACCCAAAGGAAACCCACACAGACACAGGGAGAATGTCCAAACAGACAGATGCCTGAGGTAGGAATTGAACCCAGGGCTCTGGTGCTGTGAGCCAACAGTGCTAACCATTGAGCCACCGTGCCACCCAAAGGGATGAAGGGTTTTGTGAAGTGTAGGTCATACCTCACAAGCTTTATTGAGTTTTTTGAGAAGGTGACCAAACAGCTGGATGAGGGTAAAGCTATTGATGTGATGTTTATGGATTTCAGTAAGGGGTTTGATAAGGTCCCCCATGGTAGGCTACCGTACAAAGTACAGAGGCATGGGATTGACAGTCATTGAGCAGTTTGGATGATGAATTGGCCACCTGAAAGAAGACAGAGAGTCGTGGTTGATGGGAAATGTTTGTCATGGAGTTCCGTTACTAGTGGTGTACTGCAAGGATTTGTTTTCGATCCACTGCTGTTTGTCATTTTTATAAACAACCTGGATGAGGGCGGAGAGGGATGGGTTAGTAAATTTGCGGACGATACTGAGCTCAGTACAATTGTAGATAGTGCCGAAGGACGTTATAGGTTACAGAGGGACATAGATAAGTTGCAGAGCTGGGCTGAGAGGTGGCAAATGGGGTTTAATGCAGAAAAGTGATTCACTTTGGAAGGAGTAACAGGAATGGAGATTACTGGGCAAATGGTAAGATTCTTGGTAGTGTAGATGAGCAGAGAGATCTCAGTGTCCATGTACATAGATCCCTGAAAGTTACCACTCAGGTTGACAGAGCTGTTAAGAAGGCGTAAGGTGTGTTAGCTTTTAGTAGTAGAGGGATCAAGTTTCGGAACCATGAAGTCAGGCTGCAGCTGTACAAAACTCTGGGGAAAGCCGCACTTGGAGTATTGTGTGGAGTTCGGGTCACCGCATTCTCAGAAGGATGTGGAAACTTTGGAAAGGGTTCAAAGGAGATTTACTCAGATGCTGCATGGTTTGGAGGGAAGGTGTAATGAGGAAAGATTGAGGGACTTGAGGCTGTTTTCATTAAAGAGGAGAAGGTTAAGAGGTGACTAAATTAAGACATCTAAGATCATCAGAGGGTTAGATCGGGTAGACGGTAAAAGCCTTTTTCCTCGGATGGTGATGGCTAGCACGAGGAGACATAGCTTTAAATTGAGGGGGATAGATATAGGACAGATGTCAGAAGTAGTTTCTTTACTCTGAGAGTAGTAGGGGGTGTGGAATGCACCGCCTGCAACAGTTATAGACTCACCAACTTTAAGGACATTTAAATGGTCATTAGATAGGCATATGGACGAGAATGGAATGGTGTAGGTTCGATGGGCTTCAGATTGGTTTCAGGGCCAAAGGGCCTGGACTGCACTGCAATGTTCTATGTTCTGTATTCATGTCTGATGTCCTGAGACAAACACAAAATACTGGCTATGCTGGAAATCTGAAATTAAAAACACAAAATGCTGGGAAACTGCATCAGGTCAGACAGTATCTGTGGAGAGAAACCATTTGGTACAGGTCAGGACCTTTCCACATGAGATGCAACCTTCTTGAAACATCTGAGATTCCCAGAGGACCTGATAGGGTCGATGCAGAAAGATTATTTTCTCTTGCAGGTGAGTCTGGAACCATAGGGCATAATCCCCAAATAATCCCTCACCACTCAAGGCACATAAGGTGGAATTTCCTTTCTAAGAATAATGAATCGATGGAATTATTTGCCACAGATGACTGTCTCGGCTGGTTTATTAAGGTTAATCAATGCTGAGATCGATTGTTAAGAAAGCATATGGTGTGTTAGCTTTTATTGGTAGAGGGATTGAGTTTCGGAACCACAAGGTCATGCTGCAGCTGTACAAAACTCTGGGGAAATCTGCATTTGGAGTATTATACAGTTCTGGTTACAGCATTATAGGAAGGATAGGGAAACTTTGGAAAGGGCCCAGTGATTTACTCGGATGTTGCCTGGTACGGAGAGAAGGTTTTATGAGGAACGGCTGAGGGACTTGAGAGAATAAGGTTGAGAGGTGCCTTACTTGAGACATATAAGATAATCAGAGGGTGAGAACGGGTGGACAGTGAGAGCCTTTTTCCTTGGATGGTGATGGCTAGCACGAGGAGACATAACTCCAATTTGAGGGCTGATCGAGATAGGACTAATGTCAGAGGTAGATTCTTTACTCAGAGAGTCTTAGAGGCGTGGAACGCATTGCCTGCAACAGGAGTAGACTTGCCAATTTTAAAAACATTTAAATGATCATTGGATAAACATATGGATGAAAATGGAATAGTGTAGGATAGATAGGCTTCAGATTGGTTCCACAGGTCGATGCAACATCGAGGGCCAAAGGGCCTGTACTACACTGTAATGTTCTATAACATAGTACTTTCCACTTCCAAGTCTCAGATGAGGAATGGTCACCTCCTTGAGGATGACAAGAACCCCATAAAGACCATAATTCCAGCAGGAATGACAACATCAAGGAGGGACAGGGCAGTTAAGCATCAGCCACATTGCTGGGGGTCTGGAGTTCTATGTAGTCCAGACCAGGTAAAGATGGCAGTTTCTTTCTCTAAACAACATTCATGAACCAGATGGGTTTTTCCAACAATTGATAATGGTCACTGTTATGACTCTTAATTACAGATCTTTTGTTAAATTCAGATTTCATCTCCTACTGTACTGGGATTGGATCTCGGATCCCCAGAAAATTATTTGGGCCTCTGGGTTAATGGTCTAGAGATAATACTGCCCATTACTTCCACGATATCAAAACAGTGAGTGTTTTGGTGGCAGACATTTAACACTTTTTTTAATGCTTTTGGACATCATTATGTCAAGATGAGCTCATTGATCAAACAGATTTTGTATAAGTTTGATAATATTCAATGCATATTTGGCCTTATTACTTCATCCTCAGCTACTGAATCACAATCATGGCAATAATGCACCATGAGTCTGCAGATTAGCCTGTTTAAAGCTGATTGGAGGAAATTTATTGCAGTCTTTACTAAAGCCAGAATGGAAAAATATCCAAAACTGAGAATACAATGAAGATCAGTCAGCACTGGTGTCAAACCCTATTGAATTGTTTGCTGACATAACAGGATGGGTAAAGGTACGACAGAGACTGTATTATATCTGGACCTTTAAAAGGTACCTCCAAGTAAACGCATGACTAAAGTTGCAACATCGATTCAGGAAAGAAGGAACAGAATAGATAGCAATATGGTGGATACTCATTTAAAAACCAAACGAACTGCAGATACTGTAAATCAGAAACAAAAACAAAAATTGCTGGAAAAGCTCAGCTACAAATAAACACTAAATCTTAAAGCTAGTTGCTCAGACTGAAAGAATGTGTTGTTCCACAGGATACTAGTCCTGAAAATAATTATCTAAAATAATTGTGTCTGGAGATCAGAGGTATAGCAGTTATGTGGATGACAGGAAATTGGGGCTTATGGCTAATACTGAGGAAGATTGTAATAAAGTAGCAGAGTACAGGAAGGTTAGCAGAATGGGCAGGACAGTGGCAAATAACTATAAGAGCCGGTGTACTCACATTGGAAGGAAGAACGGGAAGCTGCTTAGGTATATGTTTAAAATTGAGAGCATTTGATGATGTGGACTCAAAAAGTCATTTCCACAGATGAAGAATAAAAGTGAGATGACATCAGTCTAAGATGGACATCATTAAGACCAATGAAGTATGAGAGAAATGTCTTCTCCAAACAATGTGGCATTCAGTGCGACAGAGAAACATAGAAGACAGGAGCAGGAAGAGGCCATTTGGCCCCTCAAGCCTGCTCAGCCATGCATCAGTCACAGTAGATTGTCCAATTCAATCGGCTAATCTTGTTTTCTCCCCATAACCTTTGATCCTATTCACTCTAAGTGCTGTATACATTCTTGAATACATTCAATGTTTTGTCATCAACTACTTCCTGTGGTAATGAATTCAACAGGCTCACCATTCTTTGGATGAAGAAATGTCTCCTCATCTCCCTCCTAAATGATCCATCCTGAATCCTCAGTCTGTAACCCCTGGTTCTGGACATTCCCACCATTGGGAATATCCTCCCTGCATCTATCCCGTCTAGTTTGGTTAGAATTTTATAAGTATCCATGAGATCTCTTCTCATTCCTCAGAGCTCCAGCAAAAACAATCCTAACCCTAGTCAATCTCTTCCCATGGGTCAGTCCCACCATCCCCGGAATCAGAGTGGTAAATCTTCGCTGCACTCCCTTGAGATCAAGAACGTTCTTCCTCAGAAAAAGAGACCAAAAGTGCCCAGAATATTCTCGGTGTGGCCTCTGCAAGGCCCTGTATATTTGCAACAACACATCCCTGCTCCTGTACTTGAAACCTATTACAATGAAGGCCAACATACCATTTGCCTTCTTTCCCACCTGCTGCACCTGCATGCTCACCTTCAGTGACTGGTACACAAGGACCCCCAAGTCCCACTACACACTCCCCTCTCCCAATTTACAGCCATTCAGGTAGGAATCTGCTTCCTTGTGTTTCCTTCCAAAGTGAATAACCTCACATTCACCCAAAATTATACTGCATCCCATAGGCTTGAATGTTGTGATGTTTCAAGTGCTCATCCAAATATTTTTTTAAAAGTTGTAAGGTTTTCAAACTTGTCGAATATATTGGCAGGGAGATATCCTAGAACTGTGCAGGAGGATTTAAACTGGTGCAGGATGGGAAAGGGTCCAGGATGGCAGGGGGCGGGGGGGCGGGGGGGGGGTGGCAGTGCTAGTGGGGAGGGACCCAAGGAGACAGTGAGGAAAGAGAGAAAAGTTGCCCATCCAGGGCAAGTGAGGAGTATTCCATCACACACTCCTGACTTGTGCTTCTCGATGGTGGGACAGGCTTTGGGGATTCAGGAGGTGAGTTACTCGCTGCAGGATTCCTAGCCTCAATAAAAATTGGGAAAAGGAGCAAATCAAATTATCAGGGGAGGCAGGAACCATGCAGAGAACGAAATAAGACTGGTAAATTAAACTGCATTTATTTAATGCACAGGGCCTAGCAAGTAAGGCAGATGACCTCAGCATGGGACTGGGATAGCAAGGCAATTATAGAGATGTGGCTTAGGATGGACAGGACTGACAGCTTAATGTTCCAGGGTATAGATGCTACCAGAAGGATAAAAAGGTGGGCAAGAGAGGAAGGAGAAGGGCTTTTCTGATTAGTGATAACATTACAGCTGTACTGAGGGCGGATCTTCCTACAAATGCACACAGGAAAGTTATTCGGGTCGAACTGAGGAATAAGAAAGGGATGATCACTTTATTGGGATTGCACTACAATTGCCCTTCAATAGTCAGTGAAAAATTGAGAACCAAGTTTGTAAGGAGATCTCAGTTATCTGTAAGAATAATAGGGTGGTTATGGTAGGTGATTTTAACTTTCCAAACATAGACTGGGATTGACATAGTATTAAGGGCTTGGATGGAGAGGGATTTGTTAAGGGTGTACAAGAACATTTTCTGATTCAGTATGTGGATCTACCTACGAGGGAAGCTGCAAAACTTGACCTACCATTAATGATATAGATGAAGGTATTAAAAGTAATATTAGCAAATTTGCTGATGACACAAAGCTGGGTGACAGGGTGAAATGTGAGGACAATGTTAGGAGAATACAGGGTGACCTGGATAGGCTAGGTGAGTGGACGGATGCATGGCAGATGCAGTTTAATGTGGATAAATGTGTGGTTATCCACTTTGGTGGCAAGAACAAGAAGGCAGATTACTATCTAAATGGAGTCAAGTTCGGTAAAGGGGCAATACAACGAGATCTAGGTGTTCATTCAATGAAAGCAATGAAAGCAAGCATGCAGGTACAGCAGGCAGTGAAGAAAGCTAATAGCTTGCTGGCCTTCATAACAAGAGGAATTGAGTATAGAAGCAAAGAGGTCCTGGTGCAGCTGTACAGGGCCCTAGTGAGACCGCACCTGGAAGATTGTGCACAGTTTTGGTCTCCAAGTTTGAGGAAAGACATTCTGGCTATTGAGGGAGTGCAGCATAGGTTCATGAGGTCAATTCCCGGAATGGCGGGACTATCTTATGCTGAAAGATTGGAGCGACTGGGCTTGTATACGCTTGAGTGTAGAAGGCTGAGAGGGGATCTGATTGAGACGGATAAGATTATTAAAGGATTGGACACTCTGGAGGCAGGAAGCATGTTTCTGCTGATGGGTGAGTGCCGAACCAGAGGGCACAGTTTAGATATAAGGGGTAGGCCATTTATAACAGAGTTGAGGAGAAACGTCTTCACCCAGAGAGTGGTGGGTGTATGGAATGCTCTGCCCAAGAAGGCTGTGGAGGCCAAGTCTCTGGATACTTTCAAGAAAGAGTTGGATAGAGCTCTTAAGGATGGTGGAATCAAGGGTCATGGGGATAAGGCAGAAACAGGATACTGATTGGGGATGATCAGCCATGATCATAATGAACGGTGGTGCTGGCTCGAAGGGCAGCATCTATTGTCTTGGAAAATAAGGCAGAGCAGGTGACTGAGGTGGTAGTAGGGGACCATCTCGGGGCCTGCAACCATAATTCTATTAGTTTGAAAAAAGTGATGGAAAAGGACATACCGGATCTATAAGTTAAACTTTTATATTGGAGGAAGGCCAGTTTTGATGGTATTAGGCAAGAACTGTCAAAAGTGAACAATCACACGACACCAGGTTATAGTCCAGCAGGTTTCATTGGAAACACTAGCTTTCGGAGGACAGGTCTTTTATCAGGTGGGTGATTAAAGAGCAGCGCTCCGAAAGCTAGTGATTCCAATTCGAGCTGTTGGACTGTAACCTGGTGTTGTATGATTTTCAACTTTGTACACCCCAATACAACACCGGCATCTCCAACTCATTTCAAAAGTTAGATTGATAGGTTTTATTACTGGTTTAGCAGAGCTTTGTTACACTTTCTTAGTAAGTTGATTGATTGGGTTTATTTCTGGTATAATGGAGCTATATTACAGTGTTAGAGTGCAGACTGATAGGGTTCATTACTGGTGTAACACAGCTTTTATCACTGTGTTAACATGTAGAGTGATGGGGTTTATTACTGACGTAACAGAGCTTTTTGACTATGATTTGCAGTCCTCGCTTTCACTCATAATACTCTCTGAGCCTTCCTGATTACTTGCTGCAGCTATCAGTTAACCTTCTGCAATTTGGCAAATAAAACACTCAGATTTCTCTGCATCGCAGAACTCTACAACTTTACCATTTAGTTAATGTTTCTTCATTATTTAGGTGTGCCAATGGGCTGAGGAGTGGGAGGTGGAGTTTAATTTAGATAAATGTGAGCTATTGCATTTTGCAAAGGCAAACCAGAGCAGGACTTAACGTTAAAGGTTAGGCCTTTGTGAGACCTAGTGGTGCGGGTGTACAGTTCCTTGAAACTGGAGTCGCAGGTAGACAGACTGGTGAAGAAGGTTTTGGCCTGCTTACCTTCATTGATGAGAATACTGAGATTCGGAGTTGGGATGTAAATTTGCAGCTGTATAGGATATTTTTGAGGCCACTTTTCAATTACTGCTTGCAATTCTGGTCCCCCTTCTGTAGGAAAGATATTGTTCAAGTTGAGACGTTGCAGAAAATATTTACAAGGATGTTGCCTGGAATGGAGTGTTTGAATTATCAGGAGAAGCTGAATAGGCTGGGGCTATTTTCCCTGGAGCATCAGATGCGAAGGAGTGACCGTATAGAGGTGTATAAAATCATGAGGGGCATGCATAGGTTGAAGAGCCAAGATTTGTTTTCCTGGAGTTGGTGAGTCCAAAATTAGAGTGTAAAAGTTTAAGGTGAGAAGGGAAAGATTCAAAAAAGACCTGAGGGGTAACTTTTTCACAAAGGGAATGGTGTACATCGAGGAAGGCACATAAGACCAAGATTTTATGGGTTCTGTCAATGCCGGAAAAAATCTGTGTAAACCACCTTGGCTAATCATAGAATATGAACTGTATTTTATGATCATCGAGGATTTATTGTCCTTTAATCCCAGCGGTTTCCCCAGCATAGTCATAGAGATGTACAGCACAGAAACATACCCTTTGGTCCAACTTGTCCATGCCGACCAGGTATCCTAACTAAATCTACATATCCCTCTAAACCTTTCCTATTCACATACCCATCCAGAAGCCTTTTCAATGCTGTAATTGTACCAGTCTCTACCACTTCCTCTGGCAGCTCATTCCATATACACAGCACCCTCTGTGCGAAAAAGTTGCCCTTTAAGTCCATTTTATATCTTTCCCCTCTAACTATAAACCAATGCCCTCTAGTTCTGGACTTCCTCACTCCAGGGAAAAGACATTGTCTATTTATCCTGTCCATGCCCCTCATGATTTCATAAACCTCTAACAGGTCACCCCTCAGCCTCCAACACTCCCGGGAAGACAACCCCAGCCTATTCAGCCTCTCCCTATAGCTCAAATCCTCCAACCCTGGCAACATCCTTGTAAATCTTTTTTGAACCATTTCAACTTTCACAACATCTTTCTGATAAGGGGGAGACCAAAATTGCACACAATATTCCAAAAGTGGTCTAACTAATGTCCTGTACAGGCACAACTCCCAACTCCTGTACTAAATGCTCTGACCTTTCCTATCTACTTGCAACTCAACTTTTAAGGAACTATCAACCTGTACTCCAAGGTCTCTTTATTCAGCAACATTCCCCAGGACCTAATCTATGACTCTTTGCGTCACTTTGTCCTTAACTGAGGTTTCTCCTCTTCCACTCTGGTTAACAGGGCCCTCACTGATATACTAAATGAATCAATAAAAGAGGTGATAAGGGTTCAGCTGAGAACTTTTAAAAAGGTGGCAGCTGCACTGCTAGTAGTTTACTGTAGACTACCAAATCCTAGAGGAAAATAGAAGAGTAGTATGTCAGACATTTCTGAATATTCAACAATAGAACTTTGAGTAGTTGGTGATTTCATCTCTGAAATACAAATTGGAATATGAACAGAGTGAAAGGCACTGAAAGCAAAACATTCATTGAATCATATTTAACTAACCTCTTTAGCACACAAGAGCCCAGTGAGAGGAAGAGCAATTCAGGAATTGATCTTCTGAAATGAAGCTGGTCTTCTGGATGAACTGAGAGAGGGACTCTTTATGAGCTGCTGACAATAATATATTTAGCATAAATATGGAACAAGGCAAAGACAACAAGATTAAAATGTTGATGTCTGGGGTAACAAATCTTATGAATCTGAGAGATTATCTGATGAAGTTCAACTGGATGCAGATATTTGAAGATAAAATAATGACAAACCAGTGGGAGGATTTCAAAAGTGAGATTCTAGAGACACAGTATAAACATGACCCAACAACAGAAATCATTATGCTTCCAGATCTAGTGCCCCATAGGTGTCCCCAAGCAGACAAGGTGACAGGAAACAGTCAAAGAAAGATACTGATCCTGACAAAACAATTCAAAAACTATGGGAAGTTTAGCCGAGAATCTAAATGGGTGAACTGAAAACTAAAAAAAACACTTGGAATGGCCAAGGAAGGACAGGGCAATGTTAGTGGGTAAGATCAAAAAGAAAAAGTGGTTTAAAATGAAATTAAGAGCAAAAAGATAACTATGAAAATTATAGGGCGGTCAAGTGCAAGGTGATTAATGTTGCCACTGCACATTCACACACTAATGCACATACACAAACGATAATCCAATGTATCACTTAGTATTTTATTACTTTAATCACAATGAATCATGTTACTATGTTTGTGATGTATTCCATGTTAATGAATATAAACCTGTTGTGGTGAAGATCTGTGGGAAAGATTTATCTGAGGCATCATCTCATGAATTGGTTTTGAAGTAGAAATGTTTCCCTGACCAAGGAACTGCATCAAAGATAATCAAGACATAAACACTGTATTGGAGAACTGTGTCCCATTGTTACAATGACTATGAAGATACGGCATTTGGAAATAACACCCCAGACAGCTGCACATATTTCTTCAACCGTAATCTTGACGAGAGGAGCAGAGAGATGACATCTGGGGATGGGCTTGAAACAGGATAGTGATGTCATTGAAACCAATTAAATGAGCCAATACCAGGACACCCCGAGCATGACAGTCACAACAGGAGAAAGGGGAATGAAGAAATAACTTGGAATTTGACTTGCTGCTGAAGCTGGGTAAACCACAACTGCTGGAGAAATTCAGCAGGTCTGGCAACACCTATGGAGAGAAAATAGTTAACATTTCAAATCAGTGACCCTTCATCAGAAGTAGTAAGATCGGGTGCTCCAAAATCGAGCTCAAATGAACTGTTCATAGGAAGGATGAAAGGGGAGGCAACAAAGGAGGAGGGAGTGACTATTTTGATTAGGGAAACATCACGGCAGTACGGAGAGAAGGTATTCCTGATGGATCGTCCAGTGAAGCTATCTGACTTGTGAAAAAAGGGTGTTATTACTTTGATGGGATTGTATTATAGATATCCCAGTAGTCAGTGGGATATTGAGGAGCAAATATTTAGGGAAGTCACTGATAGCTGTTAGAATAATAAGGGGCTCTTAACTTTCCAAACACAGATTGGTAATGGCAGGGAGGAATTTGTTAAGTGTATTCAATAAATCTTTCTCAATCAATATGTAGATGGCCCTCTGAGAGAAGGGTCAAAACCCAACCATCTCTTGGGAAATAAGGCAGGGCAAGTCACTGAGGTATTAGTGGGGAAACACTTACCACAATTCTATCAGTTTTAAAATAGCTGTGGAAAAGGATCTGCCTGATCCAAAGGTTAAAAACTTTGGAGCTGACAGTGGGATTAATTCAGTTTCTGGATATTACAGCCTGTAAGGGTGATTTGTAGAGTTTGTTTCCCAACCTTTGATATTGTACATAGGAGTAAGGTCACTCAGCACTCAGATCTGTTATTCTTTATATGTCTGATAGATTATGATCACATATTTAATGTTTATCTCCATATTTTTGTTTGTAATTATATCTTTAATATTGTAATGTACAAATCGTTTTCTATGTGGTATATCAATTATAAATAACCTGAACTCTATGGGAATATCTGTTTGAATTAAATAACTTGTGTGCCTTCTGGACATGGAGGAAACTTACATGAAGTAAACAGAAAGTGCTGTAAATACTCAGCAGATCAGACAGCATCTGTGGAGAGAGAAACATAATGAATGTTTCTGGTCAATGACCTCTCATCAGAGAAAATTATCGATTCATTCCAATAGTCGTTGTTCTTATTTAAGCATCTGGAGTATGTAGTTTTCAGTTTATAAATCTGCATAAACATACTCTTCAATTGGTTGTTGTAGGTTACTATTGAGAGATTAACACAGTTCTTATTGATCTTATAGATGCTGTGATTTGGAGGCTGGGATTTGTTTCCAGACCAGTTTGGAGAGAAATATAAATCATTTCTTTCTCTCTCACTCTGTTTGAGTATTAGAATAAAAATATATCACCAGAACATGGGATCAGCATGAGACTGAACATTGTCTCTGTCTGAGCCTTTGGGAGTGATGACCCTTCTGTGTCTCTGTATCTCTGTCAGTGATAATGTGAGTGTGTGTGAGAGGGAACTACCCGCATTGTTACTTGTCTCTCAGCTGGGAGGTGGGAAGAAGAGCAGAAGGGAAAGGCTGTGATGGGCTGGAGAGCAGGAGAGGCTGAAATGACAGAGTAACAATATTGACCAAAATGGTGCAAGGAACAGGGTGGAGGGTGCAGTGGGAAAAGAGAAAAAGCAGAAGATGGGGATGTAAATTACAGGATTCTTACCAACTGTCATCTGAAAGGAATCAAAACAAAAGAAAACTGTGACAGTGATAACAAAGGGAGGTACTCTGCCATGTCCCCTTCACTGTTTACAGGATGCATGATTACTGTCAGATTCTGAATAAATTCTGTCGGTTTCTCATTGTTAACTCAAATATGGCCATTTACTCTCAGTTTTCAGGAAACGGACCTGGAGTCAAGTGACCAATTCATTGGTTTTACAGAAAGTCTGTTCCAACCCAGTTTCAGTGGGAGGACACAGGGAAATGTCCTCTGGCTGTTGATGCAATGGGCCCGTCTTCTCAGGGCAATGTTACATCCCGTGAATTCTGTATAAACCAAAAAACCCACTCTGTCTGTCACTGATGAGCAATCTTTGTTGACATGACAAATCTCCTACATGAGCACTGGACGATATCGATATAGCTGGTTGTGAACAAAGAACAAAGAAAATTTACAGCCCAGGAACAGGCCCTTCAGCCCTCCAAGCCTGAGCTGATCCAAATCAACTGTCTAAACCTGTCGCCCAATTCCTAAGTATCCCTCTGCTTCCCATCTACTCGTGCATCTGTCCAGATGCATCCCAAATTAATCTGCCATACCTGCCTCTACTACCTCTGCTGGCAACGTGTTCCAGGCAGCTACCACCCTCTGTGTAAAGTACTTGCCGTGTATATCCCCCTTAAACTTTTCACCTCTCATCTTGAAAGCATAACCTCTCGTTAATGAATCCTTCACCCTGGGAAAAAGCTTATCTCTATCCACCCTGTCTATACTCTTCATGATTTTGTAAACCTCAATCAGATTCTCCCCCTCAATCTCCTTTTTTCAAATGAAAACAAACCCAACCTATTCAACCTCTCTTCATAGCTCGCACCTTCTGTACCAGACAACATCCTCGTAAACCTTCTCTGCACCCTCTCCAAAGTGTCCACATCCTTTTGGTCGTGTGGTGACCAGAACTATATGCAGTATTCCAAATATGGCCAAACGTAAGTCCTGTGCAACTGTAACATGATCTGCCAGCTCTTATAGTCAATACCCCGTCTGATGAAGGCCTTCTTGACCACTCTATCCACCTGTGCAGCAACCTTCAGGGTACAATGGACCTGAAGTCCCAGATCTCTCTGCTGTTAACTTTCCCCGAGGCTCTTCAATTCATTGTATAATTCGCTCTAGAATCAGACTTCCCAAAATGCATCACTTCACATTTACCTGGATTGAACTCTATCTGCGACTTCTCTACCCAACTCTCCAGACTATCTATACTCTCATGTATTCTTTGACAATCCCCTATGCTTTCTGCTACTCCACCAATCTTCGTGTCATCTGCAAACTTGCTGATCATACCAACAGTGACCTCTTCTATGTCATTTATGTATATCACAAACAACACTGATCCCTGTGGAACACCACTGGTCACCTTTCTTCATTCCAAGAAACTCCCTTCAACTACTACTCTCTGTCTCCTGTTGCTCAACCAGTTCTTTATCCACCTAGCTAAAACATCCCACACATCATATGACTTCATTTTCTGTATTGATTTGCCATGGGGAACCTTATCAAATGTCTTACTAAAGTTCATGTGTATGACATCTACAGCCCTTCCTTCGTCTATCAACTTTGTCACTTCCTCAAAGAACTCTATTAAGTTGGTAAGGCACGATCTCCCCCACACAAAACCATGATGTCTATCACTGATAAGCGCATTCTTTTCTAAATATAAATAGATTCTATCCCTCAGTACCTTCTCCTACAAATTTCCCAACACTGACATCAGACTCATTGGTCTGTAGTTACCCAGAATATCCCTAATAACCCTCTTGCACAGGGGGACAACATGAGCAACCCTCCAGTCCTCTGGCACCTCACCTGTGTTTAAGGATTCCACAATGATATCTGCCAGGGGCGCCAGCTATTTCCTCTCTCACCTCCCGTCCAGTTCTGGGGATTTTAATAACCTCTAGCCTACCCAACACAACTTCCCAACTGATGGCAACGTGATCCAGACTAATCAAACGTATATCTCTAATCTCAAAATCCATCATGTCCCTCTCCTCAGTGAATACTGATGTAAAGGACTAATTCATTCTCTCAGGTTTGACACTCAGCCTTCCTTCATTATCCTTTAGTGGACCAATCCTTTCTCTAGTTATTCGCTTGCTTCTTATTTAAGAATAAAATGCTTTGGGGTTCTCCTTAATTCTGCTCGTTAAAGCTATTTCATGACCCCTTTTAGCCCGCTTGATTCCTTGTTTAAGACTGGTCCTACTCTCCCGATATTCCTCCAGGGCCTGTTCTGTTCTGAGCTGCCTGGACCTTATGTACGCTTCCCTTTTCCTCTTGGCTAGTCGTACAATTTCTCCTGTCATCCACGGTTCACGAATCTTGCCCTTCCTATCCTTTGCCTTCAATGGGACATGCCGATCTTGCACTATCTTTAACTACATGTCAAAGCGGACTTCCCTTCAAATAGCTGTGTCCAATCCACATTCCCAGCTCCTGCCTAATTTTGATATAATTGGCTTTGGCCTAGTTTAGTACTCTTCCCTTCGGATCACTCTCATCTTTGTCTATAAGTATTCTAAAGCTTACAGAATTGTGGTCACTGTTCCCAAAGAAATCCCCCACTGTAACTCCCCCCACCTGGCCTGGCTCATTCTCCAACACCAGGTGCAATACGGCCCCATCCCTCATCGGATTATTGAGGTACTGCTCTAGAAAACTCTCCTGGATGCGTTTTACAAGTTATGCCCCATCCAGACCTCTGACCATTGGTGTATCCCAGTCAATGTTGGGAAAATTAAAATCTCCCATCATCTCTACCCTTTGATAAAGGGTCAGTTAGACTCGAAACATCAGCTCTTTTCTCTCCTTACAGATGCTGCCAGAGCTGCTGAGATTTTCCAGCATTTTCTCTTTTGGTTTCAGATTCCAGCATCCACAGTAATTTGCTTTTATCATCTCTACCCTGTTGCGTCTACATCATTCCATAATCTGTTTACCTATTCATTCTTCTACCTCATGCTCACTGTTGGGAGGCCTGTAATACAGCCCCAACAACGTAACTGTGCCCTTCTTCTTTCTCAGCTCCACCCATAATGCCTCACTATTCAAGCCTTCCATGGTGCCCTCCTTCAGCAAAGCCATGCTATCATGCCTGACCAGCAATGCAACTCCTCTCCCCCTTTTATTTCCTTCCCTGTCCTGTCTGAAGTGTCTATATCCTGTAGGGATAGTGAAGGGGCTGGAGGAGGATAAGGAGATAAGGAGGGTTTAGGTGCTGGAGGAGATTACAGAGACAGCAAGGGGTGTTGGAGCTGGAGGGGTTTACAGAGGTAGGGAGTGGAATAGAGGTTGGAGGCTGTTGGCGAGATATGGAATAATGTCAATAGTCAAGATGGCTTCTCATACAGGGAGGGCTGTAACTGCTGGATGGTGACACAGAAAGAGGAAGGGATGTTGGGGCTGGAACAGATAGGGATAGGTACAGATATAGTGTCTGGAAGATGTTACAAAGATAGGGATGAGTTTTGATGGATGGCGGAATTGACAGAGATAGGGAGTTTGTAGTTTCTCAAGGACATTAGAGAGATGAGGGGTGTATGGATGGAGCAGGTTTACAGATATAGGGAGGCTTGTTGTGACTAAAGGAGATAACAGAGATGGGAGGGTTGTAGGTGCTCTGGGAGGTGACTGACCTAGGGAGGTGCTAGGTAGGGAAGAGTTTAGGGGCTGGCAGAATTTACAGAGATAGGGAGGTTTATAGAGATTAATGGAAGTGACAGAGATGGAAGGATTCTAGGTGCAATTGGAGGTTACAGAGATAGGGAGGGGTGCTGGGGCTGAGGGATGTTATAGTGAGGGTTTCAGTAACTCCCTGTTTTATCACAGTGAGGCCTCTTGAACCGGACAGTTCAAAGTGTGACCTCACCGTGTACATCACAGAGAGAGCTCAGACATCACAATTGGTTTATAAACTGGCTTCATCGGAGACACCAGGCAGCTCCAGGAAACACAGGGAAGGCTAGGTCACTGCACTGACCGTGTCTCTGGCTGATCTGTCTGAGAGTGAATGTGATCAGCAAGAAGATCAAAACAGCTTCACAGACACCACATTGTGTTGTGTAAATCCCATTAACGAGGTGATCAGACAGAAAGTAGTGAGATTTGAAAATTCTCTCAAAAAAATCTTTCTCTTGAACTAACTGAGGTTTTGGTGAGAATGGGGAATAAATTCTCAGAGACTTATTCTGAGGAATTTTAGAACTTAGTTAAACTGTTTAAAATATCCAGAATTGATTCTTAACATGGGTCAGAAACTTAAATTCCAAATATTATTCCTCTCCTCTGACCGAGCCAATCCTGACATCACTGGTGGAAATCACAGGGAGGGATGCAGTTGCTGTGAGCGGTTACAGCGACAGTGAGCAGTGCATGAGCTAGAGGATGACACAGCATTAGGAAAAGTTGGAGGGAATGGAGGAAATAACAATGATAGGAAAGAGTATAGGGGCTGGAGCAAGTTCCAGAGATATCGAGAAGTGCAGGGTTGAGTGGAGGTTACAGAGATAGAGAGAGCTGTGTGGTCAGGAGGAGATAACAGAGATAGGGAGCTGTGTAGCAGCTGCAGGAGTTTTCAGAGATAGGGAGCTTTGTAAGTGTTGGAGGAGGTAACAGAGACAGGGAGTTGTGTTGGGGCTGGATGAGGCAACAGTGATAGGGAGGGCTGTAGAGGCTGGAGGGGCTGACGGAGATAGAGCACAGTGTAGGGGATGGAGGATGTTACAGCAATAGGGAGGGATATCAGGGCTGGAGCAGATTACAGAGATAGGGAGGGTGTAGATCTGTAGGAGCTTATAGTACTCGGGAATGGTGTCGATGCTTGAGGAAGTTACAGAGATATGCCGAGTGTATGTGCTTGAAAGGGCTCTGAGACAGGATGGTGAGTTGGGGCTGGATGAAGTGATAGACAAATGGAAAGATACTGGTTTTACAGAGATATGGAAGTCTGTAGGGGTTGGAGAAGTTTACTGAGCTTGGGACGAGTGGAGGTGCTGGAGGAGTTTAGAGAGTGGGGACATTCTGTCGGCCCATGGAGAATATTACAGACAAGGAGGAGAGTCGGGGCTGACAGAGATAGGGATGTATGTTGGGCTGGAGCTCATTACAGATCTGGGGAGGCAAGTAGATGCTGGAGGATATTATAGAGATAGTTGGAGGAGATTACAGAGATAGTAGTGTAGGGGCTGGAGGAAGTTACAGAGATATTGAGGGGTGTAGGGCCTGGAGTCATTTAGAGGCAAGGAGGGGTATAGGGGCTGGAGGAGTTTACATGCTGTTGGAGTTTATCAAATTGGGGGAGGGGTGGGGGGGTCATGGGGGCTCAGGGGGCTGGATTGCAGATTAATCCAGAACCTCAGCAAATGCTCTGGGACTCAGGTACAAATCCCATCACAGCAGCTGGTGAAATCTGAATTCATGAATAAAGGTTTGGAATTAAGAATGTACTAATGGCCATGAAACCATTGTTAATTGTTAGAAAAATCCATCTGGCTCACTGATCTCCTTTAAGAAAGGAAATCTACCATTCTCACCTAGTCTGGCCAACATGTGGCTCCACACTCACAGCAACACAATTGACTCTTAGCTACTCTCTGAAATAGCAAGTTGTATCAATGACTAACAAGGTCTCAATGAAGAAATGAAACCACATGGATAACCTGGCATGGTCTTGGTACCAAAAAAGATAATGCTAGAATCAGCCTTGTGGACCCTGCAAACCTCCCTGGGGCTTGTGCCAAAATTAGGAGTGTGGTCTCACAGACTTATCAAGTAAGTCTCTATGTCTCTCTCTCTCTCTGTGCCTGCCCTCCTCTCACTGTTTCTGCCTGTCCTTATCTTTGTTTCCTCTCTCTTGACCTCGATGTAAGAACGTTTGACTTCATCTGTCTCTTCATCCTTGTGCTTGACTTTACGCTTTATCTCTTTCTCCCTCTTTCTCTAGCTGTCTCTCTCTTTCTCTCTCTCTCTCTCTCTCTCCAGCTGTCTGTATTTCTCTGCTTGTCTCTGTCTATTGTACACAGTACCTGCCCAAAAATCATCTTGCACTGCCCCTACAATGATGTGCTTTGCTGTTCTTGCACAGGCTCAACATTCCCTTCCCAAACAAATGACTTCACCCTTCTCCAGTTTGAGTTCGATTTGTCACTTTTCTGCCCAACTGAGCAATTTGTAGAAGCATAGACTCCCGAAAGTGTGGAAGCAGGGCATTCGGCCCATCGGGTCCAGGCCGGCCTTCCAAAAAGTATCAAGCCCGACCCACGTTCCTGCAATATCCCTGTCACCCGGCATTTCCCATGTCTAATCCATCGAGCCTGCACATTCCTGGGTACTCTGCTATAATCAGAGAGCTCTGTCACTATTGATCCTCTGATTGTATCCAACACCCTCAGTGCCACTCCCTGAATTGCAAGTTTGCATAAATTGTGCAATGTTGCTGAGTTACAAAGGTGGAGATCCTGCACAAATTCACAAAGAGCATACCCAGTTATATATCACATTGACCATCAGATCATGTTGTATTAAAATGTCTCAAGTTTTGACGAGAATTGAGAATCAAGAAGTTATTAATTAGATTTGTAGGTGCCGGTGTTGGACTGGGGTGTACAAAGGTAAAAATCACACAACACCAGGTTATAGTCCAACAGGTTTATTTGGAAGCACTAGCTTTTGGAGTGACACTCCAACAACCACCTGATGAAGGAGCAGTGGTCTGAAAGCTAGTGTTTCCAAATAAACCTGTTGGACCAAAATCTGGTATTGTGTGATTTTTACCGTATTGAGGTTCAAGATCATCCAAGTGATTTGGAAGTGCAGGTAGTGAACAATCAATCGGCAGTGAGTGTTCAGAAACAAGTTGGGGTGGTGGTGGCAATGAAATTGGAGAGGTTTTTAAGTGTTCTTTGTTACAGGTTTGAGCAGGGACACACATTGTACATCTGCCAATGTATCCGGAAATGATCATGTGACTACCACAGAGACAGGTAACAGGTGAATGCATGCTACAACTTAGCAATTGTCTTGAATGTTACATTTAATGTTATTTAGAACAGGGAAATTAGACGTTACCAAATTTCATGCAATTGTTGGTTTCGGATACAAACTCTCTCTTTAAGGTCCCCTCATACATGCCCAGGCCAAGTAAAATAGAGGTTAGATACAAAGCACGATCCCACAACACTTCCCAATAAAGCAATCCTACATCGGGTAGAGTATAGTCTGGTTACAGAATAAAAACCCCTGCAATATCACTATCAGACATTCCCAGGACAGGTCCAGCCTAGAATTCCATAAAGTGTCAGACTCTTCTGGTTTGAAATCTCCAACCTTCCCAAGGCAGGCACCTGCATTCAACTTTCCAAATGGCAAGCAGTGTGTGTTTCTGAAGCAAAATGAAGCCTGTACACTGTGTCATTGAAGCAGTTACAATGTAGGGACAGGAGCTCAAAGCTGTGATCTCACAGAGAGTGAACTTGGTGAATGATGGATTGGGTGAAAGAGGGAACGGAATACTCTTCTCCACTTTTCATTTGCTTTCATTGAGTAGCAATGCCAAGTGCTTGGTTCCTCATACAGTGAAGAGGAAGGAGATTTTTGGGACTAACTGGTAAGCCATTCAACATGTTATAACTGGTCAGTAACTTCAAAATAAGATTAGATAGCACTGCTGCAAGGAAATGGTAGACAAGCAGGAGGCGAGAAGAACACAGCAAACCAGGCAGCATCAGGAGGTGGGGAAGGCAATGTTTCGGGTGTAACCCTCCTTCAGGACTGGGGGTGGGTGTAAGGGGAGCTGCAGGAAAACAGGGTGGGGGGGGAGCAGGGTGGTGAGGTGGGGATAGGTGAAGACAGGTCAAACTGTTTGGTGGATGGGAGGAATGAATCCAATTGGTGGCTAGAAGGGAGAGGGGAGAGGCTGGGAATGGAGTCAGGGGAAGGGAAGGGAGGTTGTTTGAAATTGGAGAACTCAATGTTGAGTACTCAGGACTGCAGGCTGCCCAGGTGGAAGATTAAGTGTTGTTCCTCCAATTTGTAGTGGCAATGGAGGAGGCCGAGGATGGTCATGTCAGAAAGGGAGTGGGAAGGGGAATTAAAATGGGCTGTGACTGGGAGGTCTGCTCGCCCTCTGTGGGCCTGGCCGAGATGCTCGGCAAACTGTTCACTAAGTTTATGTTTGGTCTCCCTGTTGTAGAGAAGACCACACCGGGAACACTGGGTACAGTAAACTAGGTTGGAGGAGAGGCATGTGAACCTTTGTCTCACCAATGATGCAAAACCTACCAGCACACCACCCCCTTCACCTCCATCCAGTGCCCCAAACAGTCCTGACAGGTGAGACAATTTCAAATAACCTCCTTTCCCATTCCCTGATTCCCTTCCTAGCCCCTCCCCCTCCCTTCCATTCCTCTCATCGACCTTTCCTCCCAGCCACCAACCGGATTCACTCCTCCCATTGACCAACCAGGTCATACCCTCTACCTGACTTCACCTATCCCCACCAACACCCTGCCCCTTCCACCCCCTTTAACTGCAGCTCCCCACAAACCCTCCCCCAGTCCTGAAGAAGAGTTACCCCCAAAATATTGCCTTCTCCACCTCCTGATGCTGCCTGGCTTGCTGTGTTCTTCCAGCCTCCTGCTTGTCTCCCTTGGAATTCAACATCTGCAGTTTTTTTTTATCTCTGAGCAAGGAAATGGTCAACCTGTGGAATGTGGGATTCTAGGAGGTTCGATATGTCAGAGATAAACATATCTCCTGGAAATGTCACAGTGTGCATAAACTGGAGGTCTGTTTTCCAGAGTGGGAGTAACTGTGGGCTATCCACGGGGCTGAGGATGAGGGGAATACCACATTTATGGAGTTGGCTCCACCACAGTTTAGTGTGTATGGGTAAATAAGGAATGAGTGACAGCCAGGTATCTCAGGGGTCCCCTGAGATGATCGAGCTCACACACCAGTTCCCTGCTTTGGAAGCTTGTCATGGAAAGGATTCATCAGAGGAATGTAGACAGAGTCATGTCAGGAAGGTAGGAACAGTGGGTACACCGTACTGATAATGGGCTCTTTAGTTAGGGGAACAGAGTCGAGTTTCTACAGTTATAAACATACCTTCAGCATGCGATGATAACCTCCCTGCTACCAGGGTCAAGGATATCACAGAACAGCTGCAGGAAATTCTGCTGCTGCAGGAGGATCAAATGACAGAGGTATTGCTCCATGTTGGTGACAAAGACCTCGGTGGGAATGTGGGGATGTGGTCCATGAAACAGATTTGGGGCAGCAAGGAATGAGATTGAAAAGCAGGATGTGGAACACAGTATTCTCAGAATCACTGCCAGTCCCATATGCTGATCAGAATCCAAGCAGAATAATTGGATGATTGAACATGTGTCTGGAAAACGGGTTCAGAAGGTCAGGCAGCATGTTTCAAGGCATTAGGACCAGCTCTAGAGCAGGCTAGAACTCAATAAGATGGACAGTTTACATCTTGGTAGAACTGGAATGAACATCCATATAATTCCCCCAAATAGGTTTGTGAGTGCTGTTGGGGAGGTGATAATCGAGATGAGAAATGGCTTGGGAATGTAAGTGGCATCTTGGCTTCAAGGGAAGGCTGCATTCATATTCTGTCCCTCCCCGATCAGTTTCTTGGCCATGTGCTGCGGGATCCTAAATTGCTCCCAATCATCAGGCTTACTATTGTTTCTGGAATTGTTATCCGCCATTTCATTTGACTTTCTGCAACAAAACCTGTAATATTTTTAGACCATCACACCAGCTGGTTACATTTACAGCATAGCAGAACATCGAACAATTTCATCTTGAGTTTATGCAACAAGACTCACACAATCCGAAAAAGAAATGAAATCAGTGGAAGAACATGGAACATTTTGGATACACGAGTGAGAGTTTAAAATCGAGAATTTGGAGGACAATATGCCTGTGCTGGTTTTTGCAGTCACTGGATGATCATGGAATATTGGGATTTGCTGGGATTTGCCAAGGCAGGATGGCGGAAGACATTTGGACAAAATAGAGGTATGGAGTTTCTAATCTGGTCTCCAGCCGATATGGTGCGTGCTACAAAGGTCCAGATATAACAACAGAATATATTACTGTTTCACCAAATATGAACTGAGGTAGGGATATAGGAGCTGTTCTGCAGATGGAAACAATTCAATTCTTCATGATGATGTAAATATGATTTTGAATTTATCACACCCTTCAATATGAAGCCACAAGCAAACAGGGTTCATCCAGAGTCAGTTCACAGTGAGCTCCATGGAGACAGTGAGAGCCACCAAATGTGTTCATGATGAGATGTTGCCTCATTTGCCATATCCGACCCCATTCCCAAGTTTCGGATCACATCTGCCACCAAGCCCTCTAATTGGGCCTTGGAGTTTCCCAACGTCTTTCCCAAAGATTGTGTAAAGAAATGAATAATGAAATGGAGTGAGATCAGTCTCAGGGCAGGGCAGACAGTGTGGAAATGGGCAAAGTAAATTATCGCTAAAAATATATTTGCAATAAAAAGACAGACTTTTTTTCTGTTTACACATCACATTATTTAGTCTTTATAACAGGAACTTTTCTTTCACTTTTTCCAGATGTATATATCAGAGACTTCACTGCGGAAGAATATTTAATTCCTTTTTTGTTTCGGCTTTTGTTCCTCCACTTCCTACGAATTGTTGCTCATTACGAACAGCACTTTACCCTGGCTTTACACCTCCAGACTCTTTCATTTTGCTCCTCAGATGGAGTCATTCCTTGCCCATGAGGAAAGGAGTGTTATCATGTTGCTGCTCCTCCTTCTCCTTTCAGTCCATTCCTCACGTGGACTCCTCGTTCCATTATCTGCTGCATCCAATGTTGACTCTCAGCTACGTGGATCTATTCATCAATTGAATTATTTTTATCAGGGGATATTTCAATGCATACTTTAACCGGTCTCTGAAACTATTCTGCATCACCACATAAATAAATGCATTTGTGCAGCAACTTAAATCCCGCAGCATAAATGTGATTAGTTCGAAGAGATAAAAATCATCCAAATAATAACCAACATTGAAGAAATATAAAATATACCCCAGCCAGAGAAGTATGAAGCTGGCAGATACAGCAAAGAGTAAAGTCACAGATTTCTTTCTGCTCTCTATCTCGGGGTCATTCTCTGTTTTCCTTTGACCCTTCAGTCCCTTACGTGTCTTAACTGCTTCGAAAATGTGTTTGACAGTCATGATGTTCAGAAAGAGAATAAAAGTGAATGGGAGAAGTGGTGTTAAAAATGTTTCAATATATCGATAACTCAGCCAATGAGCATCATTATAATATCTGTAGGTGGTGTAACAGTACCACGGAACATTGTTAATGATCCTTCCGGCTTCAAATCGAAAATAGTTGGGAATATTCTTTAAAGAAAGGAAAATGCAGATTGTTGCTAGAACCCTCATTGCAGTTTTCTCTGTGCAATACTGAGGTTTCATCTGATGACTACAAATGGCAACAAATCGATCAAAAGAAAAAGCGACAGTGAACCAGACAGAACAATCAATGGTCAAGCGGCTCAGGGCATAGATGGCTCTACAAATAGGAGTGATGTCCAGGAAACACCGTGGATAATAATAGTAGGTAAACTTATGAAGCATGATATCAAAAGTAACATACAGTAGATCAGACACTGCCATGGTTACCAGATAACGGGTGGTGCATGTCGAAAGACCACACTTGCCCCCAGACAAGAATAGAATTGCTGTTAGACTAACTGTAAGAGAGAGAGAAAAAAAAAGACAAAGTTACTGATCAAATATTCTCTATGCATGATGGATTTTAGCACAAACATATTTGTTGTTCTGTGTCTTATCATCAGAACCACTATAGTAATACCTCTCAAATGAATCAATTGCACTTTTAGAGACACAATCACATGATTAATCACATGATTAGCAAATTACTCCCAGAAAGACAAAATGTAATCAGTATTTTTTGGGGAAGGCAGAAGTTGTTTCTTCTCCTTTATAGGTTACTGTGACTGGCAGGAGTTTCCCATAAGACCACAACATCCCCAAGAAGACACCTGGGATCAAGAAAATAAAGAATAGGAGACACCTGACATGGACATTGACTGCAAAATGTTTGCATTCAGCTTTGGAGTTTCCGCAGCTCAGATTGCCTCCAGTATTGGATGTCCACGCTATATGACAGATAGTGCAGGATATTGAATCACTCCACAGTGTCCAGGAATGGATGCCCTCCACAATATGGACAGATAAAAGATTGGACATTGAGTCACTCCCTCATGCACAGGACTGAACATACTGACAATCTGAATTATGAAGGTATTCAGCAGTGAATCCAACCATCATGTCCCAGGTTAGATAGCATCATATACAAGAGTTTTTTTTTTATCTGTATAGTGTGGAAACAAGCTCTTTAGCCCAACAAGTCTGCACCAACTCTCTGAAGAGCATCCCACTCAAACACGTGCCTACCCAATCCCAGTAACCGTGTGTTTCCCATGGCCAATCCACCGACCCTGCACATTTTTGGACTGTGTATGGAGACCAGAGCACCCAGAACAGACTGAGAGAAAATATATAAATGGCACACAGTCACCAGAGGCTGGGATTGAACCTGGCTTCCTGGTGCTACGAGACAGCAGTGCTAACCACTGAGCAACCATGCCATCCAGCTTCCAATATTTGTGATGGAATTCCCCCACATGTTCAAGCCTGTAAACCGTAGTCTTCACATAAATAAAATCTGAATCCATGCAGCATCATTCATTGCATCTTTAGAAATCAGACACTTTATGTGGGATTAAGCAAAGCTTCTTGCCTGATGTCTAGGCTCACGCTCCAAAACTCCTCTCCTAGGCTCTCTCCTTGTGAATGGAGATCCTCCTCCCAGATTTGGAGCACAAACTAGGGCTAGGAATCTTCACAGTTTAACCAGCACTCTCTGTGGAGATCACCAGAATTGCACCACAACTTGTTCGAGGATACCAAACACAGAATAGTCTTTATTGTCACATAAACTCAATGAGTACAGTGAGGAGTTTATACCTCACCAATTACAGTGCCAACTGAGGTACAAAAGTAAAAGTTCAGGACAGCAGACCACGCTGGCAGCTAGTTTTCAGTCCGCGCCAATGACACACCATGCCAAGAAGCCGCTTTGCAAGGAGGCTGTTACACCAGACTAGGACATTGCCATGTCACCCCGGGAGGCTGCTGCACCAGGCAGGGAGGTCACTGTGCTGTAAGACCACTGTACCAGGTCAGGAGGTTGCCACACTGGGAGGTCACTGCGCCAAGAATAGAGGATGGCACACCACACCGGAAGGCTGCTGTGTTAGGCTGGGAGGCCCCTACAACAGGCCAGGAGGATACCATGCCTCACCGGAATGCTGCTATGGGAAGCGAGAAAGCTGCCACAAATTGCCAGGAATCTGTTGTGCCAGGCCAGGAGACCGTGAGCGGAGGCTGCTGTGCCAGGCCAGGTGTCGTCACCAGCGGCTGGGAATCATCTCTGTAGACAAAACATCGTCACTTCCCAGAGGCCAGGAGTCATCACCAGCGGTCGGGAATCATCTCTGCAGGCAAGGAATCATTGCTCACCAGCGGCCAGGAAGAAAAGGAGCAGGAAAAGAGAAAGAAGAACACGTGGAGCGGATGAGTTCTGGCTGGAACATCCTACTCTGCTGCCTTCTTGGAGCTTGGTATCAGGGACTGCTGCTGTGGATCCAGTCCAGTGTCAAAGATTAGGGGAGATGATGGGGTTTTGGTCTTGTGAAACAATGATTTCAGAGATCAAGGGGAGCTGGGTTCGATATCCACAACGGCAGATGGTGAATTCTATACAAATCTAGACTTAACAGGTGACCACTAAATTGTTATCAGTTGTCAGGAAAAAGAATCCCATCTCCTTCACAAATGTCTTTCAGAGGAGGTAAGCTTTCATTCTAACATGGTCTGGGCCACATGGGACTACAGTGTGTTGGAAATATGCCTTTAAGAGGGATTTATTTTATCCTGTTCTCTTGAAGAGAGCTATTGTCAACTATTGGTGAGGAGTCTGCTCCATGGAAAGCAGGTTAAATAGCTTTGTTATTTTTTAATTTTACATGAAAAACACCTGAGTGGATGGAGTTCGGCTCACAAACTCCCAGGGTTTTAGTTTCTGCTCTCTGTTGTTGAACTTTGTGTTTTGGAGTTGAAACTGGTCAATACAGTTCTCTCTCTGCTGCTACAGAAAATCTCGAGGGCTCTCTCAGTTGTTGAAAGGGTTCTTTCAGTATTTTATTCTGCCGCCTTAGAATGAGAAGACCGCAATGAGAATCACACAATTTTGTTGAATTTGCTTTCGCCAAGGGTGTGTTTATGGATGAGGTTAAAATACAAATTACTTTGTCTCTGGTCAATAATATAGTATAGAATGTATCTGCAAATACAATCCTGCAAATGCAAATTCACCTCATTGACATGTGTGTGTGTATGAGAAGGAGAGAGAGAGAGAGAGCATGTGTTGGGGCGGTGGGGGAGAGGGACAGAGTGTGAGTGTGTGCATGTTTAGTGGAGTGTGTATAGGTGGAGTGGTCAATAGCCACATTTGATACCCAGAGGATGGCCTCAACTGGGATCTGGGGTTTATGTCACACTACAGTTGACTCCACTATACACACACACACACACATATATATGCTCATACACTCACATTGACTCTTTCACATACATATTCTCTCTCTCAGCTACACACATACACAAGCTCCACAAGCACACCCTCTCACAGGCTTATACTCCATCACTTTACCAAGCACACAGTCTCGCTCGCACGTGCACACACACACACATACACTCCTCTCCCTCACATGTACACACACAGACATTTAAGTCAATGGGCTGAATTTGCATTGGCAGAATTGTACTTGTAGATACAATCTATTTTGCTCAGAAAGTACACAATCTGCAGGCAGTGTACGCAGGCAGTCAATCTATGTAACATTTTATAAATTCCTACATTGGAACTAGAACCAGTCTGACTCAAGGATGGAATACATGCAGTCTCTCACCTCACACATTTAATGCATTGTTTGAGCAGGAATGTCACTTTTTCAAATAAAACCTTAAGTTATCTCGGGAATATGACTTGGAAGAAATTCTGGGATTTACATATTAATGAATTAAAACCCGCAACCTATTCGAAAAGAAAGACTTAACAGCAATCTAGATTTCTTCAGTATATTGTATCAGTTGCATGACACTATGATCTTGTGCTCTCAATTCTGTGTCTGATGAACCTGCCCCCTGAGCTACCTGACGAAGGAGTAGTGCTCCGAAAGCTACTACAGGTACACAATCCTTTATCCGAATCCTTGGGACCAGTTGGTTTTTGGAATTCGGAAGTTTTCGCATTTCAGAATAAGTGACAGTTTAATGGTGATTTTTAAAAAAATTGTACCAAACAGCAGACTCATTGGTGAGTACTACAGGCCCTGAGACAGAATTGCTGGGTGCTGGGTCAGGCCCCCACGTCACATCTGATGTGGGTCGAGTGGGTGTGGAGTTGGGTTAACTGTTTGCACGCCAAACAACCTTGTAAATGAGAAAAAAACTTCACAAAAGGAACTTCAGATTTGGGAGCTTTTCGGATTTCAGGATTTTGAATAAAGGATTGACTGCCTGTATTTCCAAATAAACCTGTTGAACTATAACTTGGTGTTCTATGATGTGATTAAGATCTGATTAAGGAACAGATATTCTGTAAATACAAGTCAAACAGTCCTGAGTTTGTCACACTTTAGAGTTAACACTTGCTTCTTTGGAAGATCAGCAGCTGGGAATAAAAAATGGGCAATGTGTGACAGTCTGGAGACCCGGTCGAGTCAGAATATTTGTCATTACCATACAAAAAGAAGAGAAATGCCCACAACTTAAGAAATTGGATTTGTGAGCTCTGTTAGTGACATTAAATGTGGTGGGCAGGATCGAGTTGTAAAGTCTTAAGTCAAATGTCTCATTCATGATTTTCTCTACTTAATGGCCTAGATACTGCATTCTGTACTGTTAATTCTCTGTAATGCTCTTAAACTCAATTATTAATCAGAGTCATAATATTGCAGATACTAAAGTCAGTTATTTGTTGAAACAAACACTTTTATTCCATATCATTTTTTAAATTCCTGTATGTCCATCCTCCTATTCACCTGTCCACTCCACCCCTCCCCATGAACCAATCACGATTACCTCCTATCTGCATCCACCTATCACCATCCTACCTGCCCTTCTCCAGCCCTACCCCCTCCCTTTATTTATTTCTTTGCTCCCCTGCCGTCCCCTGCCCTGATGAAGGATCCCAGCCCCAAACATCATCGACTTCCCTGCTCCTCCAATGCAGACGGATCTGCTGTGCTTCTCCAGCTCCACATTGTTGACTTATATTTGTTTATCTCCAACGGATCTTTTAACTTTGGAAACTTTGGACCAAACATATTCACCCAACTGAGAAGATTTTCCCATATGCTATCCATCATATTTCCAAGCTACATTCACAGATCCATTTGTGAACAGATCAGAAATGAGAAATATAATACAAATAAATCATCACATGGTTTCAATCAAGTTATCATCCTATCTCCCACTGCGGTCAGATATTCCATTGCATTCAATTCCTCACAAACAATTAAAGTTTGTAGTCTGGGTTCCTCCTCCCTGTGCAAAACTACAGGGGTAAGTTGTTCCCCTCCAGTCAGTAACCCCTACTCAGTGTAATATTACTCTGAGAGATTCTCCCAGTAACACTTGGACACTGGGGTTAGTTGTTCCCCTTTGGCTAGGAACCCACACTCGGTCAAATTCTAACTGAAAGATGCTGACTGAATCACATTGCCACTGGAACCTGGTATTCGTATTGACCCACATGTAATACAGTTCCACAGTTAAAGACGTTGCAATTGAGGTCACTGGTATTCTGCTATTAGTGCTATTAGTGCTCCCCATTTACTCCAATGCTGCATTTACAGATACCCATAGAAAAGCAAGAATACTGGCTCAGAAGTTCATACCTGTGCAGTTACCCCATTCTGTACAATTCTACAATGACACATCCTCCCAGCAACATGAGGGTCCAGCCTGAGGTTTGTGATCCCCATTCAGTACAATTCCATGATCAGGAATACCTTCACTCAGAGTGATTCCTGGAGATCTGGATCAACAGTACACAACATTCCAATCAATCTCTGGATAATGCAGAGTCTCTGTGAGCTACAGATAGAGTTTCTTTCCTCAGCTGAGGAATTACACCACAGAGTAAGTTTGGAAATGTTAACTGCAGACGTTGATCTCACACGATGGAAACTCGCATTAACCCAGTGATCTGTCCCCACCAATATCATGACCCCATACATCCACTGACTGATAAATACCCACAAGATGGTCAAAGCCGTCTCTGCTGACCCTCACTTTTCACTCCATAATAACCTGCTGACCCCACCCATTGCCCTGTTGTATCTGGGCTCCCATTTGGAGCGAGCTGCCTGAGCAAGATCCACCAACACAATCCCTTTCCATCAAGGAATGGGAAACACCAGGTGTCACTGTGAGGTGGGTTGTTACAAAACCCGTCTGACCGATAGCAGGCTGTGAACTACCACAGAGAGAGGGTGGTCTTCCGAAACCCTTTCTAAACCAGCCAGGGCTGGTGCTCAGCCAAACCCCATCAATGTGGCCTCAGTGTAAACTCATTCTGCACAGTAAAGGGAAACACACAATGCTGAACATTACTGAGGAACCTCCAAACTGACAAACTATTCGCTTTAAACACAATAAGTGAGGACACTACTGTCTGACATCAGGATTTGCTTTGCTAAATGGAAATATAACAATTATCAGTCGTAAGTAGAAATAACTATGTTTCAATGCAGCGACTTATACAACTTAAAGTTATAACAAAGCCTACCAGGAACACCAACAATGGCAAGGGTGGTGTAGTATACTGTAGCGATCCTCAGTCTTAGAAAATACATTCTGTTGTTTGTGAAACAACCTCCCCCTTCCTGCTGCTGGCAATCTGTCCAAATTGGAGAATCCTCTCAGAATTGGAGATGAGACATTTCCAGAGACTTTATTTTATATTGTGTTGCATCTCCACTGGGAAATTGTGTTTACACCTTCAGGCTTTTTTATAATTTTGAACAATAGCTTTATTTTAATGATGTGATGTCATTGAGATTTAATCTGTAATTGAATACCCCAAAGACTGCACTAATCTGATCCTGGTCTCAACCGTTAATTCCAACTTGTCTTCAAACAACAATACTGAAATTATTTCAAGCACTATTAGCCACATCAATATCTCAATACCTTTTGATATCCTTTTCAGTGATGACCTTCACCCTGCTGAGGCTATTCAGACATTCAATACCTCATGTTGGAGAGCTCCTTGAAAGCTGTTCTACTACACGCTGTTATCCCCCAGCTTTCCTTGTTCATTCAGTTTTATAATTCATTTGGGAAATTCTATCTTGCCTAATACTGTCAAAATTTGCCTTCCTTAACTTTGAGATCAGGTTTATCCTTTTCCATCACTACTTTAAAACTACAAAGGACAAAGACAAAGAAAATTACAGCACAGGAACAGGCCCTTCGGCCCTCCAAGCCTGCGCCGATCCAGATCCTCTATCTAAACCTGTCGCCTATTTTCTAAGGATCTGTATCCCTCTGCTCCCTGCCCATTCATGTATCTGTCTAGATACATCTTAAAATGATGTTATTGTGCCCACCTTTCCCACCTTCACTGGCAACTCATTCCAGGCATCAACCATCCTCTGCATAAATATCTTTCCACGCATACCTCCCTTAAACATTTCCCCTCTTACCTTGAACTCATTAACCCTAGTAATTGAGACCCCCACTCTGGGAAAAAGCTTCTTGCTGTTCACCCTATCGATACCTTTCATGATTTTGTAGACCTCAATCAGGTAACCCCTCAACCTCCATCTTTCTAATGAAAATAATCCTAATCTACTCAAACTTCCTTCATCGCGAGTGCCTTCCATACCAGGCAACACCCTGGTGAACCTCCTTATCACACTCTCCAAACCATCGACATGCTTTTGGTAATGTGGCAACCAGAACTGTACGCAGCATTCCAAATGTGGCTGAACCAAAGTCTTACATAACTGTAACATGACTTGCCAATTCTTGTACTCAATACGCCGTCCAATGAAGGAAAGCATGCCGTATGCCTTCTTGACCACTCTATAGACCTGCATTGCCACCTCCAGTGTACAATGGACCTGAACACCCTGATCTCTCTCCACATCAATTTTCCCCAGGGCTTTTCCATTCACTGTATAGTTCACTCTAGAATAGGATTTTCTAAAATGCATCACCTCTTATTTTCCCAGATTGAACTCCATCTGTCATTTCTCTGCCCAACTGTCCAATCTATCTATATTCTGCTGCATTCTCTGACAGTCCCCTTCACTATCTGATATTTCACCAATCTTAGTGTCATCTGCAAACTTGCTAATCAGACAATCCATACCTTTCTCCAGATCATTTATGTATATCACAAACAATAGTGGTCCCAACACCGATCCCTGTGGAACACCACTGACCACAGTTCTCCATTTTGAGAAACTTCCTTCCACCACTCCTCCATCTCCTGCTGCCCAGCCAATTCTCTATCCATCTAGCTTACACACCCTGGACTCCATGTGACCTACCATTGGGAACCTTACCAAACGTCTGACTGAAGTCCATGTATATGATATCTACAGCCCTTTCCTCATCAATCAACTTTGTGACTTTCTCAAGGTATGCTATTAAGTTGGCAAGGCATGACTTTCCCTGCAAAAAGACATGTTGCCTATCACTGTCAAACCAATTTTCTTCCAAATGGGTATATATCTTATCCCTCAGTATCTTCTCCAGCAGCTTCCCAATTACTGATGTCAGGCCCTTTGGTCTATAATTACGTGGATAATCCCTGCTACTCTTATTAAACAAGGGGACAACATTTGCAATTCTCCAGTTGTCTGGGACCTCACCCATGTTCAAGGATGCTGCAAAGACATTTGTTAAGGCCCCAGTTATTTCCTCTCTCACTTCCCTCAGTAACCTGGGATAGATCCCATCCAGACCTGGGGACTTGTCCACCTTAATTCGTTTTAGAATATCCAACACTTGCTCCCTCCTGATGCCAACTTGACGGGGAGTAATCAAGCATCTATTCCTAACCTCAACATCTGTCATGTCCCTCTCCTTGGTGAATACTGATGCAAAGTACTCATAAAGTCATAGAGATGTACAGCATGGAAACAGACCCTTCAGTCCAACCCGTCCATGCCGACCAGATATCCCAATCCAATCTAGTCCCACCTGCCAGCACCCAGCCCATATCTCTCCAAACCCTTTCTGTTCATATACCCATCCAAACGCCTCTGAAATGTTGCAATTGTACCAGCCTCCACCACATCCTCTGGCAGCTCATTCCACACATGTACCACCCTCAGTGTGAAAACATTGCCCCTTAGGTCTCTTTTCTATCTTTCCCCTCTCACCCTAAAACTATGCCCTCTAGTTCTGGACTCCTTGACCCCTGGGAAAATACTTTGTCTATTTATCCTATTCATGCCCCTCATAATTTTGTAAATCTCTATAAGGTCTCCCCTCAGCCTCCAATGCTCCAGGGAAAACAGCCCCAGCCTGTTCAGCCTCTCCCTGTAGCTCAGATCCTCCAACCCTGGCAACATCCTTGTAAATCTTTTCTGAACCCTTTCAAGTTTCACAACATCTTTCCAATAGGAAGGAGACCAGAATCGCACGCAATATTCCAACAACGGCCTAACCAATGTCCTGTGCAGCCGAAACATGACCTCCCAACTCCTGTACTCAATCCTCTGACCAATAAAGGAAAGCATACCAAACCCCTTCTTCACGATCCTATCTACCTGCGACTCCACTTTCAAGGAGCTATGAACCTGCACTCCAAGGTCTCTTTGTTCAGAAACACTCCCTTGGACCTTACCATTAAGTGTATATGTCCCGCTGAAATTTGCTTTCCCAAAATGGAGCACTTCGCATTAATCTGAATTAAACTCCACCTGCCACTTCTCAGCCCATTGACCCATCTGGTCCAGATCCTGTTGTAATCTGAGGTAACCCTTTTTACTGTCCACTACACCTCCAATTTTGGTGTCATCTGCAAACTGTACCTCTAATGCTCGCATCCAAATCATTTATGGAAATGACAAAAAGTAGAGGATCCAGCACCGATCCTTGTGGCACTCCACTGGTCACAGGCCTCCAGTCTGAAAAGCAACTCTCCACCACCACCCTCTGTCTTCAACCTTTGAGCCAGTTCTGTATCCAAATGGCTAGTTCTCCCTGTATTCCATGAGATCTAACCTTGCTAATCAGTCTCCCATGGGGAACCTTGTCGAATGCCTTACTGAAGTCCATATAGATCACATCTACTGCTCTGCCCTCATCAATCTTCTTTGTTACTTCTTCAAAAAACTCAATCAAGTTGGAGAGACATGATTTTCCACGCACAAAGCCATGTTGACTATCCCAAATCAGTCCTTGCCTTTCCAAATACATGTACGTCCTGTCCCTCAGGATTCCCTCCAACAACCTGCCCACCACTGAGGTCAGGCTCACTGCTCTATAGTTCCCTGGCTTGTCTTTACCATCCTTCTTAAACAGTGGCACCACGTTTGCCAACCTCCAGTCTTCCGGCACCTCACCTGTGACTATTGATGATACAAATATCTCAGCAAGAGACCCAGCAATCACTTCTCTAGCTTCCCACAGAGTTCTCGGGTACACCTGATCAGGTCCTTGGGAGTTATCCACTTTTAACCATTTCAAGACATCCAGCACTTCCTCCTCTGTATATCTGCAACATTTTGCAAGATGTCACCATCGATTTCCCTACAGTTTACATCTTCCATATCCTTTTCCACAGTAAATACTGATGCAAAATATTCATTTAGTATCTCCCCCATTTTCTGTGGCTCCACACAAAGGCCGCCTTGCTGATCTTTGAGGGGCCCTATTCTCTCCCTAGTTACCCTTTTGTCCTTAATATATTTGTAAAAACCCTTTGGATTCTCCTTAATTCTATTTGCCAAAGCTATCTCATGTCCCCTTTTTGCCCTCCTGATTTCCCTCTTAAGTATACTCCTACTTCCTTTATACTCTTCTAAGGATTCACTCGATCTATCCTGTCTATACCTGACATATGCTTCCTTCTTTTTCTGAAACCAAAAACTCAATTTCTTTTGTCATCCAGCATTCCCTATACCTACTAGCCTTCCCTTTCACCCTGACAGGAATATATTTTCTCTGGAAACTTGTTGTCTCATTTCTGAAGGCTTCCCATTTTCCAGCCATCCCTTTACCTGCGAACATCTGCCTCCAATCAGCTTTCAAAAGTTCTTGCCTTATACCGTCAAAATTGGCCTTTCTCCAATTTAGAACGTCAACTTTAAGGTCTGGTCTATTCTTTTCCACCACTATTTTAAAACTAATAAAATTATGGTCGCTGGCCCCAAAGTGCTCCCCCACTGACACCTCAGTCACCTGCCCTGTCTTATTTCCCAAGAGAAGGTCAAGTTTTGCACCTTCTCTAGTCGGTGCATCTACATACTGAATCAGAAAATTGTCTTGTACGCACTTAAGAAATTCCTCTCCATCTAAACCTTTTACACTATGGCAGTTCCAGTTGATGTTTGGAAAGTTAAAATCCCCTACCATAACCATCCTATTATTCTTACAGATAGCTGAGATCTCTTTACAAGTTTGATTCTCAATTTCCCTCTGACTATTAGGGGATCTACAATACAATCCCAATAAGGTGATCATCCCTTTCTCATTTCTCAGTTCCACCCAAATAACTCCCCTGGATGTATTTCTGGGAATATTCTCCCTCAGCACAGCTTTAATGCTATCCCTTATCAAATATCCCTCTCCCCCTCTTCTCTTGCCTCCCTTTCTACCCTTCCTGTAGCATTTGTATCCTGGAACATTAAGCTGCCAGTCCTGCCCATTGCTGAGCCATGTTTCTATAATTGCTATGATATCCCAGTCCCTTGTTCCAAACCATGCCCTGAGTTCATCTGCCTTCCCTGTTAGGCCCCTTGCATTGAAATAAATGCAATTTGATTTATTAGTCTTACCTTATCCCTGCCTGCCCTGAGTGTTTGACTCACTTCTGTTCTGAACTGTACCAGTCTCAGATTGATCTGTTTCCTCATTATCTCCCTAGGTCCCCCACCCCCCACCCCAACCCACCTTACTAGTTTAAATCCTCACAAGCAGTTCTAGCAAATTTCCCTGCCAGTTTATTTGTCCCCTTCCAATTTAGGTGCAATCCATCCTTCTTGTACAGGCCACTTCTACCCCAAAAGAGATTCCAATGATCCAAACATGTGAATCCTTCTCCCATACACCAGCTCCTCAGCCATGCATTCATCTGCTCTATCCTCCTATTCCTGCCCTCACTAGCTAGTAGTACTGGGAGTAATCCAGATATTACTACCCCTGAGGACCTCCTTTGTAAATTTCTGCCTAACTCTCTGTAATCTCCCTTCAGAATCTCAACCTTTTCCCTTCCTATATCATTGGTTTCAATGTGGACAATGACCTCTTGCTGGTCCCTCTCCTCTGTGAGAACATTCTGCACCTTCTCTGAGACATCCTTGATCCTGGCACCAGGGAAACAACACACCATTCTGCTTTTTTTTTTGCTGGCCACAGAAACATCTGTCTGTACCTCAGACTACAGAATCTCCTAATACAATTGATCTCTTGGAAGCCGACATACCCCTCCTTGCATTAGAGCCAGTCTCAATACCAGAAACCTGGCTGTTCGTGCTACGTTCCCCTGAGAATCCATCACCCCCTACATTTTTCCAAAACAGCAGACCTGTTTGAAATGGGTATATCCACAAAAGACTCCTGCCCTAGGTGCCTCTCTCTGTTACCCTTCCTGGAGTTAACCCATCTATGTGACTGTATCTGAGACTTTCCCCCCCTTCCTATAACTGCCATCAATCACATACTGTTGCTGTTGCAAATTCCTCATCGCTTCTATCTGTCTCTCCAACCGATCCACTCAATCTGGTAAGATTCGCATCCAACAGCATTTATGGCAGATATAATCCGCAGTAACCCTTAAACTCTCTTTAAACTCCCACATCTGACAAGAAGTACATATCATGGCAAAGGCCATATTTGATCCATTGCAATCTACAGACCCAGAAAATAACACCATCTTATTCCTCTGCAAAACACTGCACCAGGTTGAAGAGCTCTGGCTTATATTTTAAGTTTAATCAAGAGACTTATCTCCAAAAAACATACAATCAAGAAAGAAACCACTGTACTCACTAATACAGCCTTTCTCTTGGACAGACTTAAAACAACAATTCACTTATCTGATTCTGTGCTGTGAACTTCACCCAAACCAGTTCCTCCAAGATTAGTTGTGAAATTCACAGTTTGTTAATTTTCCCAGATGCACTCCGATGTCCAGTGACACATCAATTCAAAAACAGCAAAGGCAGTAACTGTGTAGGTTCTCTCTCTCTCTGTCTCTCTTGCACTGCCCTCTCAATGTGCTTCCTTTGTCTTTTCTTCTCCCTTTCAAAACTGCTGTTGTTTTCACTTTTTTTTCTAAAGTCCCAAAACAATGCAACAGCATCTAAAACAGGAATTGTTGCTCCTGGAATTCGAGGAAATCACCTCCAGCACCTAAAATACCTCAAAAAAAGGAGCAGCTGTTACAGCCAGAAATTTTTCCCGTCCTCCATCTTGGATTACCAGAATGCTGGATGACTGGAGAAATTGAGGTTTTGGTTGAGGAAAAGAAGGAAGCAGAAACCAGGTACAGACAGCAGAGAGTGAGTGAATCACAAGAAGAGTATAAATGCAGTAGATTAGATTTCTTACAGTGTGGAAACATGCCCTTTGGCCCAAAAAGTCCACACCGACTCTCCTAAGAGCAACCCACCCAGACCCATTCCCTTACATTTACCCCTGACTAATGCACCGAACACTACTGGCAATTTAGCATGGCGAATTCACCTGATCTGCACATCTTTGGACTGTGGAAGGAAACCGGAGCATTGGGAGTTAACCCAAGCAGACACAGGAAGAATGTGCAAACTCCACACAGACAGTTGCCCGAGGTGGAAATTAAACCCGGGTTCCTGGTGCTGTGAGGCAGCAGTGCTAACCACTGAGCCACCGTGCTGCCCCAGTGAATACTTAAGAGGCCCAGTAGGAGTAGACTTAAGAGGGAAATCAGGAGGGCTGAAAGGGGACATGATGTAACACTGACAAATAAGATTAGGGAGAATCCAAAGGGATTTTATAAATACATTAAGGACAAAAGAGTAATAGGGGAGAGAATAGGGCCCCTCAAAGATCAACAAGGCAGCCTATGTTTAAAACCACAGGAGACTGGGGAGATACTAAATGAATATTTCGCATCAATATTTACTGTGGAGAAGGACATGAAAGACAATACAATGTGGGGAAAGAAATGGTGACATCTTAAAAATATTCATATTACAGAGGAGGAGGAGCTGGGCTTAAAATGCATAAAGGTGGATAAATGCCCAGGATGTGATCAGGTGTACCCTCAAACTCTGTGGGAAACTCAGGGAGTGATTGCTGGGCTCCTTGCTGAGACATTTATGTCATTGATAGTCACAGGTGAAGTGCTGGCAGACTGAGGGTTGGCTAATGTAGTGGCACTATTTAAGAAAGACGGTAAGGAAAAGCCAGGGAACTATAGACCGGTGAGCCTGACATCGATGGTGGGCAGGTTGTTGGAGGGAATATATTTGAAAAGACAAGGATTGTAAAGGGATAGTCAGCATGACTTTGTGCTTATGAAGAAGATTGATGAGGGTAGAGTAGTGGGTGTGATCTGCATGAACTTCAGTAAGGCGTTCAACAAGGTTCCTCATGGTGGACTGGTTAGCAAGGTTAGATTTCATGGAATTCAGGGAAGCCACTTGGATACTGTATTGGCTCAAAAGGTAGAAGACAGAGGGTAGTGATGGAGGGTTGCTTTTCAGCCTGGAGGCCTTTGATCAGTGGTGCGCCACAAGAATTGGTGCTGGGTCCATTTCTTTTCGTCATTTATACAAATGATTTAGATGTGAACATAGGATGTATAGTTCAGAGGTTTTCAGATGACATCAAAATGGAGGTTACCTCAGAATACACAGGATCATGCTCAGATGGGCCAATGGGCCGAAGAGTGGCAGATGGAGTTGAATTTAAAGAAATGTGAGGTGCTGCATTTTGGAAAAACAAATCAGAGCAGGACTTATACACTAATGGTAAATCTTGGGGAGTGTTGCTGACAAAGAGACCTTGGCGTGCAGGTTCATAGTTCCTTGAAAGTCAAGTCGCAGGTAGATAGGATAGTGAAGAAGGCATTTGGTATACTTTCCTTGATTGGTCAATGAATTGAGTAAAGTAGTTGGGAGGTCATGTTACATCTGTACAGGACATTGTTTGGGCCACTTTTGGAATACTGTGTGCAAATCTGGTCTTCCTCCTATCAGAAGGATGTTGTAAAACTTGAAGGTGTTCAGAAAAGATTTACAAGAATGTTGCCAGGGTTGGAGGATTTGAGTTGGAGAGAGAGGCTGAAAAGTCTGAGGTTGTTTTTCCTGGAGCTTTGGAGGCTGAGGGGTGACCTTATAGAGGTTTATATGGAGGGGCATGGATAGGATAAGGAGACAAGGACTTTTCCCTGGGTGGGGAAGAAATTTAAAAGGGACCTAAGGGGCAACTTTTCATGCAGAGGGTGGTGGGTGTGTGGAATAAACAGAGGAAGTGGTGGAGGCTGGTACAATTACAACATTTAAAAGGCATCTGGAGGGATATGTGAACAATGAGGGTTTAGAGGGATATTGGCCAAGTGCTGGCAAATGGGACGAGATTAATTTAGGATGTCTGGGTGAAATGGGCCAAAGGGACTGTTCCTGTGTTGTACATCTCTATGATTCTATCTATCTCTCTCTCTCTCTCTCTCTCTCTTGCTGTCTTTTTCTCTCTCTCTCTCTCTCTCTCTCTCTCTCTCTCTCTGTCTCTCTCTCTCTCTCACTCACACACACACGATATACACCACATACAATCAAGTAATACCTTCCTATCCATGGAAAACCAACTCACTCTGCTCATCTATAATTCATTTAAACTTTGCACTGAGTGAATTCCTTAACTGATTTCAACTTGGGTAATCTCACAATTGTTCAGATAGGATTCAAGTTCATATCGTTGACAGCCCACACTCAATCTATCTGTGTTCCCATTTTCAAAGGACCAAATAGAGACAAAATAATATTACACTCAATGAGACAAAATAAAACGTCAACTTTTATTTTGTAATTGGGACAGAAATGTCAAGTTGGATTCTAAATCAGCCAGGAGGCCATATTCAGACACTTCCCAACTATTATCCTGAACCTGGGTCAAATCCTATCAATGACAGATGTCAGACATTCAATTTAATAAACATGTGGAATTACGACTCTAGTGTTGACCACAAAATCCTTGTCAATTGTTGTTAAAACCCATCTGGTGCTCTAATGCCTTTTAAGGGATTAGGGCTGTCCTGGTCTTGTCGGGGCTACATGTGACTCCAGACCCACAGCAATTGGTGCGGTTGGTGGAGGTCAGCTCCAGGCCCTCACAGCAGGAGGTCCTCAAGATTGTATCCTCGCCCTAACTATCTTTAGTGACTGTATAACTGACCTTCCCTCAGTCAGAATGTCATGAGTCCGAGAGTTCATTAATACTCACACAATGTTCAGCAGCATTCTTCCCTCCTCAGATACTGAAGCCCTCCATGTGGCTCTGCAGCAAGATCCTGGCAACTTCAGCTCCTCAGAAACAGCGTTTGGGAACTGGAGTCGGAGGTGAATGAACTTCGGTTCATTCGAGAGGCTGAGGGAGTAATTGAGAGGAATTACAGGGAGGTAGTCACACCTCAGGTACAGGGGAAAGGTAGATGGATTACAGTCAGGAGACAGAAAGGGAACCGGCAGACAGTGCAGGGACCCCCTGTAGCTGCTCCCCTCAGTTTTGGATACTATTGAGGAGGTTGACATATCAGGGGTAAGCCATCGGGTACAGGTCTCTGGCACAGAGTATGTCCCTGGTGTTCAGAAGGGAAGGGGGAAGCGGAGCAGAACATTAGTCATTGGGGCCTCCATAGTTAGGGGGACAGATAGAAGGTTCTGTGGGAATGAGGGAGACTCACGGTTGATGTGTTGCCTCCCAGGTGCCAGGGTTCATGATGTTTCTGATTGTGTTTTCGGTATCCTTAACGGGGAGGGGTGTAGCCCCAAGTCATGTTCCACATAGGCACCAACGACATAGGTAGGAAAAGGGCTGGGGATTTAAGGCAGAAATTTAGGGAGCTAGGGTGAAAACTTAGTGATAGTACAAACAGGGTTGTTATCTCTGGTTTGTTACCCATGTCACTTGCTAGCGAGGTGAGGAATAGGGAGAGAGAGCAGTTGAACACGTGGCTACAGGAATGATTCAGATACCTGGATAATTGGAGCTCATTCTGGGGTAGATGAGTCCTCTACAAACAGGATGGTCGACACTGAACCAGAGGGGTACCAATATCCTTGGGGGGCAACTTGTTTATGCTCTTCAGGAATGGTGAAGCTAATTCAGCAAAAGATGGGAACCTGAATTGGAGCTCCAGTGTACAGAAGGTTGAGAGTAGTGAGGTCATAAATAAGCTTTCAAGGTCACAGGAGTGCAGCGGCAGGCAAGAAGGTGGTTTGAAGTGTGTCTACAATGCCAGGAGATTCCGGAATAAGGTGGGTGAACTTGCAGCATGGGTTGGTACCTAAGACTTTAATGTTCTGGCCATTTCAGAGACATGCAGAGAGCAGGGACAGGAATGATTGTTGCGGGTTTCTGGGTTTAGACGTTTCAGTATGAACACAGAAGGGAGTAAACGAGGGGGAGGTGTGGCATTGTTAGTCAAGGAGCTTTGAGGAATGCAGATGCTGGAGATCAGAGCTGAAAATGTGGTGCTGGAAAAGCACAGCAGGCCAGGCAGCATCCAAGGAGCAGGAGAATCGACATTTCGGACATGAGCCCTTCTTCAGGAGAAGGGTTCATGCCCGAAACATCGATTCTCCTGCTCCTTGGATGCTGCCTGACCTGCTGCGCTTTTCCAGCAACACATTTTCAGCATTGTTAGTCAAGAACAGTATTACAGTTGGCAGAAAGGATCTTTGATGAGGACCCATCTCCTGAGGTAAAACAGGCAAAGTTTAGAAACAGGAAAGGAGAGGTTACCCTGTCGGGAGTTTTGTATAGGCTTCCAAAAAAAAGTTCCAGAGATGTAGAGTAAAGGATTGCAAGAATTATTCTGGATAGGAGAGAAAGTAACAGGGTAATTGTTATGAGGACTTTCACTTTCCAAATATTGACTGGAAACACTATCGTTTGTGTACTTTAGATGGGTCAGTTTTTGTCCAATGTCTGCAGGAGGGTTTCCTGACACATTATGCAAATAGGTCAACAAGAGGCAAGGACAATTGGATTTGGTACTGACTAATGAACTGAGCAAGGTGATAGATTTAGAGGTAGGTGAGCACTTTGGTGATAGTGACCACAATTCGGTTACATTCACTTCAGTGATGGAAATGGAAAAGTATATCCTGCAGGGCAAGAGATATAGTTGGGGGAAAGGCAATTAAGATGCGATTAGGCAAGAGTTAAGATGCATAGGATGGGAAGGAAACTGCAGGGAATGGGCACAATTGAAATGTGGAGCTTGTTCAAGGAACAGCTACTGTATGTCCTTGATAAGTATGTACCTGTCAGGCAGGGAGGGGAGGGAACCGTGGTTTACTAAAGAAGTTGTGTCTCTTGTCCAGAACAAGAAGAACGCTTAAAATGAGATGTGAAGGCTCAGTTGGGGTGCTTGAGATTTACAAATTAGGCAAGAAATATCTAAAGAGAAAGCTAAGAAGAGCCAGGAGGGGACACGAGGAGGCTTTGGCAGGTGGGAACGAGGCAACTGGAAAGCTTTTGGAGGGATGTCAGGAACAAAAAAATACTGGAATAAGATTAGGACCAGTCAAGGACAGGAACGGGAAGTTGCGCATGGAGTCCGAGGAAGTGGGAGAGGTACAAAATGAATATTTTTCATCAGTATTCACACTGGAAAAAGACAATCTTGTCAAGGAGAATACTGAGCTACAAACTATTAGACTAGATGGGATTGAGGTTCATAAGGAGAAACTGTTATCAATTCTGGAAAGTGTGAAAATAGATATGTCCCCTGGTCAAGATGGGACTTATCCGAGGACTCTCTGGAAAGCCAGGGAGGAGATTGCAGGGCCTTTGGCTTTGATCTTTATTTTGTCATTGTCTACAAGAATAGTGCCAGAAGACTGGAGGATGGTAAATGTTGTTCCCTTGTTCAAGAAGGGGAGTAGAGACAACCCTGTAATTATAGGCCAGTGAGCCTTAATTCAATTGTGGGTAAAGGGTTGGCAAAGGCTAGAAGAGTTAAAATTTATAATCATCTAGAAAGGACCAAGTTGATTAGGGATAGTCAACATGGTTTTGTGAAGGGGAGGTCGTGCCTGACTAACCAAATTGAGAAGGTGACCAAACAGGTGGATGACGGTAAAGCTGTTGATGTGGTGTATATGAATTTCAGTCAAACATTTGATAAGGGTATCCATGGTAGGCCATTGCACAAAATAAGGAGGCATGGGTTTCAGGGTGTTTTTGTGGTTTGGATCAGAAATTCGCTAGCTGTAAGAAGACAGAGGGTGGTGGTTGCTGGGAAATGTTTATCCTGGAGTTCAGTTACTAGTGGTATACAGCAAGGATTTGTTTTGGGTCCACTGCTGTTTGTCATTTTTATAAATGACTTGGATGAGTGTAGAACGATAGATTCATTAAATTTGCGGATAATACTAAGATTGGTGGAGTTTTGGACAGTGTGGAAAGATGCTGCAGGTTACAGAGGGACATAGATAAGCTGCAGAACTGGGCTGAGAGGTGGCAAATGGAGTTTAATACAGAAAAGTATGAGGTGATTCACTTTGAAAAGAACACAGAGTACTGCATTAATGGGAAGATTCGTGGTAGTGTGGATGAGCAGAGAGATCTCTGTGTCCATGTACATAGATCCCTGAAAGTCGCCACCTAGGCTAACAGGTTTGTTAAGAAGGCGTACAGTGCCTTAGCTTTTATTGGGAGAGGGACTGACTTTCAGAGCCATGTGGCCATGTTGCAGCTGTACAAAACTCTAGTGAGGCCGCAGTTGAAGTGTTGCGTACAGTTCTAGTCGCTATATTATGGGAAGGACATGAAAGCATTGGAAAGGACGCAGACGAGATTTCCCAGGATGTTGCCTGGTGTGGACCTGGTCCTATGAGGAAAGGTTCAGGGACTTGAGGCTGTTTTTGTTGGAAAAAAGGTTAAGAGGTGACTTAAAAGAGACATGCAAGATGATCAGAAGATTAGAGAGGGAGGACAGTGAGACCCTTTTTCCCTGGATGGAGATGGCTAGCATGAGGGGACATAGTTTAAATTGAGGGGTGACAGATATAGGACAGATGTCAGAGGTAGTTTATTTTCTCAGAGATATTAGGGCCATGGAACACCCTTCCTGCAACAGTAGTGGACATGTGAACTTTAAGGACATTTAAATGGTCACTGGATAAACACATGGATGATAATGGAATAGTGCAGGTTCAATGGGATTCAGATTGGATTCACAGCTCGGCGCAACATTGAGGGCTGAAGGGTCTGTACTGCGCTGACATGTTTTATGTTCCAGGCCTGGGCTGACAAATGGCAATTAACATCCGTGCCAAACAAATGTGAAACAATTACTACCTCCAATAATAAATCACATAAATAACGCCTTTTGACATTCAATGCTTTGCTGTATCTGAATCCCCTAAGATCAACAAGCTGGGAGTTCCCATTGAGCTGAAAATAAAATGGATTTACAATGTAAGTACTGTGGGTACAAGAGCAGCTCAGGGGGCAGGAACACTGCAGTGAGGGATGTACCTCATGGCTCCAAAAGCCTCTCCACCATCTCTAAGGCACACGTCAGGAGTGTGATGGAATATTCCCCACTTACCTGGATGGAAATATCTCCAAGATCCCTCATGAAATGGGATCCCAGCATGACCAAGCAGCCATATAAAAGCACAATGTTGCAGACATTCAAAATCCGAAATGAAATCAGAAAGTGCGAGAGAAATTCAGCAAACCCGGCAACACCTGTGCAGAGAAACATAAAGTTAATATTTTGAGTCCAATATAACTCTTCTTCAGAACAGTGCTGACAAGGTATCATTTCGGACTAGAAACATTCATTCTCTTTCCCTTTTGACAGTTACACCAACCCTGCTAGTTTCTCTAACATTTTCTCTTTTATGATGAAGTAACCAGTTTTTTTTGGCACCACATCTACAAACATTCATTCCATCCACCACCAGTGCTCTGTCGACAGCATCTTCAACATCTATGACCATTCCCTTCCTAAAGAAACAGGTAATAGATACATGAGAACACCACAAGCTGCATGTTCCCTTCAAGCCTCTCACCATCCTGATTTTGATATATATCCCTTCAGTAAAGTCGCTATAGTCCCATTAGACCATAGGGCTGATCTCTCAGAGACATGACTGGTTGTGTGTTTAACCTGAGTGTCACCATGCCTCAGGGGAGCGGGGGTTTGAGAAGGTAGGAGTTTCATGGTGATCTCAACCAGCGTGATTTGGAGGAGCTGGTGTTGGTCTGTGGTGGACAAGATTGAAAATCACACAACAATAGGTTATAGTCCAACAGGTTTATAAGGAAGCACTAGATTTCGAAGCACTGATGAAGAAGCAGCACCTCAAAAGTTCGTTCTTCCAAATAAACCTGTTGGACTATAACCTGATGTTCTGTGATTTTTAACTTCAACCAGTGTGGGAATTGAACCTGTGCTGTTAACGTAGAACATTGAACAGGAAAGCACAGTACAGGCCCTTCAGCCCTCACAGTTCTGCTGACCTTTTATCCTCCTCCAAGATCAAAGGAATCTACATGCCCTTCATTGTTCCACCTTCCATGTGTCTATCCAAGAGTCATTTTAATAGCCCTCATGTATTTGACTCTACTCCCACTGCTGGCAGTGCATTCCACACACCCACCACTGGCTATGTAAAGAACCGACCTCTGACATTCCCTCAAATTTCCTTAAGATATATGCCCTCTCGTGATAGTCATTTCCAGCCTTGGAAAAAAGTCTCTGGCTATACACTCTCTCTGTATCTCATCATCATGGACACATCTATCAAGTCACCTTGCATCTATCTTGGCTCAAATGAGAAAACCCTGAGTTTCCTCAACTTATCTTCATGAGACATGTGCTCCAGTCCAGGCAGCATCTGGGTAAATCTCCTCTGCCCCAGCTCTGAAGCTACCACAACCTTCCTATCATGAGGTGACCAGAACTGAACACAATATTTCAACCGTGGTCTAACTAGGACTCTATAGAGCTGCCGCATAACCTCATGGCTCTGAAACTCAATTGCCATGCTCATGAAAGCCAACATACCCTACACCTTCTTAACAGCCCTATCAACTTAGTGGCAACTTTGAGGGATCTATGGAACCCCAAGGTCCCTCTGTTCCTCCACACTGCCAAGAATCTTGCCTTTAACCCTACATTCTGAATTTAAATTCAAGCTTCCAAAATTAATCATTCCACACTTTTCCAGGTTGAACTACATCTGACACTTATTAGCCCAGTTCTGCATCCTGTCAATGTCTTGTTGCAACCTACAGCAGTCTTCCACACTATTCACCACTCCACCAACATTCACGCAATCGGCAAACTTACTTACCAACTCTTCCACTTCCTCATCATTTATAAAAATCACAAACAGCAGAGGTCCCAGAACCGATCCCCAAGGAACACCACTGGTCACTAAGCTCCAGGCTGAATATTTTACATCTACTACCACCCTCTATCTTCTATGGGTCTGTCAATCCTATATCTGGCAGCCACGTTTCCCTGTATCCCATACCTGCTTACTTTCTGAATGAGCCTACCATGGGGTACCTTATCAAATGCCTCGCAAAAATTTAGTTACATGACATCCACTGGTCTTACTTCAGCAATGTGTTTTGTCACATCCTCAAAGAATTCAATAAAGTTTGTGAGGCATGACCTGCCCCTCACAAAGCTATGCTGACTATCTCTAATCAAGCTTCAGTTTTCCAAGTAATCAAAAATCCTGTCTCTCAGAATCCTCTCCAATAACTTTCTCACCACAGACTTAAAACTGATTGGTTTATAATTCCCAGGATTATCCCTATTCCCTTTCTTGAACAAGGGAATAACATTTGCCATGCTTCAATCAGTTGGCACTACTCCAGTGAACAGTGAGGACACAAACATCGTCGTCAAGGGTGCAGCAATCTCTTCCCTCGCCTCCTATAGTATCCCAGTGTATATTCCATCTGACCCTGGGGATTTATCTATCCTTATGTTTTTCAAAATTTTCAGCACATCCTCCTTCTTAACATCAGCCTGTTTGAGTAGATCGGCCTATTTCACGCTGTCCTCACAAATGTCAAGGTCCCTCACCCTCGTGAATAATGATTGATAAAGGACTTCCCCTACCTCCTCCAACTCAAGGCACAAGTTCCCTCTGCTGTCCTTGATTAGCCCTACCCTCACTCTGGCCGCCCTACCCTCACTCTGGCCATCCGTTCCTCACATAAGTGTAGAACACCTTAGGGTTTTCCTTAATCCTACCTGCTAAAGATATTTCATGCACCCTCCTAGCTCTCCTAAGTCCATTCTTCTGTTCCTTCCTGGCTACCTTGTAACCCTCTTGAGCCCTCTCTGATCCTTGCCCTCCTCAACCTTAAGTAAGCTTCCTTCTTCATCTTGACTAGATGTTCCACATCACTTGTCACCCAAGGTTCTTTCAACCTACCATCTCTTCTTTGCCTCAGTGGGACAAACCTGTCCAGCACCATCAGCAAGTGCTCCCTAAAAAATCTCCACATTTCTGTCGTGCATTTCCCTGAGAAAATCTGTTCCCAATTTAGTTGCCCCAGTTCATGTCTAATAGCATTGTAATTTCCCCCCCCCCCACAATTAAATGCTCTCTTACACCATATGCTCCCATCCCTCTCCATGAGTATCGTCAAGCTGGGGGAGTTGTGATCACTCTCACCTAAACGCTCTCCCACCAAGAGATCTCACACCTGACCTGGTTCGTTGCCAAGCACCAAATCCAAAATAGGATGTTGGTGTCACTCTCCATTGCAAACCAGCCATCCAGTCCCCACCGTTGAGGGTGGTAAGTTAGCAAAGTTTGCTGGATAGCTGGTGTCAGCTGTAGAGAGGCGAAGTGGTACTTTGGTTAAATTCACCATCTGTTGTCTCTCTACCTCTCTCCAAGATAGAATAACCATTTGAATAGGGCAATTCCTTCAGTGTCCCTCTGTCACAATCCTGGAACATCCCTTTCCCCCCATTCCCTTCACACCACTAACCAATTGTTCCCACATCATCAGGACTGTAGTGGCACAAGAAAGCAGCTACCGCCATAATCTCAAGGGCAGTAAATTCTGACCCAGATATCGGTGTCAAAGTCGCCTTGATTAATTCTGAAACACATCTGAACAAAACATGTTGACAGACAAGCTTTTGGCTGCCAGAAAATTCAGACAGTTTATTTCAGATTGTGTGTGCGTCTGTCTGTGTGTCTCTGTGTGTGTGTGTCTATGAAATGTTTCTGACCTGTGCAGCATTTTTACAACAGCACTGTCAGGAAATGGTTCATCCTTGGGGCAGGTCATTAAATCCCTGCTGCTAAAAGCAGGAATAACTTCATATGTTCCTGAATTATCGTCTGGTATTTGATTTGTTCCTGTGTCTAGGATGGTCCTGTCCCCCTTGTGATCCCAGGGTGGTCAATGTTTGTGTTTGAATGGAATAAAACATACTGCCTGTGCCAACAGTACAGCAAATTAGTGACTGTCATTGTAACAAGAGTGTGTTCTGTTATCAGCTTTGAAGGTGTAGTTGTCTTTGAAGAATATTGTTATCTCTCATGTAATTGTGGGTTAACACAAGTATCAGAAGAGCACAGTAACTTCTAGAGTGAGCAGTTTCACATTCAAACTGACAATGACTGATTCCTGTTAGTATAAGGGTATAATATCAAAAGAACTGATCTGAAGGAGGTGGGGATCAAGACCTGGGTCAAGAGCAGGCTCAGGGTGATCTGTCTGCGAAGAGTTCCCATCACCTATCCTGTGGGGATTGGCTCACTGCCATCAATTCAACCCCTCACTTTCCACGTGGAAATGTTGTCTTAATGAATTATCTAATGTCATTGCCCATCATTGTTTTCAATCTGAATGTACACAATATAAATCACACGTCAGTACATTTGTTAAATGACTGGAAGTAATGTAACTTCTGACACGAAAGTCGGTGGAGTAGTGGACAGTTTGGAAGAATGTTTCAGGTTGCAGGGGGACTTGGATAAACTGCAGAATTGGGTTGAGACGTGGCAAATGGAGTACAATGCAGGCTAAATGTGAGGTGATGCATATTGGGAAGAATAACAGGAAGGCAGAGTACTGGTTCTATGGAAAGATTCTTGGTCGTGTGGATGTGCAGAGGAATCTTGGAATCCATGTACAGAGATCCCTGAAAGTTGCCACCCAGGTTGATAGTGCTGTTAAGAAGGCATACGGTGTGTTAGGTTTCATTGGTAGAGGGATTGAGTTCCAGAGCTGCAACATCATGCTGCAATTATACAAAACGTTAGTGTGGCCACACTTGGAATATTGTATATAGTTCTGGTCGCCATATTTTGGGAAGGATGTGGAAGCATTGGAAAAGGTGCAGAGGAGATTTACCAGGATGTTGCCTGGTCGGGAGGGATGGTCTTATGAGGAAAGGCAGAGAGACTTGAGTCTATTCTCATTGGAAAGAAGAAGGCTAAGAGGGGATTTGATAGAGACATACAAGATGATCAGAGGATTAGATAGGGTAGACAGTGAAAGTCTTTTTCCTAGGATGATGATGTCAGCTTGTATGAGGGGGCATAACTGCAAATTGAGGTGTGATAGATTTAAGACAGGTGTCAGAGGCAGGTTCTTGATTCAGAGAGTGGTAAGGGTGTGGAATGTCCTGCCTGCCAATGGAGTTAACTCAGCCATATTAGGGAGATTTAAACAATCCTTGGATAAGCACATGGATGATGATGGGATAGTATAGGGGGACGAGCTGAGAATAGTTCACAGGTCTGTGAAACATCGAGGGCTGAAGGGCCTGTTCTGTGCTGTATTGTTCGATGTTCTAACTATTTAGTTAACCGAATTGATTCCCTGGGGTTTGAGTTTAGAACTAGAACTAAATTCTATTGTCACGTGTGTTCACGTATAGGAATACATGAGGGCAGTGAAAAGTGCACAGAGTGACCATTCTCCACCACCATCTGCAACAAGATAGATTGGCCATACCTTGGCCATACACCAGTCAGAATCTGTCAGCCCCGGAGGAAATCATCCACTCTGACGGAGAATGGGGCAACTGCTATTTCGCGAGTGAAACAGCTTTACTATCCCATTCTTGAAACTGTTGCTGTTCCTGGTGATTCATGGTTCAGCCCCAGTGTATTGGAAGATAGCGGGTGGAAGCCCTGCATTAAAAAAGGGAGACAGAAAAAAGGAAGCCCAGGCCGGTTAGCTTAACATATCACAGGGAAACTGCTGGAAGGTATTATTCAACTAGATACAGCAGGTCACATTGATCAGTTGAAGATAATCTGGCAGAGTTGACATTGTTGTGTGTGTCCATTGAATTTCTTTGAGGATGTAACATGTGTCATTGATAAAGGGGATTTCCCTGAGCTGAGATTTTATCCCATAAAATGACACAGCAACTGTCATGGCAGGAAGGTGGGGGGTGGTGTTGGGTGGGGGTAATGATTACACGGGAGCACTACAGTTTACTGAAATGGAAAGCAATTGGAAGCAGCGCTTGCAAAAGACAATAGACAGTAGACAGTAGACAGTAGACAATAGGTGCAGGAGTAGGCCATTCGGTCCTTCGAGCCAGCACCACCATTCATTATGATCATGGCTGATCATCCACAGTCAGTATCCTGTTCCTGCCTTATCCCCATAACCCTTGATTCCACTGTCTTTAAGAGCTCTATCCATCTCCTTCTTGAAAGTATCTGGAGACTTGGCTTCCACTGCCTTCTGGGGCAGAACATTCCATATATCCACTAACTCTCTGGGTGAAGAAGTTTCTCCTGATCTCTGTTCTAAATAGCCTCCCCCTTATTTTTAAACTGTGTCCTCTAGTTCTGGACACACCCCATCAGCAGAAACTTGCTTCCTGCTTCCAGAGTGTCCAACCCTTTTATAATCTTATACTTCTCAATCAGATCCCCTCTCATCCTTCTAAGCTCAAGTGTATACAAGCCCAATTGCTCCAATCTTTCAACATCTGACAGTCCCGCCATTCCAAGAATTGACCTCGTGAACCTACACTGCACTCCCTCAATAGCTAGAATGTACTTCCTCAAACTTGGGAGACCAAAGCTGAACACAATACTCCAGGTGCTGTCTCACCAGGTCCTGTACAGCTGCAGGACCTCTTTGCTCCTATACGTAATTCCTCTTGTTATGAAGGCCAGCATGCCATTAGCTTTCTTCACTGCCTGCTGTACTTGCATGCTTGCTTTCATTGACCGATGTACAAGTACACCTAGATCTCGCTGTACATCCCCTTTACTGAACTTGACTCCATTTAGATAATCTGTCTTCCTGTTCTTGCCACCAAAGTGGATAACCACGCATTTATCCACTTTAAAGTGAATCTGCCAAGCAAATTTGCTAATATTACATTTAATACCCTCATCTATATCATTAATGTATATTGTAAACAGCTGCGGTCCCAGCACCGAACCGTGTGGTACCCCACTGGTCACCTCACCGCCTGCCATTCCAAAAGGGACCCATTTATCACTACTCTTTACTTCCTGTCAGCCAGCCAATTTTCAGTCCAAGTCAGTATTTTGCCCCGAATACCATGTGCCCTAATTTTGCTCACTAATCTCCTATGTGGGACTTTATCAAAGGTTTCTGAAAGCCCAGGTACACAACATCCACTGGATCTCCCTTGTCCATCTTCATTGTTACATCCTCAAATATTCCAGAAGATTAGTCAAGCATGATTTCCCCTTGGTAAATCCATGATGACTCTGACCTCTCCTGGGGGTTACTGCTATCCAAATGTGTCATAATTTCATCTTTTATAATTGACTCCAGCATCTTTCCCATCCCTGATGTCAGGCTAGCTGGTCTAAATAATGGATTCTGAAATGGATTAAGTCTAAATAATAATATTTATTATTAATTATATATATTATTATTATATTATTAATATTTATAATAAATCGATTGTATTAGCATGAATCAATATAAAGAGGCAGGATTCCTTTACACATTCTCAGTGACCTGTCATATTGATTCTTGGCTAATTTAACACATGACTGCATTAATTCATTGTTAATTAAAGAATGGAAAGTTACATTACTGGCCAGTTAAAGAAGTTTTGCATATGATTGGGGGATAGGGATAGGTATATATATGGCAGGTGAAACTCCCAAAAGCTGGGGAGGTGACTGTGAACGGCTGTGTATATGTCTAAAAAAAATGTAAGGCCACTATGGTTGAGGAATATATAAAAAGGTTAAGGCAACATTACTGTAAAATAAAGAACTGAAATTCTACTCGGAATCCCGAGCCGATGTCTGGCATACCAATCCTTTTGGAGGACTGGGATTTTGTTACTGTTTACATGCTGAGCCCTGTGGCTATGTGGTTGGCCTTGCTGTCGTGTGGTGCCAGGGTCCTGAGTTTAATGCCAGCCTTTGATGGCTGTCTGTGTGGAATTTGCACATTCTCCCTGTGTCTGTGAGGATTTTCTCCGGGTGCTCCGGTTTCTTCCCACAATCCAAAGACGTGCATGTCAGGTGAAGTGGCCATGCTAAATTGCCCATTGTTTTCGGTGCATTAGTCAGAGGGAAACGGGTCTAGGTGGTTTATTCTTCGTAGGATCAGTGTGGACTTGTTGGGCCTATTTCCACACTGTAGGGAATCTAATCTTCTGATTGTCTCCAGCCTTAATTTAAAGCATCCACTTTTTGAAACGTTTCCTTCTTTTGAAAATGAAGCGTTCAGTCTTCATAGTCGATGTCATGGGTATGAGCGACTTGCGCCATCCTAAACCAGGTCCCATCCCAGGGACTAGAGTAATGTTAATGAAGCATGGCTCTAACAGCAATACCAAACAGCCAAATTTGCTCAGTATGTCCCAGTGCGATACGGATGCAAATGCAGTAAAATTCTAGGAGTAGCCTGAATATGAATGGCTTGTGTTACAAGACTGAAAGATGCGCCTTTCTGTCTGATGGAAGTGACAAACAATTTAACAATAAACAAGAAGCTCAATTACCTTTATTTAACTTCATGCTTTTGCAATGTTTTCTGGCTGGCGTCACTGACATGATCCAGACCAACAGTACAAACCAGTCCAGGAATTTCCAGTCACAAATGAGATGAGCGGTGGTTTTCTATTGGGATGGCTAGAACCAGACTGAACCATGATGCAAGCTACAGGTAAAACAAATTATATTCAGTGTCCTCGCGATCCCAAATGCTGGATGCCATCACTGATAGGATTGATTGGAACCAGGATACCCACTGGGGGTGAAACCTACCCCATGTACCTACGCGATGACTACTGCTGGATAACCTTTTCCCGAGGGGATCCTGAAAATGGGGACAGGCAGACCCCAGCAATTCACCTTTGAGACTGGCAACAAAACATAAAAAAAACCCAGGGGCAAATGCCTGGCCCTTGCTTTAACTGTTGAAGTGTGGCCAATGTGGAGTAATGTGTCTTTAAGCTACCTTGGAATTGACGTTGGGAATCAACAGGCGTTCATCCTATTAAAAGTATGCGGAAGTATATGCAGCTGCCAAGTAGGCAGCCATACGCCCCAACCTTCTGATCCCATTGGATCACCAGCAAAACTCATTTGGACACAGTATAAGGATGGGTATGCCAGACCTGGGTGAGGTGCAAAAATAATGGGGGAATGATACTGTCTGTTCAGTGCCAATTCATAACGTAGAGATTGATGTCTCTATTGCTTATCGACTGTCGTCATCCAGGTTTAGTGTTTGGATTGTTTTCAATATTGTTTTGAAATTTGGAAGTAATTTGTAAATTTCCATTTCTGAAGTAATTACAGACACTTTATACTAAAATATACTGCTGACTGAATTCTCAAGTGATTTGATTTCATATATAGACGCTAAGCCTAAATATCATTGCTGCGTGTATGGAGCTTGTAAGAATACACACTAGCTGATATGATTTATTTTTGGATTAGGCTGTTAGATCTAAGAAGGAGTGTCTGGCTGAGCTATTATCTTCATGTAGATAATTATACTGAACAGTGATGGTTTATAATTTTAAGATTGTACCAATATCTAAATTCTAGGGTTAGCTCAATATTAGAAAAAAATCAGTGTGGTTTGAAAAGTTTGTGTCATGTTATCATAATTTGGGGACAGCATTGCCCTCCAGCCAATATTTATTACCAACTTTTCTGCTCAAAATCATCATCAGATTTCTACATTTAATTCTAATAACTGCTGTTAACCAAAGCTGTAGATCGGGCCATTTAATTGGGCATAATGTTCATGTTTTTTTTCAAAAAAGAGAATACAATATATTGCAGAACTAATCTAAATTTTAGATAATAGATTTTTTTTAGTAGCAAAACTTCAAAGAGTATTATATCCCAGCAAAGCTGGATTTATAAAAATAGATTTGCTTAATTCACCCATATGGTTATATGGCTTTTCCATATAAAATAAGAAAATAATGGGAGGGAAGGGAATCTCTTGTGCATAATTTAAAATGAACGAGCTTTTTGCCAATATGGGCAATATATTTACTCCAGTGGGCTATTTGAGTTTGATTAATTTGAGAATTATTTATTTCAAAATTGTTCTTAGGGCTTCTAGCCTGCTGAAGAGCAAACATTATGGCCTCAAATAAGGTACCCCGCAATACTCAGACCAGAATATGGGTGACCTCCATCAGATTAGTTTGTGCTACTTCTTTGCTGCTGCCTATTTTAATTGAATATTTGTATACTGTATATACTTATATACAAGGAAGAAATGGTTTATACTTTATTACAATGGACACTTTGCGGTCCCAACCTTGCAAGGGGGGAAATGATAAAGATTAAACTTGACCTGCTGTGTGGACTTGCCATTGCCAGCATTGGTGCACAAGAAGGGACAGTTTACCTGTGCGATCCTGAGCAAACAGAGACTGTGTACCAACTACGCCGGAAAGATGTCCTTGTGTGCCAAAAGACTGAATGTTGCCAAGGATGACTTTTGCAATGGTCAGCTGCATAAAAAATTAACAGTTCATTTACAGAACAAGTCTAAATGGTCTTTACCATGTAAAGGTGTTGTGTGCCAGTTTGATTACACTTGTGCTCTGAGCATCCCTGATGAGCCTAATCCCCTTTCAGATAGATCACGTAGTAAAAGAGACAAAGGGGGGTGTTTCTAAAAACCCATAATAAAACTTTTGGAGAGGATGAAGTAATTTGTTACACCCTTACTTCAGTAAGAGACTCCCTGACCCCTTTTTATCCTTCCAAATTCTAACATGGGGGTATGGAATAGTACTTAGTATTTACAGGACGTAATATCATTTTAGTTATTACCTATCCCCACCTGCTACTTCTTTATGGACTTCCTCCAATAAATCCGCAATATCCTATCCAAGTTACTACAAAGGTAAGGAATGGGGATGTGCTTATGTAAAAGTGCCCACATTTGTTTTCTATAAGTGAACGTATTAGTCGCCACTGCTTTTCTGAAGGACCATGCATCTCATGTGTATGCCTTAACGAAAAATGTATCCCTATTATCACTGGAATTCAAACTCTATGTGGAGAGGGTAATAATACCCACCTTCATGACGATGCCCCTAACAGCACTAATATTTTCCCAGTTATTGGAAGGAAAGAACCATTTGGGATGTTGACCATGTTTCTTATCAAGAAACTCACCTCATTAGTACTGGATGATTTTCAAACTCAGCACCCAGGGCCAAATTATGTAATCCTGGATTATCCACATACCCCAGGAAGTCACAAAGATAGGCCTGCATCTTACTGGGAAGGACCCTATATTGCCTATGATAAACCTGAATTTTTTTTCATGTTATAATAAGGCAGCAAACTGCCTTGTCCTGAATAGAGCAAGTAGTCCACATACCGGAGCTGTAGGAACATTATTTCCAACTCCTGTTCCCTGTCCAATGAAATCATAATTCCCCTTTTAAATATACAGTTTCTCCTGACTTCTGTGCAGAATGGAAGAATCCAAAGACCATACCAAGAAGTAAAACACACTCATTGGCATATGCAGCTCTTAGTGTTCTTTCATTATGAAATTCCTTAAGTATTATTAGTCATCAAAACCATAATTATCTCATTTGTGGAGTCACAATTTTGAGAAATGAGACAACTACTGCCTTAATAGAAATTAGGGACATGCTTTCAGAATTCCGCTAATTTGCCCAACAAAACCGACTGCATAGTTGCGAAAGCATGTGGATTTTGCACTATAGTTAAAGGAAAATGCATATGAGGGTCACTGACATTTTTGAAAATGTTACTAGACATATTGATAATATTCACACTTTTGTCAACCAAATGAATGAAGGTGCGGGATGGGAAGATTGGGGTTTTGGCTCATGGTAAAACTGATTAATTAATATGTCTTTGTGTGGTGCTATTGTTTTAATTGGTCTTTTTGTTGGTATTGCGATACTTAAGCATATTATTGATAAATATTAACTTAGTCATAGAGATGTACAGCATGGAAACAGACCCTTCGGTCCAACCTGTCCATGCCGACCAGATATCTCAATCTAATCTAGTCCTACCTGCCAGCACCCGGCCCAAATCACCCAAACCCTTCCTATTCATATAACCATTCAAATGCCTCTTAAATGTTGGAATTGTACCAGCCTCCACCACTTCCTCTGGCAGCTCATTCCATACCATTACCACCCTCTGCATGACAAAGTTGCCCCTTAGGTCTCTTTTATATCTTTTCCCGCTCACCCTAAAACTATGCCTTCTAGTTCTGGACTCCCAGATCCCAGGGAAAAGACTTTGCCTATTTACCCTATCCATGCCCCTCATAATTTTGTAAACCTCTATAAGGTCACCCCTCAGCCTCCGACGCTCCAGCGAAAACAGCCCCAGCCTGTTCAGCCTCTCCCTATAGCTCAAATCCTCCAACCCTGGCAACATCCTTGTAAATCTTTTCTGAACACTTTCAAGTTTCACAACATATTTCCAACAGGAAGGAGACCAGAATTGCACACAATACACCAAGAGTGGCCTAACCAATGTCCTGTACAGCCGCAACATGACCTCCCAACTCCTGTACTCAATGCTCTGACCAATAAAGGAAAGCACACCAAACACCTTCTTCACTATTCTATCAACCTGTGACTCAGTGAGGTCAGTGATGTATCCATTGGTGGAAGCATATCTTGCTCACTAAGCCCCCTTCCCTCAGGAAATGCAGTTTAATTCTGCTCAATTGGTCCTGGGAAATGGGGGATGGGGAATAGTTGTTGACCTCGGCAACAATGGACACACATCGGTGTGTGAGGAGAATTACATTTCAATCAGTAAGTGCAATGTTCTTGTTTAAAGCGGACTGCTCTTAAAAAAAAAACAAAGCTCAGCAATGCTGTAATCTCGATCTCCCTAAGGAGTTTCCACACAGTATAAGGAAAGGTCTCAGGAATGCATCAACTCAGTTTCAAACAAGAAGCTTGTCAGCTGACTGAAGGACAGATTACCTCACCGGGAAAAATGCATCTTCCAAATAATCAGATGCAAAAGGTGTTCTACACCATCCTTGCTTTTACTGGCATCCCTGGTATGGCATTATGACAATTGAACTTGTTTTAATCTGCTGCTGATCTGTTCTCTGGATTTACCTTTCGAACAATATCTCCAGGTCACTGACTGGTAAGCCTTACCCAAAAAAACAGAACAGTGATATTAATTCACTGAGCTGAATTTTCAGTACAATTCCTCTCTGACAGAGACTCCCAACTTCACTGGAGCTGCAGCATTTTCTGATCTCTGTGTTCTGCCATCTGTTCCGGTTTCATACAGTTTGAAGGTAGGAGGAGAGATCGTGAAAGTTAGTTCTGAAGGAGAAGACCTGAACTGTTAATTCTACTTTCTCTCCCACATATTCTGTCAGTACTGCTGAGAAATTTCTGTTTTTGTTTTATAAATGAGGCCTGTTTTCGCTAAAATTTATAAAGTTAGGGGCAGATCTGAGCAAAGTCCCAAAGACATTAACATAGAAAGACAAACTATTCACATTGGTTGGCGATTCTAGATTGAGGATTCTCGATCCGGTGAACAGGTAAGCTACTGAGTGTTCTTGTTTTGGAGACTAAGTGTAGAGTTATGGCAGCGCAGGCAGTGGAATGTTCCTCCTGTAGGATGTTCAGGAGAGATGTTTGGAAGCACTTCCACATAAAAAGGGTGGGAGAGGATTAGAAATCTCTTCCACACACTGCAGTGGATACTGGATGATTTGTTAACTTTAAATCTGAGACAGGTCTTTGGTTTGTTAAGCAAAGAATTTGAGGATAATGCAGCTGTTTTGATTTGTAAAGCTTAATCTATCATCCTTTTTGGAAATTCTCTCCTCCCCACTGCCTCTGGTCAGGAAATTCAAATATTAACAGATTGCCCTCCTGATCCCTGCACGTTGAGGCATTTGTCATGCACAGATGTGTCGAATTACAGTGTGAATATCACAGCAGTTCCAACACTCATACATTGTCACGAAGGGAGCCTTGCATTATCTGTCAGTGCAAGACACATGGAGTAGCTTGGTTGAAATTTTACATAAGTTCTGATGACCTGTTTTCTGGTCCTGTAGTGGCTCCAATCAGGATTTTGTCCAATGCTAAGAGCTAGGGATAACCTTACCCAAGGGAAAGGGGAGAGCGTGTTTTATTGACAGTCCAATCTCCAGTCCTATGACTGGGTTAGGAGCAAGGATTCCAATGGGGTTCTGCCTCCAGCAGAATTGGAGCTGATACCTTTAAGAATCTTTTACAGTTATTCAAATAGTTATCTTGTAACCAAACATACTCTGAGTTTTCTTTCTGCTCCCTGAGGAGGACTGTGAACTCAGACCCAATCCTAGCTCCATAATCTCTGCAGTGAATGGGCTGGAGGACAATCTTAAAATTCAAACTCACTCAATCCAAAACAATTCTACAGACACAATGGGCAGGTCATTGGTGGTAAAATCTTATTGTTGCTCTCTGGAACAGGCAGGGGGAACTTCTGTTCAGTAATTCGCTATTTCTTTTCCCATCTGCCTTCCTCAGTTAATTTGCTGGCAATTTGCATTCTTTCCCAGGGTAAGTGTGGTGTTTCCTCTTGCACGACTCGTTACCTGGTAGTTATGGCAGCTGCCGATCTGATGGTTATTTTCACTGATGTTATACTGAGGAGAATTCCCTATTTTTATTACCCACAGTCTTTTCTGGACATCACCCCTGTGTGTAATGTTATTGGGGCTCTGTTTCGTGCAGCCATGGACTGCTCTGTCTGGTTCACCGTCACTTTCTCCTTTGACCGATTTGTTGTCAGAAGCTGAGAACAAAATATTGCACTGAGAAAACTGCGACAATGGTTCTAGCAACAACCTGCGTCCTGTTCTGTCTGAAAAACATCCCTTTCTATTTTCAATACGAATCTTGGACGATGATCAAAATTGTGCCATTCTACTGTAAAATAAAATCAAGTTACTATACTGAGACTTGGTGGGTGGCATTGGATTGACTTGATATGGTTTTAACCCCTATACTGCCATTTGCTTTAATTCTGTTGATCAATGTTCTGACAGTCAGACACATTTTAGAGACCAGTCAAGTCCGAAAGAGGCTGAAGGGTGAGAGCAAAGGAGAGAACGGCAGAGACCCAGAGATGGAGAGCAGAAGGAAGTCTGTGATTTTGCTCTTCTCCATATCGGGGAGCTTCATCCTCCTGTGGTTAATCAATGCTGTGGATTTCTTGTATTCTGTCATTCAAGGAATGAATATTTTCAACTTCACCTCAATAAGGTTGGTTGTATGCTGTGGAATCTAAGTTGTGGCACAAACACATTTATTTATGCAGCAACTTTGTCTCGGTTCAGAGCAAAGTTCAGTAACACAGCAAAATATCTGGTTACATAAATTCCTTGTGTTATAAATAAATAAAACTCCTCAGTGAAGCACATAGGAGGAACTTGTTGTTCCTGGGCTTGAATGATTTTTGTTTCATTAATTTGTGCAACGTGGACATCACTGGCTGGGTCAGCATTTACTCCCTGTCCCTAGTTGTTCTTTGAAAAGGTGGTGGTCTCCTTCCTTCTTGAATCGCTGCAGTCTATGTGCTTTGGTTCACCTACAATGTTGTTAGGGAGGGAGTTCTTGGATTGTGATGCAGCAACACTGAAGGAGCAGTGACATATTTCCAAGTCAGGATGATGAGTAGCTTCAAGGTAACCTTGGAGGTGCTGGTGTTCCCATGCATCTGCTGACCTTCTCCTTCCAGGTTGAAGTGGTTGTGGGTTTGGAAGGAATTGTACAGGGCTGTGAATTTCTGTAGTGCATCTTGTAGATGCTACACACTGGCCAACTGAGCGTCGGTGGAAGCAAGAGTGAATATTTGTGGATGTGGTACCAATCAAGCAGATTGTTTTGTCCTGGATGGTGTCAAGCTTCTTGAGTGTTTGTTGGAGCAACACCCATCCAGGCAAGTGAGGAGTATTCTATGACACCCTGATAAGAATCCTTATCCCAGTGCAGGAAGAGAGTCGAGCTGCAAAGCTGCGGATTCCTCATCATTGCATAATCCAAAGGAATTGTCTGGGAAAGTTAAATTTCCTATTGGGTAAATCCTATCAGCTTGGAATCATCTATTCATCTCCATCAAATTCAAATACTTCAGAGGGTTCTGATACAATTTCATAGAATAATTCTTCAGAAAATGTGGGCGGCACGGTGGCACAGTGGTTAGCACTGCTGCCTCACAGCGCCAGAGACTTGGGTTCATTTCCCACCTCAGGCGACTGACTGTGTGGAGTTTGTATATTCTCCCCGTGTCTGCGTGGGTTTCCTCCGGGTGCTCCGGTTTCCTCCCACAGTCCAAAGATGGGCAGGTCAGGTGAATTGGCCATGCTAAATTGCCCATAGTGTTAGGTAAGGGGTAAATATAGGAGTATGGGTGGGTTGCGCTTCAGCGGGGCGGTGTGGACTTGTTGGGCCGAAGGGCCTGTTTCCACACTGTAAGTAAGCTAATCTAATCTAAAATGTTTGACCATTCAACAGACCCCATCCTAATGGCAAAAACAGCCATGAGCTGTTTCGATGCAAGAAAGTGTGGCAGGTATTATATGACATTATGAGTTCCCGCCCACCGAAAAAATTTCTGGCTCCCAACATTTCAGCATCAGACAGGTGTGGAGGCTGAAAAACCTCAAGGATTCAATCAAGGGTTAGAGAGGGAGGGCAACAGCTCACAGCACTATCCAAACTGACAGCATGCACAGACACACACACACACACATATATATATATACACACACACACACACATACAAATGCACACCATTGCGGTGTGGAAATTGTTGCGATTGGACAGAGGTCCCTCGGTGAAGATGCTCATGTGGAGAAATGTTGTGCACCCCCTGCAATGTGGAAATGATTTATCTTTGAGTAGTATTCCTGACATTATTAAAAGCAGAGTGTTTCTAGTGCAATTATATCCAGGCAACTCCATGTGAACCAATTTGTGAGGAGACAGTGTGAATTTTATTATACTTTCTGCTGCTTACAATGTTTTCTGATGTACTCTCACAAATTCTAAGCGAGAAAGGATTCAAAAATGGTAGCAGTGAGACCAGCACTGGGCATGTTCATCTCCTCCTCATATTCCAAGGACAGGATCACAAGTCATCCAGCAAAACTGTTCTGTGTCTCCAAAGATATTCTTTGAAGAACAAAACAAACGCGCAATATGAGAGATTCACAGGCTTAAATGTTTTCTCCAAAAATAAATCTGATTCTTGTGGAGAGTTCACTAGAGGGTGGCATTGTATCACTTTAGACACAAGATGGGCAGACAGAGAGAAAGACAGAGACTCGAGCCTTTGATTCACCATATTTTAATTCATTCATCCAAAATTCCATCAGGACAAAGTGAGTACCATTGCAGGCAGACACGGACAGACACATACACACACGCATGTCAACATTATCATCAACATTGTATTATCTTAAATACAAAAGGGACAGAGAGAGAGAGACGTGTTTGATCCCATTTTAATGGCTTCATCCCGAAAACAACAGAGACCCCATTGCAGAGATACACATAAACATGGATACACATAAACATAATTACATAAACACACACTAGACACAAACACATAGATAGGTACAAAGACAGACACAGATACACGTAATCAAAAAAGTACTGTAATACATACACGAACACACACCCATATCCCTTCAGACACACACATCATTCACACAGATGCACAGGCACACACACAGACACAGAGATAGAAACCCACACAGACTGATACAGAAACACACACATACTTGCAGACACACAGACACGTACATACAGAAACAAACACACACAGGCGTACACATTCAGACTCAGATATTGTCAAGGACAGCAAAAGTGAAGCCACTAATAAAATTCCTCATTCCAAAAACTAAATGAGAAATCAGTAGATTTTTTGGAATGTGAAAGTTTACTGGAAATGAATGCATAATTTCAAATGAAGAGCTGTGCCTTTGTTATGAAGGTGTAAAAGTGTACTGTACCTTTAGGAAAGTATCTGACAGCACCAAATGTTCTGAACAAGATACAATGAAACCTTTTAGTCCAGCAGCTAGAATAGTCGGTTGGAGACAAAAAACGAATGTGAATTAGGCCAATCAGTTTAATTATACACCAAAAAAAAACAAACTCCAATCAAGTTTGAATCTAGTATATCGACAATATTAAAAGCCGATGACAAAATCTGGTGCTTGGGGATATAAAACCAGGAAAACGTGAACAGTTGAGAGAGAACTGCCAAGCCACCAATAAATGCAGACTGCCCACACAATAGGTCTCTTAAAGGTACATTTATCTATCAACGACCTGTGAAAGAGAAATTCTGAGAAGAAAATCTACAGAGGAAGATACAAATGGAAGATTCGACAGCTGCCTGGTTTTGAAATGTGGATTTTGGTAAATCTTAATCAGAGGTTTTATTGGACTAGTATTATAAAAGGGAAAGTAACAATAGGAGATGGAAAGAGATTCCGCTTTGGCCCCACTCCTTTCCCTGAACATGTCATCTTGCCGGTAAGTGGGGCCGGGCGGCCGTTACTGATTTTATTTTATATTTTCCTCTCTCACGCAGCCCAGAGGTTTGTATTTAAATTGGACGGGATTCTTAACGAAAGCATTGATTCTCCTGGATTAATTAGGCATGTTATGGTTGATAATACCTTTTAGGAATGACCAGGAGACGCAGAGAATTCCTCAAGATAATAAGCCATTATTTGCAAACAAAAGCTGTAGCGATCATAGCGACCAACCCTGAAAGCCCACGAACACTGAGAGTACTCACAGTGAGTTATGTTCTAAAAGCCAGGCTCTACCCCCGTTATATTTACATAACCAATCGCACTGAGTCGACATTAACTAATCAGATTCTGTCACAATTGTCTTCTGGATTGCTGCAGACCCCCACATCGTGCTGTGGTAATCTTTTCACCTTTTGTCACCTGACAGGCAGCAGTTGGGCAAGACTGACTCGAGCATGTAATACAGACCTTGGACTTATGTAACATCTCAACATGTATTAATTTATAGTTATATATTCACTTTTACCATAGACGCTGTCCAAATGGCCATTTCTACTATCTTTCAGTCGTTTCCAATCCCTTTCCCACCCCTAAAACTGTAAGAGCAGTGGTCCCCACCCTTATTATTTCTCCTACACACCGTCCAACACAAGTGGGAATAATTATTGTCTGTTGTTTTTAATCTCTCTGATCTGGGAACTTCACTGTCCACAGGTTAGTGACAGCCACTGGCCGCAAGCGGGAACTGCAACCAACTCACGGAAATGTTCAGGGTCTGTCGGGGTAATGAAGCAGCTCATGTGGGCAAACGGACTCTCTCTGTCCACAAAGCACTCCGATTGATGCACACGACTGAGAAATAAAACAGGAAAATCGACGTTTCAGACAAAAAGTCGATGTTCCTGCTCCTCGGATGCTGCCTGACCTGCTGGGCTTTTCCAGCACCTCTCTGATCTAAACTCTGGTTTCCAACATCTGCAGTCCTCACTTTTGCCCTGAGAAATAAAACTACCGATTGTCCAAAATAAAGAATATTGTTGGATACGTTTTGTTCAAAATTGAGCAGAATTTCGCAAAGAAAGAGCAATAGTGTGAAAGGGTTGGAATAAAGAAAGTGTTAATTTATGTAAAAAGGTAAAATTCAGGATCTCTGATTTGAGGTTTGAGTTTATTTTAACCTTGAATAGATCTGACACATTAATCCTTCCTCCCCTTCTCAATAGACGCTGTTGGAACTGTTCAATGTTTCCAGCAGCTTGTGTGATTGTTTGAGGTTCCCAACAGGAGCAGTGTCTCACTTTTCGAAAAAAATTGCTGTGCTGCAATTAACATTTAAATAAGAATTGGGAAGCTGCAGAGGGGTAAACTTCAGAGCTGCTGAGTTTTGTTGCCCACTTCCACGCTGCAATTCATAGAAACCATCGTCATGACAAGCGAGGAGCAATCTGGATGGTTTTGTTTTCTCACAGAATAAAACATTCATGTACTTTCGGAGAAAGTAAGATGACAATGTCAGTTCATCTTCAAGTTCTTCTGTGCAAAATGGCTTTGAAAGCACAATCCTGTGATGTCTGGGAATCAAACGCGGGTTAACTGCTTGGAAGGGAGGTTTCCTTCCCACCATACCACCATCGCTGTGAGACTGAATGGCTCTCAATTCTCAAACGCATTTAACAAGGCCGTGATCATAAGTAATTGAATGTGACGAAAATAAAAACACGAATTTCTGGTGAAACTCAACAGGCCAGCCATCATTAGCATCAGAAATCTTCAGTTCTGAAAAAAAATCATTACACCCAAAAGTTTGCCTGCTTTCTCCCCACAGATGCCAGACCTGCCGAATTTCACCAACATTTTCTGTATTAGTTTTGAAATCTCCAGTATGGACAGTTCTTTCCTTCAAATAGACCTGATGATGCATTGAGTATAGGAGTTGCAAAAGACATGTTGCAGCTGTGCAGGACATTGGTTAGGCCACTTTTTGAATATTGTGTGCAATTCCACTCTCCCTGTCAAAAGGATACTGTAAAACTTGAAAAGTTTCAGAAAAGATTTACCAGGATGTTGCCAGGGTTGGAGAGTTTGAGCCATATGGAGAGGCGTAATAGGTTGGGACTGAGGGGTGACATCAGAAGTTTATAAAATCGTGAAGGGCATTAATAGGGTGAATATTTTTTTCTTGGACTGGGGGATTCAGAACTAGAGGTTATAGGTTTAAGAAGAGAGGGAAAAAGTTTAAAAGGGAACTTAGGGGCAACCTTTTCATACAGAGGGTGGTGTGTGTATGAAAGGAGCTGCCAGAGGAAGTGGTGGAGGCTGGTACAATTACAACATTTAAAAGGCATCTGGATAGGTAAATGGATTGGGAGGATTTAAAAGGATATTGGACAAACTGCTGGCAAATTAACTTAGAATGTCTGGTAGGCATGGACGAGTTGGATTGAAGGTCTGTTTCCATGCTGTACATCTCTCTAGCTCTATGACCCATTGAAGGGGATACTGGGTCAGGTGATAGTCTACCTCAGAGGCAGAGGTGAAGCAGCATAGAATTGATGTGGAAACTTGATTCGGCCCAACAAGTCCACACTGATTCTTCGAACAGCATCCCGCCTAGACTCACTCCCTAACCCTGTAATCCTGCATTTCCCATGTATGATCCATTTTATCTGCACATCCCTGAATAATATGGGCAATTTAGTACGACCAAGGTACCTAATCTGCACATCTTTGGACTGTGTGAGGATACCGGAGAAATGGATTCAGATGAGTATCCTCAGGGATTGACAATATTAAAGGCTCACTGACGTTAGAATGAAGTGCTGTCTGCTCATCTGTCCCAAATCATCTGCCCCTTTCTCTGACGTTCTATCCTTGTGTTTCAGATTCCCAAATATACCTAAAAGGGAAATCAGGAGGGCAAAAAGGAGACGTGAGAGAGCTCTGGCAAATAGGGTTTGGGAAAATCCAAAGGAATTCTATAAATGCATCAAGGACAAAAGAGTAACCAAGGAGAGAATAGGGCCCCTCAAAGATCACAAAAGCAACCTTTGTGTGCACCTGCAGGTGATGAGGGGAGATGTTGAAGGACTATGTTACATCAGTGTTTACTGTGCAGAAGGACAAGGAACATATAGAACGTGGGAAAATAGACTTCGATATCTTAAAATGTCCATATTACAAAGGAGGAGAAGCCAGATGTCTTAAAACGCATAAAGATGGATAAATCTCCAGGACCTGGTCAAGTATACCCTAGAACTCTCTGAGAAGTGAGGGAAGTAATTGCTGGGCCTCTTGCTGAGATAGGAGAAAGTGAGGACTGCAGATGCTGGAGATCAGAGCTGAAAATGTGTTGCTGGAAAAGCGCAGCAGGTCAGGCAGCATCCAAGGAACAGGAGAATTGACGTTTCGGGCATAAGCCCTTCTTCAGGAAGGTTAAACATAGATATTGACAGGTTTCTCAGAAGGGCAGATCAATGGCAGATAAAATGTAACCCTGATGAAGGTGAGGTGATGCACTTTGAAAGAAATTACAAGACAAGGTAATGGTCAATGAATGGTAATACACTAGGAAGCTTCGAGGAACAAAAAGCTTGGGGTGATTTTTATTTTTATTGAAAATTTTAACATGTTTTAACAAATTTACAAAAGAAAACTTAAAAAAAAGACCCAAGTATAAACATTGATATACAGTTAAATCTGAACCAAAATCTATCAAACAAGAAAAAAGAAATACCAAGAGAAAAAAAAAGACAAAAAACTCGACTAACTACTCATCGAACTTACAACTAACCAGAGCATATCATTAAAATTCTTACATTATTCAAGAGAGAAAAAAAAATCCAATGGATAACACAAATTGAGCAGTGATATACATGCTCGGAATGTGTTAACATCAGATCACAACAAAACCTGTATTTATCCAAAACATCCCGAGCATAGAGCAGATAAAATTCACAAAAATAAAAAAAAGCTCTTTAGTACATTCAGATCAATATAATAAAAGAAACTATTTCTAAATAGTAAAAAAAAGTATAAAATATATTTAAATGGAGATCTTCCCCCTCCCCCTTATTCCCAGGGAGCATCACTTCCTTTCCAAAAGACCCATCATAACCTCTCCCAACCAGTGCCCCACCCTTGACCCAGACACCCCACGATAGGAAAAAGACAATTCAAGTATACGACTGAACTAGAACAAACAGTGAGTACCCTCTCCCCAACCCCCCCCCACCCACCCACACCACCTCCCCCCCCCACCCACACCCCCCCCCACCCACCCACACCACCTCCCCCCCCCCCACCCACACAAACACCAACACAATATATTAGGTAATGTTAATGCCATATATGAACATATGACTAAAATTAAAGTCTCAGCAAATAATAATTAAATATATTAATACAAAATAACAGGGGAAAACAACCCCACTCCCAAGGACAAAGGTAAAATAAGATAAGGTCGCCCCCCTTCCCCCCCCTCCTCCCCATCTACATTAACTAGACCCCCGGCATATATATAAAAAAGAGGGGGGGGAAAAGGAAATCGCTAAGTAAAGGATGAATAAATAAATCCTTCTTCCCACCCCCCAGAGATAATATTAAACAGTAAGATAATGAAAGGAAACAAAGGGGTGTAAATCGGGGTGGGGCTAGGGCAAAACAACATCAATTAACTTTTATAATTTGTCTAAGAGAGTCCAAAAGTTCCTTGGCCTTCTCCGGTGATCCGAAGTTATACACGGACCCTTCATGGCTAAAGCGTAGAGAGCTGGGTATCACAAGGAGTATTGAATGTTTAAATCCCTGGAATGTTTCTTTGCTTCATCAAACACCTTCCTCTTTCAGACCAAAGCTGGGGAAAAGTCCTGAAATAACAGAATCTTGGATCCTTTATAAGTCATGGCTTGGGGATCTTTCCCAAGATTTCTGGAGGCTTCCAAGAGCATCTGCCTCAACTTATCGCTCTGCAGCCGGAAAAGGACCGGGTGGGGGCGCTGGTTCAAGCCAGGCCCACGTATTGCAACCCGGTAGGCCCATTCTACCCTGACCTGGCCTGATCTAGCCTCCAGATTCAACAACTGCAGAAGCTACTGTTCAAGGAACCCTCTAAGCTGGCCACCTTCTTCCCGTTCGGGATGGCCCAGCAACTGAATATTTTTTCGACGACCTCGATTCTTGAGGTCATCAATGTGATTCTCTAAGGTCCGGATTCGCTGCTCGAGAGGTCACAGCCTTTAGCTCAGCCCTCCAACTCGGCATTCAATTTCTTCAATGTCTCGGCCGTACTTTTGTTGCACAGCCGAGAGCGAATTCCACCGACTTCAGGACTCTTCTACGAACGCATCGATTTTCCATCGAGTTTGGAGATTATTTCCGCAAGGCTCGCCACCGTAGGTAAGTCCCGCGGGGTGGCTGCGGACGCCTCTGCTGCAGATGGGGAGGGTGTGGGAGGGGCTCCTGCCCGCTGAGAACTGCGGGCTCCTTTCCCCCTAGTCATTTTTACAGGAGACTGAACTGTATAAATTTAGTACTAAACCACTAATTGCATCAAGTAAAAACTATTTTTAATTGACTTGGTGAGTGTGGTGGAGGAGGGTGGCCCACTTTGCATAGGTCTTGGGAGGAGCACTATAGACTCAGACTTGCTGAGTCGCCGCCATCTTGGACCTCGAGGTGATTTTTAAGAGATACCTGAAGGCAACAGGCAGGACAGGTTTTTCGGACTTTTATCAAGACATTCAGGATACATGCCTTTACCAGTCGAGTTATGTTATATATGAGCAGGAAGGTCCCATTGGAGCTGTACAGGAGTCATTGAGTCAGAAAGGTCTACGGCATGGAAACAGGCCCTTTGGTCCAACTTGCACATGCAACCCAGTTTTAACAATTAAACGATTCCCACTTGCCTGTGTTTGGTCCATATACTTCGACGTCCACCACATCCATGTACCTGTCAAAATTTTATTTGCTTCCACCACTACCTCTGGCTTCCCATTCCAGACATTCACCACCCTCTTGTGTGAAAAATAATAGCCGCTATGTACCCTTTTGTATCTCTTCCCTTGAACCTATACCCTCTTGTTTTTGATTCACCCACTGTGGGGGAATATCTGTTGGCTATTTACTTTGTCTAGGACTCTCATTTTTTTTGGACCTTTATAAAGGCGACCCCTCAGTCTCCTTTGCTCCAGAAGTAAGTCCCAGCATGTTCATCTTCTCCTCATAACTCAAGCCTCCCAGTCCAGGTAGCATCCTAGTAAATCGTTCCTGCATTTTTTCTAGTTTTCTAATATCCTAATAGCATGGTGACCAGAACTGCGTGTAGCTTCACCAACATCTTGAACAGCTGCAGAGAGTTATCCCAGACTCAATGCTCTGACCAATGAAAGAAAGTGCAGATCTCTCTAGTCTGCAACACTCCCCAGGGCCCTACAATTGACTGTCTAAGTTCTACGCTGGTTTGACCCACCAAAATACAACACTTTGCTTTTATCAAATTAAAATCCATTCCCAGTTGGTTAAGATCTTGCAGGATTCTCAGATAACCTTCTTCACCATGCCACAAATCTTGGTGTCATGTGCAAACTTCTTCACCGTCCTTCCTAAATTCTCATGCAAATTATTTATACAAGTAACGAATAATCATGAACCCAGCACTGATCCCTGTGGCACGCAGCTCGTTACAGGCCTCCAGTTTAAAAGACAACACACTACCAGCACCCTCTATGTTCTACCGTCAGGCCAATGTTATATCCAATTGGCTAGCTGTTCCTGGATTTCATGAGATACTACCATACTCAACAACTTACCACGTGATACATTGTCAAAGGCTTTGCTGTAGATGGCGTATACCACACTGCCTTTATTTACGCTCTTGTTCGCTACTTCAAAAACTCAATCAATCAGGATATTGTTTAGCCCACAGTTGGAGTACTGTGAGCAGTTTTGGTCATTGTGCCATAGGATGTGATTGCATTGGAAGGAGTGTAAAGGACACTCACCAGAATGTTGCTTGGGCTGCAGTGATTTAGCTGTGCACAAGAGGCTGGATCAGTTTGAGTTACTTTGTTTAGAGCAGACAACAGGATATATCAAATTATGAGAGGCATGGACAGGGTGAACAGAAACCAGTTATTTTCCTTAGTCAAAGGGCCAAGAGCAATCAGGTATAAATTGTAATATCAAAGGCTGGAAGTTTCGAGGGGACGTAACACCCAGAGGATGGTAGGGCTCAGCACTATTTTGCCCGGGAGGGTAACTGTTACGGACCATGCCAGACCTCAAAATATTTTGAAAAGGTAGCCTGGACCCTAACTTTTGTTTTAATTTTAAAGGCAGATGTGAAGTGGGTCTTCCAGGTGTGATGTCATTGGTCAAATTATTTGGTTTTAGCAAAACAGAATGTATTTCAACACTGCAGCTGAAACACGAACAAATGAAAGCAGAATTTCGAAAACATAACTATTGGAAAGCTTACGTGACCTGATACAGTAACTATTACTAATTACCTGTTCCAATACAGGAACATCACATAAATACACTCCGGGGAAATACAGGTTAATTCAAATACGGATTCGAACAGGAAGGAGGGAATAACATCCAGAAAGTGGTTTCAGAGTAAGTCAGAGGATTGTTTTACTGAAACATGCCACTCTCCTGGAATCACACATCTTGTGACTGTTACAGTTAATTTAAAACCAGAAAATTACTGAACTGAGAAAACTGGCCACTCCCCTTCCATTGTTCAACTAAACCTCTTCAGAACCTCTGTCTTTATGACCTCTCTTCTCAAAACAAAATGACAGCATCATAACAGTAACTAAGGTGGGAAAACTCAAAACCTTTAAGACGCACTTGGATAAACACTGAAAATTCAAGACAAAATGTTGGGAAGTGATATTTGTTGTAGCTTTTTTGTGTAATTTTACAAACTGAGTGGATCTATGGGCCACCTCTGTTCTGTATGATGCAATCATTCTATGATTCTGAGATTAAGGTTCTGAATTCTTTTTTGTCTTCGATTTGAGGAAACGGGACCTGGTGTACACTCCAGTTATTGGTGTGGTCAGTATCAGCTTCAGGCTCTGTACATTCACACATAGGATTTCCCAAATGAGATGTAAAACTGAATTAACGAGGAAAGCAATGCTATAACAGTGCAACAATTCTCAAGGAGCTCTACACCATGAGGTATTGAGTGGCCGAATATGAAAGTCATCAATGAAAAGAATATCAAATAAATTAGATATTCATTGGCTGATAGCACATGAAATGATGCAAGTATTGTCGTTTGAAGACAAATTGCAATTAATGTTTTAGACCTCACAGGATCCAGTCTTTGGAGTATTTAATCAGAGACATAAATCTCAATGACATCATGTCATTAAAATAAACCTGTTCTCATAACCAGGTGTACTCAAAGTTTCCCCTTCGGAGATACCACGTAATATAAAGTCCATTTCCTCAAGAATTTTCTGATTCCAACAGTTTGCCAGCAGCAGGAAGGGAAGATTGTTTTACAAAGTACAAAATGTATCCTGTAAGACAAGTAATTGAAAAAATATACTATACCATTCTTGCCATTGTTGGCATTCCTGGTAAGTCCTGTAACAACTTCAATTGTATGAATCACTGGACTAAACCATGCTGATTTCCACTGTATGATTGCTAATTATTTTATTTCCATTTAGCAAGGCAAATCTCAATGACAGATGATATTTCCCTCGCTCACGGAGTTTAAAGTGAATGTTTTGCTGTTTATGAGGCTCCTCAGAAATGTGCAGTGTTGTGTGTGAGTTTTGCTGAGCTTCAGTCCTGACTGCTCGAGAAAGTGTTTAGCAAGACCACGCTCTCTCTGTGTTAGTTTAATGCCTGTTATCGGTCAGATGGGTTTTGTAACAACCCACTTCCTAGTGACACCTGGTGTTTCCCATTCCTTGATGGAAAGGGATTGTGTTAGTGGATCTTGCTTAGGCAGCTTGCTCCAAATAGGAGCCCAGATACAACAGGGTTCAGCAAGTTATGGAGTGATAAGCGTGGATCAGCACGGATGGCTTCAATGATCTTGTTTGTTTGCAGCAGTCAGTAGATGTGAGGAGGTGTGATATTTGTAAGAACAGTTCACTCAGAGGGGTACTGAGTGCAGGGTTCCAACTGTGATTTTTTAAAAAAATTATTTGATTGTCAAAAAATCATGTAAACTGCGCCATTTGTCAAAAGATGCACAATACTGTGGTGCAGACTTTAAAAGTACAAAAGCTGAGATCTGGAGCACCGTGTCAGTAGCTGTCCCAATGAGAATCAAATAACTTTCACAAACAGAATGTTTCTCACTTTGCCCTTTGATGCTGTTGTCCTTTTATGTTGTCCAATTGATAATTCTGTTGTGTCCACTGATGGAGCTGACAATTGTCATGACATCTGCCTTTAAGAGATATTTGTTCTGTCCGGTTTCTTTTGAAGAAGTGTTCAGAAATCTGGTGTCAAGGTGACCGCTCCATGGAAAACAGTAAATAAATGTTTTTTTTCAAGGAGGCAAAAGAAGAATGAGTGGGTGGAATCGGACGCTCACAACCCAGGGCTGACAATTATTGAAGTTTGAGCTTTGGATTGAAACTGCTGGACACAGCTTTCACTCTGTTGCTGCTGCAAAAAGCTTGCAGTCACTCTCTCTTCTGCGAGATTCATTCCGTCAGCATTGCTTCTGAGATTGGAGGAGATAGCAAATGAGGGAAATCTATTTTGATGAATTTGCCTTCACCAACTATGTTTGTGGGAATGCTGCTGTGTTGGTACAATTGAAGAGTCATAATTAAATAATATAACAATTTGTTAAGAATTTCGACAGTTAAAGTTATATCAATTCTTTTTTTGGTTTCTCCTTTAACTATGGTGGAAGAATAAATTGAGCTTTTGCTTAAAGCCGAGTGTTTGACCAATCAAGTCACATCTGGAATACAGTGCCTTATACTTGCCTTTAAATGAGATAAAAATTAGAGTCTCGGTTATTTCATGATATTGTTTGAGAAATTGTGGTCTGGTCCAGAACACAGAAACATTGTGGAGTACAAATGGGAAATTCTTCCCCTATGTTTCGTAAAAGTTTCCAAAATGGAGATAAACTGAAGTGATTAATTTCAGAAAGGGAAAATGGCAGAGCAGCAATGTTAATTCAGTGAAATGTCCCAGAGACATGTTAACTATTGCCCAAATAGTTGGGACTGATTAATCTTCAAGCAAGATTAGGGCAAGCTGTGGGACCTAGTATCTCTAATTTATTGGCTTGACATTAGTAAGGATGGATATAGAGTTGGACGTGTTCACACTATTTCAAGTCTGATCCTAATTAGGTTTTGATAAACAGTTTCTCAATCAATAATTCACAATCTTTCCACACCTAAAATTTCAGTGAGTTCTGCTCTTTGTTTTGTGATATATATCCTTCATGGGAGGAAGATGTTTCAATGAGAAATGTGCACCAACCAGTTTTAAGGCAATGTATCAAAATGAAAATACAAATAATAAGTCGAATAAAATTGTTTCAACAAATACCTAACTTCAGTACCTGTAATCTTATGACTATGATTAATAATTGAGTTGGAGAGCATTACATAGGCTTAACAGTCCAGAATTCTGAAAGTTTTAAATATTAATCTATCAACCAAGCCTCTTCTATTGACACATTTTCGAACCCTGAATGAGCATTCCATACTAATGGCGCCAGTATGGTCTCTCTCATTCAGGGAAGTAACATTTCCATGTTTTGCATCCGAAAATCCTTTGACATTTCATACCCAACTTTAGTACAGTATTCAAATTTCTCTCAGCAAAATTCGAGATGTGTCTGTGTGTGTGTGTGTGTGTGTATGTGTGTCTGTGTCTGGGTGTGTCTGGGTGTGTGTCTGTGTATATGTGTGTGTCTGGGTGTGTGTCTGGGTGCGTGTCTGGGTGCGTGTCTGGGTGCGTGTCTGGGTGCGTGTCTGGGTGCGTGTCTGGGTGCGTGTCTGGGTGCGTGTCTGGGTGCGTGTCTGGGTGCGTGTCTGGGTATATGTGTATGTGTGTCTGTGTATGTGTGTGTGTATGTTTATACTCTCACACACCTTTTGAATGTGGCAAACTAAATATAGAAAATCGTGAATGAATTATTTTACCTTCATCATAAATAATCGATTCAGCCTGCAATCTGTATTCTCTATGTCACTAACTCAGCTCACAGTGTTCATTTCCAGAATTGTGAGCAGTTCTCTTTGTGATAATGACAAACATTCTCTTCTCTACAAAGAAGTCAATATTCTGTCTCTCGTTGCTATTTTTATTGTACTAGAGCCTCTGACTTTCCAACATAATGACATGTTAACTCTGTCGTGCACCAATCTCAGGATTGTTTGATTGCATTCACAGAAACATTGATCTGTTCCTCAACCAGATGCACCTACTTTTACAGTTACATTTTAATGACTGGAAAAATATTCAGCTCTTAAAATGAACACATTCACAATAATGAGCCCTCAAAAAAGAGTCAGTCAATGAGATTTCATTGTTTTCATACTGACTCCAAATGAAGATGGTTCAGTCTGTTAGCGTGCCATCACCTCAGCCATTGTACATCTCCATCGGAATTCTTCAGGGTCATGTCCTAGGCCCCAAAATCTGCAGCTGCCTCACCAGTGCCCTTCCCCGCATTGCGCAATTATGAGCAAACATCCCCACTTTGGAAATGACAATGTTCAGCATCATTTACTTTCTTAGATAATGAAGAGGTCTCTGTCCATATACAATGTTGTGAAGGTGCCAGTGTTGGACATGGATGGACAAACTGAAGTCCCACAATACAAGATTATTGTTCAACAGGTTTATTTGCAATCCCAAGAATTTCGAGAGTTGCTCCTTTTTCGGGTGAAGTGGAGGAAAGCTCTGAAAACTTGTGAAAGCCTGTTGTACTATAACCCGATGGTATTTGACGTTTGAATTTGTTCCTATACAGTGAGATAAGATCTGATAATAGACAGCAACATTCGCATACCACAAGCGGTAGGCAATGATTGTCTCCAAACAGTGAGAAACTACTAATCTCCCATTGGATTACTATCTCTGAATGCATGATGACCAATACATGAGCTGTGGTAACAAAAGTATGTTAGACACTCTAATTACAATGGCAATAAGCTCCCTACCTGTCTCTCCAATCCATGTCTCCCACCCAGAATGCATAGCCCAGTGGTGGAATGGAATGCTGTCCATGTATCTGGCTGACAGCAGCTCAATTTTAACAATGGGTGCAACATTCACAAAGTACCACACTGTGTAGGACAAACAGTCGATTCATTGGCATGTCAATCACCACATTCAGTAGTCACAGTCTTCACCAATGACACCATGACCAACAATGAATACCACCTACAAAATTCAAAATATTCAGAGCTTAAGTCTCAACTCACTCCAGTACCTAGTCAAACAAGTGTAGCATAGAACCGCCATCACATGCCAGTTAGCTTTCATTCTGAATTCAGAATATATCGTTGTTCCATCACCTTTGCTGGGCAAAAATTCTGCAACTCCCTCCAAGAACACTGTGGGTTGTCCTGCACCCAGGATGTAATGCAAACGTTCAAAAAGGCAGATCTCCAGCACCCACAGAAAGGCAAATAGAGCTGGATAAAGAACATTTGGACCAGATTATAGGCCATGACATGATCACATTTTACAAATAATCACTATTTCGATATCTGCACAAGGGTATCTCTGAACCAGTTTAACGGGTGACTTTAGACTCTCAAGTCCATATTCTATTCAATTCAATTTACACCATTTGTCATTGGGACATGAGATCTCTGAATTTATAGTCTCTTGATAAGACCAGTCAATCATGGTTTCCCCGAATTTTCAGCATTGACCTGAATCCATGGAAGGAGATCCTGATACCAAGCAATGATACAATGGGGTTTCTTGGAAAAAGCTATGGTCCAATTCTGGTGATTTCCATTGAAAATGCTGGTTAAAACTTGTGGTTCTTAGCCCTGTTATGTGCTCTAAATCTGGGAGGGGATCTCCATTCACAAGGTGACACCTAGCAGAGGGGCTTTGGTGTGAGAGACTGGACATCAGGCAGAAAACTTTGCTTAATCTCAGACATAGAGTGTGTGTGTGTGTGCGTGTGTGTGTGTGTGTGGGGGGGGGGAGGGGTGAGGGAAGGCCATAGCAAATATTGAAGCTCTTCTGATTGTACTGGGTATCCAATCTGGGCGATGGTGGTGGTATTCACTGCTGAATACTTGTAGTTCAGATTGTCAGAATATTCTGAAGGAAGAACTCAATGTCTCGTCATTTGTTTCTTCATATTTACATTCTCCCCGTGTCTGCGTGGGTTTCCTCCGGGTGCTCCGGTTTCCTCCCACAGTCCAAAGATGTGCAGGGCAGGTGAATTGGCCATGCTAAATTGTCCATAGCATTAGGTAAGGGGTAGATGTAGATATAGATGTAGGGGTATGGGTGGGTTGCGCTTCGGCGGGGCGGTGTGGACTTGTTGGGCCGAAGGGCCTGTTTCCACACTGTAAGTAATCTAATCTAATTAGCATCAACAAAATATTGCAGGGGCCATGCATTTCTGGACACTGCAGTGTGTTTCATTGGCCCATGCTTTTAGTTCCTGCAGTGCAGATGTACAATTCTAGAGGCAATCTGAGTTGTGGAGGCTCCAAATCTGAATGCAGAAATTTCGCAGTCAATATCTGCATGAGGTGTCACCCATTCTTTATTTTACAGATCCAAGTGGTTTTGTGTGGATGGTGGTGTAAAGGGAATCTCCAGCCATTCTGAGTCACCTCATAGTGGATGAAATCAGCCCCTGCTGATCCCAATAAAACCTCCAGTACATGACCGTGTTTCTGGGATTGATCCACTGCTCATGGTAAAGAATCATAGAACTGTAGGAGGCCACTTTACCCACCTTGTCTGTACTGGCTACCTAATGAGCTCCCCTGCACGTCCCATTATCCATATGTATCTCTGTAGCAATCTAATTTCATCACTTTCACAAATATATTCTGCTCCTTTTTGAAAGCTCCAATGGAATCCACTTCCATCACTCTCCTAGGCAGGACATTCCAATTCCTATCAACTCTTTGGGTAAAGAACTTTCTCCTAATCTTACTACCATCTCTCTTGCTGATAATCCTGAAGATGTATTCCCTAGTTATTTACACACCAATGATTGAAATATCATTGTTTACCCTGTCAAAATTGTTCAGAATTATGAACTCCTCTGTAAGGTCATCTCTTAATCTTCTCTAACACAAAGAATAAACCTAATCTCTCTCAATTTTCCTTTAGCTGAAATCCATCATTCAGAGGTTTATTGTTGTAAATGTTCTTCCCTATCTATTTTGTAAGTACATTTGATTCATTTTCAGAAGCTTTGATGTTGTGGTTATAATTCTTTATCTTGATGTGGCATGGAACAACAATTATCATTGTGTGAAAACCATTCCTTACCATCCTGACTCAACCAAAGAATATTTGATCAGTAACTTCAAGTCTCTATTGTTTCCTTTATCTCCCTAACAGTTAGTCTAGTGGTGATTATATTCCTGTGTCGGGACAAGTGTGGTCTTTCTAAATGCAGCACTTGCTATCTGGTAGCCATGGCAGCGTCTGACCTACTGTTCATTTTCTTTGAAATCATAATTAGTTGGTTTCGCTACTATTATTATCCACAATGTTTCCTGGACATCGTTCCTGTTTGCTGTGTTATCTACGTCCTGAACTTCATAGCAACTGATTGTTCTGTCTGGTTCACTGTCGCTTTTTCTTTTGATCGATTTGTCGCCATTTGTTTTCATCAGATGAAAACCACGTATTGCACAGAGAAAACTGCAATGAGAGTTCTAGCAACAATGTACATTTTCTTTTCTTTGAAGAACATTCCCAACTATTTTCGATATGAACCTCTAACAATAATCAACAATGTTCCATGGTATTGTTATTCCAGCTACAGTTATTATAATGACCCTCGGTGGACAAGTTTTAAATACTTTGAATATTTTTTAACACCATTGTTCCCATTCAGTTTTATTCTTTTTATTAACATTCTGACTGTCAGACATATCCTTGAGGCCATTAAGATGCGTAAGGAACTGAGGGGTCAAAGAAAAACAGACAATGAACCAAAGGTAGACAACAGATGCAATTCTGTCTTTTTACTCTTTGCTATATCCACCAGTTTTATCCTTCTCTGGTCGGTGTATGTTACGTATGCATTTAATGCTGGTTTTTCCTTGAATTGGGATGATTTTTATCTCTTTGAACAAGTTGCATATATGCTGCGGAGCTTAAGTTGCTGCACAAATGCATGTATTTATGTGATGACGCAGAAAAAATTCAGAGAGCAATTAAAGTATGTCATGAATTATCCAGTGATAAAAATAATTCAATTGATGAAAGAATCCAAGTAACTGAGAGCCGATAATGGAACAAGGAGTCAACGTGAGGAAGAGACCATAAAGAGGAAATGGATAGGCAACATGATAACACTCCTTTTGGAATGGGCAAGGAATGACCCGAAGATGCAACAAGAAAAAGACTGGGGGCAAAGTAAAGTGCTGTTAGCAATGAGCAACAGTTCGAAGAAAGTTGAACAAAAAAAACACAACTGAAAGAGAAATTAGATGAGCCTGAAAAAAGAAATTCATTCCAAATAATTTCTCCTCAGACAGTGAACCAATACCTAACAAAAATCTGAAGGAAAGTCTCGTCATTCACTACATGCCAACGTGGGAACAGCAACGATAGGCTCCTGTGAACTCCTGCTCATGGAATTCTCCGATACACACATCTGGACACAATTTACAATTGAAAAGTTTCCTATTTTAAAGATTAAATAACAAACTGTGAAAGAAATCTGTGTACTTTGGTTATAAGCGTTTTTTTTCAGCAAGACTGTGTGTTTCCATTCAGTTCCCCCCCGGCCTGATGCTGACATCACTTCCTTTTGTCATTTATTTCTTTCCCCGAATCAGCTGCTGTGTTGATCGGGAGAATACAAGCTCCAATCAGAGAGCTCAGTTACAGATGAGATCCCATGCTCAGGAATGGGGTCGGATATCGTGGATGAGCCAACATCCTCAGTGCGTCCATGGAAATGTTTTGTGGCTCTCAGTGAGCTCGATGGAGTCAATGAGAACTTCTCTGATTTCTGTTCGCATGTGGCTTCCGAATTGAGCCTGAGATCAATTCAAACACATGTCCACATCATCAGGTAGTCAGAGTCATAGCTGACACATGGGAAAATGGTAATGTTAGTCGGAGGTCAGTCAACTCAGCTCCAGGCTATTCCCTGCAGAAATTCCTAGACCCAAACACCTTCAGCTGCTTCATCAATGACCTTCCCTCCATCATAAGGTGAGGAATAGGTGTGTTCACCAATGATTGCACAATGTTCAACACTATTTACGACTCCTCAGACACAGACATTCCACATTGTATAAAAAGCTTACCTTGTGAATCTGCAGCAGGTGCGGTGACAGTGAAGACCAGGGGCTGCTGGGCATTAAATAAATTCTGTAAAAATTACCTCATGAACAGGTAGAGTTCATGCTGAACAGGAAGAAAATGGGATGGCTCAATAAGTGAGATTATACATTTGGGTGGTTGCTTAACTAGAAACATAGAGTCATAGTCATAGAGATGGACAGCATGGAAACAGACCCTTCGGTCCAACTTGTCCATGCAGACCAGATATCACAATCCAATCTCATCCCACCTGCCAGCACCCGGCCCATGTCCCTCCAAACCCTTCCTATTCATATACCCATCCAAATGCCTCTTAAATGTTGCAATTGTACAAGCCTCCACCACTTCCTCTGGCAGCTCATTCCATACACGTACCACCACCTGCGCAAAAACGTTGTCCCTTAAGGCTCTTTTATATCTTTTCCACTCTCACCCTAAAACTATGCCCTCTAGTTCTGGACTCCCCGGCCCCAGGGAAAAGACTTTGCCTATTTACCCTATCCATGCCCCTCATAATTTTGTAAACCTCTACATGGGCACCCCTCAGCCTCCGACGCTCCAGTGAAAACAGCCCCAGCCTGTTCAGCCTCTCCCTGTATCTCAATCCTCCAACCCTGGCACCATCCTTGTAAATCTTTTCTGAACCCTTTCAAGTTTCACAACATCTTTCCGAAAGGAAGGAGACCAGAATTGCACACAATATTCCAACAGTGACCTAATCAATGTCCTGTACAGCCACAACATGACCTCCCAATTCCAGTACTGGTCTCCCATCCTACTCCTCCTCAAAACAGAAAAAGTATTGTGCACCGATTTGGTAAGGTTATTAGTTTTATTTTTGAATAGTCTCTTTGGGAATTTAGAATGGTGGGAATGGAGGTCAGGGCAGCTGAATGCTCCCCCTCCAGAATGTGAGAGATAAGGGTCACCATGAGTATCCCTGCTGACTGCATCTACAGGAAGTGCACCCTACTCCAGCTTTTCGGAAACCGCGTTAGATTAGATGACATAGAGTGTGGAAACAGGCCCTTCAGCCCAACAAGTCCACACCGACCCACCAATACGCACCCACGCAGACCCATTCCCCTACACCTAACACTACGGGCAATTTAGCATGGCCAATTCACCTAACCTCCACATTTTTGGACTGTGGGAGGAAACCGGAGCACCCGGAGGAAACCCACACAGACACAGGGAGAACGTGCAAACTCCACACAGTCAGTCACCTGAGGCGGGAATTGAACCGGGGTCTCTGGCGCTGTGAGGCAGCAGTGCTAACCACTGTGCCACCGTGTCACCCACAGAACCTGACCATGATATTTGCATGATAACATGGCTTTTACCGATTAATATTTGGAATCATTTTACTATGTGTGAAGTATCTCAGATTAGATTACTAACAGTGTGGAAACAGGCCCTTCGGCCCAACAAGTCCACACCAACTCACAATCCATCCATACCACTACATTTACCCCTTCACCTAACACTACGGCCAATTCACCTGACCTGCACATCTTTGGACTGTGGGAGGAAACCACTGTGCCACCATGTCACCGAGTTAGGGAACTGAAGCTTGAGCTAGATGAAATTCAGATCATTTGGGAGGCTGAGGGGGTTATTGAGAGGAGTTACAGGGGAGGTAGTCACATCTCATATACAGGAAAAAGGTAGATGGGTTACAGTCAGGGGATGGAAAGGGAACAGGTAGACAGTGAAGTGATCCCCTGTGGTTGGTTCTTTCAATAACATGTATACTGTTTTGGATACTGTTGAGGGGGAATGAATTAGCACGTGTAAGCCATGGGGCACAGGTCTCTGGCACAGAGTCTGTCCCTGTTGCTCAGAAATGAAGGGGGAAGAGGAGCAGAACATCAATCATTGGGGACTCCATCGTTAGGGGGAACAGATAGGATGTTCTGTGGGAACGAGAGAGACTCATGTTTGATGTGTTGCCTCCCAGGTGCCAATGTTTGTGATGTACAGTATCATGGTTTTGGGATCCTAAACAGGGGGGTGGATGTGGAGCAGCTCCAAGTCGTGGCACACGTAGGCACCAACAACATTAGTGAGAAACAGAATGGGGATGTAAGGGAGAAATTCAAGAAGCTAGTGTGGAAGCTGAGAGCTAGAACAAACAGAGTTGTTATCTCTGGTTTGTTACTCGTGCTGAAAATGTGTTGCTTGAAAAGCGAGCAGGTCAGGCAGCATCCAAGGAGCAGGAGAATTGACGTTTCGGGCATGAGCCTCGTTCAGGAATGAGGAAAGTGTGCCCAGTATGCTAAGCAGGTAGGGAGGAGGGACTTGGGGGAAGGGCATTGGAAATGCAATAGGTGGAAGGAGATTAAGGTGAGGGTGATAGGCCGGAGTAGGGGTGGGGGCGGAGAGGTCAGGAAGAAGATTGCAGGTTAGGAAGGTGGTGCTGAGTTTGAGGGTTGGGACTGAGACAAGGTGGGGGGAGGGGAAATGAGGAAACTGGAGAAATCTGAGTTCATCCCTTATGGTTGGAGGGTTCCTAGGTGGAAGATGAGGCGCTCTTCCTCCAGCCGTTGTGTTGCTATGGTCTGGTGATGGAGTCTAAGAACCTGCATGTCCTTGGTGGAGTAGGAGGGGGAGTTGAAGTATTGAACCACAGGGTGGTTGGGTTGGTTGGTCCGGGTGTCCCAGAGGTGTTCTCTGAAACGTTCCGCAAGTAGGTGGCCTGTCTCCCCAATTTAAAGGAGGCCACATTGGGTGCAGCGGATGCAGTAAATGATGTGTGTGGAGGTGCAGATGAATTTGTGGTGGATATGGAAGGATCCCTTGGGGCCTCGGAGGAAAGTAAGGGGGAGGTGTGGGCGCAAGTTTTGCATTTCTTGCGGTTGCAGGGGAAGGTCCCGGGAGTGGAGGTTGGGTTGGTGGGGGGTGTGGATCTGACGAGGGAGTTACGGAAGGAGTGGTCTTTTTGGAACGCTGATAGGGGAGGGGAGGGAAATATATCCCTGGTGGTGGGGTCTGTTTGGAGGTGGCAGAAATGACAACGGATGATATGATGTATATGGAGGTTGGTGGGGTTGTAGGTGAGGACCAGTGGGGTTCTGTCCTGGTGGCGATTGGAGGGGCAGGGTTCAAGGGCGGAGGAGATGCAGTGGAGAGCATCGTTGATCACTTCTGGGGGGAAATTGCAGTCTTTGAAGAAGGAGGCCATCTGGGTTGTTCGGTATTGGAACTGGTCCTCCTGGGAACAGATGCAGCGGAGACGAAGGAATTGGGAATATGGGATGGTCTGAACGTAGTCCAGAGTCAGCGGGGTCAGTCAGTTCCGTAGGCAGCTGCTGAGGAAGGAGATGTGGCTGTGGTAGTGAGTCTGTTTGAGGACGTGGCTGAAGAGCTTCTGGACAGAGGAGATGACCTGGGGGTCTGAACGTAGTCCGGAATCCGTGCGGGGTCAGTAACTGAACATAGTCCGGAATCCGTGCGGGGTCAGTAACTGAACATAGTCCGGAGTCCGTGCGGGGTCAGTAACTGAACATAGTCCGGAGTCCGTGCGGGGTCAGTAACTGAACATAGTCCGGAATCCGTGCGGGGTCAGTAACTGAACGTAGTCCGGAGTCCGTGCGGGGTCAGTAACTGAACATAGTCCGGAATCCGTGCGGGGTCAGTAACTGAACATAGTCCGGAGTCCGTGCGGGGTCAGTAACTGAACATAGTCCGGAGTCCGTGCGGGGTCAGTAACTGAACATAGTCCGGAGTCCGTGCGGGGTCAGTAACTGAACATAGTCCGGAATCCGTGCGGGGTCAGTAACTGAACGTAGTCCGGAGTCCGTGCGGGGTCAGTAACTGAACGTAGTCCGGAATCCGTGCGGGGTCAGTAACTGAACATAGTCCGGAATCCGTGCGGGGTCAGTAACTGAACGTAGTCCGGAGTCCGTGCGGGGTCAGTAACTGAACATAGTCCGGAGTCCGTGCGGGGTCATTAAACCTTTGTTACTCGTGCCACATGTTCACAAGGTGAGGAATAGAGAGAGAGAGAGAGAGGAGTTGAACACATGGCGACAGGGATGGTGCAGGAGGGAGGGATTCATATACCTGAATAATTGGGGCTCATTCTGCGGTAGGTGGGACCTCTACAAACAGAATGGTCTACACCTGAACCAGGACAGTAACAATATCCGAGGGTTTTTTTGTCAATGCTCTTTGGCAGGATTTAAACTAATTCATCAGGGGAATAGGAACTAGAATTGTAGCTCCAGTGTCCAGGAGGTTGAGAGTAGTGAGGTCATAAATAAGGTTTCAGGAGTGTAGCGGCAGGCAGGAAGGTGCTTTGAAGTGTGTCTACTTCAACACCAGGATCATCCAGACAGAGGTGGGTGAACATGCAGCATGGATTGGTACCTGGGACTTTAACTTTGTGGCTATTTTGGAGACATGGATGGAGTAGGGACAGAAATGGTTGTTGCAGATTTCGGGGTTTAGATATTTCAGTAAGAACAGGGAAGGTTATAAATGAGAGGGAGGCATGGCATTTTTAGTCAAGGGCAGAATGACAGTGGCAGAAAAGATGTTTGATGAGGACTCATCTACTAAGGTAGTATGGACTGAGGTTAGTTACAAGGAAGAAGAGGTCATCGTGTTGGGTGTTTTCTGTATGTCTCCAAATATTTACAGAGATGCAGAGGAAAGGATTGCAAAGATGATTCTGGATAGGAGTGAAAGTCACAGGGTATTTGTTAAGGGGGCTTTAACTTTCCAAATATTGCTTCAAAATGCTGTAGTTTGAGAAATTTCAATGGATCAGTTTTGTCCAATGTGTGCAGGAGGGTCTCCTGACACAGTATGTAAACAGGCCAACAAAGAGGCGATGCCACATTGGATTTGGTACTGGGTAATGAACCAAGCCAGGTGTTAGTTTTGGAGGTAGGTGAGCACTTTGGTGATAGTGACCGCAATTTGATTATGTTTACTTTAGCGATAGATAGGCACAGGTATACACCACAGGGAAAGAGTTACAACTGGGGCAAAGGTTTTTATGATGCAATTAGGCAACAGTTAGAATCCATAGGATGGGAAAGGAAATTGAGGGGATGAGCACAATTGAAATGTCGAGCTTGTTCAAGGGAGAGCTACTGCTGTCCTTGATAAGTATGTACCTGTCAGGCAGGGAGGAGGTTGTCAAGTGAGGGAACTGTGGTTTACTCAAGAAGTTGAATCTCTTTTCAAGGGAAGGAGGAGGCTTATGAAAAGAAGAGATGTGAAAGCTCAGTTTGGGTGATTGAGAGTTACAAGTTCGCCAGAAAGAACCTAAAGTGAGAGCTCAGAAGAGCCAGGTCGGAACATGAGAAGTCTTTGGTAGGTAGGATCAAGGAAAACCATAAAGCTTTTGAGAGGTATGTCAGGAATAAAAGAATGACCAGAGTAAGACTAAGGCCTGTCAAGGACAACACTGGGGTCCAAAGAGACATGAGAGGCACTAAATTAATAATTTTCATCAGTATTCACACAGGAAAAGGACAATATTGTCAAGGAGAATACTGAGATACAGGCTCTTAGACTAGATGGGATTGAGGTTCAGAAGGTGGTGTTAGGAATTCTGGAAATTGTGAAAATAGGTAAGTCCCCTGGGCCAGATGGGATTCTCTGAGAAGCTATGCAGAAGATTTCAGAGCCTTTGGCTTTGATCTTTTTGTCACCATTCTCTACAGGAATAGTTCCAGAAGACTGGATGATAGCAAATGTTGTCCCCTTGTTCGATAAGGGGGGGTAGAGTCAACCCTAAAAGTTATAGACCAATGAGCCTTACTTTGGTTGTGGGTAAGGATTATAAGAGATAACATATATAATCATCTAGAAAGGAATAATTTGATTGAAGATCACCAACACAGTTTTGTGAAGGGTAGATTGTGCCTCAGAAATCTTATTGAGTTCATTGAAAAGGTGACGAGGTGTGTGGATGAGGGTAAAGCGGTTGATGTGTGTATGCATTTCAGTGAAGTATTTGATAAAGTTCCCCATGGTAGGCTACTCCAGAAAGTACGGAGGCATGGGATTGAGGATGATTAAGCAGTTTAGATCAGAAATTGGCTAGCTGTAAGAAGACAGAGGGTTGTGTTTGATGGGAAATGTTCATCCTGGGATTCAATTGCTAGTGGTGTACCACAAGGATTTGTTTTGAGGTCACTGCTGTTTGTCATTTTTATTAATGACATGGATGTGGGCATAGAAAGATGGGTTACTAAATTTGTGGATGACACAAAGGTCAGTGGAGTCGTGGACATTGGGGAAAGATGTTGCAGGTTACAGTGAGAAAAAGATAAGCTGCAGAGCTGGGCTGAGAGGAGGCAAATGGAGTTTAATGCAGAAAAGTGTGAGGTGATTCACTTTGGAAGGAGCAAAAGAAATACAGAGTATTGAGCTAATTGTAAGATTCTTGGTAGTGTGGATGAACAGAGAGATCTTGGTGTCCATGTATACAGATCCCTGAAAGTTGCCACCCAGGTTGGTAGGATTGTTAAGAATACATACGGTGTGGTTGCTTTCTTTGGAGAGGGATTGAGTTCTGGAGCCATGAGGTCATGTTGCAGTTGTACAAAACATTGGGGCAACGCACTTGGAGATTGTGAACAGTCCTGGTCATCACATTACAAGAAGAATGTGGAAGCTTTGGAAAAGGTACAGAGATTTACTAAGATGTTGCCTGGTATGGAGGGAAGGTCTTATGAGGAAAGAATGAGAGACTGGAGGCTGGAAAGAAGGTTAAGAGGTGACTTAACAGATGCAAACAAGATGATCAGAGGATTCGATAGGGTGGAGAGTGAGAGCTTTTTTCCTTTGGTGATAGCAAGCACGAGGGTACATAGCTTTAAACTGAGAGGTGATAGATAAAGGACAAATGTCAGGGGTCGGTTATTTACTCAGACAGTAGTCAGGGTGTGGAATGCCCTGCTTGGAAGAGTAGTAGACTCATCAACTTTGAGGGCATTTCAGTGATCATTGGATAAATATACAGATGATAATGAAATAGTGCTTTCAGATCAATTTCAAAGATCGATACAACATCAAGGCCCGAAGGGCCTGTATGCACTCTATTGTTCTGTGCTCTCTGTCTCCAAATTCAACAAGAGCTGGACAATAACCAGGCATGGGCTGACAAGTAGCAAGTAATAATCATACTACACAAATACCAGGCTATGGTCATCAAGAATAAGAGACAGACTAAGAACCATCCCTTGACATTCAATGGTGTTACCAACACTGAGTTGTCCACTCCCAATAGCCTGAGAGTTAGCATTGATCAGAACCTCAACTGGACTCATCACATAAACGCAGTGGTTGCAATAGCAGGGCAAAGGCAAGATGAGTAACTCACCTCCTGGCTCCCAAAAGCCTATCCACCATCCACGAAGCACTAGTCAGGAGTGTAATGGAATATTCTCCACTTGCCCAGATGGATGCAGCTCTAACAGTCAAGAAGCTTGACACCATCCTTTCCAAAGCAGCCCCTTGATTGGCACCACATCCACAGGCAGTCACTCCCTCCGCCACCAGACACTCAGTAACAGCAGTATGTACTATCCACAAGATGAACTGCAGAAATTAAGCCAAGTTCTGCAGAGAGTGCTTTTCAAACCCATGGCCACTTCCATCTGGAAGGACAAGGGCAGCAGATAATGGGAACATGAAGCCACTCACAATCCTAACTTGGAAATATATTGCTGTAATTTTACTCGCTGAGTGAAAGTCCTAGAATCCCCTCCTTAATGGCATTGTGGGTTAACACACAGCAGGAGAATTGAAGTGGTTCAAGGCGGCAGCTCATCACCACCTTCTCAAGGAGCAACTAGAGACAGGCAAAAAATACTGGCCAGCCAATGATGCCCACATATCACAAAATGAATTGATAAAGAAGTATTCCAAAAGTGGCCAGTCTCCAATGTCCTGAACATGACATCCCAACTCCTATCTTCAATGCACTGACCAAAAAAGGCAAGCATACCAAACACCTTCTTGAGTTCCTTGTCGACCTGCAACTCCACTTTCAGGGAGCTATGAATATGTACACAAAAGTCTCTTTGTTTGGCAATGCTTTCCAGGATCGTATCATTATGTGCAATTTCTGCCCTGATTTGCCTTGTAAAAATGTAAAGCCCACATTTATCTTCATTAAGCTCCCATCTCCCACTCCATGGCCCATCTGATCAATGTCCAATTGTACTGAGATAACCTTGTTCACCATCCATGCACAACTTACTTGATGTCATCTGCAAACTCACTGACCATACCTCCTAAATTCACATCCAAATCATTTCAATAAATGACAAAAAGCAATGACCCAGCATTTATCCTTGTGGCATACTGCTGGTCACAGGCCTTCAGTCCAAAGAAAAATCCTCAACCACCACCTTCTGTCTCCTATCTTCAAAACAACGAAGAATCCAAATGGCTAGCTCTTCTTGTATTTCATGTAAACTAACCCAGCTTTCCAGATGACCATGTCGAACACTTTGCTGAATGCCAATATAGACAATGTAAACTTCTATTCCTTTCTAAATCTTCTTTGTGACTTCTTCAAAAGACTCAGTCAAGTTATTGAGACATGACTTCCTATGCACAAAACCATATTGACTATCCCTAATCAATCCTTGTCTTTACAAATATGTATAAATCCTGTCTGGCAGAATCCCCTCTGACAACTTATCTACCACAGATGTCTGGCTCACTGGTCAATAGTCCCCTACATTTTCGTTACCATTTCCTTAAATAATTGCACATTAGCCACCCTCTCGTCTTCCGGTACCAGACCCGTGGTTATTGATGATATAAATATCTCAGTAAGAGGCCCAGCAATTCCCTAACTTCCTGCAAAGTTCTGCGATATAACTGATCAGGCCCTGCAGATTTATTCTTCCTTATACATTTTAAGATGCCCAGCACCTCCTCTCTGGAATATGGAAACTTTTTTCAAGATATCACTACACATTTCTCCAAGCTCTCTAGCTTTTCTATCCTTCTCCACAGTTTGAGAATGATGTTGTGTTAAAGTGTGCAGTGATGGTGGTATCCTAGTGAGTGTAGCTGCATTCTAAGCAGGTGGCCTGGGTTGGATTCCTGGCAATTGCCTATTGAGATTTTTATATTGACCAAACGGAAAACTCAAAGCGAAAATGAATTTGATCAGTTTGAAAATACATGTCACTTTCATTCCATATGTCTATCCAATGACTATTTAAATGCCCTTAAAGCTGGTGAGTCTAATACTGTTGAAAGCTGGCTGTTCCATGCCCTACTACTCTCTGAGTAAAGAAACTACCTCTAACATCTGTCCTATATCTATCAGCCCTCAATTGAAAGCTATGTCCCCTCGTGCTAGCCATCAACATCAAAGGAAAAAGGCTGTCACAGTCCACCTGATCTAACCCTCTGATTATCTTATATGTCTCAATTAAGTCACCTCTCAATATTCTTCTCTCTAATGAAAACAGCCTCAAGTCATTCAGCCTTTCAATGAACAAAGAAAATTTACAGCCCAGGAACAGGCCCTTCGGCCCTCCAAGCCTGAGAAGATCCAAATGTACTGTCTAAACCTGTCGATCAATTTCTAAGTATCTATATCCCTCTGCTCCCCACCTACTCATGCATCTGCCCAGTCACATCTTAACTGAATCTACCGTGCCTGCCTCTACCACCTCTGCTGGAAACACATTCCAAACACCCACCACCCTGTGTGAAGTTATCCCCTTAGACTTTCCACCTCTCACTTTGAAAGCATGACCTCTTGTTATTGAATTCTTCAACCTGGGAAAAAAAACTTGTCTCTATCCACCCTGTCTGTACCCTTCATGATTTTGTAAACCTCAAATCAGGTTCCCCCCTCAATCTCCTTTATTCGAGTGAAACTAAACCTAACCTACTGAACCTCTCTTCATAGCTAGCACCTTCCATACCAGGCAACATCCTTGTAAACATTCTCTGCACCCTCTCCAAAGTGTCCACATCCTTTGGTAATGTGGCGCCCAGAACTCTACACAGTATTCTAAATGCAGCTGAACCAATGTCTTGTAAAAAGACCTTTCCTCAAGACCTTCCTTCCATACCAGGCAACATCCTAGTAAATGTCTTCTGAACCCTTTCCAATGCTTACACATCCTTCTTACAATGTGCTGACCAGAATTGTACACAATATTCTCAGTGTGGCCGCACCAGAGTTTTGTATAAATGCAGCGTGACCTCATAGCTTTGAAACTCAATCCCTCTATCGATAACAGCTAGCATACTGTATGCATTCTTAACAACCCTATAAACATGGGTGGCAACTTTCAAGGATCAATGTACATGGACAATAAGATCTCTCTGCTTATCTATACTATCAAGAATCTTACCATTCACCCAGAACTCCGCATTCCTGTTGCTCTTTCCAAAGTGAATCATCTCACACGTTTCCATATTAAACTCCATTTGCCATCTCTCAACCCAGCTCTGCGGCTTACCTATGTCTCTCTGTAACCTGCAACATCTTTCATCACTATCTACAACACCACTGATGTTAGAGTCATCCACAAATTTGCTAACCCATCCTTCTACACCCTCATCCAGGTCATTTATAAAAAAGACAAACAGCAGTGGCCCTAAAACAGATCCTTGCTTATTTGGCTGTGAAATATATACAAGTTTTATTTGCTGTTTTGACAATAATTCAAACCTAACCAATCAGTTTCAATTATGCCCCAGAATGCAAAAACCCAATCGACTTTGAACTTATTGTTTTACCAACATTGGAACAATGAGGCAATCTGATATTTGGCATACAAAAATGCGGATATTTTGAAAATTGCAGAAAGAGCAACTGCCATCGAGAGAGACCCAAGACATTTGGTAACACTCACTATCAAAGGTACCTTTTCATATGAAACATACTCGCAGTAAAAGGAAAGACGATGACTATTGGAGATCATCAGCTGAAAGAAGACAGGCACCGAAGATGACAGCTGCTGTGTGATTTTGAAATTAAGTGGATGTAATTTTAATATGTGTCTTATTAGAACAGCACATTGTTGTAGAGTTGGAGGCAGATAATAAGCAGTTAAGGGGGGGGGGGTGCTTAGAGTTGTGCGTAGTTGTTGTTGAATGTTCACTTTTTGATATTATTTTCTTGAAATCGTGGATTTTGGGAATTCTCTATCACTCATACCTTAACAGAGGTGAGCTTTTCTGGTTATTGGGTTTAATTAACAAAAGTGTTCACCACCATGTTGTAACAAGCGTCATACAATGGAAACACACCCTTCAGTCCAATGGGTCTATGCCAACCATAACCTCAAACTAAACAATCCCACCTGCCTGCACTTGACCCATATCCCTCCAAATATTATTCATGTACTTGGTTAAATGTCTTCTAAATGTTCTAACTATATGTGCAGCCACCACTTCCTCTGGAAGTTCAATCCACACACGAACCACTCGACCTGTAAAAACATTGGCCTTCATGCCTTTTTGAAATCTTTCTCCTTTCACCTTAAAAATATGCCCCCTATCCTTGAAATTCCCCCAGTCTAGGGAAAGGACTCCCGCCATTCTCCTTATCAATACTCCTCATGATTTTTTATAAACTTTAGTAAGGTCACACAGAAACCTCCAATGTTCGAGGGAAAACGTTTTGGTCTATCTAGCCTCTCCTTATAACTCAGACCTTCCATTTCCAATGACATCCTAGTAAATTTCTTTTGAGCCCTCTCCAGCTCGATATTATTCTTCCTATAACTGGGCGACCAGAACTGGACACAATAACTGGACGCAGACCGCACAGAAGAGCCCCACCAATGTCCTGCACAATCTCAACATGGCATCCCAACTCCTACACTCCAAGCAATGAAGGCAAGGGTGTGAACGCCTATTTAACCAACCTATCTCTATGCTGAAATGCAATAACTTTCTGAAATCTAGAAGTAACTCTACAAATAAAACGGAATCTCAGGAACAGCTGCAATATCTGCATTACTCTCAGTCCACCATTTTCAGTATTAAGGCACACTCCAATTAGATAATCTATTCCGCAGAACATCCAAGTTTACTTACATTTATGGTGGCACCGTAGAATAGAGGCCATGAATGAGCGGTGAGGGTTCTCCACTGCCAACTCACTCCCCTCCCACCAACCAATTCTCCCAAAGGGAGCTGGCTTTGCAGAGGTCACCGTGCAGCCCAATGGCTGGAGCAGCTGCCCACATACACAGCCCCCTCACCTCTAGCAACTGACCGCCATCCAGTCCAATACACCACCAATCCACCCTCTACTAACACTCCCTATCCCTCCATCCACACTCCTCCTCCCATGCCTTCCTCGCTAACTCCTTTCCCCCTTCTTACCCTCACACCACTCCTTCACTCACAGTCATTATCTGAAATTGCCTGGTGTTGCTTTGCAGGGAAAAGTCCTAAATCGCTTGTGGGAGTAGGGTCCAGCTCGACAAGATTCTCACCATTAGGATGCCCATTCTGGCAGGGACATAGAATTGATGTGTTCATATCTGAGATGATTTTGTATTGGTTCCTACTTTTCAGATTATTTGGCTCTCTCCCTCTCTCTTTCACACACTCTCTTCCACGCTCTCTCTCTGAACAGTACCAACATTACATGTCCACAAATAAAGATCAAGTCCTCACATCTCAATCCCTGAAAACTCTGGTTTAAGTTCAGCCAAAGTATTCAAACACCACAGGAACTTATCCAAAAGAATAACACAGCATCTCTCCAATTTTGATATCAGGAAGTATCCTTCAGATCACACCATAGCAGAAAGGACATTCAATGGAAAACATTGACACCTTGAGCCTCTCAACATGGAGTTTTCAACAAACAAGCATTGGGCATGTGACTTTCTCAGAAAGCTTTAAATGTTCAACTTAAGATTTTTCAAGTGGCAGAAGCTCCTAGACAGAGCAATCATTTTTGTAATGAGCTCCAATCGATAGACAGAGCAGTCGGGAACATATTCTTTCAGAGACATCTCCATCACTTGCATGATATATTCCAGTGAAGTCCAGAGAATACAGAAAACAGCTCATGATCAGACTAGGATCCGTCTTTTTTTTAAATGGCAAAGAGGTTTTGAACAATTGTCGGCCTACTTGTGTTTATGGATCTGGTATTGCTCATGTTCCTTACGTAAAAATGAGCTGACCAAATTTAAAGGGTATTGGCTAAGAAACAAGCCTTCCAAGTGAACTGTGTAAAATATGAAGACAGTTTTTAAAAGAATAAAACTCTGAAATTATTGAATCGAACTATAAAAACATTTGTCGTCATCCAACCATGTCCTCAAACTTCAGGTCTCATGTTAACTCTCTATTCTCATCATCAGTTGAGTAGTGTTACTCTTTTCTGTGCCTCATTATAGATACATGAATTATTTGTCATTTACTGTACCTTTAATATATAATCTGCATGTGTAAAATTATTGCCGCATGTTTTAATAACTGCAACCAGTAAAATCTCCTTGTGCAAACAATCTCTCTGTTTTTAGTTCATTACAACCAACTGAAAATAAGAAGCTCACTGTTATATTTACAATTACAATGTGACTGGTCTCGTTTACAAGGCATATTGAGTTCTGTTAATGCATTTTACATTTAAACAGTCTGACATGTATCCAGTGAAATTTTGATTTAGATGAGATTAGATTACTTACAGTGTGGAAACAGGCCCTTCGGCCCAACAAGTCCACTCCGCCCCGCCGAAGCGCAACCCACCCATACCCCTAACCTAACACTACGGGTAATTTAGCATGGCCAATTCACCTGACCTGCACATTTTTGGATTGTGGGAGGAAACCGGAGCACCCGGAGGAAACCTACGCAGACATGGGGAGAATGTGCAAACTCCAAACAGTCAGTCGCCTGAGGCGGGAAATGAACCCAGGTCTCTGACGCTGTGAGGCAGCAGTGCTAACCACTGTGCCACCGTGCCACCCGTAAGCTTTATTTTGCTTTATTTTGCTGGAATAAACAGTCATTTTTGGAAAAGTGTTTATGTTATAAAATCTAATAACAGATTCTGACTAGTGTAAGTAACATGCCCAGATGCTGTGCTGTTTTTAATTCAAATGGCTGTGCCTGTTTGTAGTTTGCAAAGTCTGCCAGGCACTGAACAAAGAACATAGAGTATAGCACAGGAACAGGACTTCTGCACACCATATCTATACTGACTATGATGCTATTTAATGTTAATCCAAAGTAATCTATTCACTGCTTGTTCATGTGTCTGCTCAAATGTTGCTATCGTATCTGCTTCCAGTACTTCCCCATTAGCATGTTCCAGGGGCCTACTACCTCTGCATAAAAAGCTAACCTCACATCTCCTTTAAACATTCCCCTCTCACCTTGATCTGATGTCTCTTAGTCTTTTACACTTCCATCCTTGGAAAAAGACTCCAAATATCCACCATTTCATCATTTCATTTACTTCTATCACATCACCCCTCAGCCACCAACATTGCAATGAAAACGACCCAAGTTTGACCACCAGTGCCTTTCAACTAATACACTCCAGTCTCAGCAATATCCTGGTATATCTCTTTTGCACCCACTCCAAAAACACCGCATCTTGTTTGTAGTTTGGTGACCATAATAACACACAGTACTAGAACTGTGTCCTAACTAAAGTTTTAAACAACTATAACATGACTTGCTAACTTTTGTACTGCAAATAGTGAAAGCAAGAATGCTGTATTCCTTTTTCCCCACCTTAATTACTTCTGTTGCCACTTCACAGAGAACTACAGACCTGCACCCCAAGATACCCCTGTATGTCAATGTTCCTAAGGGTCCTGCTTGTATACTTTATATATTGTATCCTTTCATCTTGCATTTGACCTCCTAAAATGCATCACTTCATACTTGTCCAGATTAAAGTCTGTTGCTCCACCCAACATTCCAGGTGAATTATGTTCTGCTGTCTACTCTGACAACCCTCCTCACTATTCACTCGCAGAAAGTGAGGACTGCAGATGCTGGAAAGTCAGAATTGATAAAATATAGAGCTGGAAATAGCACCGCAGATCAAGCAGCATCAAAAGAGCAGGGTAGTCGATGTTTGGGGCAGAACTTCTCATCAGTATTCATGATGAATGGTCCTGTCCGTAACGTCAACTCTCCTGCTCCTCTGATGCTGCTTGACATGCTGTGGTTTTCCCAGCTCCATATTTTATCAACTCCTCACTATCCATGATTCTTCAATTATTGTGGCATCTGCAAATTTATTAATCACACCGCCAAATCATATTTAGAGGGAGAGGGAGTAAACAATCAAGGTCCCAGCACTGGACTTCACTGAAAGCCACAGGCCTCCACTCAGAAGAACACTCCTCCAGAATTACCTTCCATCTTCTATAATCAAGTAAACTTTGTTTGTAACTTACCAACTCACCACAGATCACAAGGGACTGAATCTTTTCAACCAGCTTTCCACAAGACACCTGGTGAAATGCTTTAGTAAAGTTCATGTAGACGACATTTACTGCCCTACCCTCAATCAATCATCTTCAGCAGTTTGAAGCAAAGAGCCACTCTAACTGTACTCGGGAACCCTTCGCTGATCTGCATCATCTCTTGCCTCTCCCTTTTTGACAGTGCACCCTCAGGGCTGGGGACCACGTTATTGTGATGTCACTGCGCAGCCATTGCATCTCCACTTCTCCCAGGGTCCAACGCGGCCCTGTTTCATTGTTTGAGGGTATTCATGTATGCAGGGCATTATGGGTAGACGTGCAGTCATTGCTCTATCGACGACTGAAATGCTCCTGAACACGAAATGTCAGTAATTCGGGAACAATTGAATCCGTTGGCAATGTGTATGTTAAACTAGATAAATGAGACCAATTCGTTTGTGTATACAAGCAGCTTTAGTAACACGTTAAAATTAGACTTGCGTGTGAAAATGATTTTTTTTTACATTTAAAGAAGACAGCAAATTTTAATAACTTATGATATGAATGATATCCATATGGAAATATTTTTTCAGAAAGAATATTACTAAGGCCAATACCATCTATGAATAAGAAACGAAGAGTGTGGCACTAGAAAAGTGCAGCCGGTCAGGCAACAAAGGAGGATTGACGTTACGGCATAAGCCCTTCATCAGGCTTATGGGCGAAACGTTGATTCTCCTGTTCCTCGGATGCTGCCTGACTGTCTGTGCATTTCCAGCATCGGACTCTTCGACTCTGATCTCCAGTATCTGCAGTTCTCACTTTCTCCTATGAATAAGAAAGGCTCATCATACATTGATATGAGTACAGCCATGAGTTTAAAAATCGTTCAAAACAATCTATGTTAATCATTCCGAAGTGAACTGTTGATGAAAAAGTGAAACAGCTATGTGATGTTGTTTTGCTCATCGTAACGAAATAATTACATTTTTAAAATAATCTTATTTTAAATCGTAGAGCACAGTTACACTCAATTGTAAAATAAGTTTATTTTAATTTATACAATACATATACATTTGCACAATAAGCTTATGTTAACTTGTTTAATAAACAATGTTCAATTGTATAATTGAATTTATGTTCATTCGCAAGAATTTCAAGCTCATTCATGTAAAATTTCAGAATTTACTTGTTAATTTTAGTTTCACCAATATTTGCGTTCATTTGTGCAAAAGCTTGTATTCTTTTTTGTAATAAAGTGTGCTCTGTCCATTAAAGATTTGAAACTGCAGCTTTGTGTGTGTGTTGCAACCCTGGGTCCAATGGGAGGAAGAAAGGATTATGATACTCTCCGCACTCTTTTAAAACTTAATGTAATCTTCACTGAAATAAACTGCTGCCCTCTCACCACACGTTGTGAAGTTGTTGCTTCCTCTCTGAGTGCTCCTTCAAAACGAACTGTTTAGGAATGTTGTCTGTCAGTCCACAAAACTGTCAAAGGATTTGGGCAGTGCAAACAATACTTTAAAGAGGCGCATCAATAACTCACAAAATAATTGAATGGATTTTGTTCTGCACTTGAATTTCACTTGGAAACTGTTCTCATCATTAATCTGACAGATGCAGATGGTGAGCTTGTTAAATTTGTTAGTGTATTGTGACAAGATGAATGGCTGTCAATGGAAACTTGGACACATTGCTGCTCCTCTGGTGGTTCTATGACCTCATTGGTAAGACATCTGAGTTTGAGTTCTGATGCATTTGGCGATTACATCTTGTTTTTCTGAAATAAGCCAAGTTGCTTTCATTCTCATTTGCCGATATTACCGACTTTCACAATGAAACTACAATTTCAACATGATTTTAGTGTTTGTGGTTGACATATTCTGTTCATTTTTTAAATGAATCAACATAGCTCTGAATACATTAATTATGTTTTTCAAAATTTGACTCAATTGTTTCAATCTCAAGTCGTTTCAAACCGAGGAGCAAATGGAAGAAGAAAATAATCATGAGGTTTGCCACGCGCGTTTGAACTTGAAAGGTAAGTGATATTGAATGATGGGATTGTGAAGAAATGTTAATATCAGAAATGGGAAACCATGAAATGGAAAGTTTCGTAGAATCTCAGTAAATGCAGTAATTCTGTCCCATCTCCTCTCTAGATACCACGGACAATTACCATAATCAGCAACAAGCAGAATATTAAAAACATAGTTACATTTTAAGTGGAAGGCAAGGTTAACTTGAACCTCAGGAGCAGAACAATTCAGCAGTAACAGAGTTTCAATTTGGACAGATTTGCAACAATTGCAATTTGCAGTAAGTGCGAAACGAATTCGGGCTTGGAAAAAGCAATTATACACAAGACATCCCTCTGTGTAATTCTACATGTGCGGTATTCTGCAGCAAAATATTCATCAAAAGACTGATGATTGCAAATAAAATATGTTTTGAAGTGCAAATAATTATCATGTCAAAAACATCAAATCAGTAGATTTTGAGAGCAGTGTTGAAGAGGAGCGGGACTAGATTCGCAGGAAGAACTGTGTGATTCTGTCACTGAGCCAGGCAGAGCAGGCTGACCCCACTGTGTCTCTGTCACTGACCCGGGGAGAGCAGAGCGATCACATTGTGTCTCTGCCTCTGATTCTGGAAAGAACAGACTGACCCCACTGTATTTTTCTCACTGAACCAAGGGGACAGAATCACGTCTCCGAATGTTTGAAAGACCTAATTCTGTACTGTGAAGGTCTGAGTTTAGGGTGAACCTATAAGTGTAAGATCAGTCGATTTAAATTATTTCCTTCTGGATGTTTCTCCTTATTAGGTAAAAGTGTTGCAAAATTGAAGCATGATTCTATGGCTGTGATCACATCCACAGTCGAATAGCTGGTGTTTGTCCAAGATGAATTCAGCAGATTTTGGGGAATTGTGGAGTTTCTGTCCCTCACCTATTGTAACATTTCTAGTTTGTCACCAATGTCTTGTTTTTGTTCTCTGAGATGATGAATTCACAGATTCTTTCTTTTAAAACTTGTGTGATCACATTCAGTTTACATCATCATCAGTCTTAGTCTTACTCTGTATTGAACAAACACTTGACGATAGTGAGTCAATTCCCTTTTAGGGTTAAAATTATTTAAGGCTTAAACTCCACAGGACAATTCCATTTATGTTAATTGGCCAATAGAATTTGGGAGATTTATCCTGCCGATGTTGATTCTGTTTAATCTAATGGTTTGTTCGAAAACAACACAGAAAATTTTACTGGTAAATTTTCGTCCTTTTGTTGTGACAATTCAGTTATTAAATTGCATGTGGTCAAGATTTTCTCCCTGTCTGTTGTTGTGTCTACCTGTCACTATCTCTCTCTTGCTCTCTTCCTGTCTAGCAGTCTATTGACATCACTTTCTGTTTCCATCTCTCTCACTGTCTCTCTCTCTCTCTCTGTTTCTTTCTTTCCCAATGCCTCTCTGTCAATCAGCCTACCTCACTATCTCTGTTTTTCTCTCTTGCCTCTGCTCCTCTTATTGGTTGACCTCGCTCTCTCTCTGATTTTCTTTCTATCCCTCTTTGTCAGTCTGTCTACATCTCTCTCTCTGTTTTTCTATCTCTGTCTCTGCACCCTCTCTGTTGGTCTGTCTACATGTCTCTCACTGTTTGGTTTTCTCTCTCTCCCTGTTGCTCTGTCTTCAGCTTTATATTTTCTCATTCTCCGTATCACGCTCTTTTCCTGTCTCCTTCACTCTCTCTCGAACACCCAAGAGCAATCTACTGCTCTGTGGCTGTAAATGTGATTATTCAGTTGCCCAATCAAAATTCATTAATATATGACTAAGAATAACAGATTCACAATATTTTACTTTCTGTTCTAGAATCCTATTATTTCCATGTGGGTGCAAAATGAATACATTTCCATGAATTTGATTTTTTTTTCATATAGAACTGGAAAGGTTCTCAGCGTTCTCTTCTGAGTTGTTATCTCGGATTCTTTATCACTCATCAACAATTTATCTTCACTCTGGGCAATGTGGCCTGTCCAGGAGGAAGCTGAGTGAGAAATTACAACATGAAGATGTCTGACTGAAATGCACACATGCCTTTCCCTTCCTTAACTCAACCAACTCATGTTTCTTGGAAGACAGCAAAGACCTGGAAAGGCTTTTTAATCTCTCCATTGGATCCTGACAAGTCGAGTCCTGCCTGGCCACCCTATATGATACAGGGGCCAGAGATGTTCAAAGTGGAATCACTGTCAATGAAGTGGGAGCATTAAAGAAAGAACTGCCCATTTGGGGCTGAGAGTGGGATTACTTAATTAATGTTCCTTTGCAAGTGTTCTTTCTTTAAGACTTTTGTTACGCAGGGCCTCTGTTAGTGGCCTTTAGTCCCACAGTCTCCCTTGGTGTGATGGTCTTCCATTAGCATCAGGCTCTATGTTAGTGACAGACTCTCCATTAGTGTTGGGGTCTCCATTGTTGACATGGTCTTCGTCAGTGTCACGGCCTCCGTCAGTGTCATGGTCTTCCTTTAGTGATAATCTGTCCACATTTGCCTCTTTGTCTCCATTACTGTGACAGTCTTCTGTTCGTATCAGGGTCTCTGTTAGTGACAGACTCTCCGTTTGTCATGAGGTCTCTGTGAGTGACACGGTATTCTGTTAGTGAGAGGCTCTGCATTAGTGTTAAAGTCACCATGAGCAGTGGATCAATCCCAGAAACACAGTCATGTACTGGAGGTTTTATTGGGATCTGCAGGGGTTGATTTCATCCACTATGAGGTGACTCAGAATGGCTGGAGATTCCCTTTACACCACCATCCACACAAAAACACTTGGATCTGTAAAATAAAGAATGGGTGACACCTCATGCAGATATTGACTGCGAAATTTCTGCATTCAGATTTGGAGTCTCCACAGCTCAGATTCCCTCTAGAGTGGACATCTGCACTGTAGAAACTAAAAGTATGGGGTATTGAAACACTCCACAGTGCCCAGAAATGGATGGCCTCCACAATATGAAGAATCAAATGATGAGACATTGAGTTCATCCCTCAGAATATCCTGACAATCTGAACTACAAGTATTCAGCACTGAATCCATCCACCATATCCCAGAATTGATACCCACCACAATCAGAAGAACTTTAATATTTGATCTGGCCTTCTCTGCACAACAGCCACCCTTCCCCGCACATGTCCAAGACTGTACATCATAGACCCAATTCAAATAAAATCTGAATCCGTGCAGCATTGGTTATTGAAACTTCCCAGTGGAGAAATCACAGTCTCTATCTGAGATTAAGCAAAGCTTTCTGACTGATGTCCAGGCTCTCGCACTGAAGGTCTTCTGTTAGGCCCCGCCTTGTGAATAGCGATCCCCCTCTCAGATATGGGGCTAGGAACCACCATGGTTTAACCAGCATTGTCCATGGAAATCACAAGAATTGGACCACAGCTTGTTCCAGGAAACCCTATTGTATTATTGCTTGGCATCAGGATCTCCTTTCTTGGATTCAGGCCAATGCTCAAGATTAGGGGAAACATTGATCGAATGGGCTTATCAAGAGACGATAAATTCACAGACTTGGATAATGTCCCAGTGACAAATGACAGAAATTGAATTGATAAAAATATGGACTTGAGAGTCTAATGACACCCATTAAACTGATTCAGAGATATCCTTGTGCAGGTGTGGAAATAGTGATTATTTTTAAAATGTGATCGCATCATGGTTTATTGTCTGTCTAAATATTCATTGCCCAGCTCTATTTGCCTTTCTGTGAGTGCTGGAGATCTGCCTCTTTGAACGTCTGCATTATATCCTGGGGTGCAGGAAACCCCACACTGTTCTTGGACAGCGTTGCAGAATTTCTCCCCAAAATTTTCTGGGTGGTGGACATGGATTGGAGAGACAGGTAGGGAGCTTATTGCCATGGTAATTAGAGTGTCTAACATACTCCTGTTACCATAACTCTTGTATGGCTGGACCAGGCCATCTTCTTATCAATGGTTGACCCAGGAAGTTGGTTAACATGCATTCAGAGATGGTTAGCCAATGGGAGATTGGCAACCACTTGTGGTATGCGAATGATACTTGTCAATTATCAGATGTTATCTCACTGTGTATGAACAAATTCAAAAGTCAAACAACACTGGGTTACAGAACAACAACCCGATTTGAAATCACAAGTTTTCAGAGCACTACTCCTTCATCAGATAAAGGGGAGGAGCTTTCCTCCACTTCACTTGAAAAGAAGAACTCTCCAAATTGTGGTGATTTCAAATAAACCTGATGAACCATAATCTGGTATCATGGGACGTTTGTTTGTCCACCCTAGCCCAACACCGACACCTTCACACCACTGTATATGGACACAGACCTCTTCATTATCTAATGAAGTAAATAGTGCTGAACATTGTGCAATTATGATCAAACATCTCCACTTTGGAAATGACAATGGGGAAGGGGCACTGGTGAGGCAGCTGCAGATTTTGGGGCCTAGTACATGAAACAGAAGAATTCCGATGGAGATGTACAATGGCTGAGGTGATGGCCCTCCAACAGACAGAACCATCTTCATTTGGAGTCAGTATGAAACCAAAGAGAGTTGTAATCTCATGACTCTTTTCTGAGGGCTCCTTATTGCAAATATGTGGATATAATATATCTGTAAAAGCTGAATATTTCTTTTCAGTCATTAAAATGTAACTGTAAAAGTAGGTGCAACTGGTTGAGGAACAGATCATCAATGTTTCTGTGAATCAATCAAACAATCCTGAGATTGGGGCACGACAGAGTTAACATGTCCGAATGTTGGAAAGTCAGAGGCTCTAGTACAATTAAAACAGCAATGTGTGACAGAGTATGGACCTCGGGGTAGGGAAGAGAATGTTTGTCATTCTCACACTAAAATAAGAAAACTGCTCACAATTCTGGAAATGAGAATTGTGAGCTGAGTTGGAGAATACAGATTGCAGGCTGAATCCAATATTTATGATGAAGATAAAACAACTCATTCACAATTTTCTGTATTTAAATTGCCACGTCCAAAAGGTGCGTGTGTGTGTGTATACATTAAAACACATACGCACACACACATACATACATCTCGAATTTTGCTGAGAGAAATTTGAATAGTGTGCTAAAGTTGGGTATGAAATGTCAAAGGATTTTCGGATGCAAAACATGGAAATGGTACTTCCATGAATGAGAGAGACCATACTGGCACCATTAATATGGAATGCTCATTCAGGGTTCAAAAACGTGGCAATAGAAGAGGCTTGTATTATATATTAATATATAAAACTTTTGGTATTCTGGACTGTTAATGCTATGCAATGCTCTCCAACTCCATTATTAATCATAGTCATAATATTATAAGTACTGAAGTTAGTTTGCTAATGAAACATTTTTATTTGTATTACCATTAGTATTTTTATTTTTATAGATTGCCTGTAAACTGGTTGGCGCACATTTCTCATTGAAACGTCTTCCTTCCATGAAGGATATTTATCACAAAACAAAGAGCAGAACTCACTGAAACACTAGTTGTGGAAAGATCATAAATTATCAATTGACCAACTGTTTATCAAAGTCTAATCAGGTACAGACTTGAGAGAGTGTGACCATGTCCAGCTCAAATCCATCCTTATTAATGTCAAGACAATAAATTAGAGTAACCATGTCCCACAGCTTGCCCTAACCTTGCTGGAAGATTAATCAGTCCGAATTATTTGGACAAACCTAAAATGTCTATGGGGCATTTGACTGAATTAACATTGCTGCTCTGCCATTTTCCCTTTCTGAAAATCATCACATCAGTTTATCTCCATTTTGGAAACTTATACCAAACATAGGTGAAAAATTTCCCATTTGTACTCCACGATGTTTCTGTGTTTTGGACAAGACAAACATTCCTCAAAAACATATCAGGAAATAGCCTGGACTCTAATTTTTATCTTATTTAAAGGCAAGCATAAGGCACTGTATTCCAGATGTGATTTGATTCGTCAAACACTCGGCTTTAAGCAAAACACAATTTATTCTTCCACCACAGTTAAACTACAAGTCAATAATGAAGAATTGACATAACTTTAACTCTGTCGAAATTCATAATAAATTATTATATGAGTTAATTACGACTCATCAACTGCACCAACAGCAGCATTCCCATAAGCATATTTGGTGAAGGTAAATCCATCAAAATAGATTTCCCTCATTTGTTATCTCTTCCAATCTCAGAAGGAATGCTGACAGAATGAATCTAGCAGCAGATGGAGAGACCTCAAGCTTTTTGCAGCAGTGGAGAGAGAGCTGTATCCAGTAGTTTCAATCCAAAGCTCAAACTTCAATAACGGCCAGCCTTGGGTTTGTGTGAGATTGACTCTACCCACTCACTTTTCTTTTGTCTACGTAAAACAAAACCTGCATCTATCTACTCTGTTTTCCATGGAGCCTTGGCACCAAATTTCCAAACCCCTCTTCAAAAGAAACAGGACAGAACAAATTCCTCTTAAAGGCAGATATCATCACAATTGTCAGCTCCATCAGTGGACCGAACAGAATTATCAGTTGGACAACATAAAACGATAACAGCATCAAAGGATAAAGTGTGAAACATCCTGTTTGACAAAGGTGTTTCATTCTCTATGGGACAGCTACTGAAACAGCACTCCAGATCTCAGTGTTTGGCTTTTGAAGTCTGCACCACAGTATTGTGCACTTTTGACAAATAGCACAGCTTACATGACTTTTTGACAATCAAATAATTTCAACAATTTAGAATGAACTGTTCTCACAAATATCATGCCTCCTCACATCTACTCACTGCAGAAAACCTGCAAGATCATTGAAGCCAGCTGTGCTGATCCTCACCTCTCACATCATAAGCTGCTGAACCCACCCATTACCCTGTTGTATCTGGGCTCCCATTTGGAGCAAGCTGCCTGAGCAAGATCCACCAACACAATCCCTTTCCATCACTGAGAAGTGGACTGTTACAAAACCCACCTGACTGATAGCAGGCTGTGAGCTTCCACAGAGAGAGGGTGGTCTCACTAAACACTTTCTTGAGCAGTCAGGGCTGAAGGTCAGACAAACTCCATCAATGTGGCCTCAATGCAAACCCATTCTGCACAGTACAGAGAAACAAAAAATGCTGCATTTTACTAAGGAATCTCCTAATCAGCAAACTATTCATTTTAAACTCAAAGATCGAGAGCAATATTGTCTGTCATTGAGATGCCCGAAACGTCGATTCTCCTGTTCCTTGGATGCTGCCTGACCTGCTGCGCTTTTCCAGCAACACATTTTCAGCTCTGCTCTCTAGCATCTGCAGTCCTCACTTTCTCCTGTCATTGAGATTTGCCTTGCTAAATGGAAATAAAATAATTAGCAATTGTACAGTGGAAATCAGCATGTTTTAGTCCAGTGATTCATACAATTGAAGTTGTTACAGGACTTACCAGGAATGCCAACAATGGCAAGGATGGTGTAGTATATTTTTGCAATTACTTGTCTTGCAAGATACCTTTTGTTCTTAGTTAAGCAGCCTCTCAAAGCCCTTCCTGCTGCTGGCAAACCGTTGGAATCAGAGAATTACCTAGGAATTGGACTTTATATTTTGTGGTATCTCCAAAGGGAAACTTTGAATACAGCTGATTACGACAATAGGTTTATTTAAATAATATGATATCATTGAGATTTATGTCTGTGGTTGAGTACTCCAAAGACTAGATAAACCTGATCCTATGAGGTCTAAAATGTTAATCGCAATTTGTCTTCAAACAACAATACTTGGTTTGTTTCATGTGCGATCAGCTCAATCTATATATAATTTATTTGACATTCTTTTGAATGATGAACTTCATTTTGCTGAGGCTATTTAGTCATTCAATACGTCATGTTGTAGAGCTCCATGTAAATTGCACTGTTATACCATTGTTTTCTTTGTTAATTCAGTTTTACAACTCATTTGAGAAATCCTATATGTGAATGAGCAGTCTGGTGCAGAGCCTGAATCTGATACTGACCATACCAATGACTGCAATGAACACTGGGTCATATTTTCTCAAAACAAAGACTAAAAAAGAATTCAGAACATTAATTTCAGAATCATAGAATGATTGTATCAAAGAGGACAGAGGTGGCCCATAGATCCACTGAGTTTGTAAAATTACACAAAACACTAGAACAAGTCTCACTTCCCACCATTTCGAGCCTCTTCTTGAATTTTTTTGAGGTTTCAGTGCTCATCCAAGTGCTTCTTTAGGGTTTGGAGGATTCCCACCTGATTTACTGTTATGATGGTGTCACTTCACAAAGTGAATTCTGTCCCTGTTTCGTTTTTTGAAGAGAGAGTTCATAAAGGCAGACGTTCTGAAGAGATTTAGTTTAACAATAGAAGGGGAGCAGCCAGTTCTCTCAGTTCAGGTTTTGTCCAGTTTTAACTTAACTGTAGCAGTCCCAGGATGTGTGTATGCAGGAGAGTGACAGGCTTCAGTGTGGAGCCACAAGAGGTGGCAGAGATATGAAATCATTATTTTGCATCAGTGTTTGATGTGGAAAAGGACATGGAAGATATTGAATGTTCGGAAATAGATGGTGGCATCTTGAAACATGTCCATATCACAGAAGAGGAGGTGCTAGATGTCTTGAAACATATAATAGTAGATAAGTCCTCCAAACCTGATCAGGTGTACCCGAGAACTCTGTGGGAAGCTAGAGAAGGGATTGTTGGGCCCCTTGCTGAGATATTTGTATCATCGATAATCACAGGTGAGGTACCAGAAGACTTGAGGTTGGCTAACATGGTGCCACTATTTAAGAAAGGTGGTAAGGAAAAGTGAGTCTGACATCAGTGGTGGGCAGGTTGGTGGTTGGAATCCTGAGGGACAGGATTTACATGTATTTGGAAAGGCAAGGACTGATTAGGGATAGTCAACACGGCTTTGTGCATGGGAGGTCATGTCTCATGGACTTGATTGAGTTTTTTGAAGAAGTAACAAAGAGGATTGACAAGGGCAGAGCAGTAGACATAACCAAATGGACTTCAGTAAGGCTTTCAATAAGGTTACTCATGGGAGATTGGTTAGCAAGGTTAGATCTCATGGAAGGTAAAAACAAGGACTGCAGATGCTGGAACCCAGATTCTGGATTAGTGGTGCTGGAAAAGCACAGCAGTTCAGGCAGCATCCGAGGAGCTGTGGCCCTCAGCTGAGGCAGGGCTGACTGTAGAGAGGTTAGGTGCCGGCGCATTGCTGCGAGTGTGGAGCAGAGGATTCTGAAGGAGAACCGTTGTTGGTGTTTTTGAATCTGTAGTTTATACTGTTTGTCCTGTTCAGATCCAAACTCTGTTGGTTTAAAGGTGGTCCGTAGTCCTTATGGGATGAGTTGGTTATGGAGGCAGGCACTGAGGAAGCAAATTTGGCTGTGGTAGCGAGTCTGTTTCAGGACATGGTTGAAGAGCTTCAGGGCAGAGGAAATGACCTGGGAGTTGCAGTGGGAGAGGGACTCTCTGAGATTCTTGTAGAGAGAGGAGGAAAACTTCTTCAAGGTAGGTATTCTTGCAAGAGGATTCGCAGTAGGGTTAAAATCAACGAGATAAAAACAATGACTGCAGATGCTGGAAACCAGATTCTGGATTAGTGGTGCTGTTAAAGTACAGCAGTTCAGGAAGAATCCAAGGAGCATCATGGAATACAAGGGGAACTGGCCATGTGGATACAGAACTGGCTCGAAGATAGAAGGCAGAGAATGGCGGTGGAGGGCTGCTTCTCAGACTGGAGGTCTGTGACCAGTGGTTTACCAAAAGGATCGGTGCTGGGTCTACTGCTTGTTGTCATTTATATGAATGATTCGGATGTGAACATGGGGAAATGGTAAGTAAGTTTGCAGATTGCAACAAAATTGGAGAAGTGTTGGACGATGAAGAAGTTTACCACAGATTACAACAGGATCTTAATCAGATGGGCCTAAGGGCTGAGAAGTGGCAGATGGAGTTTAATTTAGATAAATGTGAGATTCTACATTTTGGAAAGGCTAATCAGAGCAAGATATATACACTTAATGGTGAGACCTGAGGGAGTGTTGCTGAACAAAGAGACATTGGAGTGCAGGTTCATAGCTCCTTGAAAGTAGAGTCACAAGTAGAGAGGATAGTGAAGAAGGCATTTAGTATTCTTTCCTTCATTGGTCAGAGCATTGAGTATAGTAGCTGGGAGGTTATTTTGCAGCTGTACAGGGCATTGGTTCAGTTATTTTTGGAATATTGCAGGCAATTCTGGTCCCCTTCCTATCGGAAGGATGCTATGAAATTTGAATGGGTTCAGAAAAGATTCACAAGCATGTTGCCAGGTTTGAAGGATTTGAGCTATCGGAAGAGGTTGAACAGGCTGGGGATGTTTCCCCTGGAGAGTCAGAAGCTGAGGGGTGTCCTTATAAATGTTTATAAAATCGTGAGGGACATGGATAGGATAAACGAACAAGGTCTTTTTCCTGGGGTGGGTGAGTCCAGAACTAGAGGGCATAGGTTCAGAGTGAGAATGGACAAATATTAAAGATCCTAAGGGGCAACTTTTTTCATGCAGAGGTTGGTGTGTGATTACAATGAGCTGACAGAGGAAATGATGGAGGCTGGTACAACTGCAGCATTTAAGAGGCATCTGGATGGGTATATGAATAGGAAGAGTTTAAAGGGATATGGGCCAAGTGCTGGCAAATGGGACTTGGTTGGGTTTGCCTATCATCTCAGCATTGATGAGTTGGACCAAAGGGTCTGTTTCTGTGCTGTATATCTCTATGACTCTATAACACCCAAAGCCACTCAACCCTTTGCGAGAAGAAGTTCCTCCTTGTCTAAGTCTTCACTTGGCATCCCTTTATTCTGAGATGACGCCCTTTGGTCCTTGACTCTCCCATGAGGTGAAATACCCTTTCAACATTTTCCCTGGCAAGCCCCTTAACAATCCTGTTTGTTTCAATTAGATCATCACTCATTCTTCGAAACTGCTTAGTCTTTGCTCAGAAAATAATCCCTTCATTCTCGGGTTCTTCTGAGTGAACCTTCTCTGAACTGCCTCTAATAGAATAATATTCCAGCTACAACAAGGGGATTAAATCTGTTCACTGTGCTCCAGATGTTGTATCACCAAAAGCTCGTACAGTTTCAGTAAGACTTCCTGACCTTGTATTTCAACCATTTAAAATAAGAATCAACATTCTATTCGCCTTCCTGATTACCTGTGGCCACCTCTGCTCTTCACTTCCAAGTCTCTCTATGTTACAGCTCTCCTCCATTTTTTCGAATCTCCTCTTCTCCCTTCTAAAATTAATATCTTCTCATTTTTGGACATTATACTACATTTGCGAGCTTCTTGCCCACTTACTTAACCTGTGAACTGTTTGTGCTCCTCTCACTAGTAGCCTTTCCACCTATTGTTGTGTTGTCTGCCAATTTGACTAAATTTAATTCGCTCTCTTCCTCCACGTTATTGATACATCATATAAACAATTGCAAGTGCAGCATTGATCCATGTGAACCCCACTATTTACAGTTGCTGACCTGTAAAAGAACCCCTCACTCTCACTCCCTATTTCTTGCCCATTAGTCAATGCTCTATCCATGCCAATATACTACCTCCAACACCTTGCTCCATAGTCTCCATGAGTATTTCCCCAGATTCATTTTCTAAAGAGCCTATGTTCACTTTGACCTTTCACTTCCTCTTTATATATTTAAATAGTATATTTAAAGATTATCAGTGTTTATATTCCTTGTAGTTGAATAGAAGTTTTCCCATCTGAGTTATTTTCTCCCTCTGTCGTTTTAGTCCTTCTTTGCTGGATTCTGAATTTATCTCAGTCTTTGCAGCTGTCACTAACTTTTGCTTTTGCCTAAATGCTTTTTCTCTCAACTTTATACTCTCCTTAACTTCCATGTTAGCCATGATTAGTTCTCTTAGAACCTTTTCTCCTTACTAGGATATAATTTTGTTGAGAGCCATGATTTCCTCCCTAAACATCTGTCATTGTTTGCTCACTGCTCTTTCCCGCTAAACTATCCACCATTGTAATTCTCTATAACTTGAAACCCTTGTTTCCCACCCAAACTTTTCACTCTCAGACTGAATACTTTTTCATGTTCCAAATATTATTTTCGAAAGGATCTTTTACTCTGAGGATATTTACTATACTTACTCAATCATTCCCCATTACCAAGATCAAGATATGCCTGCTGTTAGGCTTTACGTGTCTCCTGTCCTTGTCTTTCTCCATAGTAATGACCATGAACTTTAGAAGGTGCTGTTGAAAGAACTCTGGGGAATTTCTGCAATGCACCTTGTAGATTGTACGCATTCTTGCCACTGTGCATCGGTTTTAGAGAGAGTGAACAAAAATGTGGATGAATGGAGAACTGATCAAGTGGCATGCTTTGCCTTGAATGGTTTTGACCATTTTTGGTTATTGATGAAGCCAAACTCATCATAGCCAGACATGGATATTTGATCACACTCCTTTCACGTGCCTGTTATGTGGGCAGGCTTTTGAAGTCAGTAAGTGAGAAAAGAAGAAATATCAACTCACTTGAGAGTTCCTATTGCCCTGCCATTGTTAACCAAACTATGAACAAGTTGAGTTTCCATTTAATAGGAATAACCAGGATGTTATTCAGGGATTGCATGCTCAGCGGAGTTAGTTAGAGGTAGTCTAACTGGATCTTAATTCAACTATTAATTGTCATTTCACAGTCCAAGCCTGTTGCTTCCTACACTCCAGCTTGGGCAGCCTCAATTTTTAAAACATTCATGCATGGATGTGGTTGTCTCTGTCTAGGCCAGCACTTATTGCACATTCTTTATTGCAGTTACTCGTCATCCACATTGCTGTGATCTGGAATCAGACTTGGGAGAACTGCAGTTTTCTTCCTAAAGTACATCAGTGAAACCATGATGATTGGGTTTTCTTTACAATCGTTTCATGGTCTTTGAATTCAAATTCCACCATCAACTCAAGGTCTGTTTTTCCTTCATCACAGTCTGTTTATCAAGAAGAGAAGAGTCATTTTTTGTGTCTTCCATTTCCTGCTCTCAAACGTCTCTCCTATGTGGTACACAGTCTTAGTAATTTGGGTAATCTGGCTTCATCCTTTACATCTTTACTGTGAGGTATAATACTCTTCAATCGTTTCCTGTTGTCCAGGATATGGGGGATAATTGGTTATCTCTAACTGCGTCTCAAATCGGTTATGATTCCACTTAATCTTACTGTGTTTTAGGGAGATGTTTGGTAATGTAGTTCACAGGAGTGTTAAACAATGTGTTATAAGAAGAATTAGAACAGCCTAGATATAAACTTGATGATATGTTTTGTTTTGTCTGTTTCTGTTCTTGGATTCAAATTCTACAACTGTTAAGTTCCTGCTGAAGTGCAATGATTATTAACTGTTTTAGTTGGCAAGATTCCACCAAGACAGACTTGAACAAGCAATTGAAGGATTAGAAGACCTTGGACCCGTGTTAACAGTTGCTGAACAACTCACCAAGCAAGAACATCGTGTAAGTGGAAGGCAGTGATGAAATCCACACCCTCGATCACCCAGGAAATTTCAACTACTGGAGTGACCAATCAAAAACAAAGTTGCCCCTGTAACTGAAATGAAACAAAACAGAGAGAAAGCTCTTCCAATCGCAGACTGGTTTTCTTATATGTTGGCTACTGGTTCACTAGTGAAACATAAAATCCTGTTGGAAAGAGTAAGAGTTGTCCATTTGGTGACATTATCCCGACTGTAACATTCAATTCGACCATGGTTGAATATCACCTTAAGTCAGATCTACAGTCCAAAAAAAAAGGCCCTTCAGCACACTGGTCAGAAACTGGTTTTCATCCCATTTTTCAGAGCTTGGCCCATAGCCTTGTGAGTCATGGCATTGCAAGTGCACATTGAAATACTTCTTTAATATTCTGAGGGTTTCTGCCTCGACCAACCTTACAGGCAGTAAGTTCCAGAAACCACTACCCTCTGGATGGAAAAGCTTTTCCTCACATCCTCTCTAAACCTTCTGCCCCTCACCTTAAATCTATGACTGCTGGCCCTAGATCCCTCCACCAAATGAAAATGTCTCTTACTGTCTATGCCCATCATACTTTCATGGACACCCTCAATCTTCTCTGCTCTGACAAATGTAGGCTGACTAACGGAAGCTCTCCATTGCAGACAATTTCCTCTGTCACCAGCAATCTGACTCTCATTCAACAGCTGACCTTTCTAAAGAAGTGTACATGTCATGTGATAATTGTAATGGAAGCCTTCTGTGTGTCTTTGTGTGACTGTGTGTGTCTGATGAGTGTCTGTCTCTGACTGTCTTGCGTTATGTGCGAGTTTGCTGGTCTGTCTTGGTGTTTCTGTGTCTGTGTGCTCCAGAGTCTGATCCTGTTTGTGCATCTATCTGCACTTTGTGTGAGGCTATGTGTGTGTGCAGACAAGTGTTTGTGTGTTCATTTGCATGCTGGCTTGTTTCTCAGTCTGTTTTTGGTGTCTGAGTGTTGATTTGTGTGTCAGTGATATTTACAGACCCAGAAGATTGAGGTTAAGCAGTGTCTGTTGATGTGTGTGAGTGTGCATTTGTGAGTGAGTGATTGTTTTGAATCTGGATAGAATAATAGAGTGGAGAAGAATGTATGGTTCCCTTTAAGACAGAAATTACTTTTCTAAACTTAAGGTAAAGCAAAATCAGCCTTATACAGGCTGTTCCAAGATAGACACATGTAACTGCTCAATGGATACCTGATTTGGGAGTGCTGTTTTGACAATAATTCAAATCTGAGCAGTTCATTTAAACCAAACACTCAGCCCTTCAAAGCCAATCAAATTAAAAATCTGATGATGTTGACAACCTGAACCCAATCCAACGATAAGAATTTCAGGTGTAATAATATGAGTCCGGCTCACACAGGAAAGGAGCAGTGCACTGAAGCTCGCATAGAAAACGATCCAGTTAAGGAAAGAGACCATTGGTGATGGAGGGTCACGCAGCAACTGTGAAAGGAAAGGGTTAAGGCAATCACGCAAAAGACTTTTTGAAAATGCCCATTCACAGCTAAAAAGAGCAATATGGGATGGGGCTTCCGAGGGGTTTTGATAAATGTCCCATGCAACATGGAGTAGTTAGAGTCAGGGATCTCTAGAGTGAGGCCCTGGTGGAGTGGGGGTGGTGAGGGGGGGGGGGGGCGTGTTTGCAGTGAAGGGAAGCATTCAATTTGCATAGGGTTTGCCAGAGAAGAAGGACAACCAGACAGGATGAGCAGATTATAGCTGTGTCAGGAATTGTTAATGGGTCGACACCGATAGGCACAGGATCAGAAAGATGTTCAACCATGGGAACTCCAGAGACGAATAGTATTGGAGCTGAGAGGAAGTGCCGCTGAGGAAAGTGCTCCAGAGTTCCCCAAAACCGAGATGCTATGATCCCCCATTTTAACATTCATCACTGGGTTCTCTGATGGGTGATGGGAGAGTCGGATCGAGGCGGCCTGCGAAATCTCTCTCATGTAGCACCCTGAGGCATTAGGGATGTGTGGAAATGGATCATTAATCGTATACCCGGCCTGTTGAGGTTGCGGTTGTGGAAGGAGTTGGTATTGTTCTTGTTTTTGTTGTAGCAATGGTTTAGGGTTTCGTGATCGGCATTCTTGTGCCAACATCTCCTGCACTTTTCTTTGGTTATATTCCCCTGTAGCTGTCTCTGTCCTTTGATTTGTCTCTGATTACATGACTGTGTTAACATAGGATATGCCTTCTTTTCCTTTTGGTAATCAAAAAGAACTTGTCAGTCCAGATTTAAAAGGCTGTGATATTTGCTTCTGGATTAGTGGTGCTAGAAGAGCACAGCAGTTCAGGCAGCATCCGAGGAGCAGTAAAATCAACGTTTTGGGCAAAAGCCCTTCATCAGGAATAAAGGCAGAGAGCCTGAAGGGTGGAGAGATAAGCTAGAGGAGGGTGGGGGTGGGGAGAAAGTAGCATAGAGTACAATAGGTGAGTGGGGGAGGGGATGAAGGTGATAGGTCAAGTAGGAGGGTAGAGTGGATAGGTGGAAAAGAAGATAGGCAGGTAGGACAAGTCATGGGGACAGTTTAGAACTAGGGTGAGGTGGGGGAAGGGGAAATGAGGAAACTGTTGAAGTCCACATTGATGCCCTGGGGTTGAAGTGTTCTGAGGTGGAAGATGAGGCGTTCTTCCTCCAGGCATCTGGTGGTGAGGGAGCAGCGGTGAAGCAGGCCCAAGACCTCCATGTCCTCAGCAGAGTGGGACGGGGAGTTGAAATGTTGGGCCACAGGACTGTGTGGTTGATTGGTGCGGGTGTCCCAGAGCTGTTCCCTAAAGCGCTCTGCTAGGAGGTGCCCAGTCTCCCCAATGTAGAGGAGACCGCATCTGGAGCAATGGATACAATAAATGATATTGGTGAATGTGCAGGTAAAACTTTGATGGATGTGGAAGGCTCCTTTAGGGCGTTGGATGGAGGTGAGGGAGGAGGTGTGGGCGCAGGTTTTGCAATTCCTGCGGTGGCAGGGGTAGGTGCCAGGATGGGAGGGTGGGTTGAAGAGGGGTGTGGACCTGACCAGGGAGTCACGGAGGGAACAGTCTTTGTGGAAGACAGAAAGGGGTGGGAAGGGAAATATATTCAAAGTTTGTGAGAAGATTTGTAGATCGGGTGCTCGTTGTGGTTCTGTTCGCCGAGCTGGGAATTTGTGTTGCAGACATTTCGTCCCCTGTCTAGGTGACATCCTCAGTGCTTGGGAGCCTCCTGTGAAGCGCTTCTGTGATCTTTCCTCCGGCATTTGTAGTGGTTTGAATCTGTCGCTTCCGGTTGTCAGTTCCAGCTGTCCGCTGCAGCGGTCAGTATATTAGGTCCAGGTCGATGTGCTTTTTGATTGAATCTGTGGATGAGTGCCATGCCTCTAGGAATTCCCTGTTGAGAACAGAGAACAGCCAGGGAATTCCTAGAGGAATTCAAACCACTACAAATGCCGGAGGAAAGATCACAGAAGCGCTTCACAGGAGGCTCCCAAGCACTGAGGATGTCACCTAGACAGGGGACGAAACGTCTGCAACACAAATTCCCAGCTCGGCGAACAGAACCACAACAGGGAAATATATCCCTGGTGGTGATCTTTGCTTCCTTGATGATTGTTTGCCAGGTAATGATATGCAATTTAAAAGCATGGGCATGCTGAGGTTGCATACAATTAACAAGGGTTTGGACCTGCTAATTTATCATTTCCCAAAGCGGGATGCCAGCAGAGAATTCCCAAACCTCTTTAAAGGGGGCAATGGATTCTGAACATTTTGTAGACAACTGGTGACTTCTCCAAAGTCTGCTTGCCGCTGTGCTACTGTCATGATGACAATCTTAACAGTAATTTCAAACCAAGATATGATTTCCTCCACATTAACCCATGGCCTCGGGGGAAATACAATGGAATTTTTAATGGTTGTCTAATGCGTCCTGTATGCTAAGGTCATTAAAGTTTTGACATCCTGATGCAAGCAATTATAATAACTACAGATTTGTATTAACCAATTAAAAGATGATGTTGGGCACTTGAGTGGGTTGTGGGTGTGCTGAACCATGCTGTGAACTTCAAAGTGAGTCCAGGGCTGATCAAATGGAGTTTCACCGTTCATTATCCTTGGGAAAACAAATTCTTGGTTGCTAATTTTCTGTGAATTGTGAGACCTGGTGCCTTGTGCAGGACGAGAAAAACCTGGATGTGGATGAAAGAGCAGACTCTGAAACAGGGGTTGAATCAAGTCTGCTGGGACCTGCTTCAGTGGTTTCCTGAACACAGTCCGTCCAGGCACTAGGACCCAGTTGAGAACTTGCACCAGTATTTTGTGGTTGAGTAATGAGAGCTGGATCATCGTTTCTGGCAGCCTTTTGTCTCTGGTCAGCTTCCCTGCTTGGTCAGGAAGCAACAAAAGCAGCAATCTCATCTATTTGAGGATCGAAGTCAGGGGCAGAGGCAGTAAATGTGGGATACTGAGGGGATTGGGCGGCAGTGCATTGGGAAGGTTTTCTGGCGAGATCTCTGGAGATTGACTGCGATTTTTATTCTTTGAAGGTTGATGGCCTTTACACACTTCCTTAAATTCCTCTCGGCATTTGATTATATAAATCTTATCTCATGAGGGGTCACCATATCTACCCTCTATATTTGTTCTCCTATATCTGTTTTTTTCTCCAATAAAAAAAACTCTAGAATGCCAATAACCACGTGACCACCCACATAAATCTGAAGTAAAAGGAATAATATTTTTGCTATCACAAGTTTCTTTCCAAACAATATCAGCCGGTGATCCTGGAGGAACCAAGAGGTCTCCTACCTTACTCTCGACTCGAACATATTTACCATGTCACCTTTCTATAGTTTTCGAGAGGAAACAGATGCAGGCCGCCCTTTCTCAGCGGGACAAGGTTTATTTGTCCCCAAGGGCAGCCCTTCCTTGGTATGGATGGAGTTCAGTGATCCCTTCGACTTGTAAACGATTGAACAAACAAAACAAATAGGCAAAAGACAGAGTACAAACTAAAAACTAAAACAGACAAGAGCTATCTTGGCAAAACAAACACCAGCACTGTCGTCAAATTCTCAAAGTGCGCTATAATTTGAAATATATGCCAACATTATTCCTTTCAAACTACGATATACTTTTTTGAATTTTTGCAGTCCGGGGCCAGCCTCATGGCTCAGTTTGGATCACGCAGACAGCCAGTTTCAGAATCGTATCATAAATCAATTTTATAATTTTAAAAATTACATGTGTTAAAAATTGCAATAAACAAGGGATCCTGTCGACTATGCCAAACTGTTGAGGAAACTTTCGGAAACAGACCCTGAGTAGTGACCAACTTTATTAGTCATGATATATCGTGGGAGCACTTGAAAATCAAATGCTCGCAATACAATACATCTTTATATAGAATTTTTAGGAGTAATAAATATTTATATAGTACTTTAATTGACAAGTTTCCAAGTCTGGACATGGTACGTTAAAATAGCCACTAGATAGCCGACTTGCACTTTCAATAATAGACTGGAAGTTTTGCCAAAATGTATACCAGAGACGAATTGTCTACGTTGTGTGTGTCAACACTTTGCACTTGCATTACTGGAGTAAGAACTAAACGGATGTTTATAATAGTTTACTAACGCGCAGTCTGATAGTTAGCAATGTAAAGAGTCACCTTCCCAATACATTGTTGCAGAGACGCATAATAAAGAGAATTATTGTTCGTTTCAATAATGCTTGCATTCAATGTGGATAAAATTATTCTTTCTTCCTTGTAAAGTCAGGCCAGTCAAAATGTTAGGTAAACATTTCCCTGAGTAATCGATTTTTAGCCAAGCTAGATGTAAAACCTAAAAGTAATTTTAGGTTACAAAAAATTTCTTCCACACAGAGGAATAAAAACAAGTGTTTCTGAAAATCCGGGGGAGAGCTTCTGCTACCCATAGAGTTCAAACAGCCCTAACCAGCTCTGAAAGAAATCTCAGAAAGCACCCTCCTTTAAAGGGAACAAGGAATGTTTTATAAAAATACTCACAAGTTAAAAAAAGACATAGAAGACAGCTCAGGGAGAAGAGGACAGAATAAGAAGGATGGATGGAAACAATAGATTTGCAAGACCAGAAGGAAGGTGGCATAAGAGACTGCATGGAGTTTGAGAAATGAAGTTAATGTAATGTTTAGCAATTATTTTACTGGAATAACATTTTAACAGAGTTGGGGTCAGTCAGTGATTAGTTAAGGAAAATGGGACTCACATTTATGAGTAGTTTTTGTTTGGTATACACTGTTAAAATGAGGAAAATAAATTGTTTTCTTTACAAAAAACAGTGGAAATCAGGGGTTTTCTTTCACTTATGCACATTTTTAACAGTTTATAAGGTGAGGCAAGTTTTTTCTGGGTGTTTTAGTTTCAATTATCAGAGGGATTCGACCTCTGCATCATAACGTTAGTGAGACATGATTTCCCACACACAAAGCCATGTTGACTATCCCGAATGAGCCCTTGCCTTTCCAAATACATGTAAATGCTGCCCCTCAGGATTCCTTCCAATAATTTAATCACGACCAATGTTGAGCTCACTGGTCTATAATTCCCTGGCTTTTCCTTATCAACTTTCTTAACTAATAGCACAATGTTAGCTAACCTCCAGTTTTCTGGCACCATATTGATGTTACCAATATCTCAGCAATACCCCCAACAATCTCTTCCCTCACTACTTACAATGTTCGAGGGTACACCTGATAATGTCCCAGAGATTTATCCACCTTTGTGTGTTTTAAGATGTCCAGCACCTCCTCCTCCGTCATATGGACATTTTTCAAGATGTCACTATTTATTTTCCCACATTCTATATCTTTCATATCCTTCTTCACAGTAAACACTAATACAAAATACTCATTTGGCACCTCTCCAAATCTTCATACCTGCAGTTCCACATGAAGGTGGCCTTGCTGATCTTTGAGGAGTCCTATTCTCTCATTCGTTACCCTATTGTCCTTAATGTATTTGTAGAATCTCTTTGGATTCTCCTTAATCCTATTTGTCAAATCTATCTCATACCCCCTTTTTGCCCTCCTGATTTCCATCTTAAGTGCATTCCGACAGCCTTTATACTCATTTAAGGATTCACTCTATCTTTGCTGTCTGTACCTGAAACATGCTTCCATCTTTTTCTTGACCAAAACCTCAAATTCATTCGTCATCCAGCATTCCCTGCACCTAGCAACATTGCCCTTCATCCTAACTGGAAAACACTGTCTCTGAACTCTAATTATCTCATTTCGGAATGCTTTGTATTTTCCAGCTGTCCCTTTACCTGTGAATACCTTCGCCCCACTCCCATCAACTTTTGAAGGTTCTTGCTTCATACCATCAAAATGGGCTTTTCTCATAATTAGAACATTTGACTTTTAGATCGTCTATCCTTTTCCATCACTATTTTAAAACTAATAGAATTATAGTCACTGGCATCAAAGTGTTCCCTCACTGACACCTCGGACACCTGCCTTGCTTTATTTTGCAAGAATAGCTCAGGTTATATACCTTCCCTAAGAGGTACATCATATACTGAATCAGAAAATTTTCTTGTACATGACTAAACAAATTCCTCTCCATCTAAAATCTTAACACAATTGCAGTCCCAGTCAATGTTTAGAAAATTAAAAACCCCTACCATAACCAACCTGTAGGCAGGTGAGCAGAGGTGGTGGGGTTGCCTTATTAGGTAAGAAATTAAGTTAAACCATTAGTAAGAAACAAAGTATGGTCAGATGGTGTAGAATCTGTGTGGGTCGAATTGAGGAAACGCAAATGTAAAAAAAAACATAGTTGGAGTGACAGGCCTCCAAACAGTTGTTAGGAGCTGGGGTGCAGGATACACCAAGAGATAGAAAGGATGTGTGGGAAAGGCAAAGATACAAGATCATGGGGGATTTAAATATGTAGGTGGACTGGGAAATCAGATTGGTAGTGGATTGCAAGAAATTTGTGGAATGTCAATGAGGTTGCTTTTTGGAGCAGGTTGTGGGGGAGCCCACTAGGGAACAGGCAATACTGGACTTAGTGTTGTGAATGAGGCAGACCTGATAAGGGAGCTTAAAGTGAAGGAACCCTTCGGAGGTAGTGATCATGACCAAATTTACTCTGAAATTTGAGAGGGAGAAGATAGAATTAGAGGTAAGTGTATTACAGCTGAATAAATAAATGAATAAATACAGGAGTTTCTGAAAGTAATTCAGGAGACACAGCAGAGATTCACTCTGAGGAAAAAGAAGCATTGTTCAGGGAGGATGAGACAACCGCGGCTGACTGGGGAACTCAGGGATAGCGTAAAAGAAAAAGATAAAAGCATATAATGTGGCAAAGGGCAGTGGGAAACCAAATCATTGGGAAGCTTACAAAGACCAACAGAGGGTACCAAAAAAAAAATAAGGAGGGAGAAGTTTAAATATGAGGGTAAGCTAGCCAGTAATATAAAGGAAATTTTAACTGCTTCTGCAGATAAATAAAGGGCAAAAGAGAGGCAAAAGTGGACATTGGGCCATTGAAAAATAACACTGGAGAGATAGTTGTGGGGAACAAGGAAATGGTAGATTAACTGAATAATTATTTTGCATCAGTCTTCATGGTGGAAGACACGAGTAATGTCCCAAAAGTTCAAGGGGGTGAAGGGGCAGAGCTGAGTATGGTGGTCATCACCAAGGAGAAGGGGCTAGAAAAACTGAATGTCCTGAAGGTGGATAAATTACCTGGACCAGATGGACTACACCCCAGAGTTCTAAGGGATATTGCTGAAGAAATAGTGGAGGCATTGATGGTGATCTTTTGGGAATCACTAGAATCAGGGAGGGGCCCCAGAGGACTGGAAAATCCCCGTGACATCCCTGTTTCAAAAGGGAGAAAGGCAGAAGATGGGAAATTACAAGCTGATTAGCCAAACCTCGTTCATAGGTAAGATACAGGAATCCGTTGTGAGGATGAGATTTCTGAATACTTGGAAGTGCATGGTGAAATAGGGCAATGTCAGCATGGTTTCATCAAGAGGACGCCATGTCTGACAAACCTCCTGGAATTCTTTGAGTAAGTAAGTAATGAGCATGTTAGACCAAGGAGAACCAATGGATGTCAAGAAGGCCTTTGGCAAAGTGCTGCACAGGAGGCTGCTGAGCAAGATAAGGAGTCATGGTGTTAGAGGGAAGGTGCTAGCATGGATAGGAGCTTGAAAGCAGAGTGGGGATAAAAGGGTCTTTCTCAACCGATGATGGCATCCGATGAATGACAAGTAGAGTTCTGGCTTAGAGTTGGGAAAACAACTTTTCACTTTATACGTTAACGATCTAGATGAAGGAACTGAGGACATTCTGGCTCAGTTTGCAGATGATTCAAAGATAGGTAGAGGGACAGGTAGCATTGAGAAGGCAGGGAGGCTACAGAAGGATTTGGACAGGTTAGGGGAGTGGGCAAAGAAGTGGCAAATGGAGTACAATGTGAGAAAGGGTGAGGTCATGCACTTTAGTAGTATGAATGGAGGTATAGAATATTTTTGAACTGGGGAGATAATACCAATGTCTGAAGTGTAAAGAGACCTGGGAGTCCTAGTCCAGGGTGTTCAGAGAAGATTCACAAGAATGGTCGCAGAAATGAAAAGCTTACCATATGAGGAACGTTTGAGGACTGTGGGTTTGTACTCGATTGAGTTCACAACGATGAGGGAGGATTGAATTGAAATTTACAGAATACTGAATAGCCTGGACAGAGTATGTTGGGAAAATGTTTCCATTGTTAGGAGAGACTAGAACCCAAATGAACAGCTTTAGAATAAGGGAAGATCTTTTAGAATGGATCTAAGGAGAAACCTCTTCAGCCAGAGAGCAGTGATTCGATGGAATTCATTGCAACTGAAGGCTGTGGAGGCCAGGTCATTGAGTATACTTAAGACTGAGATAGATAGGTTCTTGATTGTACAGGGGATCAAGTATTACATGGAAAAAAGTGGAATAAGGAATTGGAGCAACTTATCAACCAGAAGTGAATGGTGGAGAAGAGTCGATGGGCTGACTGGCCTAACTTCTGCTCCTGTACCTTATAGCCTATTATTCTAACAGATAAATGAGACCTCCTTAAAAATGTGCTTCTCAATTTTGCAATGACTATTGAGGGTCTTATTTACAATCCCAATAAGGTGATCATCCCTTTCTTATTTCTGAGTTTCACACAAATAAATTCCCTGACTGTATTCCAGGAATTTCTTCCTTTAGTACCATTGTAGTGTGATCCTTAGTCAAAAACATCACTCACCCTCTCTCTTGCCCCCCTTTCTATCCTTCCTATAACATCTATACTCTGAAGCATTAACCTGCCAGTCCTGTCCCTCCCTGAGCCACGTCTCTGTAACTGCTATGATATCCCAGCCCCATGTTCCCAACCATGCCCTGAGTTTGTCCACCTGACCTGAGAGGTTTCTTGCATTTAAATGAAGGTAGTTCAATTCATCAGTCATACCTCGCCCTCTGCTTTGTTCCTGCCTGTACTGACTGTTTGACTTACTCCTTTTCCCAACTGTATCAGTCTCAGCCTGCTCTCTTTTTTCACCATCTCCCTGGGTTTCCCTTCCCCACTACCAACCCTCCCACTCTCCATTATTAGTTTAAATCCTCCTGAGCACCGGCAGCAAATCTCCCTGCAAATCCCTTTGCCAGAACATCAGTCCCCTTTGAATTATGGTGCAATTCGTCCTTCTAATACAGGTCACTTCTACCTCCGAAGCAGTAAGCACAGTTGCCTCACAGTGCCAGGGACCCAGGTTCAATTCCCACCTCAGGTGTGGAGTTTGCACATTCTCCCTGTGTCTGCGTGGATTTTCTCTGGGTGCTCCAGTTTCTTCCCACAACCCAAAATGTGCAGATGAGGTGAAATGGCCAAGCTAAATTGCCCATAGTGTTTAGGTATATGTAGGTTAGGTGCCTTAATCAGGGTAAATGGAGGGGAATCGGTCTGGATGGCTTATTCTTCAGAGAATCGGTGAGGACTTGTTGTGTTGAACGGCCTGTTTCTACACTGTAGGGGTTCTGTGATTCTAAAGTGCCACTGTTTTGATCTTTCTACCACAAAGTTCCAAAACAATGCAATAGCTTATGAAACGGTAATTACTGCTGCGAGAATAGGAGGAAAACAGTGTCAACACTGAAAGTACCTCAAACAAAGAGCAGCTCTTATAGCCACACTTTTTCCGAGAGAGAGTAAGATTGTGAGAGAGAAAATGTAGAAAGTGAGAGAGAGTGAGAGACACAGACAAAGAGAGAGACAGAGAGAGAGAGAGAGAGAGAAGAGGAAACATCAGACAGATACAAACAGGAGTTAAGGAAAGACATGGTGAGATTAGAGAGGTGATATTCATCAGTCTGGGGGATCACACCTCTCTCGATGATCTCTCCCTCTCCCTGTCTCCCGTTAGGGACAGTCCATGATCCTGGGCTTGCTTCAGCAAAGCTAGTTCAGGGAGGGGTGGTGAGGTTAAAGAATGATAACTGCGAATCAAAGATAAGTACTACCCACATTTACACGCAGAGTTGGACAGAAACACACTGACACTCAGCCTGTGTTCACTCCACACTGCAAAAAGGACGTTGGCTATCAGAACCTGGTTGAAATACGTCACTTAAAGACCACCCTTCGACTCCAGTCCAAGTTCATTCCGGTCAGTTCCCAAATCCCTCTAACTGGAGTACACCTCTCCCAGAGATGGAGCACAGACAGAGTCAGCTTTATGAGATTGGAGGGGGAGGGAGGAAGTGTGAGAGAAAATAGCAAGGAAATAGTTTAGTTCAGATTGCCTTGGTCTAATCTTGTTTTGCGTTTGACTGTCTTGGAATGAAAGAGATCAAATTCCTTTTAGCTTTGAGTTTTCCTTTTGATTGATGTAAAAATCACAATAGGCAATTGTCAGGAATCCAACCCAGGTCGCTTGCTTGGAAGGCAGCTACATTCACCAGGATACCACCTTCGCTGCACACTTTAACACAACATAATCCTCAAACTGTGGAGAAGGATTTAAAATTAGAGAGCTTGGAGAAATGTATAGTGATATCTTGTGAAAAGTGTCCATCTTCCAGAGAGGAGATGCTAGACATCTTAAAATGTATAAGGGTGGATAAATCCACAGGGCCTGATCAGGTATATCGGAGAACGTTGCAGGAAGTTCAGGAATTGCTGGGCCTCTTACTGAGATATTTACATCATCAATGACCATGGGTTAGGTACCGTAAGGCGAGAGGGTGGCTAATGTTGTGCAATTATTTAAGAAAGCTGGTAAGGAAAATGCAGGGAACTATAGACCAGTGAACCTGACATCTGGTGGGTAAGTTGTCAGAGCGGATTCGGACAGACAGGATATACATATATTTGGAAAGACAGGGATTGATTATGGATAGTCAATATGGGTTTGTGCATAGGAAATCATATGTCACTAACTTGATTGAGTTTTTTGAAGAAATCACAAAGAAGATTTATAAAGGAAGATCATTTTACGTTGTCTATATGGAGTTCAACAAAGTTCTGGATGCAGGTTTGCTAGCTGAGCTGGAAGGTTCATTTCCAGACGTTTTGTTACCGTACTAGGCAACATCTACTAGACAACAGTGGGCCTCCAGGTGAAGCACCATTCATGATTCCTGCTTTCTATTTATATATTTGGGTTTATTTGGATTGGTGATGTCATTTCCAGTGATGTTGTCATTTCCTGTTCTTTTTCTCAAGGTGTGGTGGATGGGGTCTAACTCGATGTGTATGTTGATAGAGATCCATTTGGAATGCCATGCTTCCAGGAATTCTCGAGCATGTCTCTGTTTGACATGTCCTTGGATGGCTGTGTTGTCCCACTTGAAGTGGTTTCCTTCCCTATCTGTATGTAAGGATATTAGTGAGAGAGGGTCATGTCATTTTGTGGCTAGTTAATGTTCATGGTCCTTGAAAGTGGATTTGCAGTTAGTCAAGGGACTGAAGAAGGCATTTGCTATGCTTGCCTTTATTGGTCAGTTGGGATGTCATGTTCGGGCTGAAAAGGACATTGGTGAAGCCACTTTTGGAATACATTCTTTTCAATTCATTTTGTGATATGTGGGCATCGCTGGCTGGCCAGCATTTATTGCCTGTCCCTAGTTGCCCCTTTACAAGGTGGTGATGAGCTGCCTCCTTGAATCACTTCCATCCCCGTGCTGTGGCTTAACCCACAACGCCATTAAGGAGGGAATTCCAGGATGTTGACCCAGCGACAGTGATGGAACACCAATAAATTTCCAAGTTAGGCTTGTGAGTGGCTTCATGTTCCTGTTTTCTGCTACTCTTGTCCTTCCAGGTGGAAGTGGTCATGGGTTTGGAAGGTGCTATCTGAGGATTTTAGCTTAATTTCTGCAGTGCATCTTGTGGATAACACACACTGCTGCTGCTGACCACCAGTGACTGTTGAAGCTGCATCCGTCCAGGCAAGTGGAGAATATTCCATTACACTCCTGACTAGTGCTTTGTGGATGGTGGATAGGTTTTTTGGAACCAGGAGGTGAGTTACGCTCCTTGCATTTCCCCTGCTCTTGCAGCCACTGCATTTATGTGTTGTGTCCAGTTGAGTTTCTGACCAATGATAACCCTCAGGCTGTTGGGAGTGGGTGACTCAGTATTGGCAACACCACTGAATGTAAAGGAATGGTGCTTAGTTTGTCTCTTATTGATTATGGTCATAGCCAGACATTTGTGTAGCATGAATATTACTTGCCACTTGTCAGCCCAAGCCTGGATAGTTTCCAGATCTTGTTGAATTTGAACATAGAAGAATAGAGCGCATACAGGCTCTTTGGGCCTCAATGTTGCATCGACCTGTGAAACTGCTCTGAAGCCACCACTCCATTATCATCTATATATTTATCCAATGATCATGTAGGTGCCCTTAAAGGTGATGAGTTTACTACTGTCATCGGCAGGGCATTCCATGACCCTACTACTCTAGATTTGTGCCCTCGTGCTAGCCATCACCATCAAATGAAAAATCAAATCTCACTGTCCACACGATCTAATCCTCTGATCATCTAGAATGCACCTATTAAGTCATCTCTTAACCTTCCTCTCTCTAATGAAAACAGCCTCAGATTCCTCAGCCTTTCCTCTTAAGATCTTCCTTCCAAACCATTCTGGTAAATCTCCTCTGCACCCTTTCCAAAGCTTTCACATCCTTCTTATAATGCAGTGACCAGAACTGTATGCAATACTCCAAGTGTGGCCACACCGGCTTTTGCTGCAACATGACCTCCTGGCTCCGAAACACAATGCCTCTCCCAATGAAGCTTTCTTAACAATCCTACCAACCTGGGTGGCAAATTTCAAGGATATATATATATGGGCACCGAATCTTTTTGTTCATCCACACTACCATGAATCTTACAATTAGCTCAGTACACTATATTTCTGTTACTCCTTCCAAAGTGAATTAACCCACACTTTTCCACATTAAACTCCAAATGCCAACTCTCAACCCAGCTCTGCAGCTTATCTATGTCCCTCTGTAACCTGTAACATCTTTCCACACTGTCCGCAACTCCACTGACCTTGGTGTCATCTGCAAATTTACTAACCCATCCTTCTATGCCCTCATCCAGATCATTTATAAAAATGGCAAACAGCAGTGACCTCAAAACAGATCCTTTCAGTTCACCACTCGCAACTGAACCTCAGGGTGAACATTTCCCATCAACCACCACTCTGTCTTCTTACAGTTAGCCAATTTCTGATCCAAGAGTGATTAATCACTCTCAATCCCTTGCCTCCGTAAATTCAGCAATAGCCTACCATGGGGAACCTTGTCAAACACATTACTGAAACCCATACACATCAATCTACCCTCATCCATGCACCTTGTTACAATCTCAAAGAACTCAATAAGATTCGTGAGGCACGATCTACACTTCACAAAACCGTGTTGGTTATCCCTAATCAAATTATTACTTTCTAGATGATTAAAAAGCCTATCTCCTACAATTCTTACCAACAGCTGAAGTAAAGCTCACCAGTCTATAATTACCAGGGTTGTCTCTATTCCCTTTATGGAACAAGGGGACAACATTTGCTATCCTCCAGTCTTCAGGCACTATTCCTGTAGACAATGGCAACATAAAGGTCAAAGCCAAAGACCCTGCAATCTCCTCTATAGCTTCCTGGAGAATCGTAGGATAAACTCCATCCAGCCCAGGGGACTTATCTATTTTCACAATTTCCAGAATTCCTAATACTTCCTAGTTATGAACCTCAATACCATCTACTCGAAGAGCCTGTATCTCAATATTCTGCTCGACAACATTGTCTTTTTCCTGAGTGAATACTGGTGAAAATGATTAACTTAGAGCCTCTCTTACCTCTTCGGAATCCACACACAAATTCCCACTGTTGTCCTTGACAGGCCTTAGCCTTACTCTAGTCATTCTTTTATTTCTGATATGCTGAGAGAAAGCTTTAGGGTTTTCCTTGATCCTACCTACCAAAGACTTCCCATGTCCCCACCTGACTCTTCTTCGCTCTCACTTTTGGTCCTTCATGGCTAAATTGTACCTCTCAAGTGCCCTAACTGAGCTTTCATGTCTCATCTTTACATAAGCCTTCTTCTTCCCCTTGACAAGAGATTTGAATTCTTTCGTAAACTACTGTTGCCTTGCTTGACCACTTCCTCTCTGCCTGACAGGTACCTACTTATCAACGACGCAAAGTAGCTTTCACTTGAATAAGCTCCACATTTCAGTTGTGCTCATCCCCTCAGTTTCCTTTCCGTTTCTATGCATTCTAAGTCTTGCCTAATAATTGCCTTTGCCCCAGTTGTAACTCTTGCTCTGTGGTGTATACCTGTCATTTTCGATTGCTAAATTAAACAGAACCAAATTGTGGTCACTATCACCTCAGTGCTCACCTCAAATCTAACCCCTGGTCGTGTTCATTACCCCGTACCAAATCCAATGTGGCATCACCCCTTGTTGGCTGATCTACGTACTGTGTCAGGAAACCCTCCTGAACACATTGGACAAAAACTGACCCATCTAAGGTTCTTGAACAATAGCATTTTGAAACAATATTTGGCAAATTAAAATTCCCCATAACAACTCCCCCGTTACTTTCTCTCCTATCCAGAATCATCTTTGCAATCTTTTCCTTTACATCTGTGGAACTTTTCAGAGGCCTTTCGAAAACACCCAACAGGGTGACCTCTCCTTCCCTGTGTCTAACCTCTGCCAATATTACCTCAGTAGACGAGTCCTTATTAAGTGCCCTTTTTGCCAATGTAATACTGTCTTTGACTAAAAATGTCACGCATCTCCCTCTTTGACGATCTTCTCTGTTCTTTCTGAAACATTTAAATCCCAGAACTTGTAACAAACATTCCTGTCCCTGCTCCATTCATGTCTCCAAAATGGCCACAACATCGAAGTCCCAGGTACTAACCCATGCTGCAAGTTCACCCACCTTATTCTGAATGCTCCTGTTGTTGAAGTAGATACTCTTCAAACCATCTTTCTGCCTGCCGCTACATTCTTACGACCTGATCTCACTGCCCTCAATCCCCTGGACAATGGAGCTACAATTCCAGTTCCCATACCCCTGTTGAATGAGTTGAAATCCTCCCAAAGTGCAGTAACAAACCACCAATCCCATCCCCCGTAAAGCGACCTGTTTTTGTTACCTCTCTGGTTCAGGTGAAAACCATCCCATTTGTAGAGATTCAACCTACACAATTATTCAGGTATTTGACTCCCTCCCTCCCGCACCATCCCTGAAGCCATGTGTTCATCTCCCTCTTCCTATTCCTCACTTTGCTCGCACATGGCATGGATAACAACGCTGTTTATTCTTGTTCCAAGCTTTCATGCTAGCTTCTTGAATTTCTGCCTTACATCCCCTTCCCTTTTTCTACACATGCCGTTGGTGCCTCTGTGACCATGACATGGAGCTGACCCCCCTCCCCCTTTAGGATCCCAAGAACATATCCGAGACATCACAAACTCTGGCACTTGGGAGGCAACACACCAACCATGAGTCTCTCTCTCGTTCCCACAAAACCTCCTGTCTGTCCCCCAAAATATGGAGTCCCCGATGACTAATGCTTTGCTCCTCTTCCCCCTTCCCTTCTGAGCAACAGGGACAGACTCTGTGTGACAGAATTGTGCACCATGGCTTACCCGTGGTAAGTTGAAACCCCCAACAGTAATCAAAATGGTATAATTATTATTGAGAGGAAACGGCCACAGGAGATTCCTACACTGTCTGCTTGTTCCCTTTCCAGCCCCTGACTGTAACTCATCTGCCATTTTCCTGTATCTGAGGTGTGACTACTTCCCTGTAACTCCTATCAATAACCCCCTCAACCTCCCGAATGATCTGAAGTTCATCCAGCTCCAGCTCCCGTTCCCTAACACGGTTTCTAAGCAGCTGGAGTTGGGTGCACATCCCACAGATGAAGTCAGCAGGGACACTAATGGTGCTACATTGCCTCCCACATTCTACAGGAGGAACATTCAACCTCCATTCCCACTGTTCTGAATTCCCAAAGAGACTACTGAAAATAAAACTAGTAACCTTACCAAATCGGTGCACATAACATTTTTTTGGTTCGAGGAGGAGGATGGGTGGGAGACACTATAACCTCACTTACCCAACCGTCCCATGATCGCTCCTGTACAGTGTACACTCCGTCTGTTCATGAGGTAAGCTTTTTATAGGATTTATTTAATGTCCCAGCAGCCCCCAGTTTTCACTCTCACTGCACAATGCTGCAACAATGGAGGCTGCAGATTCATAAGGTAAGCTTTTTTCCGCCACAGACAGCTTCAGTGTCTGAGGAGTCATGAATGGTGCTAAACATTGTACAATCATATTGAACATGCCTATTTCTCACCTTATGATGCAGAAGGTCATTGATGAAGCAGCTGAAGGTGGTTGGGTATAGAAACTCCTGCAGAAATAACCTGGAGCTGAATTGACTGACCTCCAACAAGCACAACCATTTTTCCGATGTGTCAGGTATGACACTGACCACTGGGGAGTTTGCCCCCTGATACCCATTAATTCCAGTTTTGCTCGGGCCGGAAGTAACCTTGGTGTCACCTCCGGAATTGCATTCTTGTTGTCCGTATTTGAACCAAGGCTGTAATGGGTTTAGGAGCTCAATGGTTCTGGTGGAACCCAAACAGAATGTCATTACTTATTGTGAAGCAGATGCTGCTTGATAGCACAGTTGATGACAAATGTGTTCAATTCTGATCTCCCTGCTATGGAAAAGATGTTGTGTGACTTGAAAGTGTTCAGAAAATATTGATGAGGAATTTGCTAAGTTTGGATGGTTTGATCTACAGGGAAAGTCTGACGAGGCTGGGCTGATTTTCCTGGAAGTGTCAGAAGCTGAGTTGTGACAGTATGGAAGTTTATAAGATCATGAGGGACATGGATTGGGAGAATAGTGAAGGTCTTCAACCAGAGTAGGGGAGTGTAAAACTAGAGGAGATAAGTTTAAGGTGAGGGGGAAAATATTTAAAAGGGAATAAAGGGGCAAATTTTCACACAGATGGTGGTGCAAGTTTGAATGAAATGCCTGAGCAAATAGTGGAGTTGGTGCAATTCCTTTATTTAAAAAGGTACATAAACAGGCCAAGTTTAGTGGGATAAGTGCAAATGATGTGATATGGGACTAGATTAATATAAGATATCTGATTGGCATGGATGAGTCACACTGAAGGGAATATTTCCATTCAGTACAACTCTATCACTGTATAAACATACTTAAAAAGACCTTTATCAGGCCAAATTAAATCAAGTTATTGTTGATCCATCGCAGGTGATATCAGGTAAGATGACATTAACTTATGCATTTGGGAGATTTTAAGGAGCATTTTAAACATGAGAAGGAGCTCTTTAATTGGAAGGATTCAGAGATGGAGTCCAGAAATTGAGTCCGTTCAGTAACACAGGATTGTTCCCAATTGTCAAACTTACTTTTGATTCTGGAATTCTTACCTACCATTTAATTTGACTTAATTTAATGAAATCAATAATTTTGTCCATCATTTTACCAGCTGGTAACATTTATATCACAGCAGAACATTTAATACGTTCAGATTGAGTTTATACCACAAGAGTCACACCAATCTGGTTTTTTTTCAGTTTTCAGCGGCAGCAGCTACTTGAAGGGCAGGAGCTGGCACCAGGGGCCTGCCGGGAGCAGTGAGTCACTGATTGGTGCTTTTAAATTTGAAGTCAGAGAGCAGAGGTTTCTGGGAAAGGAGGGACTTCTTATTTTTATTTCCATCCTGCTATATAAGTCAGTGTTTTCTCAACCCGAGACCCTAGCTTTGTAGGGCCTCCCACCCAACCACCTCCTCTAACCATAAAGACGAGGGACATATTAGCTGAGCATCTCTTTTTGACTTTGTGACTAGGGGACTAGCAGGGATGGCAGTGCAGGGAGAGCAATGTTCCTCCTGCATGATGTTTGAGGTCAGGGATGTCATTAGTGTCCCATCCAAGTACATCTGCAGGAAGTGCACCTAACTCTCGCTCCTCCAAGACCATGTTAGGGAACTGGAGCGGGAGCTGAATGAACTTCGGATCATTCGGGAGGCAGTGGCTGTGATAGATAGGAGTTATAGGGAAGTTGTTACTCCTCAGCAAAAAGAAAGCTGGGTGATTGTTCGAAAGGAGGAAAAACATGTATACCATTTTGGATACTGTTGAGGGGGATGACTTACCAGGGGGAAGCAGTGGGGCCCAGGTCTCTGGCACAGAACATGTCCCTGTTTTACAGAAGGAAAGGAGGGAAAGGAGAAGAGTGTTCGTCATTGGGGCCTCAATAGGGATGTAAGGCAGGATTTCGGGGAGCTAAGGTGGAAGCTGAGAGCGAGAACAAACAGAGTTGTTACCTCTGGTTTGTTACCCGTGCCACGTGATAGCGAGGCAAGGAATAGGGAGAGATATCAGCTGAACACGTGGCAGTAAGGATGGTGCAGGAGGGAGGGTTTCAGGTTTTTGGATAATTGGGGCTCATTCTGGGGAAGGTGGGACTTGTACAAACAGGACAGTCTTCACTTGAACCAGAGGGATACTAATATCCGGGGTGGGAAATTTGCTGGTGCTATTTGGGTGGGTTTAAACTCGCTCAGAAGGGGCATTGGGAACTGGAGGTGTAGTTGCAGTGCACAGGAGGATGAGAGTAGGAAGGACAGGGACAGGATTTCAGGGTCACAGGTTGGTGAGATTGTAGCATGGATAGGTACCTGGGACTTCGATGTTGTGGCCATTTCGGAGACATGGATAGAGCAGGGTGAGGAATGGATGTTGGAGGTTCCATGGTTTAGATCTTCCATTAAGAACAGGCAAGGCGGTAAAAGAGGGGGAGGTGTGGCCTTGTTAGTCAAAGATAGTACAACGGTGGCTGAGAGAAGTTTTGATGAGGACTCGTCTACTGAGGTAGTGTGGGCTGAGGTTAGAAACAGGAGAGGAGAGGTCACACTGCTTGGAATTTTTTATAGGCCTCCGCAGAGTTCCAGGGAGGTGGAAGAGAGGATTAACAAAATTATTCTGAGTAGGAGTGAAAGGAACAGGGTGGTCATTATGGGGGTCTTTAACTTCTCCAACATTGACTGGAAATGTTATAACTCTAGTAAGTCGGATGGATCAGTTTTTGTCCAATGGTAACAGGATGGTTTCCTGATACAGTATGTCGAAGGGCCGACAAGAGGGGAGGCCACACTGGATCTGGTGCTTGGTCATGAACCAGGCCAGGTGTTTGATTTAGTTCTGGTGAGCACTTTGGAGAGAGTGACCATAATCCAGTTCCGTTTAGTTTAGTGATGGAAAGGGATAGGTACGTGTCACAAGTCAAGAGTTATCGATGGGGCAAGGGCAATTATAATGCGGTTAGGTAAGAATTAGGATGCATAGAATGGGGTAGAAAAGTGCAGGGGATGCAGACAATGGAAATGTGGAGCTGGTTTAAGGAACAGATATTGCATGTCCTTGATAGGTATGTCCCTGTCAGGCAGGGAGGAAGTGATAAGGTCAGGGAACTGTGGTTTACCACAGAAATTGCATCTCTTGTTAAGCAGAAGAAGAAGGACGCTTTTGTGTTGATGAGGCAAGATGGTTCAGATGAGGCGATGGAGAGTTACAGATCAGCAAGGAAGGACTTAAAGAGAGAGTCAATAAGAGCAAAGAGAGGACACGAGCAGACTTTAGCAAATAGAACAAAGGAGGACTCTAAAGCTTTCTTTAGGTTTGTGAGGAATAAAAGGATTATTAGGGTAGGAATAGGGCCAGTCAAAGACAGAAGTGGGAAGTTGAGTGTGGACCCTGTCGAAATCGGAGCGGTGTTAAATGAACAATTCTCATCAGTATTCACTCAGGAAAAGGAGAATATTGTAGAGGAGAAGAATGAGGTACAAGATATTAGACTAGAAAGGAGCAACGTTAGTTAAGCACAGGTGTTATCAATTCTAGAAGGAGTGAAAGTAGGCAAGTCCCCTGGGCCAGATGGGATTTATCTGAGGATTCTCTGGGAAGCTAAGGAGGAGATAGCAGAGCCTTTGGCTTTGATATTTGAGTCATTATTGTCTACAGGTTTGGTACCAGAACACTGGAGGATTGTCCTTGTTCAAGAAGGGCAGTAGAGATGACCCAGTTAATTATAGATCAGCGAGCCTTACTTCTGTTGTAGGAAAGGTTTTGGAAAGGATTAGAAGAGATAAGATTTATAATCATCTAGCAAGCAACAATTTGATTTCATATAGTCAACATGGTTTCGTCAAGGGCAGGTCATGTCTCACAAACCTCATTGAGTTCTTTGAGAAAGTGACCAAGCATGTAGATGAGGGTAGGGCAGTTGACGTGGTATCCATGGGCTTCAGTAAAGCCTTTGATAAGGTTCTACATGGTAGGCTAATGGAAAAAATGCAGAAGCATGGAATTGAGGGTGATTGAGCAGTTTGGATTAGAAACTGGCTTTCTGAAAGAAGGCAGCGAGTGTTGGTTGATGGAAAATATTCAGTCTGGAGTCCCGTTACTAGTGTTGTACCACAAGGATCTGTTTAGGGACCACTGCTGTTTGTCATTTTTATAAATGACTTAGACGCAGGCATAGGTGGATGGACTAGTAAATTTGCAGACGACACTAAATGGTGGGCGGCACAGTGGCACAGTGGTTAGCACTGCTGCCTCACAGCGCCAGAGACCCAGGTTCAATTCCCGCCTCAGGCGACTGACTGTGTGGAGTTTGCACGTTTGCCCTGTGTCTGTGTGGGTTTCCTCCGGGTGCTCCGGTTTCCTCCCACAGTCCAAAGATGTGCAGGTCAGGTGAATTGGCCATAGTGTTAGGTAAGTGGTAAATGTAGGGGTATGGGTAGGTTGCGCTTCAGCGGGTCGGTGTGGACTTGTTGGGCCAAAGGGCCTGTTTCCACACTGTAATCTAATCTAAAGTTGGTGGAGTAGTGGACAGTTTGGAAGAATGTTATAGGTTGCAGGGGGACTTGGATAAACTGCAGAATTGGGCTGAGAGGTGGCAAATGGAGTTCAACGCAGCTAAATTTGAGGTGATGCACTTTGGGAAGAATAACAGGAAGGCAGAGTACTGGGTCAATGGAAAGATTCTTGGGAGTGTGGATGTGCAGAGGGATCTTGGGATCTATGAAAATTGCCACCCAGGTGTATAGTGCGAGTAAGAAGGCATATGGTGTGTTAGGTTTCATTGGTAGAGGGATTGAGTTCAGGAACTGCAATATCATGCTGCAACTATACAAAATGCTAGCATGGCCACACTTGGAATATTGTGTACAGTTCTGGTTGCCCCATTACACAAAGGATGTGGAAGCATTGGAAAAGGTGCAGAGGAGATCTACCAGGATGTTGCCTGGTCTGGAGGGAAGGTCTTATGAGGAAAGACTGAGACATTGGAAAGAAGAAGGCTCAGAGGGATTTGATAGAGACATACAAGATGATCAGAGGATTAGATAGGGTAGACAGTGAAAGTCTTTTTCCTAGGATGACGACATCTATGTGTACGAGGGGGCATAACTACAAATTGAGGGGTGATGGATTTAAGAGAGATATCAGTGGCAGGTTCTTTATGCAAAGAGTGGTAAGGGTGTGGAATGCCCTACCTGCTAATGTAGTCAACTCAGCCACATTAGGGAGATTTAAATAATCCTTAGATAAGCACATAGATGATGATGGGATAATATAGGGGGATGAGCTGAGAATAGTTCACAGGTCGGCGCAACATCGAGGGCCGAAGGGCCTATTCTGCACTGTTGGTTTTATGTTCTATATTCTAATCCAAGCAGACAGATGAGAATTCAAAATCGAGAATTTGGAGGACAATATGCATGTGTCGGTTATTACGTTAACTGGATGATGAGGAAATAGAATTTGTTGGGAAGGCAAACCAGGTAAAGGAAGAAATCTGGATAAAGCAAATGTGTGGAGTTTATAATCTGCGCTTAGACTGATATGGCACTGGATATGAGGGTCCCGAGCTCACAATAGAATGAATGACTGATTTGCTAATTATGAATTGAGGCAGGGATGGATGTAGGAGCCATTTCACAGATGGAAACAATGACTCTTGGTGACGATGTGGACATGTGTTTGAATTGATCTCAGGCTCAATTCGGAAGCAACATGCGAACAGAAATCAGAGAAGTTCTCATTGACTCCATCGAGCTCACTGAGAGCCACAAAACATTTCCATGGAAGCACTGAGGATGTTGGCTCATCCACGATATCCGACCCCATTCCCGAGCATGGGATCTCATCTGTAACTGAGCTCTCTGATTGGAGCTTGTATTCTCCCGATCAACACAGCAGCTGATTCGGGGAAAGAAATGAATGACAAAAGGAAGTGATGTCAGCATCAGGCCGGGGGGGGAACTGAATGGAAACACACAGTCTTGCTGAAAATACACTTATAATCAAAAGACACAGATTTCTTTCACAGTATATTATTTAATCTTTATAAAAGGAAACTTCTCGTATTTTTAAATTCTGTCCAGAAGTGTGCATCAGAGAATTCCATGAGCAGGAGTATCCAGGAGCCTATCATTGCTGTTCCCACGTTGGCATGTAGTGAATGATGCTACTTTCCTTCAGATCTTTTTGGTTTGGTATTGGTTCACTGTCTGAGAAGTGATTATTTGGAATGAATTTCTTTTTTCAGGCCGATCTAATTTCCCTTTCAGTTAAGCCTTTCTTGTTCAACTTTCGATGAACTGTTGCTCATTGCTAACAGCACTTTGCTTTGCACCTGCAGTCATAGAGTTATAGAGTCATAGAGATGTACAGCATGGAAACAGACCCTTCGGTCCAACCCGTCCATGCTGACCAGATATCCCAACCCAATCTAGTCCCACCTGCCAGTGCCCGGCCCATATCCCTCCAAACCCTTCCTATTCATATACCCATCCAAATGCCTCTTAAATGTTGCAGTTGTACCAGCCTCCACCACATCCTCTGGCAGCTCATTCCATACGCGTTACACACTCTCCATGAAAATGTTGCCGCTCAGGTCTCTTTTATATCTTTCCCCTCTCCCCCCAAACCTATGCTCTCTAGTTCTGGACTTCCCGACCCCAGGGAAAAGACTTTGCCTATTTATCCTATCCATGCCCCTCATAATTTTGTAAACCTCTGAAGCTCCAGAGAAAACAGCCCCAGTCTGTTCAGTCTCTCCCTGTAGCTCAGATCCTCCAACCCTGGCAACATCCTTGTAAATCTTTTCCTAACCCTTTCAAGTTTCACAACATCTTTCCAATAGGAAGGAGACCAGAATTGCGCGCAATATTCCAACAGTAGCCTAACCAATGTCCTGTACAGCCGCAACATGACCTCCCAACTCCTGTACTCAATACTCTGACCAATAAAGGAAAGCATACTAAATGCCTTCTTCACTATCCTATCTACCTGCGACTCCACTTTCAAGGAGCTATGAACCTGCACTCCAAGGTCACTTTGTTCAGTCACGCTCCCTAGGACCTTACCATTAAGTTTATAAGTCCTGCTAAGATTTGCTTTCCCAAAATGCAGCACCTCGCATTTATCTGAATTAAACTCCATCTGCAACTTGTCAGCCCATTGGCCCACCAGGTCCAGCTCCTGTTGTAATCTGAGGTAACCCTCTTCGCTGTCCACTACACCTCCAATTTTGGGGTCATCTGCAAACTTACTAACTGTACATCTTATGCTCGTATCCAAATCATTTATGTAAATGACAAAACGTAGAGGGCCCTGCACCGATCCTTGTGGCACTCCACTGGTCACAGGCCTCCAGTCTGAAAAACAATCCTCCACCACCACCCTCTGTCTTCTACCTTTGAGCCAGTTTTGTATCCAAATGGCTAGTTCTCCCTGTATTCCATGAGATCTAACCTTGCTAATCAGTCTCCCATGGGGAAACTTGTCGAACGCCTTACTGAAGTCCATATAGATCACATCTACTTCTCTGCCCTCATCAATTTTCTTTGTTACTTCTTCAAAAAACTCAATCAAGTTTGTGAGATATGATTTTCCAAGCACAAAGCCATGATGACTCTCCCGAATCAGTCCTTGCCTTTCCAAATACATGTACATCCTGTCCCTCATGATTCCCTCCAACAACTTGCCCACCACCAAGGTCAGGCTCACCGGTCTATAGTTCCCTGGCTTGTCTTTACCACCCTTCTTAAACAGTGGCACCACGTTTGCCAACCTCCAGTCTTCCGTCACCTCACCTGTGACTATCGATGATACAAATATCTGTTTTGTTTCCAGGACTGTGTTTGTGGGATGTTCCTGCATTGGAACAGGTAATTAGTAATAATTACTGTATCAGGTCACTTAAACTTTCCAATAGTTACGTTATTCGAAATTCTGCTTTAATTTGTTCATTCTAACTGCAGTGCTTAAATACATTCTGTTTTGCTTAAAGCCAAATAATTCAGCAATGGAAGGGGAGTGGCCAGTTCTCTCAGTTCAGGTTGCTTCCAGTTCTAATTCACTGTAGCAGTCACAAGATGTGTGATTGCAGGAGAGTGGCATGCTTCAGTAAAAATTCCTCGGACTTTCTCTGAAACCTCTTTTTGGATGTTGTTCCCTCCTATCTGTTAGAACCTGCATTTGAATTAACCTTTTGTTTCCATGACTGTGTTTGTGGGATGTCTCTGTATTGGAACAGGGGTAATTAGTAATAATTACTGTATCAGGTCACTTAAACTTTCCAATAGTTACGTTCTTTGAAATTCTGCTTTCATTTGTTCGTGTTTCAGCTGCAGTGCTTAAATACATTCTGTTTTGCTTAAAGCCAAATAATTTGACCTGTTCTGTCACACCTGGAAGACCCACTTCACATCTGTCTATAAAATTAAAACAAAAGTTAGCCTCTTGGCTTCCTTTTAAAAATATTTTGAGGGGGTCTGGCCTGGTCAATAACAGTTACCCTCACAGGCAAAATTGTGCTGACCCCTATCATCCTCTGGGTGTTATGTCCCCTCTAAACTTCCTGCCTTTCATATTACAATTTATGCCCGCTTGCTCTTGGCCCTTTGACTGAGGGAAATAACTGCATTCTGTTCACCCTGTCCATGCCCCTCATTGAAGTTAATGCAGTTCACAGCCACCATTTAATTGGTCTGCATTCTTGTTTTCTAACCAGGGCAAATTAACATGACACTCAGTAAACATGTAGTTTGAAATTGAAACAGAAATATCAAGTTGTGGGTTCTGAATCAGAGCTGAAAATGTGTTGCTGGAAAAGTGCAGCAGGTCAGGCAGCATCCAAGGAGCAGGAGGATCGATGTTTCAGGCATGAGCCCTTCTTCAGGAATCATCATTCCTGAAGAAGGGCTCATGCCCAAACCGTCGATTCTCCTGCTCCTTGGATGCTGCCTGACCTGCTGCGCTTTTCCAGCAACACATTTCCAGCTCTGATCTCCAGCATCTGCAGTCCTCACTTTCTCCGAGTGGGTTCGGAATCAACCTGGAAGCCAGACATTGAATTTGGTCACATTCAGATATTACCATGGACCTGGATCAAATCCTATCATGGCAGGTGCCAGACCTTCAATTCAGGAAATATATGGAATAATTACTGTAATGTTGACCATAAAACTATTGTCAATTGCAGTAAAAGCCCATCTGGGAGAACACAAAGGCATTTTACACTTATGTGAGGAATAAGAGATTGGTCAAAGAAAGAGTCGGGCTGATCAGGGATAGCAAAGGGAACTTGTATGTGGAGTCTGAGGAGGTAGGGGAAGCCCTAAATGAGTTTTTTGCTTCTGTCTTTAGGAAAGAAATGAACTTTGTAGTGAATAAAACCTTTGAAGAGCAGGTGTGCATGCTGGAATGGATAGAGATAGAGGAAGCTGATGTGCTGAAAATTTTGTCAAACATTAAGATTGACAAGTCGCCAGGCCCGGACCAGATTTGTCCTCGGCTGCTTTGGGAAACGAGAAATGCGGTTGCTTCATGACTTTTGAAGATCTTTGCATCCTCGCTCTCCACAGGAGTCGTACCCGAGGACTGGGGAGAGACAAATGTAATTCCTCTCTTCAAGAAAGAAATAGGGAAATCCCCGGCAATTACAGACCAGTAAGTCTCACATCTGTCGTCTGCAAGGTGTTAGAAAGGATTCTGAGGGATAGGATTTATGACCATCTGGAAGAGCATGGCTTGATTAAATGCAGTCAACACGGCTTTGTGAGGGGCAGGTCATGCCTCACAAACCTTATCGAGTTCTTTGAGGATGTAACTAGAAAGGTTGATGAAGGTTGAGCTGTGGATGTGGTGTATATGGACTTCAGCAAAGCATTTGATAAAGTTCCCCATGGTAGGCTCATTCAGAAGGTCAGGAGGAATGGGATACTGGGGAACTTAGCTGTCTGGATACAGAATTGGCTGGCCAATAGAAGACAGCGAGTGGTAGTAGAAGGAAAATATTCTGCCTGCAAGTCAGTGGTGAGTGGTGTTCCACAGGGCTCTGTCCTTAGGCCTCTACTGTTTGTAATTTTTATCAATGAGGGGATTGAAGGATGGGTCAGCATGTTTGCAGATGACACAAAGGTTGGAGGTGTCATTGACAGTATAGAGGGCTGTTGTAGGCTGCAGTGGGATATTGACAGGATGCAGAGATGGGCTGAGAGGTGGCAGATGGAGTTCTACCTGGATAAATACGAGGTGATGCATTTTGGAAGGTTGAATTTGAAAGCTGAGTACAGGATTAAGGATAGGATTCTTGGCAGTGTGGAGAAACAGAGGAATCTTGGTGTGCAGGTTCATAGATCCCTTAAAATGGTCACCCAATTGGACAGGGATGTTAAGAAAACATAAGGTGTTTTGGCTTTCGTTAACAGGGGGATTGAGTTGAAGAGTCGTGAGATCTTGTTGCAGCTCTATAAAACTTTGGTTAGACCGCACTTGGAATACTGCGTCCAGTCCTGGTCATCCTATTATACGAAAGATGTGGATGCTTTGGAGAGGGTTCAGAGGAGGTTTACCAGGATGCTACCTAGACTGGAGGGCTTATCTTATGGAGAGAGGTTGACTGAGCTTAGACTTTTTTCATTGGAGAAAAGAAGGAGGACAGAGGGGACCTAATTGAGGTATACAAGATAATGAAAGGCATAGATAGAATTGATAGCCAGAGACTTTTTCCCAGGGCAGAAATGGCTAACATGAGGGGTCATAGTTTTAAGCTGGTTGGAGGAAAGTATAGAGGGGATGTCAGAGGCGGATTCTTTACACAGAGAGTTGTGAGAGGAATGTGTTGCCAGCAGCAGTAGTGGAAGCAAGGTCATTGGGGACATTTAAGAGACTGCTGGACATGCATATGGTCAGAGATTTGAGGGTGCATACATGAGGATCAATGGTCGGCACAACATCATGGGCTGAAGGGCCTGTTCTGTGCTGTACTGTTCTATGTTCTTATCTAATGGCCTTTCGAGAGAGAAAACCTCTGTCCTTACCAAGTCTGGGCTACATGTGACTCCAGACCCACAGAAATTGGTGTGGTTAGTAGAGGTGAGCCATCTAAGCTCCAGGACTTCACGGCAGGAGTTCTACAATATTGTGCCCTCGGCATAACTATCCTCAGTGACTGTATAACTGACATTCCCCCATCATTGAGTCATAAGTCAGAGTGTTCACTAATAATTGTACAATGTACAATTCAAGCACACCGTGTCGATCTGCAGCAAGCTCCCAGCAACCTCCAGGCCTGGGATGACAAATGGGAATTAACATTTGCTCCACACAAATGCAAAGCAATTAGTGCCTCCAATAAGAGACTGCCTACATGATGCCTCTTGACAGTCAAAGGCTTTGCCATTACTGAATCCCCTACGATCAACAACCTGAGCTGAAAATGAACTGGATTCACAATTTAAGTTTTGTGGATGCAAGAGCAAGCCAGAAGTCAAGAATACATCACAGATTCTGAAAGTGTCTCCCCTATTTGCAAGGCACACATCAGAACAGTGATGGAACACAACCTCCAGAAAATGGATACCACCCTGAAACAGCAGGAATATAATTGGACATTTGAAAGCAGAAAGTGCTGGAGAAATTCAGCAAGCCTGGCAGCACCTGTGGAGAGAAATCCCTTTTGAGTCCAGTATAACTCTTCTACAAAACAGTTTCAAGGAGGAAAGTCAACTTTCTATTTAGAGACAAAATAGCCTGTTTGATTGGAACCATACCTGCAAACATGCAGGCCATCCACCACTGCTGTTCACTAGCAGTATTATGTATCACTGACAGTACGCACTGCAGAAATTCACCCATGCTTACACAGCATCTCCCAAATCCAAGACCACCACCATCCTAAAGACAAAAGCATTAGATGCTTAGGAACACCACCACTTCCAGGTTCCCTTGCAAGCCACTCACTATCCCTGAATTGCATGATAACATTGTGCCATAGTCCCAGTGGGCCACAGAGCTGCTCTCTCATTCACGAGATGGCTGATCGTGAGTTTAACCTGAGGGTCAACATGCCTCAGAGGAGGGGCAAGGTTGAGAAGGTGGGATTTTCTTGGTAACCTCAGGCAAAATGGGAACTGAATCTGCGCTACTGGTGTCATTTGACATCACAAATCAGCCATCCAGCCACCACTGCTGCAGGGGGTCAGTAGCACAGTTGGCTTGATGTTTGGTGTGAGATGTGGAGAGGTGAGGTGATCCTTAGGTTAAACTTACCACCGTGGCCTCTCGATATGAGAGAACAACTTTCTGGAACAAGGGTGATTCCGTTGGTGTTCTTCTGTCAAAATCCTGGAAAATTCCTCTGCAACCACCCTCCCCTTCATACAATCAACTAATTCTTCCCACATCATCAGGACAACAGTAACACAAGAATGTAGCTACCACATACTTTCTCAGAGGCAATAAATTCCGGCCCATCCATCAAAGTTCAGGTCCCTTTAATTAATTGAGGAATTACATCTGAATAAAATATTTTCACAACCAAGATTAAGACTGCCAGAAATTTCAGTAAAGAATATAAATAAAATTATTGGGTGTGCACACCTTTTTTGGATATTTCCAATGGATGCAGTGTGTGTGTGTTTGGACGGGAAGGAGTGTGACCATTGCCACAAAGAAATTAGGAAAATCTCCCAATGCTCACTTGAATCACAATTTAACAATGATAAGCAAGGAGCAATGCTGGCTGAATTTTCTTTGAGGATTTTCAGAACAGTGAAGCATTTTCAGATAGCACGACTGGAAGTGGTTAGTCCATGTGGCAGATCATAAAATCCCTGCTACTAAAAGCAGGAATAACTTCTCATAGTTCTGAATAATAATCTGTTAGTTGGTCATTCCTTGTGTCTCCGACATGCAGATCCATCTCATGATCCAAGAGTGGTCAGTGTTTGTGTTGAAGAGGAATAAAACAAAGTACCCGTGCCAAAAGTGCTGCAAATTGGTTACTATCGTTGCAGCGAGAATGTTTTTATTTGTTAAATAAATGGAAATTATGTACCTATTCTGTTAATCAAATTGACTCCCTCGAGGCTTAACTTTGGAATTAGAATTAGAATTTATTGTCACGTGTACTCAAGTATAGGATTACATCAGGAAAGTGAAAAGTGTACAGAGTCGCCATTCTGTGCCGCAATCTTGATTCAAGATATCTGCAAAAATATAGATTCACGTCCATTACCTTGCCCATCCACCTGTCAGAACCTTTCAGCAATAAAGAAATTGTCCACTTGGATGAGGAGTGGGAAACCAGTATCCAGCGAGAGATAGAGCTTTTGTATTCGATTCTTGAAACTGTTGCTTTTCCTGGTGATTCACGGTTCAGTCCAGTGTATTTGAAGATAGCAGATGGAAGTTTCACATTGAAAAGAGAGACAGAAAGCAGGAAGTATAGGCTGGTTAGCTCAACATGTCACAGGGAAACTGTTGGAAGATATTATTCAACCAGATACTGCAGGACACATTGATCAGTTCAAGTTAATTTGGGAGAGTCCAAATTCTTTTCAATTCTTTTCAATTGGATAAAATTTCTTTGAGGATGTAACAAGTGCAATTGATAACGGGGACTGTACTGGAGCTTAGTTTTATCTTGTCAATAAAGTGAGACAGAAACAGTCATGGCAGGAAGGAAAGGCTTCAGGTGGAGGGGGAATGAGTACATGGGAGCAATGTGGCTTACTGAAATGGAAAGCAATTGGAAGCAACACTGATATTCACAATTCTTTTGCGGCTTTAAGTTAGTTACAAAATTACTATTTTTTTCCTTTGGCACCACATGTCTCCTCTTCACAGTGGATGTACCATCCCTCTGCATATCCATTTGTTATCACGATGAGTGGTCTGGAGTTTCTCTGCTTCTTCCTCAGAGACCTGAACAGTCCCCATCCAGCAATATCCACTTACTGGAGGCTGAGCTCAATTGTAACTTTTTTCTTTAACTTATCTCACTTTCTCCAAGTCAAAGATGTACTTCTGGCTATCTGTACAAGTCATAGTTATATCTGCCTTTTTGGGGGGTATGTGGAATATTCCTTCGTCCAATCTTGTTTGGGAGATTAACCTTTCTCTTTCTCCAATATATCGATGATGTGATCGATGCTATTCCTGCTCTTGCCAGAATTAGAATAAAAACTATATTAATTTGCTTCCAACCTCCATCTTTCCCTCATAGCCACCTGATCCTTTTCTGAGTCTTCCCTTCATGATCTCTCTGTTTACAGTTCTGGAGATCGGTTGCACACCAATTATCCATCAGATCCAGCGACTCCCACAGTTACCTCGAATACATTTGCTCACATCCTGCTTCCTGTAAGGGGGTCACTCCATTCTCCCTGCTATTCCAACTTCATCTGATCTGATGATGTCACCTTCCACCCCCATGTATCCAACATGAGCTTCTTTGTTCTCAATGGAGGGTCCCCCACCTCAACTCTCGTGAAGAGGGGTCCTCACTGATATACTCAATGAATCAATAAAACAGCTGACAGATGTTCAACTGAGAAGTTTAAAGAAGTTGACCATCACACTGCTAGTAGTTTACTGTTAATGACCAAATCCTGTGAGGAAAAGAGAAGAGCAGTTTGTAAGACATTTATGAAGGTTAAAACAATACAGCAGGAATAGTTGGTGATTTCATCTCTCAAATATTGACTGGGATATGAACAGAGTGGAAGGGACCGAGAGCACAAAATTCTTAATTATATTTAATCAATGTCTATAGCAGACAATAGCACAATGAGAGGGTCAGCAATTCTTGATTTAAGCTTTTGAAATGAAGCTGGGCTCGTGAATAAATTGGAAGAGTTGGACCGTTTTTGAGCAAGTGACATTAATACATTTACATTTAGGGTAAATATTTCACAAGACAAAGATAACAAAGGCAAAACTTTGATGTTTGGTTTCAACAAATCTTCTGAACCTGAGAGTTTATCTGGCAATGTTGGACTGAATTTGGATATTCAGAAACAAAGTGACAAATCAGTGGTAGGATTTCAAAGGTGAGATTCTAGAGACATGGCCGAACAAAATAAACCATTATCCTTCCAGACCTAGAGTCCCAAAGGTGGCCCCAAGCATACAGGGTGAGATAGAGCAGTAAAGAAAGATGTTGACCATGACAAAAAATCCTAAGAATTTTCAAAGCTCAGTAGGAAATCTAAATGGATGAAGTTGCGTATTTTAAAGATCTCTGAAAGTCCAAGGGAGCAGAGGAAAATTATTAACGGATAAAATTGACAAAAAAAAAGTCTCACCAACAGGTTAAGAGCAAAACGTAAGTATAAAAATTATAGGGCTGTCAAAGAAACACAAGATGTTTTATGTAAGCCTTTGCACATTTGTACACGAATACACACACACAAATCTTGATAATCAAATGCAGTACTTACAGGGTCATGCAGTCATTGAGATGGACAGCACGGAAACAGATTCTTCAGTCCAACTCATCCATGCCAATCAAATATTCTAACTTAATCTCATCTCATTTGCCAGAATTTGGCCCATATCCCTCAAAACCATTCCATACGCGCACCATCCTTTCTTGTGAAAAAGTTGCCCCTTAAGTCCCTTTCAAATCTTTCCCCTCTCACCTTAAATCTTTGCCCTTTAGTTCTAGACTCCCTCACCTCACGGAAAAGACCTTGTCTATTTACCCAATCCATGCCATCCTGATTTTATACAACTCTATTAGTTTATTGTTGTAATACTTTAATCACGATGAATCATGTAATTGTGTTTGTGATTTATTCCATATTGGTGAATATATACCTGTTGTGGCGAAGATTTGTCTAAGATTTGTCTCAAGGAGTATTTCATGAATTGGCAATGGAGTAGAAATTCTCCTTAATCAAAGAGCAGCATCAGGGGAAGATAGATCAGAACTTCAACACTGTGTTGGAGAACTGTGCCCTCTGGTTTCAAGACCATTCAGATCAGGTATTTGAAAGTACCACCGAGAGAGCTGCCCATATTCCTTCAACCATAACCTTGAAGAGAGGAGCAGGGAGATGACATCATAGTTAGCTTCAAACAGGGCAGTGAAACCAATTAAATAGGCTGATACTAGGAATTTCCTAATATGACAGTAATACCAGGAGAAACAGGATGAAAGAGTTACTTGGAATATGACTTGGTGCTGAATCTGGATAGAGGATTTGCTGGAGAACTTCAGCTGGTCTTGTAACATCTGTGGAGAGAAAACAGTTAATGTTTCAAGTCCAGTGACCCTTTATCAGAAATAGTTCGAAATGGGGCTCCAAAATCAAGCCGAATGGTCTGTTTGTAGGAAAGATAGAAGGGGAGGCAAGAGAGGAGAGGGAGTGCTACTTTTAATTAGGGAAAACATCACAGCGGTACTTAGAGAGGATATTCCTGAGAGATTATCCAGTGAAACGATATGGGTGGAACTGAGAAAAAAAGGATTGATGGGATTTTACAGTAGACCCACACCCACCCCTCCCCCAATAGTCAACAGGAAATTGAGGAGAAAATTTATTGGGGGATTTGCAGATAGCTTTAAGAAACACAGAGTTGCAGTAGAATGGGATTTAAATTTCCAAACATTGAGTGGTAATGGAAGGGAGGTCCTCCTGGAGAGGTGGCAAAACTCAACTTCCTCCTGGGAAATAAAGCAGGGCAGTGAATGAAGTATAAGTGGGGGAACACTTATTGTTATTCTATTTGTTTTAAAATAGTTATGGAATAGGATCGGCTATTCGACAAGTTACAGACTTTGGAGTTGACAGTGCTGTTCATTCACTATCTTAATGTTCCTGCCTTTGATTGTGATTTGGTGTATAGTTTATTTCTAAGGTTTCATGAGAGTGAGATTCACTCTGCATCTGGTCTCCGTAATTCTTTGCAAGTCTGATGGATTATGTTCATATATTTAATGCTCATCTCCATATTTGTGTTTGTAATTGTATATTTAATGTTGTAATGTACAAGTAGATGTCTATGTGTTATTTCAATTATAAATGACCTGAATGTTTTTTGTGAATGCCTGTTTTAATTAAATAACTTGTGTCCTTTCTGAACATGGAGCACACCTACATGTAAAACCCAAAGTGCTGCAAATTCTCAGCAGTCAGGCAGCATCCTATAGAGAGTAAAACAAAATGAGCTTTTCTGGTCGATGAACTTTCATCAAAGGAAATGACTCTGTTTTTATTTAATGCTAGCCATGTCTGGAGTTTACAGCTTTTCAAATTACAAATCTCCACAATGTTTCATTGAATTTGTTGCTGTGGGTTACTATTGAGTGATTAACACAGATCTTAATGTCGATGTGATTTGGAGGCTGGAATTTCTTTACAGACCAGCTTGCGGGAAATGTAAATGATTCCTTTCGCTCTTGCTCTGTTTGCATGTTAGAATGAAAATATGTCACTGGAAGCTGGGATCAGAGTGGGACTGAACACTGTCTCTGTCTGAGCCTGTGGGATTGATGACCCTTCTGTGTCTCTGTATCTCTGTGAATGATAACATACTGACCCTGTGTGTGTGTGAAGAAACTGCCAGAAATATGCCTGTACATCAGGTGGAGGGTAGACAGAAGAGCAGAAGGGAATGTTTACGATGGGGTGGAGGCCAGGAAACTTAAATGACAAAGTGACAACAATAACCAAAACGGTGCAAATGGTGGGCGGGAGATGGGAGAAGTTGCAAAAAAATGGGGCGGCACTGCTGCCTCACAGCACCAGGGTCCCAGGTTCAATTCTAGCCTCGGGTGACTGTCTGTGTGGAGTTTGTGCATTCTCCCCCATCTGCATCGATTTTCTCATGGTGCTCCGGTTTCCTCCCACAGTCCAAAAATGTGCAGGTCAGGTGAGTTGGCCATGCTAAATTGCCCATAGAGTTAGGTGCATTAGTCAGAGGGAAATGGGTCTGGGTGGGTTACTCTTCAGAGGGTCGGTGTGGACTGGTTGGGCCAAAGGGCCTGTTTACACACTGTAGGGAATCTAATCTAATCAAAAAATGACAAGATCCTCACTAAGTGTCATCCAAAAGCAATCAAAACCAAAGAAAATGGTGACAGAGTTAACAAAGTGAGGCACTTTTGGTGTCCCAGTCTCAGTTTACAGGATGCATGTTTGCTGTCAGTTTCTGAATGAATGCTGTGTGGTTTCTCATCTTTAATTGGAGTATGGCCAGTTACTGTTAGTTTTAAAGTATATTGCATCAGGAAATTGACCAGTTTTCAAGTGACGCATTCGTTAATTTTACAGAAATTCTGATCCAGCCCAGTTTTTGTGGGAAGACACGAGGAAATGCCGTGTGATTGGTGGTGTGTTGGGCCCTTCCTCACAGGGGACTGCTCTATACCGGGGCCTCTGCATTCAACAAAAACTCACTGTGTCCGTGACTGATTAACAATCTTTGTGGACATGAATGAATCTCTGACCCATCAACTGGACGTTACAGATATAGTTTGTCACGGAGCGGTTTGAAGAAGATACAGAGTTCAGGAGGAGTGTAAGTGCTGGATGAGATGACAGCAGTAGGATATATTGGCAGGAGAGTTGGAGCTGCAGGAGATTACATCGAGAAGATTTGAGATGCTGGAGGAGGTTGCATAGATAAAGTGGTTTGTTGGTGCTGGAGGAGGTTACACAGATATGGAGGGGTGTCAATCCTGGAGAAAGTTTCAGAGGTAGGTAGTGGTGCCAGTGCTGAAGAAGTCACCATGATAGGGACGGGTATCAGTGCAGGACAAGGTCATGTTAGGAGGGGTGTCAGTGTTAGAGGAGGTTATACAGATAGGGAGGGATGTCAGTGCTGAGGAGATTACATCAAAAGAGAGAGTGTCGGTGATGGAGAAAGTTACATAGACAGGGAGGGGTATCAGTATTTGAGCAAGCTACAGAGATAAGGAGAAGTAGTGGTACTCGAGGATGTTACAGAGGTAGGGAGTGGTGTCAGTGCTGAAGGCTATTACAGAGGTGGGAGGGATGTCCGTGCTGGAGGATGTCACAGAGGTAGGGAGGGGTGTCAGTGCTGCAGGACTTTATAGAGGTAGGGATAGGTGTCAGTGCTGGAGGATATTACAGAGGTAGGGAGGGGTGTCAGTGCTGGAGGATGTCACAGAGGTAGGGAGGGGTGTAAGGCCTGGAGGAGGTTAGAGAGATGAGGAGGGGTGCCTGACAGACGAGAATGGAAGAGAGCATAAACAGGGTGGAAAAGGTCTTGAATTATGTTGGTTGTATGATCAAAGGATTGAGAAGTTGTCTGTTATTTGGACTCGTTATTACAGTTTGTATTTTCTCACTTGTATATCCATAAAGGATAGAATGAAATACCTGAGATGTTTCACTCAGTCCAGAAAAGCAATTCTTGGAATTCTGAAATGAAATGGAAACCATGTGGAGTGTCCCTCATGGCAACAAGATTCATTGGAAATTTAAGTAGCAACCATTGAGGATCTATGGCACACAGAAGGGGATGAAGATGTGACTGTGAAGGATTTATTCAATTGTATAGGAAACCTGTGTTAATTGCTGTATTAATCTTGTACATAAATTGTATTTATAGCTATGTTCAGTTGTGCCATAAATATATTGTAGTCTGTGTAATAAGTTTGTGCTCAAGTGTGTAATTTTTTTTCAAAGAAAACAACTGGAGGATTCCCAACATGAGAGCTCAGTGACACTTCGGGTTGTGCTTGACCAACCTCTGACCCAGGTTAGTGCTGGAACCATTCCCCTGTGGTTATGATAGGATCTGCAATACTGTCAAATCTGTTAGGCCTGGATTGTAGTTTGAAACCAAATATCATCTGCGCAATGTGTACCGGTCCCACTCACATCAATTATAACAGAGACTTTAACACTAATGCAGAGCCTCTCACTAACAGAATACCGTGTCACTCACAGAGACCTCATGACAAACGGAGAGTCTGTCACTAACAGAGACCCTCATACGAACAGAAGACTGTCACAGTAATGGAGACAAAGAGGCAAATGTGGACAGATTATCACTAAAGGAAGACCATGACACTGACGGAGGCCGTGACACTGACGAAGACCATGTCAACAATGGAGACCCCAACACTAATGGAGAGTCTGTCACTAACATAGAGCCTGATGCTAATGGAAGACCATCACACCAAGGGAGACTGTGGGACTAAAGGCCACTAACAGAGGCCCTGCTTAACAAAAGTCTTAAAGAAAGAACACTTGCAAAGGAACATTAATTAAGTAATCCCACTCTCAGCCCCAAATGGGCAGTTCTTTCTTTAATGCTCCCACTTCATTGACAGTGATTCCACTTTGAACATCTCTGGCCCCTGTATCATATAGGGTGGCCAGGCAGGACTCGACTTGTCAGGATCCAATGGAGAGATTAAAAAGCCTTTCCAGGTCTTTGCTGTCTTCCAAGAAACATGAGTTGGTTGAGTTAAGGAAGGGAAAGGCATGTGTGCATTTCAGTCAGACATCTTCATGTTGTAATTTCTCACTCAGCTTCCTCCTGGACAGGCCACATTGCCCAGAGTGAAGATAAATTGTTGATGAGTGATAAAGAATCCGAGATAACAACTCAGAAGAGAACGCTGAGAACCTTTCCAGTTCTATATGAAAAAAAATCAAGTTCATGGAAATGTATTCATTTTGCACCCACATGGAAATAATAGGATTCTAGAACAGAAAGTAAAATATTGTGAATCTGTTATTCTTAGTCATATATTAATGAATTTTGATTGGGCAACTGAATAATCACATTTACAGCCACAGAGCAGTAGATTGCTCTTGGGTGTTTGAGAGAGAGTGAAGGAGACAGGAAAAGAGCGTGATACGGAGAATGAGAAAATATAAAGCTGAAGACAGAGCAACAGGGAGAGAGAGAAAACCAAACAGTGAGAGACATGTAGACAGACCAACAGAGAGGGTGCAGAGACAGAGATAGAAAAACAGAGAGAGAGATGTAGACAGACTGACAAAGAGGGATAGAAAGAAAATCAGAGAGAGAGCATGGTCAACCAATAAGAGGAGCAGAGGCAAGAGAGAAAAACAGAGATAGTGAGGTAGGCTGATTGACAGAGAGGCATTGGGAAAGAAAGAAACAGAGAGAGAGAGAGAGACAGTGAGAGAGATGGAAACAGAAAGTGATGTCAATAGACTGCTAGACAGGAAGAGAGCAAGAGAGAGATAGTGACAGGTAGACACAACAACAGACAGGGAGAAAATCTTGACCACATGCAATTTAATAACTGAATTGTCACAACAAAAGGACGAAAATTTACCAGTAAAATTTGCTGTGTTGTTTTCGAACAAACCATTAGATTAAACAGAATCAACATCGGCAGGATAAATCTCCCAAATTCTATTGGCCAATTAACATAAATGGAATTGTCCTGTGGAGTTTAAGCCTTAAATAATTTTAACCCTAAAAGGGAATTGACTCACTAGCGTCAAGTGTTTGTTCAATACAGAGTAAGACTAAGACTGATGATGATGTAAACTGAATGTGATCACACAAGTTTTAAAAGAAAGAATCTGTGAATTCATCATCTCAGAGAACAAAAACAAGACATTGGTGACAAACTAGAAATGTTACAATAGGTGAGGGACAGAAACTCCACAATTCCCCAAAATCTGCTGAATTCATCTTGGACAAACACCAGCTATTCGACCGTGGATGTGATCACAGCCATAGAATCATGCTTCAATTTTGCAACACTTTTACCTAATAAGGAGAAACTTCCAGAAGGAAATAATTTAAATCGACTGATCCTACACTTATAGGTTCACCCTAAACTCAGACCTTCACAGTACAGAATTAGGTCTTTCAAACATTCGGAGACGTGATTCTGTCCCCTTGGTTCAGTGAGAAAAATACAGTGGGGTCAGTCTGTTCTTTCCAGAATCAGAGGCAGAGACACAATGTGATCGCTCTGCTCTCCCCGGGTCAGTGACAGAGACACAGTGGGGTCAGCCTGCTCTGCCCTGGCTCAGTGACAGAATCACACTGTTCTTCCTGCGAATCTAGTCCCGCTCCTCTTCAACACTGCTCTCAAAATCTACTGATTTGATGTTTTTGACATGATAATTATTTGCACTTCAAAACATATTTTATTTGCAATCATCAGTCTTTTGATGAATATTTTGCTGCAGAATACCGCACATGTAGAATTACACAGAGGGATGTCTTGTGTATAATTGCTTTTTCCAAGCCCGAATTCGTTTCGCACTTACTGCAAATTGCAATTGTTGCAAATCTGTCCAAATTGAAACACTGTTACTGCTGAATTGTTCTGCTCCTGAGGTTCAAGTTAACCTTGCCTTCCACTTAAAATGTAACTATGTTTTTAATATTCTGCTTGTTGCTGATTATGGTAATTGTCCGTGGTATCTAGAGAGGAGATGGGACAGAATTACTGCATTTACTGAGATTCTACGAAACTTTCCATTTCATGGTTTCCCATTTCTGATATTAACATTTCTTCACAATCCCATTATTCAATATCACATCTTTCAAGTTCAAACGCGCGTGGCAAACCTCATGATTATTTTCTTCTTCCATTTGCTCCTCGGTTTGAAACGGCTTGAGATTGAAACAATTGAGTCAAATTTTGAAAAACATAATTAATGTATTCAGAGCTATGTTGATTCATTTAAAAAATGAACAGAATATGTCAACCACAAACACTAAAATCATGTTGAAATTGTAGTTTCATTGTGAAAGTCGGTAATATCGGCAAATGAGAATGAAAGCAACTTGGCTTATTTCAGAAAAACAAGATGTAATCGCCAAATGCATCAGAACTCAAACTCAGATGTCTTACCAATGAGGTCATAGAACCACCAGAGGAGCAGCAATGTGTCCAAGTTTCCATTGACAGCCATTCATCTTGTCACAATACACTAACAAATTTAACAAGTTCACCATCTGCATCTGTCAGATTAATGATCAGAACAGTTTCCAAGTGAAATTCAAGTGCAGAACAAAATCCATTCAATTATTTTGTGAGTTATTGATGCGCCTCTTTAAAGTATTGTTTGCACTGCCCAAATCCTTTGACAGTTTTGTGGACTGACAGACAACATTCCTAAACAGTTCGTTTTGAAGGAGCACTCAGAGAGGAAGCAACAACTTCACAACGTGTGGTGAGAGGGCAGCAGTTTATTTCAGTGAAGATTACAGTAAGTTTTAAAAGAGTGCGGAGAGTATCATAATCCTTTCTTCCTCCCATTGGACCCAGGGTTGCAACACACACACAAAGCTGCAGTTTCAAATCTTTAATGGACAGAGCACACTTTATTACAAAAAAGAATACAAGCTTTTGCACAAATGAACGCAAATATTGGTGAAACTAAAATTAACAAGTACATTCTGAAATTTTACATGAATGAGCTTGAAATTCTTGCGAATGAACATAAATTCAATTATACAATTGAACATTGTTTATTAAACAAGTTAACATAAGCTTATTGTGCAAATGTATATGTATTGTATAAATTAAAATAAACTTATTTTACAATTGAGTGTAACTGTGCTCTACGATTTAAAATAAGATTATTTTAAAAATGTAATTATTTCGTTACGATGAGCAAAACAACATCACATAGTTGTTTCACTTTTTCATCAACAGTTCACTTCGGAATGATTAACATAGATTGTTTTGAACGATTTTTAAACTCATGGCTGTATTCATATCAATGTATGATTAGCCTTTCTTATTCATAGGAGAAAGTGAGAACTGCAGATACTGGAGATCAGAGTCGAAGAGTCCGATGCTGGAAATGCACAGCCAGTCAGGCAGCATCCGAGGAACAGGAGAATCAACGTTTCGCCCATAAGCCTGATGACGGGCTTATGCCATAACGTCAATTCTCCTATGTTGCCTGACCAACTGCGCTTTTCTCGTGCCACACTCTTCGTTTCTTATTCATAGATGGTATTGGCCTTAGTAATATTCTTTCTGAAAAAATATTTCCATATGGATATCATTCATATCATAAGTTATTAAAATTTGCTATCTTCTTTAAATGTAAAAAAAATCATTTTCACACACAAGTCTAATTTTAACGTGTTACTAAAGCTGCTTGTATACACAAACGAATTGGTCTCATTTATCTAGTTTAACATACACATTGCCAACGGATTCAATTGTTCCCGAATTACTGACATTTCGTGTTCAGGAGCATTTCAGTCGTCGATAGAGCAATGACTGCACGTCTACCCATAATGCCCTGCATACATGAATACCCTCAAACAATGAAACAGGGCCGCGTTGGACCCTGGGAGAAGTGGACACGCAATGGCTGCGCAGTGACATCACCATAACGTGGTCCCCAGGTATGAGGGTGCACTGTCAAAAAGGGAGAGGCAAGAGATGATGCAGATCAGCGAAGGGTTCCCGAGTACAGTTAGAGTGGCTCTTTGCTTCAAACTGCTGAAGATGATTGATTGAGGATAGGGCAGTAAATGTCGTCTACATGAACTTTACTAAAGCATTTCACCAGGTGTCTTGTGGAAAGCTGGTTGAAAAGATTCAGTCCCTTGTGATCTGTGGTGAGTTGGTAAGTTACATACAAAGTTTACTTGATTATAGAAGATGGAAGGTAATTCTGGAGGAGTGTTCTTCTGAGTGGAGGCCTGTGGCTTTCAGTGAAGTCCAGTGCTGGGACCTTGATTGTTTACTCCCTCTCCCTCTAAATATGATTTGGCGGTGTGATTAATAAATTTGCAGATGCCACAATAATTGAAGAATCATGGATAGTGAGGAGTTGATAAAATATGGAGCTGGGAAAACCACAGCATGTCAAGCAGCATCAGAGGAGCAGGAGAGTTGACGTTACGGATAGGACCATTCATCATGAATACTGATGAGAAGTTCTGCCCCAAACATCGACTTCCCTGCTCTTCTGATGCTGCTCAATCTACTGTGCTATTTCCAGCCCTATATTTTATCAATTCTGACTTTCCAGCATCTGTAGTCCTCACTTTCTGCGAGTGAATAGTGAGGAGGGTTGTCAGAGTAGACAGCAGAATATAATTCACCTGGAATGTTGGGTGGAGCAACAGACTTTAATCTGGACAAGTATGAAGTGATGCATTTTAGGAGGTCAAATGCAAGATGAAAGGATACAATAAACTGCAGGACCCTTAGGAACATTGACATACAGGGGTATCTTGGGGTGCAGGTCTGTAGTTCTCTGTGAAGTGGCAACAGAAGTAAATAAGGTGGGGAAAAAGGAATACAGCATTCTTGCTTTCACTATTTGCAGTACAAAAGTTAGCAAGTCATGTTATTGTTGTTTAAAACTTTAGTTAGGACACAGTTCTAGTACTGTGTGTTATTATGGTCACCAAACTACAAGCAAGATGTTGTGTTTTTGGAGTGGGTGCAAAAGAGATATACCAGGATATTGCTGAGACTGGAGTGTATTAGTTGAAAGGCACTGGTGGTCAAACTTGGGTCGTTTTCATTGCAATGTTGGTGGCTGAGGGGTGATGTGATAGAAGTAAATGAAATTATGAAATGGTGGATATTTGGAGTCTTTTTCCAAGGATGGAAGTGTAAAAGACTAAGAGACATCAGATCGAGGTGCGAGGGGAATGTTTAAAGGAGGTGTGAGGTTAGCTTTTTATGCAGAGGTAGTAGGTCCCTGGAACATGCTAACGGGGAAGTACTGGAAGCAGATACGACAGCGACATTTGAGCAGACACATGAACAAGCAGTGAATAGATTACTTTGGATTAACATTAAATAGCATCTTAGTCAGTATAGATATGGTGTGCAGAAGTCCTGTTCCTGTGCTACTCTCTGTTCTTTGTTCAGTGCCTGGCAGACTTTGCAAACTACAAACAGGCACAGCCATTTGAATTAAAAACAGCACAGCATCTGGGCATGTTACTTACACTAGTCAGAACCTGTTATTAGATCTTATAACATAAACACTTTTCCAACAATGACTGTTTGTTTATTCCAGCAAAATAAAGCTTATGGGCGGCACGGTGGCACAGTGGTTAGCACTGCTGCCTCACAGCGTCAGAGACCTGGGTTCAATTCCCGCCTCAGGCGACTGACTGTTTGGAGTTAGCACGTTCTCCCCGTATCTGCGTGAGTTTCCTCCAGGTGCTCCGGTTTCCTCCCATAGTCTAAAAATGTGTTAGGTAAGGGGTAGATGTAGGGGTGTGGGTGGGTTGCGATTCTGCGAGTCGGTGTGGACTTGTTGGGCCGAAGGGCCTGTTTCCACACTGTAAGTAATCTAATCTAATCTAAATCAAATTTTCACTGGATACATGTCAGACTGTTTAAATGTAAAATGCATTAACAGAACTCAATATGCCTTGTAAACGAGACCAGTCACATTGTAATTCTAAATATAACAGCGAGCTTCTTATTTTCAGCTGGTTGTAATGAACTAAAAACAGCGAGATTTATTGCACAAGGAGATTGTACTGGTTGCAGTTATTAAAACATGTGGCAATAACTTTACACATGCAGATTATATATTAAAGATACAGTAAATGACAAATAATTCATGTATCTATAATGAGGCACAGAAAAGAGTAACACTACTCAACTGATGATGAGAATAGAGAGTTAACATGAGACCTGAAGTTTGAGGACATGTTTGGATGACGACAAATGTTTTGATAGTTTGATTCAATAATTTCAGAGTTTTATTCTTTTAAAACCTGTCTTCATATTTTACACAGTTCACTTGGAAGGCTTGTTTCTTAGCCAATGCACTTTAAATTTGGTCAGCTCATTTTTACGTAAGTAACATGAGCAATACCAGATCCATAGACACAAGTAGGCCTACAATTGTTCAAAACCTCTTTGCCATTTAAAAAAAAGACGGATCCTAGTCTGATCATGAGCTGTTTTCTGTCACCTCCTCATAAACTTGAACATAAAAACCGAAGAATCTGTAATAGTCACCTTGAACATGTATACTGCTATAATGTATTCACTGGAATATATCATGCAAGTGATGGAGATGTCTCTGAAAGAATATGTTCCCGACTGCTCTGTCTATCGATTGGAGCTCATTACAAATATGATTGCTCTGTCTAGGAGCTTCTGCCACTTGAAAAATCTTAAGTTGAACATTTAAAGCTTTCTGAGAAAGTCACATGCCCAATGCTTGTTTGTTGAAAACTCCATGTTGAGAGGCTCAAGGTGTCAATGTTTTCCATTGAATGTCCTTTCTGCTATGGTGTGATCTGAAGGATACTTCCTGATATCAAAATTGGAGAGATGCTGTGTTATTCTTTTGGATAAGTTCCTGTGGTGTTTGAATACTTTGGCTGAACTTAAACCAGAGTTTTCAGGGATTGAGATGTGAGGACTTGATCTTTATTTGTGGACATGTAATGTTGGTACTGTTCAGAGAGAGAGAGCGTGGAAGAGAGTGTGTGAAAGAGAGAGGGAGAGAGCCAAATACTCTGAAAAGTAGGAACCATTACAAAATCATCTCAGATATGAACACATCAATTCTATGTCCCTGCCAGAATGGGCATCCTAATGGTGAGAATCTTGTCGAGCTGGACCCTACTCCCACAAGCGATTTAGGACTTTTCCCTGCAAAGCAACACCAGGCAATTTCAGATAATGACTGTGAGTGAAGGAGTGGTGTGAGGGTAAGAAGGGGGAAAGGAGTTAGCGAGGAAGGCATGGGAGGAGGAGTGTGGTTGGAGGGATAGGGAGTGTTAGTAGAGGGTGGATTGGTGGTGTATTGGACTGGATGGCGGTCAGTTACTAGAGGTGAGGGGGCTGTGTATGTGGGCAGCTGCTCCAGCCATTGGGCTGCACGGTGACCTCTGCAAAGCCAGCTCCCTTTGGGAGAATTGGTTGGTGGGAGGGGAGTGAGTTGGCAGCGGGGAACCCTCACCGCTCATTCATGTCCTCTATTCTACGGTGCCACCATAAATGTAAGTAAACTTGGATGTTCTGCTGAATAGTTTATCTAATTGGAGTGTGCCTTAATACTGAAAATGGTGGACTGAGAGTAATGCAGATATTGCAGCTGCTCCTGAGATTCCGTTTTATTTGTAGAGTTCCTTCTAGATTTCATAAAGTTATTGCATTTCAGCATAGAGATAGGTTGGTTAAATAGGCGTTCACACCCTTGCCTTCATTGCTTGGAGTGTAGGAGTTGGGATGCCATGTTGAGATTGTGAAGGACATTGGTGGGGCTCTTCTGTGCGGTCTGCGTCCAGTTATTGTGTCCAGTTCTGGTCGCCCAGTTATAGGAAGAATAATATCAAGCTGGAGAGGGCTCAAAAGAAATTTACGAGGATGTCATTGGAAATGGAAGGTCTGAGTTATAAGGAGAGGCTAGATAGACCAAAACGTTTTCCCTCGAGCATTGGAGGTTTCTGTGTGACCTTACTAAAGTTTATAAAAAATCATGAGGAGTATTGATAAGGAGAATGGCGGGAGTCCTTTCCCTAGACTGGGGGAATTTCAAGGATAGGGGGCATATTTTTAAGGTGAAAGGAGAAAGATTTCAAAAAGGCATGAAGGCCAATGTTTTTACAGATCGAGTGGTTCGTGTGTGGATTGAACTTCCAGAGGAAGTGGTGGATGCACATATAGTTAGAACATTTAGAAGACATTTAACCAAGTACATGAATAATATTTGGAGGGATATGGGTCAAGTGCAGGCAGGTGGGATTGTTTAGTTTCAGGTTATGGGTAGCATAGACCCATTGGACTGAAGGGTGTGTTTCCATTGTATGACGCTTGTTACAACATGGTGGTGAACACTTTTGTTAATTAAACCCAATAACCAGAAAAGCTCACCTCTGTTAAGGTATGAGTGATAGAGAATTCCCAAATTCCACTATTTCAAGAAAATAATATCAAAAAGTGAACATTCAACAACAACTACGCACAACTCTAAGCACCCCCCCCCCCCCACCTTAAATGCTTATTATCTGCCTCCAACTCTACAACAATGTGCTGTTCTAATAAGACACATATTAAAATTATATCAACTTAATTTCAAAATCACACAGCGGCTGTCATCTTCGGTGCCAGTTTTCAAAATATCCGCATTTTTGTATGCCAAATATCAGATCGCCTCATTGTTCCAATGTTGGCAAAACAATAAATTCAAAGTTTATTGGGTTTTTGCATTCTGGGGCATAATTGAAACTGGTTAAGTTTGAATTGTTGTCAAAACAGCAACTAAAACTTGTATATATTTCACAGCCAAATTAGCAAGGATCTGTTTTAGGGCCAATGCTGTTTGTCTTTTTTATAAATGACCTGGATGAGGGTGTAGAAGGATGGATTAGCAAATTTGTGGATGACTCTAACATCGGTGGTGTTGTAGATAGTGATGAAAGATGTTGCAGGTTACAGAGAGACATAAATAAGCCGCAGAGCTGGGTTGAGAGATGGCAAATGGGGTTTAATATGGAAACGAGTGAGATGATTCACTTTGGATAGAGCAACAAAAATGCGGAGTTCTGGGTGAATGGTAAGATTCTTGGTAGTATAGATAAGCAGAGAGATCTCATTGTCCATGTACACAGATCCTTGAAAGTTGCCACCCATGTTGATAGTTTTGTTAAGAAGGCATACAGTATGCTAGCTGTTATCGATAGAGGGATTGAGTTTCAAAGCTATGAGGTCATGCTGCATTATACAAAACTCTGGTGCGGCTACACTTAGAATATTGTGTACAGTTCTGGTCACCACATTGTAAGAAGGATGTGTAAGCATTGGAAAGGGTTCAGAAGACATTTACTAGGATGTTGCCTGGTATGGAAGGAAGGTCTTGAGGAAAGGTCTTTTTACAAGACATTGGTTCAGCTGCATTTAGAATACTGTGTAGAGTTCTGGGCGCCACATTACCAAAGGATGTGGACACTTTGGAGAGGGTGCAGAGAATGTTTACAAGGATGTTGCCTGGTATGGAAGGTGCTAGCTATGAAGAGAGGTTCAGTAGGTTAGGTTTAGTTTCACTCGAATAAAGGAGATTGAGGGGGGAACCTGATTTGAGGTTTACAAAATCATGAAGGGTACAGACAGGGTGGATAGAGACAAGTTTTTTTCCCAGGGTGAAGAATTCAATATCAAGAGGTCATGCTTTCAAAGTGAGAGGTGGAAAGTCTAAGGGGATAACTTCACACAGGGTGGTGGGTGTTTGGAATGTGTTTCCAGCAGAGGTGGTAGAGGCAGGCACGGTAGATTCAGTTAAGATGTGACTGGGCAGATGCATGAGTAGGTGGGGAGCAGAGGGATATAGATACTTAGAAATTGATCGACAGGTTTAGACAGTACATTTGGATCTTCTCAGGCTTGGAGGGCCGAAGGGCCTGTTCCTGGGTTGTAAATTTTCTTTGTTCCTTGAAAGGCTGAATGACTTGAGGCTGTTTTCATTAGAGAGAAGAATATTGAGAGGTGACTTAATTGAGACATATAAGATAATCAGAGGGTTAGATCAGGTGGATTGTGACAGCCTTTTTCCTTTGATGTTGATGGCTAGCACGAGGGGACATCGCTTTCAATTGAGGGCTGATAGATCTAGGACAGATGTTAGAGGTAGTTTCTTTACTCAGAGAGTATTAGGGCATGGAACAGCCAGCTTTCAACAGTATTAGACTCACCAGCTTTAAGGGCATTTAAATAGTCATTGGATAGACATATGGAATGAAAGTGACATGTATTTTCAAACTGATCAAATTCATTTTCGCTTTGAGTTTTCCGTTTGGTCAATATAAAAATCTCAATAGGCAATTGTCAGGAATCCAACCCAGGCCACCTGCTTAGAATGCAGCTACACTCACTAGGATACCACCATCACTGCACACTTTAACACAACATCATTCTCAAACTGTGGAGAAGGATAGAAAAGCTAGAGAGCTTGGAGAAATGTGTAGTGATATCTTGAAAAAAGTTTCCATCTTCCAGAGAGGAGGTGCTGGGCATCTTGAAATGTATAAGGGAGAATAAATCTGCAGGGCCTGATCAGGTATATCGCAGAACTTTGCAGGAAGTTAGGGAATTGCTGGGCCTCTTACTGAGATATTTATATCATCAATAACCACGGGTCTGGTACCGGAAGACTAGAGGGTGGCTAATGTGCAATTATTTAAGGAAATGGTAATGAAAATGTAGGGGACTATTGACCAGTGAGCCTGACATCTGTGATAGATAAGTTGTCAGAGGGGATTCTGCCAGACAGGATTTATACATATTTGGAAAGACAAGGATTGATTAGGGATAGTCAATATGGTTTTGTGCATAGGAAGTCATGTCTCAATAACTTGACTGAGTCTTTTGAAGAAGTCACAAAGAAGATTTATAAAGGAATAGAAGTTTACATTGTCTATATTGGCATTCAGCAAAGTGTTCGACATGGTCATCTGGAAAGCTAGGTTAGTTTACATGAAATACAAGAAGAGCTAGCCATTTGGATTCTTAGATCTTTTGAAGATAGGAGACAGAAGGTGGTGGTTGAGGATTTTTCTTTGGACTGAAGGCCTGTGACCAGCAGTGTGCCACAAGGATAAATGCTGGTTCATTGCTTTTTGTCATTTATTGAAATGATTTGGATGTGAATTTAGGAGGTATGGTCAGTGAGTTTGCAGATGACATCAAGTAAGTTGTGCATGGATAGTGAACAAGGTTATCTCAGTACAATTGGACATTGATCAGATGGGCCATGGAGTGGAAGATGGGAGCTTAATGAAGATAAATGTGGGCTTTACATTTTTACAAGGCAAATCAGGGCAGAAATTGCACATAATGATACGATCCTGGAAAGCATTGCCAAACAAAGAGACTTTTGTGTACATATTCATAGCTCCCTGAAAGTGGAGTTGCAGGTCGACAAGGAACTCAAGAAGGTGTTTGGTATGCTTGCCTTTTTTGGTCAGTGCATTGAAGATAGGAGTTGGGATGTCATGTTCAGGACATTGGAGAGGCCACTTTTGGAATACTTCCTTCTCAATTCATTTTGTGATATGTGGGCATCACTGGCTGGCCAGTATTTTTTGCCTGTCTCTAGTTGCTCCTTGAGAAGGTAGTGATGAGCTGCCGCCTTGAACCACTTCAATTCTCCTGCTGTGTGTTAACCCACAATGCCATTAAGGAGGGGATTCTAGGATTTTCACTCAGCCAGTAAAATTACAGCAATATATTTCCAAGTTAGGATTGTGAGTGGCTTCATGTTCCCATTATCTGCTGCCCTTGTCCTTCCAGATGGAAGTGGTCATGAGTTTGAAAAGCAGTCTCTGCAGAACTTGGCTTAATTTCTGCAGTTCATCTTGTGGATAGTACATACTGCTGTTACTGAGTGTCTGGTGGCGGAGGGAGTGACTGCCTGTGGATGTGGTGCCAATCAAGGGGCTGCTTTGGAAAGGATGGTGTCAAGCTTCTTGACTGTTGGAGCTGCATCCATCTGGGCAAGAGGAGAATATTCCATTACACTCCTGACTAGTGCTTCGTGGATGGTGGATAGGCTTTTGGGAGCCAAGAGGTGAGTTACTCATCTTGCCTTTGCCCTGCTATTGCAACCACTGCGTTTATGTGATGAGTCCAGTTGAGTTTCTGATCAATGCTAACTCTCAGGCTATTGGGAGTGGACGACTCAGTGTTGGTAACACCATTGAATGCCAAGGGATGGTTCTTAGTCTGTCTCTTATTCTTGATGACCATAGCCTGGTATTTGTGTAGTATGATTGTTATTTGCCACTTGTCAGCCCAAGCCTGGATATTGTCCAACTCTTGTTGAATTTGGAGACAGAGAGCACAGAACAATAGAGTGCATACAGGCCCTTCGGGCCTTGATGTTGTATCGATCTTTGAAATTGATCTGAAGCCACTACTCCATTATCATCTGTATATTTATCCAATGATCACTGAAATGCCCTCAAAGTTGATGAGTCTACTACTCTTCCAAGCAGGGCATTCCACAACCTGACTACTGTCTGAGTAAATAACCGACCCCTGACATTTGTCCTTTATCTATCACTTCTCAGTTTAAAGCTATGTACCCTCGTGCTTGCTATCACCAAAGGAAAAAAGCTCTCACTCTCCACCCTATCGAATCCTCTGATCATCTTGTTTGCATCTGTTAAGTCACCTCTTAACCTTCTTTCCAGCCTCCAGTCTCTCATTCTTTCCTAATAAGACCTTCCCTCCATACCAGGCAACATCTTAGTAAATCTCTGTACCTTTTCCAAAGCTTCCACATTCTTCTTGTAATGTGATGACCAGAACTGTTCACAATCTCCAAGTGCGTTGCCCCAATGTTTTGTACAACTGCAACATGACCTCATGGCTCCAGAACTCAATCCCTCTCCAAAGAAAGCAACTACACCGTATACATTCTTAACGATCCTACCAACTTGGGTGGCAATTTTCAGGGATCTGTATACATGGACACCAAGGTATCTCTGTTCATCCATACTACCAAGAATCTTACAATTAACTCAATACTCTGTATTTCTTTTGCTCCTTCCAACGTGAATCACTTCACACTTTTCTGCAGAAAACTCCATTTGCCACCTCTCAGCCCAGCTCTGCAGCTTATCTTTTTCTCACTGTAACCTGCAACATCTTTCTGCAATGTCCACGACTCTACTGACCTTTGTGTCATCCACAAATTTAGTAACCCATCTTTCTATGCCCACATCCATGTCATTTATAAAAATGACAAACAGCAGTGACCTCAAAACAGACCCTTGTGGTACACCACTAGCAATTGAATCCCAGGATGAACATTTCCCATCAAACACAACCCTCTGTCTTCTTACAGCTAGCCAATTTCTGATCTAAACTGCTTAATCATCCTCAATCCCATGCCTCCGTACTTTCTGGAGTAGCCTACCATGGGGAACTTTATCAAATACTTCACTGAAATCCATACACACATCAACCGCTTTACCCTCATCCACACATCTCATCACCTTTTCAATGAACTCAATAAGATTTCTGAGGCACAATCTACCCTTCACAAAACTGTGTTGGTGATCTTCAATCAAATTATTCCTTTCTAGATGATTATATATGTTATCTCTTATAATCCTTACCCACAACCAAAGTAAGGCTCATTGGTCTATAACTTTTAGGGTTGACTCTACCCCCCCTTATTGAACAAGGGGACAACATTTGCTATCATCCAGTCTTCTGGAACTATTCCTGTAGAGAATGGTGACAAAAAGATCAAAGCCAAAGGCTCTGAAATCTTCTGCATAGCTTCTCAGAGAATCCCATCTGGCCCAGGGGACTTACCTATTTTCACAATTTCCAGAATTCCTAACACCACCTTCTGAACCTCAATCCCATCTAGTCTAAGAGCCTGTATCTCAGTATTCTCCTTGACAACATTGTCCTTTTCCTGTGTGAATACTGATGAAAATTATTAATTTAGTGCCTCTCCTGTCTCTTTGGACCCCACACTCAACTTCCCAGTGTTGTCCTTGACAGGCCTTAGTCTTACTCTGGTCATTCTTTTATTCCTGACATAACTCTCAAAAGCTTTAGGGTTTTCCTTGATCCTACCTACCAAAGACTTCTCATGTCCCCACCTGGCTCTTCTGAGCTCTCACTTTAGGTTCTTTCTGGCTAACTTGTAACTCTCAATCACCCAAACTGAGCTTTCACATCTTTTCATAAGCCTCCTCCTTCCCTTGAAAAGAGATTCAACTTCTTGAGTAAACCACAGTTCCCTCACTTGACAACCTCCTCCCTGCCTGACAGGTACATACTTATCAAGGACAGCAGTAGCTCTCCCTTGAACAAGCTCGACATTTCAATTGTGCTCATCCCCTCAATTTCCTTTCCCATCCTATGGATTCTAACTGTTGCCTAATCGCATCATAAAAACCTTTGCCCCAGTTGTAACTCTTTCCCTGTGGTGGATACCTATCCCTATCTATCGCTAAAGTAAACATAACCAAATTGCGGTCACTATCACCAAAGTGCGCACCTACCTCCAAAACTAACACCTGGCTTGGTTCATTACCCAGTACCAAATCCAATGTGGCATCGCCTCTTTGTTGGCCTGTTTACATACTGTGTCAGGAAACCCTCCTGCACACATTGGACAAAACTGATCCATCGAAGTTTCTCAAACTACAGCATTTTGAAGCAATATTTGGAATGTTAAAGTCCCCTTAACAAATACCCCGTGACTTTCACTCCTATCCAGAATCATCTTTGCAATCCTTTCCTCTACATCTCTGTAAATATTTGGAGACATACAGAAAACACCCAACAGGATGACCTCTTCTTCCTTGTAACTAACCTCAGTCCATACTACCTTAGTAGATGAGTCCTCATCAAACATCCTTTCTGCCACTGTCATTCTGCCCTTGACTAAAAATGCCACGCCTCCCTCTCGTTTATAACCTTCCCTGTTCTTACTGAAATATCTAAACCCCGAAATCTGCAACAACCATTTCTGTCCCTACTCCATCCATGTCTCCAAAATAGCCACAAAATCAAAGTCCCAGGTACCAATCCATGCTGCATGTTCACCCACCTCTGTCTGGATGATCCTGGTGTTGAAGTAGACACACTTCAAAGCACCTTCCTGCCTGCCGCTACACTCCTGAAACTTTATTTATGACCTCACTACTCTCAACCTCCTGGACACTGGAGCTACAATTCTAGTTCCTATTCCCCTGATGAATTAGTTTAAATCCTGCCAAAGAGCATTGACAAAAACACCCTCGGATATTGTTACTGTCCTGGTTCAGGTGTAGACCATTCTGTTTGTAGAGGTCCCACATACCGCAGAATGAACCCCAATTATTCAGGTATATGAATTCCTCCCTCCTGCACCATCCCTGTCGCCATGTGTTCAACTCCTCTCTCTCTCTATTCCTCGCCTTGTGAACATGTGGCACGAGTAACAAAGGTTTAATGACCCCGCACGGACTCCGGACTACGTTCAGACCCCCAGGTCATCTCCTCTGCCCAGAAGCTCTTCAGCCACGTCCTCAAACAGACTCACTACCACAGCCACATCTCCTTCCTCAGCACCTGCCTACGGAACCGACTGACCCCGCACAGACTCTGGACTACGTTCAGACCATCCCATATTCCCAATTCCTTCGTCTCCGCTGCATCTGTTCCCAGGAGGACCAGTTCCAATACCGAACAACCCAGATGGCCGCCTTCTTCAAAGACTGCAATTTCCCCCCAGAAGTGATCGACGATGCTCACCACTGCATCTCCTCCGCCCTTGGACCCTACCCCTCCATCGCCACCAGGACAGAACCCCACTGGTCCTCACCTACAACCCCACCAACCTCCATATACATCATATCATCCGTTGTCATTTCTGCCACCTCCAAACAGACCCCACCACCAGGGATATATTTCTCTCCCCTCCCCTATCAGCATTCCAAAAAGACCACTCCCTCCGTGACTCCCTCGTCAGATCCACACCCCCCCACCAACCCAACCTCCACTCCCGGGACCTTCCCCTGCAACCGCAAGAAATGCAAAACTTGCGCCCACACCTCCCCCTTACTTTCCTCCAATGCCCCAGGGGATCCTTCCATATCCGCCACAAATTCATCTGCACCTCCACACACATCATTTACTGCATCCGCTGCACCCAATGTGGCCTCCTTTAAATTGGGGAGACAGGCCGCCTCCTTGCGGAACGTTTCAGAGAACACCTCTGGGACACCCGGACCAACCAACCCAACCACCCTGTGATTCAATACTTCAACTCCCCCTCCTGCTCCACCAAGGACATGCAAGTTCTTAGACTCCATCACCAGACCATAGCAACACAACGGCTGGAGGAAGAGCGCCTCATCTTCCACCTAGGAACCATCCAACCACAAGGGATGAACTCAGATTTCTCCAGTTTCCTCATTTCCCCTCCCCCCACCTTGTCTCAGTCCCAACCCTCAAACTCAGCACCACCTTCCTAACCTGCAATCTTCTTCCTGACCTCTCCGCCCCCACCCCCACTCCGGCCTATCACTCTCACCTTAATCTCCTTCCACCTATTGCATTTCCAATGCCCTTCCCCCAAGTCCCTCCTCCCTACCTTTTATCTTAGCCTATTGGGCACACTTTCCTCTTTCCTGAACGAGGCTCATGCCCGAAACGTCAATTCTCCTGCTCCTTGGATGCTGCCTGACCTGCTGCGCTTTTCAAGCAACACATTTTCAGCACGAGTAACAAACCAGAGATAACAACTCTGTTTGTTCTAGCTCTCAGCTTCCACACTAGCTTCTTGAATTTCTCCCTTACATCCCCATTCTGTTTCTCACTAATGTTGTTGGTGCCTACATGTGCCACGACTTGGAGCTGGTCCACATCCACCCCCCTGTTTAGGATCCCAAAACCATGATACTGTACATCACAAACATTGGCACCTGGGAGGCAACACATCAAACATGAGTCTCTCTCGTTCCCACAGAACATCCTATCTGTTCCCCCTAACGATGGAGTCCCCAATGATTGATGTTCTGCTCCTCTTCCCCCTTCATTTCTGAGCAACAGGGACAGACTCTGTGCCAGAGACCTGTGCCCCATGGCTTACACGTGCTAATTCATTCCCCATCAACAGTATCCAAAACAGTATACTTGTTATTGAAGGAACCAACCACAGGGGATCACTTCACTGTCTACCTGTTCCCTTTCCATCCCCTGACTGTAACCCATCTACCTTTTTCCTGTATCTGAGATGTGACTACCTCCCCTGTAACTCCTCTCAATAACCCCCTCAGCCTCCCAAATGATCTGAATTTCATCTAGCTCAAGCTTAAGTTCCCTAATTGGGCGGCATGGTGGCACAGCGGTTTCCTCCCATAGTCCAAAGATGTGCAGGTCAGGTGAATTGGCCGTAGTGTTAGGTGAAGGGGTAAATGTAGTGGTATGGATGGATTGTGAGTTGGTGTGGACTTGTTGGGCCGAAGGGCCTGTTTTCACACTGTTAGTAATCTAATCTGAGATACTTCACACATAGTAAAATGATTCCAAATATTAATCGGTAAAAGCCATGTTATCATGCAAATGTCATGGTCAGGTTCTGTGGGTGACACGGTGGCACAGTGGTTAGCACTGCTGCCTCACAGCGCCAGAGACCCCGGTTCAATTCCTGCCTCAGGTGACTGACTGTGTGGAGTTTGCACATCCTCCCCGTGTCTGCGTGGGTTTCCTCCGGGTGCTCCGGTTTCCTCCCACAGTCCAAAAATGTGGAGGTTAGGTGAATTGGCCATGCTAAATTGCCCGTAGTGTTAGGTGTAGGGGAATGGGTCTGGGTGGGTGCGCTTTGGTGGGTCGGTGTGGACTTGTTGGGCTGAAGGGCCTGTTTCCACACTGTATGTCATCTAATCTAATGCGGTTTCCGAAAAGCTGGAGTTGGGTGCACTTCCTGTAGATGCAGTCAGCAGGGATACTCATGGTGACCCTTATCTCTCACATTCTGGAGGGGGAGCATTCAGCTGCCCTGACCTCCATTCCCACCATTCTAAATTCCCAAAGAGACTATTCAAAAATAAAACTAATAACCTTACCAAATCGGTGCACAATACTTTTTCTGTTTTGAGGAGGAGTAGGATGGGAGACCAGTACTGGAGTTGGGAGGTCATGTTGCGGCTGTACAGGACATTAGTTAGGCCACTGTTGGAATATTGCGTGCAATTCTGGTCTCCTTCCTTTCGGAAAGATGTTGTGAAACTTGAAAGGGTTCAGAAAAGATTTACAAGGATGGTGCCAGGGTTGGAGGATTGAGATACAGGGAGAGGCTGAACAGGCTGGGGCTGTTTTCACTGGAGCGTCGGAGGCTGAGGGGTGCCCATGTAGAGGTTTACAAAATTATGAGGGGCATGGATAGGGTAAATAGGCAATGTCTTTTCCCTGGGGCCGGGGAGTCCAGAACTAGAGGGCATAGTTTTAGGGTGAGAGTGGAAAAGATATAAAAGAGCCTTAAGGGACAACGTTTTTGCGCAGGTGGTGGTACGTGTATGGAATGAGCTGCCAGAGGAAGTGGTGGAGGCTTGTACAATTGCAACATTTAAGAGGCATTTGGATGGGTATATGAATAGGAAGGGTTTGGAGGGACATGGGCCGGGTGCTGGCAGGTGGGATGAGATTGGATTGTGATATCTGGTCTGCATGGACAAGTTGGACCGAAGGGTCTGTTTCCATGCTGTCCATCTCTATGACTATGACTCTATGTTTCTAGTTAAGCAACCACCCAAATGTATAATCTCACTTATTGAGCCATCCCATTTTCTTCCTGTTCAGCATGAACTCTACCTGTTCATGAGGTAATTTTTACAGAATTTATTTAATGCCCAGCAGCCCCTGGTCTTCACTGTCACCGCACCTGCTGCAGATTCACAAGGTAAGCTTTTTATACAATGTGGAATGTCTGTGTCTGAGGAGTCATAAATAGTGTTGAACATTGTGCAATCATTGGTGAACACACCTATTCCTCACCTTATGATGGAGGGAAGGTCATTGATGAAGCAGCTGAAGGTGTTTGGGTCTAGGAATTTCTGCAGGGAATAGCCTGGAGCTGAGTTGACTGACCTCCGACTAACATTACCATTTTCCCATGTGTCAGCTATGACTCTGACTACCTGATGATGTGGACATGTGTTTGAATTGATCTCAGGCTCAATTCGGAAGCCACATGCGAACAGAAATCAGAGAAGTTCTCATTGACTCCATCGAGCTCACTGAGAGCCACAAAACATTTCCATGGACGCACTGAGGATGTTGGCTCATCCACGATATCCGACCCCATTCCTGAGCATGGGATCTCATCTGTAACTGAGCTCTCTGATTGGAGCTTGTATTCTCCCGATCAACACAGCAGCTGATTCGGGGAAAGAAATAAATGACAAAAGGAAGTGATGTCAGCATCAGGCCGGGGGGGAACTGAATGGAAACACACAGTCTTGCTGAAAAAAAAAACGCTTATAACCAAAGTACACAGATTTCTTTCACAGTTTGTTATTTAATCTTTAAAATAGGAAACTTTTCAATTGTAAATTGTGTCCAGATGTGTGTATCGGAGAATTCCATGAGCAGGAGTTCACAGGAGCCTATCGTTGCTGTTCCCACGTTGGCATGTAGTGAATGACGAGACTTTCCTTCAGATTTTTGTTAGGTATTGGTTCACTGTCTGAGGAGAAATTATTTGGAATGAATTTCTTTTTTCAGGCTCATCTAATTTCTCTTTCAGTTATGTTTTTTTTGGTTCAACTTTCTTCGAACTGTTGCTCATTGCTAACAGCACTTTACTTTGCCCCCAGTCTTTTTCTTGTTACATCTTCGGGTCATTCCTTGCCCATTCCAAAAGGAGTGTTATCATGTTGCCTATCCATTTCCTCTTTATGGTCTCTTCCTCACGTTGACTCCTTGTTCCATTATCGGCTCTCAGTTACTTGGATTCTTTCATCAATTGAATTATTTTTATCACTGGATAATTCATGACATACTTTAATTGCTCTCTGAATTTTTTCTGCGTCATCACATAAATACATGCATTTGTGCAGCAACTTAAGCTCCGCAGCATATATGCAACTTGTTCAAAGAGATAATAATCATCCCAATTCAAGGAAAAACCAGCATTAAATGCATACGTAACATACACCGACCAGAGAAGGATAAAACTGGTGGATATAGCAAAGAGTAAAAAGACAGAATTGCATCTGTTGTCTACCTTTGGTTCATTGTCTGTTTTTCTTTGACCCCTCAGTTCCTTACGCATCTTAATGGCCTCAAGGATATGTCTGACAGTCAGAATGTTAATAAAAAGAATAAAACTGAATGGGAACAATGGTGTTAAAAAATATTCAAAGTATTTAAAACTTGTCCACCGAGGGTCATTATAATAACTGTAGCTGGAATAACAATACCATGGAACATTGTTGATTATTGTTAGAGGTTCATATCGAAAATAGTTGGGAATGTTCTTCAAAGAAAAGAAAATGTACATTGTTGCTAGAACTCTCATTGCAGTTTTCTCTGTGCAATACGTGGTTTTCATCTGATGAAAACAAATGGCGACAAATCGATCAAAAGAAAAAGCGACAGTGAACCAGACAGAACAATCAGTTGCTATGAAGTTCAGGACGTAGATAACACAGCAAACAGGAACGATGTCCAGGAAACATTGTGGATAATAATAGTAGCGAAACCAACTAATTATGATTTCAAAGAAAATGAACAGTAGGTCAGACGCTGCCATGGCTACCAGATAGCAAGTGCTGCATTTAGAAAGACCACACTTGTCCCGACACAGGAATATAATCACCACTAGACTAACTGTTAGGGAGATAAAGGAAACAATAGAGACTTGAAGTTACTGATCAAATATTCTTTGGTTGAGTCAGGATGGTAAGGAATGGTTTTCACACAATGATAATTGTTGTTCCATGCCACATCAAGATAAAGAATTATAACCACAACATCAAAGCTTCTGAAAATGAATCAAATGTACTTACAAAATAGATAGGGAAGAACATTTACAACAATAAACCTCTGAATGATGGATTTCAGCTAAAGGAAAATTGAGAGAGATTAGGTTTATTCTTTGTGTTAGAGAAGATTAAGAGATGACCTTACAGAGGAGTTCATAATTCTGAACAATTTTGACAGGGTAAACAATGATATTTCAATCATTGGTGTGTAAATAACTAGGGAATACATCTTCAGGATTATCAGCAAGAGAGATGGTAGTAAGATTAGGAGAAAGTTCTTTACCCAAAGAGTTGATAGGAATTGGAATGTCCTGCCTAGGAGAGTGATGGAAGTGGATTCCATTGGAGCTTTCAAAAAGGAGCAGAATATATTTGTGAAAGTGATGAAATTAGATTGCTACAGAGATACATATGGATAATGGGACTTTCAGGGGAGCTCATTAGGTAGCCAGTACAGACAAGGTGGGTAAAGTGGCCTCCTACAGTTCTATGATTCTTTACCATGAGCAGTGGATCAATCCCAGAAACACGGTCATGTACTGGAGGTTTTATTGGGATCAGCAGGGGCTGATTTCATCCACTATGAGGTGACTCAGAATGGCTGGAGATTCCCTTTACACCACCATCCACACAAAACCACTTGGATCTGTAAAATAAAGAATGGGTGACACCTCATGCAGATATTGACTGCGAAATTTCTGCATTCAGATTTGGAGCCTCCACAACTCAGATTGCCTCTAGAATTGTACATCTGCACTGCAGGAACTAAAAGCATGGGCCAATGAAACACACTGCAGTGTCCATAAATGCATGGCTCCTGCAATATTTTGTTGATGCTAATTAGATTAGATTACTTACAGTGTGGAAACAGGCCCTTCGGCCCAACAAGTCCACACCGCCCCGCCGAAGCGCAACCCACCCATACCCCTACATCTATATCTACATCTACCCCTTACCTAATGCTATGGACAATTTAGCATGGCCAATTCACCTGCCCTGCACATCTTTGGACTGTGGGAGGAAACCGGAGCACCCGGAGGAAACCCACGCAGACACGGGGAGAATGTAAATATGAAGAAACAAATGACGAGACATTGAGTTCTTCCTTCAGAATATTCTGACAATCTGAACTACAAGTATTCAGCAGTGAATACCACCACCATCGCCCAGATTGGATACCCAGTACAATCAGAAGAGCTTCAATATTTGCTATGGCCTTCCCTCACCCCTCCCCCCGCCACACACACACACACACACGCACACACACACACACTCTATGTCTGAGATTAAGCAAAGTTTTCTGCCTGATGTCCAGTCTCTCACACCAAAGCCCCTCTGCTAGGTGTCACCTTGTGAATGGAGATCCCCTCCCAGATTTAGAGCACATAACAGGGCTAAGAACCACAAGTTTTAACCAGCATTTTCAATGGAAATCACCATAATTGGACCATAGCTTTTTCCAAGAAACCCCATTGTATCATTGCTTGGTATCAGGATCTCCTTCCATGGATTCAGGTCAATGCTGAAAATTCGGGGAAACCATGATTGACTGGTCTTATCAAGAGACTATAAATTCAGAGATCTCATGTCCCAATGACAAATGGTGTAAATTGAATTGAATAGAATATGGACTTGAGAGTCTAAAGTCACCCGTTAAACTGGTTCAGAGATACCCTTGTGCAGATATCGAAATAGTGATTATTTGTAAAATGTGATCATGTCATGGCCTATAATCTGGTCCAAATGTTCTTTATCCAGCTCTATTTGCCTTTCTGTGGGTGCTGGAGATCTGCCTTTTTGAACGTTTGCATTACATCCTGGGTGCAGGACAACCCACAGTGTTCTTGGAGGGAGTTGCAGAATTTTTGCCCAGCAAAGGTGATGGAACAACGATATATTCTGAATTCAGAATGAAAGCTAACTGACATGTGATGGCGGTTCTATGCTACACTTGTTTGACTAGGTACTGGAGTGAGTTGAGACTTAAACTCTAAATATTTTGAATTTTGTAGGTGGTATTCATTGTTGGTCATGGTGTCATTGGTGAAGACTGTGACTACTGAATGTGGTGATTGACATGCCAATGAATCGACTGTTTGTCCTACACAGTGTGGTACTTTGTGAATGTTGCACCCATTGTTAAAATTGAGCTGCTGTCAGCCAGATACATGGACAGCATTCCATTCCACCACTGGGCTATGCATTCTGGGTGGGAGACATGGATTGGAGAGACAGGTAGGGAGCTTATTGCCATTGTAATTAGAGTGTCTAACATACTTCTGTTACCACAGCTCATGTATTGGTCATCATGCATTCAGAGATAGTAATCCAATGGGAGATTAGTAGTTTCTCACTGTTTGGAGACAATCATTGCCTACCGCTTGTGGTATGCGAATGTTGCTGTCTATTATCAGATCTTATCTCACTGTATAGGAACAAATTCAAACGTCAAATACCATCGGGTTATAGTACAACAGGCTTTCACAAGTTTTCAGAGCTTTCCTCCACTTCACCCGAAAAAGGAGCAACTCTCGAAATTCTTGGGATTGCAAATAAACCTGTTGAACAATAATCTTGTATTGTGGGACTTCAGTTTGTCCATCCGTGTCCAACACTGGCACCTTCACAACATTGTATATGGACAGAGACCTCTTCATTATCTAAGAAAGTAAATGATGCTGAACATTGTCATTTCCAAAGTGGGGATGTTTGCTCATAATTGCGCAATGCGGGGAAGGGCACTGGTGAGGCAGCTGCAGATTTTGGGGCCTAGGACATGACCCTGAAGAATTCCGATGGAGATGTACAATGGCTGAGGTGATGGCACGCTAACAGACTGAACCATCTTCATTTGGAGTCAGTATGAAAACAATGAAATCTCATTGACTGACTCTTTTTTGAGGGCTCATTATTGTGAATGTGTTCATTTTAAGAGCTGAATATTTTTCCAGTCATTAAAATGTAACTGTAAAAGTAGGTGCATCTGGTTGAGGAACAGATCAATGTTTCTGTGAATGCAATCAAACAATCCTGAGATTGGTGCACGACAGAGTTAACATGTCATTATGTTGGAAAGTCAGAGGCTCTAGTACAATAAAAATAGCAACGAGAGACAGAATATTGACTTCTTTGTAGAGAAGAGAATGTTTGTCATTATCACAAAGAGAACTGCTCACAATTCTGGAAATGAACACTGTGAGCTGAGTTAGTGACATAGAGAATACAGATTGCAGGCTGAATCGATTATTTATGATGAAGGTAAAATAATTCATTCACGATTTTCTATATTTAGTTTGCCACATTCAAAAGGTGTGTGAGAGTATAAACATACACACACACACATACACAGACACACATACACATATACACACACACGCACCCAGACACGCACCCAGACACGCACCCAGACACGCACCCAGACACGCACATATACACAGACACACACCCAGACACACCCAGACACAGACACACATACACACACACACACACACACACAGACACATCTCGAATTTTGCTGAGAGAAATTTGAATACTGTACTAAAGTTGGGTATGAAATGTCAAAGGATTTTCGGATGCAAAACATGGAAATGTTACTTCCCTGAATGAGAGAGACCATACTGGCGCCATTAGTATGGAATGCTCATTCAGGGTTCGAAAATGTGTCAATAGAAGAGGCTTGGTTGATAGATTAATATTTAAAACTTTCAGAATTCTGGACTGTTAAGCCTATGTAATGCTCTCCAACTCAATTATTAATCATAGTCATAAGATTACAGGTACTGAAGTTAGGTATTTGTTGAAACAATTTTATTCGACTTATTATTAGTATTTTCATTTTGATACATTGCCTTAAAACTGGTTGGTGCACATTTCTCATTGAAACATCTTCCTCCCATGAAGGATATATATCACAAAACAAAGAGCAGAACTCACTGAAATTTTAGGTGTGGAAAGATTGTGAATTATTGATTGAGAAACTGTTTATCAAAACCTAATTAGGATCAGACTTGAAATAGTGTGAACACGTCCAACTCTATATCCATCCTTACTAATGTCAAGCCAATAAATTAGAGATACTAGGTCCCACAGCTTGCCCTAATCTTGCTTGAAGATTAATCAGTCCCAACTATTTGGGCAATAGTTAACATGTCTCTGGGACATTTCACTGAATTAACATTGCTGCTCTGCCATTTTCCCTTTCTGAAATTAATCACTTCAGTTTATCTCCATTTTGGAAACTTTTACGAAACATAGGGGAAGAATTTCCCATTTGTACTCCACAATGTTTCTGTGTTCTGGACCAGACCACAATTTCTCAAACAATATCATGAAATAACCGAGACTCTAATTTTTATCTCATTTAAAGGCAAGTATAAGGCACTGTATTCCAGATGTGACTTGATTGGTCAAACACTCGGCTTTAAGCAAAAGCTCAATTTATTCTTCCACCATAGTTAAAGGAGAAACCAAAAAAAGAATTGATATAACTTTAACTGTCGAAATTCTTAACAAATTGTTATATTATTTAATTATGACTCTTCAATTGTACCAACACAGCAGCATTCCCACAAACATAGTTGGTGAAGGCAAATTCATCAAAATAGATTTCCCTCATTTGCTATCTCCTCCAATCTCAGAAGCAATGCTGACGGAATGAATCTCGCAGAAGAGAGAGTGACTGCAAGCTTTTTGCAGCAGCAACAGAGTGAAAGCTGTGTCCAGCAGTTTCAATCCAAAGCTCAAACTTCAATAATTGTCAGCCCTGGGTTGTGAGCGTCCGATTCCACCCACTCATTCTTCTTTTGCCTCCTTGAAAAAAAACATTTATTTACTGTTTTCCATGGAGCGGTCACCTTGACACCAGATTTCTGAACACTTCTTCAAAAGAAACCGGACAGAACAAATATCTCTTAAAGGCAGATGTCATGACAATTGTCAGCTCCATCAGTGGACACAACAGAATTATCAATTGGACAACATAAAAGGACAACAGCATCAAAGGGCAAAGTGAGAAACATTCTGTTTGTGAAAGTTATTTGATTCTCATTGGGACAGCTACTGACACGGTGCTCCAGATCTCAGCTTTTGTACTTTTAAAGTCTGCACCACAGTATTGTGCATCTTTTGACAAATGGCGCAGTTTACATGATTTTTTGACAATCAAATAATTTTTTTTAAAAATCACAGTTGGAACGCTGCACTCAGTACCCCTCTGAGTGAACTGTTCTTACAAATATCACACCTCCTCACATCTACTGACTGCTGCAAACAAACAAGATCATTGAAGCCATCCGTGCTGATCCACGCTTATCACTCCATAACTTGCTGAACCCTGTTGTATCTGGGCTCCTATTTGGAGCAAGCTGCCTAAGCAAGATCCACTAACACAATCCCTTTCCATCAAGGAATGGGAAACACCAGGTGTCACTAGGAAGTGGGTTGTTACAAAACCCATCTGACCGATAACAGGCATTAAACTAACACAGAGAGAGCGTGGTCTTGCTAAACACTTTCTCGAGCAGTCAGGACTGAAGCTCAGCAAAACTCACACACAACACTGCACATTACTGAGGAGCCTCATAAACAGCAAAACATTCACTTTAAACTCCGTGAGCGAGGGAAATATCATCTGTCATTGAGATTTGCCTTGCTAAATGGAAATAAAATAATTAGCAATCATACAGTGGAAATCAGCATGGTTTAGTCCAGTGATTCATACAATTGAAGTTGTTACAGGACTTACCAGGAATGCCAACAATGGCAAGAATGGTATAGTATATTTTTTCAATTACTTGTCTTACAGGATACATTTTGTACTTTGTAAAACAATCTTCCCTTCCTGCTGCTGGCAAACTGTTGGAATCAGAAAATTATTGAGGAAATGGACTTTATATTACGTGGTATCTCCGAAGGGGAAACTTTGAGTACACCTGGTTATGAGAACAGGTTTATTTTAATGACATGATGTCATTGAGATTTATGTCTCTGATTAAATACTCCAAAGACTGGATCCTGTGAGGTCTAAAACATTAATTGCAATTTGTCTTCAAACGACAATACTTGCATCATTTCATGTGCTATCAGCCAATGAATATCTAATTTATTTGATATTCTTTTCATTGATGACTTTCATATTCGGCCACTCAATACCTCATGGTGTAGAGCTCCTTGAGAATTGTTGCACTGTTATAGCATTGCTTTCCTCGTTAATTCAGTTTTACATCTCATTTGGGAAATCCTATGTGTGAATGTACAGAGCCTGAAGCTGATACTGACCACACCAATAACTGGAGTGTACACCAGGTCCCGTTTCCTCAAATCGAAGACAAAAAAGAATTCAGAACCTTAATCTCAGAATCATAGAATGATTGCATCATACAGAACAGAGGTGGCCCATAGATCCACTCAGTTTGTAAAATTACACAAAAAAACTACAACAAATATCACTTCCCAACATTTTGTCTTGAATTTTCAGTGTTTATCCAAGTGCGTCTTAAAGGTTTTGAGTTTTCCCACCTTAGTTACTGTTATGATGCTGTCATTTTGTTTTGAGAAGAGAGGTCATAAAGACAGAGGTTCTGAAGAGGTTTAGTTTAACAATGGAAGGGGAGTGGCCAGTTTTCTCAGTTCAGTAATTTTCTGGTTTTAAATTAACTGTAACAGTCACAAGATGTGTGATTCCAGGAGAGTGGCATGTTTCAGTAAAACAATCCTCTGACTTACTCTGAAACCACTTTCTGGATGTTATTCCCTCCTTCCTGTTCGAATCCGTATTTGAATTAACCTGTATTTCCCCGGAGTGTATTTATGTGATGTTCCTGTATTGGAACAGGTAATTAGTAATAGTTACTGTATCAGGTCACGTAAGCTTTCCAATAGTTATGTTTTCGAAATTCTGCTTTCATTTGTTCGTGTTTCAGCTGCAGTGTTGAAATACATTCTGTTTTGCTAAAACCAAATAATTTGACCAATGACATCACACCTGGAAGACCCACTTCACATCTGCCTTTAAAATTAAAACAAAAGTTAGGGTCCAGGCTACCTTTTCAAAATATTTTGAGGTCTGGCATGGTCCGTAACAGTTACCCTCCCGGGCAAAATAGTGCTGAGCCCTACCATCCTCTGGGTGTTACGTCCCCTCGAAACTTCCAGCCTTTGATATTACAATTTATACCTGATTGCTCTTGGCCCTTTGACTCAGGAAAATAACTGGTTTCTGTTCACCCTGTCCATGCCTCTCATAATTTGATATATCCTGTTGTCTGCTCTAAACAAAGTAACTCAAACTGATCCAGCCTCTTGTGCACAGCTAAATCACTGCAGCCCAAGCAACATTCTGGTGAGTGTCCTTTACACTCCTTCCAATGCAATCACATCCTATGGCACAATGACCAAAACTGCTCACAGTACTCCAACTGTGGGCTTAAACAATATCCTGATTGATTGAGTTTTTGAAGTAGCGAACAAGAGCGTAAATAAAGGCAGTGTGGTATACGCCATCTACAGCAAAGCCTTTGACAATGTATCACGTGGTAAGTTGTTGAGTATGGTAGTATCTCATGAAATCCAGGAACAGCTAGCCAATTGGATATAACATTGGCCTGACGGTAGAACATAGAGGGTGCTGGTAGTGTGTTGTCTTTTAAACTGGAGGCCTGTAACGAGCTGCGTGCCACAGGGATCAGTGCTGGGTTCATGATTATTCGTTACTTGTATAAATAATTTGCATGAGAATTTAGGAAGGACGGTGAAGAAGTTTGCACATGACACCAAGATTTGTGGCATGGTGAAGAAGGTTATCTGAGAATCCTGCAAGATCTTAACCAACTGGGAATGGATTTTAATTTGATAAAAGCAAAGTGTTGTATTTTGGTGGGTCAAACCAGCGTAGAACTTAGACAGTCAATTGTAGGGCCCTGGGGAGTGTTGCAGACTAGAGAGATCTGCACTTTCTTTCATTGGTCAGAGCATTGAGTCTGGGATAACTCTCTGCAGCTGTTCAACATGTTGGTGAAGCTACACGCAGTTCTGGTCACCATGCTATTAGGATATTAGAAAACTAGAAAAAATGCAGGAACGATTTACTAGGATGCTACCTGGACTGGGAGGCTTGAGTTATGAGGAGAAGGTGAACATGCTGGGACTTACTTCTGGAGCAAAGGAGACTGAGGGGTCGCCTTTATAAAGGTCCAAAAAAAATGAGAGTCCTAGACAAAGTAAATAGCCAACAGATATTCCCCCACAGTGGGTGAATCAAAAACAAGAGGGTATAGGTTCAAGGGAAGAGATACAAAAGGGTACAAAGCGGCTATTATTTTTCACACAAGAGGGTGGTGAATGTCTGGAATGGGAAGCCAGAGGTAGTGGTGGAAGCAAATAAAATTTTGACAGGTACATGGATGTGGTGGACGTCGAAGTATATGGACCAAACACAGGCAAGTGGGAATCGTTTAATTGTTAAAACTGGGTTGCATGTGCAAGTTGGACCAAAGGGCCTGTTTCCATGCCGTAGACCTTTCTGACTCAATGACTCCTGTACAGCTCCAATGGGACCTTCCTGCTCATATATAACATAACTCGACTGGTAAAGGCATGTATCCTGAATGTCTTCATAAAAGTCCGAAAAACCTGTCCTGCCTGTTGCCTTCAGGTATCTCTTAAAAATCACCTCGAGGTCCAAGATGGCGGCGACTCAGCAAGTCTGAGTCTATAGTGCTCCTCCCAAGACCTAACAAAGTGGGCCACCCTCCTCCACCACACTCACCAAGTCAATTAAAAATAGTTTTTACTTGATGCAATTAGTGGTTTAGTACTAAATTTATACAGTTCAGTCTCCTGTAAAAATGACTAGGGGGAAAGGAGCCCGCAATTCTCAGCGGGCAGGAGCCCCTCCCACACCCTCCCCATCTGCAGCAGAGGCGTCCGCAGCCACCCCGCGGGACTTACCTACGGTGGCGAGCCTTGCGGAAATAATCTCCAAACTCGATGGAAAATCGATGCGTTCGTAGAAGAGTCCTGAAGTCGGTGGAATTCGCTCTCGGCTGTGCAACAAAAGTACGGCCGAGACATTGAAGAAATTGAATGCCGAGTTGGAGGGCTGAGCTAAAGGCTGTGACCTCTCGAGCAGCGAATCCGGACCTTAGAGAATCACATTGTTGACCTCAAGAATCGAGGTCGTCGAAAAAAATATTCATTTGCTGGGCCATCCCGAACGGGAAGAAGGCGGCCAGCTTACAGGGTTCCTTGAACAGTGGCTTCTGCAGTTGTTGAATCTGGAGGCTGGATCAGGCCAGGTCAGGGTAGAATGGGCCTACCGGGTTGCAATACGTGGGCCTGGCTTGAACCAGCGCCCCCACCCGGTCCTTTTCCGGCTGCAGAGCGATAAGTTGAGGCAGATGCTCTTGTAAGCCTCCAGAAATCTTGGGAAAGATCCCCAAGCCATGACTTATAAAGGATCCAAGATTCTGTTATTTCAGGACTTTTCCCCAGCTTTGGTCTGAAAGAGGAAGGTGTTTGATGAAGCAAAGAAACATTTCAGGGATTTAAACATTCAATACTCCTTGTGATACCCAGCTCTCTACGCTTTAGCCATGAAGGGTCCGTGTATAACTTCGGATCACCGGAGAAGGCCAAGGAACTTTTGGACTCTCTTAGACAAATTATAAAAGTTAATTGATGTTGTTTTGCCCTAGCCCCACCCCGATTTACACCCCTTTGTTTCCTTTCATTATCTTACTGTTTAATATTATCTCTGGGGGGTGGGAAGAAGGATTTATTTATTCATCCTTTACTTAGCGATTTCCTTTCCCCCCCCCCCTTTTTTATATATATGCCGGGGGTCTAGTTAATGTAGATGGGGAGGAGGGGGGGGAAGGGGGGCGACCTTATCTTATTTTACCTTTGTCCTTGGGAGTGGGGTTGTTTTCCCCTGTTATTTTGTATTAATATATTTAATTATTATTTGCTGAGACTTTAATTTTAGTCATATGTTCATATATGGCATTAACATTACCTAATATATTGTGTTGGTGTTGGTGTGGGTGGGGGGGGGTGTGGGTGGGGGGGGGGGGAGGTGGTGTGGGTGGGTGGGGGGGGGTGTGGGTGGGGGGGGGTGTGGGTGGGGGGGGGGAGGTGGTGTGGGTGGGGGGGGTTGGGGAGAGGGTACTCACTGTTTGTTCTAGTTCAGTAGTATACTTGAATTGTCTTTTTCCTATCGTGGGGTGTCTGGGTCAAGGGTGGGGCACTGGTTGGGAGAGGTTATGATGGGTCTTTTGGAAAGGAAGTGATGCCCCCTGGGAATAAGGGGGGGGGAAAGATCTCCATTTAAATATATTTTATACTTTGTTTTACTATTTAGAAATAGTTTCTTTTATTATATTGATCTGAATGTACTAAAGAGCTTTTTTTTATTTTTGTGAATTTTATCTGCTCTATGCTCGGGATGTTTTGGATAAATACAGGTTTTGTTGTGATCTGATGTTAACACATTCCGAGCATGTATATCACTGCTCAATTTGTGTTATCCATTGGATTTTTTTTTCTCTCTTGAATAATGTAAGAATTTTAATGATATGCTCTGGTTAGTTGTAAGTTCGATGAGTAGTTAGTCGAGTTTTTTGTCTTTTTTTTTCTCTTGGTATTTCTTTTTTCTTGTTTGATAGATTTTGGTTCAGATTTAACTGTATATCAATGTTTATACTTGGGTCTTTTTTTTAAGTTTTCTTTTGTAAATTTGTTAAAACATGTTAAAATTTTCAATAAAAATAAAAATCACCCCAAGCTTTTTGTTCCTCGAAGCTTCCTAGTGTATTACCATTCATTGACCATTACCTTGTCTTGTAATTTCTTTCAAAGTGCATCACCTCACCTTCATCAGGGTTACATTTTATCTGCCATTGATCTGCCCTTCTGAGAAACCTGTCAATATCTATGTTTAACCTTCCTGAAGAAGGGCTTATGCCCGAAACGTCAATTCTCCTGTTCCTTGGATGCTGCCTGACCTGCTGCGCTTTTCCAGCAACACATTTTCAGCTCTGATCTCCAGCATCTGCAGTCCTCACTTTCTCCTATCTCAGCAAGAGGCCCAGCAATTACTTCCCTCACTTCTCAGAGAGTTCTAGGGTATACTTGACCAGGTCCTGGAGATTTATCCATCTTTATGCGTTTTAAGACATCTGGCTTCTCCTCCTTTGTAATATGGACATTTTAAGATATCGAAGTCTATTTTCCCACGTTCTATATGTTCCTTGTCCTTCTGCACAGTAAACACTGATGTAACATAGTCCTTCAACATCTCCCCTCATCACCTGCAGGTGCACACAAAGGTTGCTTTTGTGATCTTTGAGGGGCCCTATTCTCTCCTTGGTTACTCTTTTGTCCTTGATGCATTTATAGAATTCCTTTGGATTTTCCCAAACCCTATTTGCCAGAGCTCTCTCACGTCTCCTTTTTGCCCTCCTGATTTCCCTTTTAGGTATATTTGGGAATCTGAAACACAAGGATAGAACGTCAGAGAAAGGGGCAGATGATTTGGGACAGATGAGCAGACAGCACTTCATTCTAACGTCAGTGAGCCTTTAATATTGTCAATCCCTGAGGATACTCATCTGAATCCATTTCTCCGGTATCCTCACACAGTCCAAAGATGTGCAGATTAGGTACCTTGGTCGTACTAAATTGCCCATATTATTCAGGGATGTGCAGATAAAATGGATCATACATGGGAAATGCAGGATTACAGGGTTAGGGAGTGAGTCTAGGCGGGATGCTGTTCGAAGAATCAGTGTGGACTTGTTGGGCCGAATCAAGTTTCCACATCAATTCTATGCTGCTTCACCTCTGCCTCTGAGGTAGACTATCACCTGACCCAGTATCCCCTTCAATGGGTCATAGAGCTAGAGAGATGTACAGCATGGAAACAGACCTTCAATCCAACTCGTCCATGCCTACCAGACATTCTAAGTTAATTTGCCAGCAGTTTGTCCAATATCCTTTTAAATCCTCCCAATCCATTTACCTATCCAGATGCCTTTTAAATGTTGTAATTGTACCAGCCTCCACCACTTCCTCTGGCAGCTCCTTTCATACACACACCACCTTCTGTATGAAAAGGTTGCCCCTAAGTTCCCTTTTAAACTTTTTCCCTCTCTTCTTAAACCTATAACCTCTAGTTCTGAATCCCCCAGTCCAAGAAAAAAATATTCACCCTATTAATGCCCTTCACGATTTTATAAACTTCTGATGTCACCCCTCAGTCCCAACCTATTACGCCTCTCCATATGGCTCAAACTCTCCAACCCTGGCAACATCCTGGTAAATCTTTTCTGAAACTTTTCAAGTTTTACAGTATCCTTTTGACAGGGAGAGTGGAATTGCACACAATATTCAAAAAGTGGCCTAACCAATGTCCTGCACAGCTGCAACATGTCTTTTGCAACTCCTATACTCAATGCATCATCAGGTCTATTTGAAGGAAAGAACTGTCCATACTGGAGATTTCAAAACTAATACAGAAAATGTTGGTGAAATTCGGCAGGTCTGGCATCTGTGGGGAGAAAGCAGGCAAACTTTTGGGTGTAATGATTTTTTTTCAGAACTGAAGATTTCTGATGCTAATGATGGCTGGCCTGTTGAGTTTCACCAGAAATTCGTGTTTTTATTTTCGTCACATTCAATTACTTATGATCACGGCCTTGTTAAATGCGTTTGAGAATTGAGAGCCATTCAGTCTCACAGCGATGGTGGTATGGTGGGAAGGAAACCTCCCTTCCAAGCAGTTAACCCGCGTTTGATTCCCAGACATCACAGGATTGTGCTTTCAAAGCCATTTTGCACAGAAGAACTTGAAGATGAACTGACATTGTCATCTTACTTTCTCCGAAAGTACATGAATGTTTTATTCTGTGAGAAAACAAAACCATCCAGATTGCTCCTCGCTTGTCATGACGATGGTTTCTATGAATTGCAGCGTGGAAGTGGGCAACAAAACTCAGCAGCTCTGAAGTTTACCCCTCTGCAGCTTCCCAATTCTTATTTAAATGTTAATTGCAGCACAGCAATTTTTTTCGAAAAGTGAGACACTGCTCCTGTTGGGAACCTCAAACAATCACACAAGCTGCTGGAAACATTGAACAGTTCCAACAGCGTCTATTGAGAAGGGGAGGAAGGATTAATGTGTCAGATCTATTCAAGGTTAAAATAAACTCAAACCTCAAATCAGAGATCCTGAATTTTACCTTTTTACATAAATTAACACTTTCTTTATTCCAACCCTTTCACACTATTGCTCTTTCTTTGCGAAATTCTGCTCAATTTTGAACAAAACGTATCCAACAATATTCTTTATTTTGGACAATCGGTAGTTTTATTTCTCAGGGCAAAAGTGAGGACTGCAGATGTTGGAAACCAGAGTTTAGATCAGAGAGGTGCTGGAAAAGCCCAGCAGGTCAGGCAGCATCCGAGGAGCAGGAACATCGACTTTTTGTCTGAAACGTCGATTTTCCTGTTTTATTTCTCAGTCGTGTGCATCAATCGGAGTGCTTTGTGGACAGAGAGAGTCCGTTTGCCCACATGAGCTGCTTCATGACCCCGACAGACCCTGAACATTTCCGTGAGTTGGTTGCAGTTCCCGCTTGCGGCCAGTGGCTGTCACTAACCTGTGGACAGTGAAGTTCCCAGATCAGAGAGATTAAAAACAATAGACAATAATTATTCCCACTTGTGTTGGACGGTGTGTAGGAGAAATAATAAGGGTGGGGACCACTGCTCTTACAGTTTTAGGGGTGGGAAAGGGATTGGAAACGACTGAAAGATAGTAGAAATGGCCATTTGGACAGCGTCTATGGTAAAAGTGAATATATAACTATAAATTAATACATGTTGAGATGTTACATAAGTCCAAGGTCTGGATTACATGATCGAGTCAGTCTTGCCCAACTGCTGCCTGTCAGGTGACAAAAGGTGAAAAGATTACCACAGCACGATGTGGGGGTCTGCAGCAATCCAGGAGACAATTGTGACAGAATCTGATTAGTTAATGTCGACTCAGTGTGATTGGTTATGTAAATATAACGGGGGTAAGAGCCTGGCTTTTAGAACATAACTCACTGTGAGTACTCTCAGTGTTCGTGGGCTTTCAGGGTTGGTCGCTATGATCGCTACAGCTTTTGTTTGCAAATAATGGCTTATTATCTTGAGGAATTCTCTGCGTCTCCTGGTCATTCCTAAAAGGTATTATCAACCATAACATGCCTAATTAATCCAGGAGAATCAATGCTTTCGTTAAGAATCCCGTCCAATTTAAATACAAACCTCTGGGCTGCGTGAGAGAGGAAAATATAAAATAAAATCAGTAACGGCCGCCCGGCCCCACTTACCGGCAAGATGACATGTTCAGGGAAAGGAGTGGGGCCAAAGCGGAATCTCTTTCCATCTCCTATTGTTACTTTCCCTTTTATAATACTAGTCCAATAAAACCTCTGATTAAGATTTACCAAAATCCACATTTCAAAACCAGGCAGCTGTCGAATCTTCCATTTGTATCTTCCTCTGTAGATTTTCTTCTCAGAATTTCTCTTTCACAGGTCGTTGATAGATAAATGTACCTTTAAGAGACCTATTGTGTGGGCAGTCTGCATTTATCAGTGGCTTGGCAGTTCTCTCTCAACTGTTCACGTTTTCCTGGTTTTATATCCCCAAGCACCAGATTTTGTCATCGGCTTTTAATATTGTCGATATACTAGATTCAAACTTGATTGGAGTTTGTTTTTTTTTGGTGTATAATTAAACTGATTGGCCTAATTCACATTCGTTTTTTGTCTCCAACCGACTATTCTAGCTGCTGGACTAAAAGGTTTCATTGTATCTTGTTCAGAACATTTGGTGCTGTCAGATACTTTCCTAAAGGTACAGTACACTTTTACACCTTCATAACAAAGGCACAGCTCTTCATTTGAAATTATGCATTCATTTCCAGTAAACTTTCACATTCCAAAAAATCTACTGATTTCTCATTTAGTTTTTGGAATGAGGAATTTTATTAGTGGCTTCACTTTTGCTGTCCTTGACAATATCTGAGTCTGAATGTGTACGCCTGTGTGTGTTTGTTTCTGTATGTACGTGTCTGTGTGTCTGCAAGTATGTGTGTGTTTCTGTATCAGTCTGTGTGGGTTTCTATCTCTGTGTCTGTGTGTGTGCCTGTGCATCTGTGTGAATGATGTGTGTGTCTGAAGGGATATGGGTGTGTGTTCGTGTATGTATTACAGTACTTTTTTGATTACGTGTATCTGTGTCTGTCTTTGTACCTATCTATGTGTTTGTGTCTAGTGTGTGTTTATGTAATTATGTTTATGTGTATCCATGTTTATGTGTATCTCTGCAATGGGGTCTCTGTTGTTTTCGGGATGAAGCCATTAAAATGGGATCAAACACGTCTCTCTCTCTCTGTCCCTTTTGTATTTAAGATAATACAATGTTGATGATAATGTTGACATGCGTGTGTGTATGTGTCTGTCCGTGTCTGCCTGCAATGGTACTCACTTTGTCCTGATGGAATTTTGGATGAATGAATTAAAATATGGTGAATCAAAGGCTCGAGTCTCTGTCTTTCTCTCTGTCTGCCCATCTTGTGTCTAAAGTGATACAATGCCACCCTCTAGTGAACTCTCCACAAGAATCAGATTTATTTTTGGAGAAAACATTTAAGCCTGTGAATCTCTCATATTGCGCGTTTGTTTTGTTCTTCAAAGAATATCTTTGGAGACACAGAACAGTTTTGCTGGATGACTTGTGATCCTGTCCTTGGAATATGAGGAGGAGATGAACATGCCCAGTGCTGGTCTCACTGCTCCCATTTTTGAATCCTTTCTCGCTTAGAATTTGTGAGAGTACATCAGAAAACATTGTAAGCAGCAGAAAGTATAATAAAATTCACACTGTCTCCTCACAAATTGGTTCACATGGAGTTGCCTGGATATAATTGCACTAGAAACACTCTGCTTTTAATAATGTCAGGAATACTACTCAAAGATAAATCATTTCCACATTGCAGGGGGTGCACAACATTTCTCCACATGAGCATCTTCACCGAGGGACCTCTGTCCAATCGCAACAATTTCCACACCGCAATGGTGTGCATTTGTATGTGTGTGTGTGTGTGTATATATATATATGTGTGTGTGTGTGTCTGTGCATGCTGTCAGTTTGGATAGTGCTGTGAGCTGTTGCCCTCCCTCTCTAACCCTTGATTGAATCCTTGAGGTTTTTCAGCCTCCACACCTGTCTGATGCTGAAATGTTGGGAGCCAGAAATTTTTTCGGTGGGCGGGAACTCATAATGTCATATAATACCTGCCACACTTTCTTGCATCGAAACAGCTCATGGCTGTTTTTGCCATTAGGATGGGGTCTGTTGAATGGTCAAACATTTTAGATTAGATTAGCTTACTTACAGTGTGGAAACAGGCCCTTCGGCCCAACAAGTCCACACCGCCCCGCTGAAGCGCAACCCACCCATACTCCTATATTTACCCCTTACCTAACACTATGGGCAATTTAGCATGGCCAATTCACCTGACCTGCCCATCTTTGGACTGTGGGAGGAAACCGGAGCACCCGGAGGAAACCCACGCAGACACGGGGAGAATATACAAACTCCACACAGTCAGTCGCCTGAGGTGGGAAATGAACCCAAGTCTCTGGCGCTGTGAGGCAGCAGTGCTAACCACTGTGCCACCGTGCCGCCCATATTTTCTGAAGAATTATTCTATGAAATTGTATCAGAACCCTCTGAAGTATTTGAATTTGATGGAGATGAATAGATGATTCCAAGCTGATAGGATTTACCCAATAGGAAATTTAACTTTCCCAGACAATTCCTTTGGATTATGCAATGATGAGGAATCCGCAGCTTTGCAGCTCGACTCTCTTCCTGCACTGGGATAAGGATTCTTATCAGGGTGTCATAGAATACTCCTCACTTGCCTGGATGGGTGTTGCTCCAACAAACACTCAAGAAGCTTGACACCATCCAGGACAAAACAACCTGCTTGATTGGTACCACATCCACAAATATTCACTCTTGCTTCCACCGACGCTCAGTTGGCCAGTGTGTAGCATCTACAAGATGCACTACAGAAATTCACAGCCCTGTACAATTCCTTCCAAACCCACAACCACTTCAACCTGGAAGGAGAAGGTCAGCAGATGCATGGGAACACCAGCACCTCCAAGGTTACCTTGAAGCTACTCATCATCCTGACTTGGAAATATGTCACTGCTCCTTCAGTGTTGCTGCATCACAATCCAAGAACTCCCTCCCTAACAACATTGTAGGTGAACCAAAGCACATAGACTGCAGCGATTCAAGAAGGAAGGAGACCACCACCTTTTCAAAGGACAACTAGGGACAGGGAGTAAATGCTGACCCAGCCAGTGATGTCCACGTTGCACAAATTAATGAAACAAACATCAGTCAAGCCCAGGAACAACAAGTTCCTCCTATGTGCTTCACTGAGGAGTTTTATTTATTTATAACACAAGGAATTTATGTAACCAGATATTTTGCTGTGTTACTGAACTTTGCTCTGAACCGAGACAAAGTTGCTGCATAAATAAATGTGTTTGTGCCACAACTTAGATTCCACAGCATACAACCAACCTTATTGAGGTGAAGTTGAAAATATTCATTCCTTGAATGACAGAATACAAGAAATCCACAGCATTGATTAACCACAGGAGGATGAAGCTCCCCGATATGGAGAAGAGCAAAATCACAGACTTCCTTCTGCTCTCCATCTCTGGGTCTCTGCCGTTCTCTCCTTTGCTCTCACCCTTCAGCCTCTTTCGGACTTGACTGGTCTCTAAAATGTGTCTGACTGTCAGAACATTGAGCAACAGAATTAAAGCAAATGGCAGTATAGGGGTTAAAACCATATCAAGTCAATCCAATGCCACCCACCAAGTCTCAGTATAGTAACTTGATTTTATTTTACAGTAGAATGGCACAATTTTGATCATCGTCCAAGATTCGTATTGAAAATAGAAAGGGATGTTTTTCAGACAGAACAGGACGCAGGTTGTTGCTAGAACCATTGTCGCAGTTTTCTCAGTGCAATATTTTGTTCTCAGCTTCTGACAACAAATCGGTCAAAGGAGAAAGTGACGGTGAACCAGACAGAGCAGTCCATGGCTGCACGAAACAGAGCCCCAATAACATTACACACAGGGGTGATGTCCAGAAAAGACTGTGGGTAATAAAAATAGGGAATTCTCCTCAGTATAACATCAGTGAAAATAACCATCAGATCGGCAGCTGCCATAACCACCAGGTAACGAGTCGTGCAAGAGGAAACACCACACTTACCCTGGGAAAGAATACAAATTGCAAGCAAATTAACTGAGGAAGGAAAATGGGAAAAGAAATAGCGAATTACTGAACAGAAGTTCCCCCTGCCTGTTCCAGAGAGCAACAATAAGATTTTACCACCAATGACCTGCCCATTGTGTCTGTAGAATTGTTTTGGATTGAGTGAGTTTGAATTTTAAGATTGTCCTCCAGCCCATTCACTGCAGAGATTATGGAGCTAGGATGGGGTCTGAGTTCACAGTCCTCCTCAGGAAGCAGAAAGAAAACTCAGAGTTTGTTTGGTTACAAGATAACTATTTGAATAACTGTAAAAGATTCTTAAAGGCATCAGCTCCAATTCTGCTGGAGGCAGAACCCCATTGGAATCCTTGCTCCTAACCCAGTCATAGGACTGGAGATTGGACTGTCAATAAAACACGCTCTCCCCTTTCCCTTGGGTAAGGTTATCCCTAGCTCTTAGCATTGGACAAAATCCTGATTGGAGCCACTACAGGACCAGAAAACAGGTCATCAGAACTTATGTAAAATTTCAACCAAGCTACTCCATGTGTCTTGCACTTAAGAGAATGCAAGGCTCCCTTCGTGACAATGTGTGAGTGTTGGAACTGCTGTGATATTCACACTGTAATTCTACACATCTGTGCATGACAAATGCCTCAACGTGCAGGGATCAGGAGGGCAATCTGTTAAGATTTGAATTTCCTGACCAGAGGCAGTGGGGAGGAGAGAATTTCCAAAAAGGATGATAGATTAAGCTTTACAAATCAAAACAGCTGCATTATCCTCAAATTCTTTGCTTAACAAACCAAAGAACTGTCTCAGATTTAAAGTTAACAAATCATCCAGTATCCACTGCAGTGTGTGGAAGAGATTTCTAATCCTCTCCCACCCTTTTTATGTGGAAGTGCTTCCAAACATCTCTCCTGAACACACTGGAATTTAATAGATTACCTACAGTGTGGAAACAGGCCCTTAGGCACAACCAGTCCACACCGACCCTCTGAAGAGTAATCTACCCAGACCCATTTCTCTCTGATTAATGCACCTAACACGACAGGCAATTTAGCGTGGCAAATCTTTGGACTGTGGGAGAAAACCCAGGCAGACAGAGGGAGAATGTGCAGACTCCACACAGATAGTCACCCAAGGCTGGAATCGAACCCGGGACTCTGGTGCTATGAGGCAGCAGGGCTAACCACTGAGCCACTGTGCCACCCCAGATAATGCTCCCTCATAGAACATAGAACAATACAGCACAGAACAGGCCCTTTGGCCCATGATGTTGTGCCGAACATTTGTCCCAGCTTAAGCACTTATCCATATACCTATCCAATTGCCGCTTAAAGGTCACCAATGAATCTGACTCTGACATTCCCACAGGCAGCGCATTCCATGCCCCCACCGCTCTCTAGGTAAAGAACCTACCCCTGACATCCCCCCTATACCTTCCACCCTTCACCTAAATTTATACCCCCTTGTAACACTCTGTTGTACCCGGGGAAAAAGTCTCTGACTGTCTACTCTATCTATTCCCCTGATCATCTTATAAACCTCTATCAAGTCACCCCTCATCCTTCGCCGTTCCAATGAGAAAAGGCCTAGCACTCTTAACCTATCCTCGTACGACCTATTCTCCATTCCAGGCAACATCCTGATAAATCTCCTCTGCACCTTCTCCAAAGCTTCCACATCTTTCCTAAAGTGAGGCGACCAGAACTGCACACAGTACTCCAAATGTGGCCTTACCAAGGTCCTGTACAGCTGCAACATCACTTCACGACTCTTGAATTCAATCCCTCTGCTAATGAATGCTAATACACCATAGGCCTTCTTACAAGCTCTATCCAACTGAGTGGCAACTTTCAAAGATCTATGTACATACACCCCAAGATCACTCTGCTCCTCCACCTTACTAAGAACCCTACCGTTAACCCTGTATTCCGCATTCTTATTTGTCCTTCCAAAATGGACAACCTCACACTTGACAGGGTTGAACTCCATCTGCCACTCCTCAGCCCAGCTCTGCATCATATCTAAGACCCTTTGCAAACGACAAATGCTCTCCTCACTATCCACAACTCCACCTATCTTCGTATCATCTGCAAATTTACTGACCCACCCTTTGACTCCCTCATCTAAGTCATTAATAAAAATTACAAACAGCAGAAGACCCAGAACTGATCCCTGCGGAACTCCACTTGTAACTGGACTCCAGGCTGAATATTTACCATCTACCACCACTCTCTGACTTCGACCGGTTAGCCAGTTCTCGATCCAACTGGCCAAACGTCCCACTATCGCATGCCTCCTGACTTTCTGCATAGGCCTACTATGGGGAAACTTATCAAATGCCTTACTAAAATCCATGTACACTACATCCACTGCTCTACCCTCATTCACATGCTTGGTCACCTCCTCAAAGAATTCAATAATAGACAATAGACAATAGACAATAGATGCAGGAGTAGGCCATTCTGCCCTTCGAGCCTGCACCGCCATTCAATATGATCATGGCTGATCATTCCTAATTAGTATCCTGTTCCAGCCTTATCTCCATACCCCTTGACTCCACTATCTTTAAGAGCTCTATCCAATTCTTTCTTAAAAGAATCCAGAGACTGGGCCTCCACTGCCCTCTGGGGCAGAGCATTCCACACAGCCACCACTCTCTGTGTGAAGTAGTTTCTCCTCATCTCTGTCCTAAATGGTCTACCCCGTATTTTTAAGTTGTGTCCTCTGGTTCGGCACTCCCCCATCAACGGAAATATGTTCCCTCCTGCCAGAGTGTCCAGTCCTTTCATAAGCCTATACGTTTCAATCAGATCCCCTCTCAGTCTTCTAAACTCAAGGGTATACAAGCCCAGTTGCTTCAGTCTTTCCGTGTAAGGCAATCCTGCCATTCCAGGAATTGACCTCGTGAACCTACGCTGCACTCCCTCAATAGCCAGAATGTCTTTCCTCAAATTTGGAGACCAGAACTGTACACAGTACTCCAGGTGTGGTCTCACCAGGGCCCTGTACAGCTGCAGAAGCACCTCTTTGCTTCTATACTCAATCCCTCTTGTTATGAAGGCCAGCATGCTATTAGCCTTCTTCACGACCTGCTGTACCTGCATGCTTGCCTTCATTGACTGGTGGACAAGAACACCCAGATCTCTCTGAACAGCCCCTTTACCTAATTTGATACCATTGAGGTAGTAATCTGCCTTCCTGTTCTTGCCACCAAAGTGGATAACCAGACATTTATCCACATTAAACTGCATCTGCCATGCATCTGCCCACTCACCTAACTTGTCCAGGTCACCCTGTAATCCCCTAACATCCTCATCACATTTCACCCTACCACCTAGCTTTGTGTCATCAGCAAATTTGCTAATGTTATTGCTGATACCATCTTCTATATCATTTACATATATTGTAAAAAGCTGCGGTCCCAGCACGGATCCCTGTGGTACCCCACTGGTCACTGCCTGCCATTTCGAAATGGAGCCGTTAATCACTACCCTTTGTTTCCTGTTAGCCAACCAATTCTCTATCCAATCTAGTACTTTGCCCCCAATCCCGTGCGCCCTAATTTTACTCACTAACCTCTTGTGTGGGACTTTATCAAAAGCTTTCTGAAAGTCCAGGTACACTACATCCACTGGATCTCCCTCGTCCATCTTCCGAGTTACATCCTCAAAAAATTCAAGAAGATTAGTCAAGCATGATTTCCCCTTCATAAATCCATGCTGACTCTGTCCTATCCTGTTACTATTATCCAGATGTGCCGTAATTTCATCCTTTATAATAGACTCCAGCATCTTTCCCACCACTGAGGTCAGACTAACTGGTCTATAATTTCCTGCTTTCTCCCGCCCACCCTTCTTAAAAAGTGGCACAACATTAGCCGCCCTCCAATCCTCAGGAACCAACCCCGATTCTATTGAACTCTGGAAAATAATCACCAGCGCATCCACGATTTCCCGAGCCACCTCCTTCAGTACCCTGGGATGCAGGCCATCAGGTCCCGGAGACTTATCAACCTTCAGACCTAACAGTCTCTCCAACACCAAATCCTGGCAAATAGAAATTCCCTTAAGTTCAGGTCCTTCAGCCACTGTTACCTCAGGGAGATTGCTTGTGTCTTCCCCAGTGAACACAGATCTGAAGTACCCATTTAATTCCTCTGCCATTTCTTCGTTCCCAGTAATATATTCCCCTGCTTCTGTCTTCAAGGGCCCAATTTTTGTCCTAACCATTTTTTTGCCTTGGACATACCTAAAAAATACCTAAATAAGACTTGTAAGGCAAGACCTACCCCTCACAAATCCATGCTGGCTGTTCCTAATCAAGCAGTGTCTTTCCAGATACTCATAAATCCTATCCCTCAGTACCCTTTCCATTACTTTGCTTACCACCAAAGTAAGACCAACTGGCCTGTAATTCCCAGGGTTATCCCTATTCCCTTTTTTGAACAGGGGCACAACATTCGCCACTCTCCAGTAACCCCTGGTACCACCCCCGTTGACAGTGAAGACGAAAAGATCATTGCCAATGGTTCTGCAATTTCCTTTCTTGCTTCCCACATAATCCTAGGATATATCCTGTCAGGCCTGGGGGACTTGTCTATCCCCAAGTTTTTCAAAATGCCCAATACATCTTCCTTCCTATCAAGGATCTCCTCTAGCTTACCAGTCCGTTTCATACTCTCCTCTTCAACAATACGGTCCCTCTCATTTGTAAATACTGAAGAAAAGTACTCATTCAAGACCTCTCCTATCTCTTCCGACTCAATACACAGTATCCCACTACTGTCCTTGATCGGACCTACCCTCGTTCTCGTCATTCTCATGTTTCTCACATACGCATAAAAGGCCTTGGGATTATCCTTGATCCTACCCGCCAAAGGTTTTTCATGCCCTCTCTTAGCTCTCCTAATCCCTTTCTTCAGCTCCCTTCTGGCTATCCTGTATCCCTCCAATGCTCTGTCTGAACCTTGTTTCCTCAACCTTATGTAAGCCTCCTTCTTCCTCTTTACAAGACATTCAACCTCCCTCGTCAACCAAGGTTCCCTCACACGACCATCTCTTTCCTACCTGACAGGTACATACACATCAAGGACACGTCGTATTTGTTCCTTGAAAAAGTTCCACATTTCAACGACATCCTTCCCTGACAGCCTGTGCTCCCAATTTATGCTCCTCAGACCCTGTCTTGCAGCATCGTATTTACCCTTCCCCCAGTTGTAAAACATGCCCTGTTGCACGCACCTATCTCTCTCCATAACCAAGGTGAAAGTCACAGAATTGTGGTCACCATCACCAAAATGCTCACCCACTAACAAGCCCATCACTTGTCCCAGTTCATTACCGAGTACCAAATCCAATATGGCCTCCCCTCTGGTCAGACAATCTACATACTGAGTTAGAAAAGCTTCCTGGACACACTGCACAAACACCGCCCCAATCTACTTGACCTAAAGAGCTTCCAATCAATATTTGGGAAGTTGAAATCGCCCATGATTACTACCCTGTGCTTCTGCACCTTTCCAAAATCTGTTTCCCAATCTGTTTCTTCACACCTCTGCTGCTCTTGGGGGGCCTATAGTAAACACCCAACAAGGTGACTGCTCCTTTCCTGACTTCAGCCCATACTACCTCCAAAGGCAGATCCCCCTTGAACTGCCTTTCTGCAGCCGTTAATCCATTTCTAATTAGCAACACCACCCCCCCTCCTTTTTTACCACCCTCCCTAATCTTACAGAAACATTTGTAACCAGGAACCTCCAACAACCATTCCTGTCCCTCTTCTATTCACGTTTCCGTGATGGCCACAACATCATAGTCCCAAGTACTGATCCACGCCTTAAGTTCACCCACCTTATTTCTGATACTCCTTGCGTTGAAGTATACACACTTGAGCCCATCTCTGTGGCAAGTATTCCCTGTCAGTGCTACCTTCTCCACAGCCTCCATACATTCTTGGACATCCTGAAAAACAGCTAACCTTCTTGCTGGACTACAAGTCCGGATCCCATCCCCCTGCCAATGTGCACCACGACTTCTGGCTGCACACCCTCCCCCTTAAGGATTCTGAAGACATGGTCCGAGACATCTCGGACCCTGGCACCTGGGAGGCAACAAACCATCCGAGAGTCTTGCCCATGTCCACAGAACCGCCTGTCTGTCCCTCTAACTATAGAGTCTCCTATAACTAGCGCTCTCCACCACTCCCCCTTTCCCTTCTGAGCCTCAGAGCCGGACCTCATGCCAGAGACCCGGTCACTGCAGCTTACCCCTGCTAAGCCTTCTCCCTCAACAGTATCCAAAGCGGTATACTTATTGTTGAGGGGAACGACCACAGGGGATCCCTGCACTGCCTGCTTCCTCCCCTTCCCACCTCTAACTGTTACCCAGCTACCTCTGTTCTCTGGCGTAACTATGTCCCTGTAGCTTCTATCTATCACCCTCTCAGCCTCTCGAATAATCCTCAGTTCATCCAACTCCAGTTCCCTAACGCGGTCTGTGAGGAGCTGGAGCTGGCTGCACTTCCTACCTCAAACATCCTACAGGAGGAACATTCCACTGCCTGCGCTGCCATAACTCTACACTTAGTCTCCAAAACAAGAACACTAAGTAGTTTACCTGTTCACCGGATCGAGAATCCTCAATCTAGAATCGCCAACCAATGTGAATAGTTTGTCTTTCCCTGTTAATGTCTTTGGGACTTTACTCAGATCTGCCCCTAACTTTATAAATTTTAGCGAAAACAGGCCTCATTTATAAAACAAAAACAGAAATTTTTCAGCAGTACTGACAGAATATGTGGGAGAGAAAGTAGAATTAACAGTTCAGGTCTTCTCCTTCAGAACTAACTGACACGATCTCTCCTCCTACCTTCAAACTGTATGAAACCGGAACAGATGGCAGAACACAGAGATCAGAAAATGCTGCAGCTCCAGTGAAGTTGGGAGTCTCTGTCAGAGAGGAATTGTACTGAAAATTCAGCTCAGTGAATTATTATCACTGTTCTGTTTTTTGGGTAAGGCTTACCTATCAGTGACCTGGAGATATTGTTCGAAAGGTAAATCCAGAGAACAGATCAGCAGCAGATTAAAACAAGTTCAATTGTCATAATGCCATACCAGGGATGCCAGTAAAAGCAAGGATGGTGTAGAACGCCTTTTGCACCTGATTATTTGGAAGATGCATTTTTCCCGGTGAGGTAATCTGTCCTTCAGTCAGCTGACAAGCTTCTTGTTTGAAACTGAGTTGATGCATTCCTGAGACCTTTCCTTATACAGTGTGGAAACTTCTTAGGGAGATCGAGATTCCAGCATTGCTGAGCTTTGTTTTTTTTTAAGAGCAGTCGCTTTAAACAAGAACATTGCACTTACTGATTGAAATGTAATTCTCCTCACACATCGATGTGTGTCCATTGTTGCCGAGTTCAACAATTATTCCCCATCCCCCATTTCCCAGGACCAATTGAGCAGAATTATACTGAATTTCCTGAGGGAAGGGGGCTGAGTGAGCAAGATATGCTTCCACCAATGGCTACATCACTGACCCCACTCTTATTGTCACTCTCTATCCTTCTCAAGGGGCAACTAAGGATAGGCAATAAATGCTGACTAGCTAATGATGCCCACATCCCATAAATGAATAGGAATAAAGTGATAACCATGGGAGTTTGATCCAACTTGTACCCCTTGTGTGTGCGTCCAGGCATTATTCATTGTGAGCATGAAGATCTACGACCCCTCAAGAGGGGCCTCTTGGTTCGAGATCAGTTGAAACAATCAAGAAATGCGGTCTATTCAAAAAGCAAGGGTCACTAATTTATTGAATTAAGGTACCTTGATGCAGTTCTATCCAGCAACACAGAGATTGAAGCTTCTGTCTTCTGTGGTGAAGTTGCGCAATTACATTTGAAATTATACATTATTTATTCTTTTTTAGTAATAGTACAAGAAATACCAATCACATATAATAAGGTGACATGATTTACAGCAAGATAATCCAATGATATTTCCTGGGAAAGGGTTCTTAATTACAAAAAAAGTCCAATCAACTGTAATATGGTGATACGATTGAAGACAGGTTAATCCAATGGTATTTTCTTGAAGAAGGAATATCTTATTTACGTAAATTGTCACGCCATGTATCAGTTCAAGGTTAGTTCAAATGGTCAATTAATGTTTCAGTATTCATCTTTTGAAAACTCTATTGTCCTCTTATCTTTGAACTGCAATTTAATTCTGCAAGTCAGCAGTATGTTTAGCAGTATGGTTCACATGCCATTTTATATATTCTTTTAAATCGAGAAACCATTTTGTTATAATAGAAATCTACATATTTTTGTTGCCTAAATTCAAATTTTAGATCCTCATCCCCCCCTTTGGTCATTCTATGACCATACCATAAAGGCACAGATCAAACTAATCGAATTCAGTGGCAGCAAAAGACTGCCATACTTCCTCTTCTGCCGAAGGGGAATCAAGGGCAGCCAATGATGTTTCCTCAGCATGATTTAAGTAAAGAAGAAGCAATCGCAGGTAGATAGAATAGTGAAGCATGTGTTTGGTATGCTTTCCTTTATTGGTCAGAGTATTGAGTACAGGAATTGGGAGGTCATGTTGCGGCTGTACAGGACATTGGTTAGGCCACTGTTGGAATATTGTGTGCAATTCTGGTCTCCTTCCTATCGGAAGGATGTTGTGAAACTTGAAAGGGCACACAATATTCCAACAGTTGCCAGGGTTGGAGGATTTGAGCTATAGGGAGAGGCTGAACAGGCTGGGGCTGTTTTCCCTGGAGTGTAGGAGGCTGAGGGGTGACCTTATAGAGGTTTACAAAATTATGAGGGGCATGGATAGGGTAAATAGGCAAAGTCTTTTCCCTGGGATCTGGGAGTCCAGAACTAGAAGGCATAGTTTTAGAGTGAGAGGGAAAAGATATAAAAGAGACCTAAGGGGCAACTTTTTCATGCAGAGGATGGTATGGGTATGGAATGAGCTGCCAGAGGAAGTGGTGGAGGCTGGTACAATTGCAACATTTAAGAGGTATTTGAATGGTAATATGAATAGGAAGGGTTTCGGGGGATTTGGGCCGTGTGCTGGCAGGTGGGATTAGATTAGATTGGGATATCTGGTCGGCATAGACGGGTTGGACCGAAGGGTCTGTTTCCATGCTGTACATCTCTATGACTGTAAGACAATATTTATCAATAATACACTTAAGTATTGCAATACCAACAAAAAGACCAATTAAAACAATAGCATCATACAAAGACATATTAATCAGTTTTACCATGAGCCAAAACCCCAATCTTCCCATCCTGCACCTTCATTCATTTGGTTGACAAAAGTGTGAATATTATCAATATGTCTAGTAACATTTTCAAAAATGTCAGTGACCCTCATAATGCATTTTCCTTTAACTATAGTGCAAAATCCACATGCTTTCGCAACTATGCAATCGGTTTTGTTGGGCAAATTAGCGGAATTCTGAAAGCATGTCCCTAATTTCTATTAAGGCAGCAGTTGTCTCATTTCTCAAAATTGTGACTACACAAATGAGATAATTATGGTTTTGATGACTAATAATACTTAAGGAATTTCATAATGAAAGAACACTAAGAGCTGCATATGCCAATGAGTGTGTTTTACTTCTTGGTATGGTCTTTGGATTCTTCCATTCTGCACAGAAGTCAGGAGAAACTGTATGTTTAAAAGGGGAATTATGATTTCATTGGACAGGGAACAGGAGTTGGAAATAATGTTCCTACAGCTCCGGTATGTGGACTACTTGCTCTATTCAGGACAAGGCAGTTAGCTGCCTTATTATAACATGAAAAAAAATTCAGGTTTATCATAGGCAATATAGGGTCCTTCCCAGTAAGATGCAGGCCTATCTTTGTGACTTCCTGGGGTATGTGGATAATCCAGGATTACATAATTTGGCCCTGGGTGCTGAGTTTGAAAATCATCCAGTATTAATGAGGTGAGTTTCTTGATAAGAAACATGGTCAACATCCCAAATGGTTCTTTCCTTCCAATAACTGGGAAAATATTAGTGCTGTTCGGGGCATCGTCATGAAGGTGGGTATTGTTACCCTCTCCACATAGAGTTTGAATTCCAGTGATAATAGGGATACATTTTTCGTTAAGGCATACACATGAGATGCATGGTCCTTCAGAAAAGCAGTGGCGACTGATACGTTTACTTATCGAAAAAAAAAGTGGGCACTCTTACATAAGCACACCTCCATTCCTTACCTTTGTAGTAACTTGGATAGGATATTGCGGATTTATTGGAGGAAGTCCATAAAGAAGTAGCAGGTGGGGATAGCTAATAACTAAAATGATATTACGTCCTGTAAATACTAAGTACTATTCCATACCCCCATGTTAGAATTTGGAAGGATAAAAAGGGGTCAGGGAGTCTCTTACTGAAGTAAGGGTGTAACAAATTACTTCATCCTCTCCAAAAATTTTATTATGGGTTTTTAGAAACACCCCCCTTTGTCTCTTTTACTACGTGATCTATCTGAAAGGGGATTAGGCTCATCAGGGATGCTCAGAGCACAAGTGTAATCAAACTGGCACACAACACCTTTACATGGTAAAGACCATTTAGACTTGTTCTGTAAATGAACTGTTAATTTTTTATGCAGCTGACCACTGCAAAAGTCATCTTGGCAACATTCAGTCTTTCGGCACACAAGGACATCTTTCTGGCGTAGTTGGTACACAGTCTCTGTTTGCTCAGGATCACACAGGTAAACTGTCCCTTCTTGTGCACCAATGCTGGCAATGGCAAGTCCACACAGCAGGTCAAGTTTAATCTTTATCATTTCCCCCCTTGCAAGGTTGGGACCGCAAAGTGTCCATTGTAATAAAGTATAAACCATTTCTTCCTTGTATATAAGTATATACAGTATACATATATTCAATTAAAATAGGCATCAGCAAAGAAGTAGCACAAACTAAACTGATGGAGGTCACCCATATTCTGGTCTGAGTATTGCGGGGGACCTTATTTGAGGCCATAATGTTTGCTCTTCAGCAGGCTAGAAGCCCTAAAAACAATTTTGAAATAAATAATTCTCAAATTAATCAAACTCAAATAGCTCACTGGAGTAAATATATTGCCCATATTGGCAAAAAGCTCGTTCATTTTAAATTATGCACAAGAGATTCCCTTCCTTCCCATTATTTTCTTATTTTATATGGAAAAGCCATATAACCATATGGGTGAATTAAGCAAATCTATTTTTATAAATCCAGCTTTGCTGGGATATAATACTCTTTGAAGTTTTGCTACTAAAAAAAATCTATTATCTAAAATTTAGATTAGTTCTGCAATATATTGTATTCTCTTTTTTGAAAAAAAAACATGAACATTATGCCCAATTAAATGGCCCGATCTACAGCTTTGGTTAACAGCAGTTATTAGAATTAAATGTAGAAATCTGATGATGATTTTGAGCAGAAAATTTGGTAATAAATATTGGCTGGAGGGCAATGCTGTCCCCAAATTATGATAACATGACACAAAGTTTTCAAACCACACTGATTTTTTTCTAATATTGAGCTAACCCTAGAATTTAGATATTGGTACAATCTTAAAATTATAAGCCATCACTGTTCAGTATAAATATCTACATGAAGATAATAGCTCAGCCAAACACTCCTTCTTAGATCTAACAGCCTAATCCAAAAATAAATCATATCAGCTAGTGTGTATTCTTACAAGCTCCATACACGCAGCAATGATATTTAGGCTTAGCGGCTATATATGAAATCAAATCACTTGAGAATTCAGTCAGCAGTATATTTTAGTATAAAGTGTCTGTAATTACTTCAGAAATGGAAATTTACAAATTACTTCCAAATTTCAAAACAATATTGAAAACAATCCAAACACTAAACCTGGATGACGACAGTCGATAAGCAATAGAGACATCAATCTCTACGTTATGAATTGGCACTGAACAGACAGTATCATTCCCCCATTATTTTTGCACCTCACCCAGGTCTGGCATACCCATCCTTATACTGTGTCCAAATGAGTTTTGCTGGTGATCCAATGGGATCAGAAGGTTGGGGCGTATGGCTGCCTACTTGGCAGCTGCATATACTTCCGCATACTTTTAATACGATGAACGCCTGTTGATTCCCAACGTCAATTCCAAGGTAGCTTTAAAGACACATTACTCCACATTGGCCACACTTCAACAGTTAAAGCAAGGGCCAGGCATTTGCCCCTGGGTTTTTTTTATGTTTTGTTGCCAGTCTCAAAGGTGAATTGCTGGGGTCTGCCTGTCCCCATTTTCAGGATCCCCTCGGGAAAAGGTTATCCAGCAGTAGTTATCACATAGGTACATGGGGTAGGTTTCACCCCCAGTGGGTATCCTGGTTCCAATCAATCCTATCAGTGATGGCATCCAGCATTTGGGATCGCGAGGACACTGAATATAATTTGTTTTACCTGTAGCTTGCATCATGGTTCAGTCTGGTTCTAGCCATTCCAATAGAAAACCACCGCTCATCTCATTTGTGACTGGAAATTCCTGGACTGGTTTGTACTGTTAGTCTGGATCATGTCAGTGACGCCAGCCAGAAAACATTGCAAGAGCATGAAGTTAAATAAAGGTAATTGAGCTTCTTGTTTACTGTTAAATTGTTTGTCACTTCCATCAGACAGAAAGGCGCATCTTTCAGTCTTGTAACACAAGCCATTCATATTCAGGCTACTCCTAGAATTTTACTGCATTTGCATCCGTATCGCACTGGGACATACTGAGCAAATTTGGCTGTTTGGTATTGCAGTTAGAGCCATGCTTCATTAACATTACTCTAGTCTCTGGGATGGGACCTGGTTTAGGATGGCGCAAGTCGCTTATACCCATGACATCGACTATGAAGACTGAACGCTTCATTTTCAAAAGGAGGAAATGTTTCAACAAGTGGATGCTTTAAATTAAGGCTGGAGACAATCAGAAGATTAGATTCCCTACAGTGTGGAAACAGGCCCAACAAGTCCACATCGATCCTACGAAGAATAAACCACCTAGACCAGTTTCCCTCTGACTAATGCACCTAAAACAATGGGCAATTTAGCATGGCCACTTCACCTGACATGCACATCTTTGGACTGTGGGAAGAAACCGGAGCACCCGGAGAAAATCCTCACAGACACAGGGAGAATGTGCAAATTCCACACAGACAGCCATCGAAGGCTGGCATTAAACTCAGGACCCTGGCACCACGCGACAGCAATGCCAACCACATAGCCACAGGGCTCAGCATGTAAACAGTAACAAAATCCCAGTCCTCCAAAAGGATTGGTATGCCAGACATCGGCTCGGGATTCCGAGTAGAATTTCAGTTCTTTATTTTACAGTAATGTTGCCTTAACCTTTTTATATATTCCTCAACCATAGTGGCCTTACATTGTTTTCTCATGTCATTTTTTTAATACATATACACAGCCATCACAGTCACCTCCCCAGCTTTTGGGAGTTTCATCTGCCATATATATACCTATCCCTATCCCCCAATCATATGCAAAACTTCTTTAACTGGCCAGTAATGTAACTTTCCATTCTTTAATTAACAATGAATTAATGCAGTCATGTGTTAAATTAGCCAAGAATCAATATGACAGGTCACTGAGAATGTGTAAAGGAATCCTGCCTATTAATATTGATTCATGCTAATACAATCAATTTATTATAAATATTAATAATATAATAATAATAATAATATATATAATTAATAATAAATATTATTATTTAGCCTTAATCCATTTCAGAATCCATTATTTAGACCAGCTAACCTGACATCAGGGATGGGAAAGATGCTGGAGTCAATTATAAAAGATGAAATTATGACACATTTGGATAGCAGTAACCCCCAGGAGAGGTCAGAGTCATCATGGATTTACCAAGGGGAAATCATGCTTGACTAATCTTCTGGAATATTTGAGGATGTAACAATGAAGATGGACAAGGGAGATCCAGTGGATGTCGTGTACCTGGGCTTTCAGAAACCTTTGATAAAGTCCCACATAGGAGATTAGTGAGCAAAATTAGGGCACATGGTATTCGGGGCAAAATACTGACTTGGACTGAAAATTGGCTGGCTGACAGGAAGTAAAGAGTAGTGATAAACAGGTCCCTTTTGGAATGGCAGGCGGTGAGGTGACCAGTGGGGTACCACACGGTTCGGTGCTGGGACCGCAGCTGTTTACAATATACATTAATGATATAGATGAGGGTATTAAACGTAATATTAGCAAATTTGCTTGGCAGATTCACTTTAATGTGGGTAAATGCGTGGTTATCCACTTTGATGGCAAGAACAGGAAGACAGATTATCTCAATGGAGTCAAGTTCAGTAAAGGGGATGTACAGCGAGATCTAGGTGTACTTGTACATCGGTCAATGAAAGCAAGCATGCAAGTACAGCAGGCAGTGAAGAAAGCTAATGGCATGCTGACCTTCATAACAAGAGGAATTAAGTATAGGAGCAAACAGGTCCTGCAGCTGTACAGGGCCTGGTGAGACAGTACCTGGAGTATTGTGTTCAGTTTTGGTCTCCAAGTTTGAGGAAGGACATTCTAGCTATTGAGGGAGTGCAGTGTAGGTTCATGAGGTCAATTCTTGGAATGGCGGGACTGTCAGATGTTGAAAGATTGGAGCAACTGGGCTTGTATGCACTTGAGCTTAGAAGGATGAGAGGGGATCTGATTGAGGAGTATAAGATTATTAAAGGGTTTGACACTCTGGAAGCAGGAAGCAAGTTTCTGCTGATGGCGTGTCCAGAACTAGAGGACACAGTTTTAAAATAAGGCGTAGGCCATTTAGAACAGAGTTCAGGAGAAACTTCTTCACCCAGAGAGTTAGTGGATATATGGAATGTTCTGCCCCATAAGGCAGTAGAAGCCAAGTCTCCACGGTGGCACAGTGGTTAGCACTGCTGCCTCACAGCGCCAGAGACCTGGGTTCAATTCCCGCCTCAGGCGACTGACTGTGTGGAGTTTGCACATTCTCCCCGTGTCTGCGTGGGTTTCCTCCGGGTGCTCCGGTTTCCTCCCACAGTCCAAAGATGTGCAGGTCAGGTGAATTGGCCATGCTAAATTGCCCGTAGTGTTAGGTAAGGTGTAGATGTAGGGGTATGGGTGGGTTGCGCTTCGGTGGGGCAGTGTGGACTTGTTGGGCCGAAGGGCCTGTTTCCACACTGTAAGTAATCTAATCTAATCTAATCTAATCTGATCATACTTTCAAGAAAGAGATGGACAGAGCTCTTAAAGACAGTGGAATCAAGGGTCATGGGGATAAGGCAGGAACAGGATACTGACTGTGGATGATCAACCATGATCATAATGAATGGTGGTGCTGGCTCGAAGGACCGAATGGCCTACTCCTCCACCTACTGTCTACTGTCTACTGTCTACTGTCTATTGTCTTTTGCAAGTTGCTGCTTCCATTCCTTTCCATTTCAGTAAACTGCAGTGCTCCCATGTAATCATTACCCCCACCCAACACCATCCCACACCTTCCTGCCATGACAGTTGCTGTGTCATTTTATGGGATAAAATCTCAGCTCAGGGAAATCCCCTTTATCAATGACACATGTTACATTCTCAAAGAAATTCAATGGACACACACAACAATGTCAACTCTGCCAGATGAACTTCAACTGATCGATGTGACCTGCTGTATCTAGTTGAGTAATACCTTCCAGCAGTTTCCCTGTGATATGTTAAGCGAACCGGCCTGTGCTTCCTGTTTTCTGTCTCCCTTTTTTAATGCAGGGCTCCCACCCGCTACCTTCCAATACACTGGGGCTGAACCATGAATCACCAGGGACAGCAACAGTTTCAAGAATGGGATAGTAAAGCTGTTTCACTCGCGAAATAGCAGTTGCCCCATTCTCCATCAGAGTGGATGATTTCGTCCGGGGCTGACAGATTCTGACCGGTGTATGGCCAAGGTAATGACAGTGAATCTATCTTGTTGCAGATGGTGGTGGAGAATGGTCACTCTGTGCACTTTTCACTGCCCTCATCTATTCCTATACGTGAACACACGTGACAATAGAATTTAATTCTAGTTCTAAACTCAAACCCCAGGGAATCAATTCGGTTAACTAAATAGTTAGAACATCGAACAATACAGTGCAGAACAGGCCCTTCGGCCCTCGATGTTGCACAGACCTGTGAACTATTCTCAGCTCGTCCCCCTACACTATCCCATCATCATCCATGTGCTTATCCAAGGATTGTTTAAATCTCCCTAATATGGCTGAGTTAACTCCATTGGCAGGCAGGACATTCCACACCCTTACCACTCTCTGAATCAAGAACCTGCCTCTGACACCTGTCTTAAATCTATCACCCCTCAATTTGCAGTTATGCCCCCTCATACAAGCTGACATCATCATCCTAGGAAAAAGACTTTCACTGTCTACCCTATCTAATCCTCTGATCATCTTGTATGTCTCTATCAAATCCCCTCTTAGCCTTCTTCTTTCCAATGAGAATAGACTCAAGTCTCTCTGCCTTTCTTCATATAAGACCATCCCTCCAGACCAGGCAACATCCTGGTAAATCTCCTCTGCACCTTTTCCAATGCTTCCACATCCTTCCCAAAATATGGCGACCAGAACTATATACAATATTCCAAGTGTGACCACACTAACGTTTTGTATCGTTGCAGCATGATGTTGCAGCTCTGGAACTCAATCCCTCTACCAATGAAACCTAACACACCGTATGCCTTCTTAACAGCACTATCAACCTGGGTGGCAACTTTCAGGGATCTATGTACATGGATTCCAAGATCCCTCTGCACATCCACACTACCAAGAATCTTTCCTTTGAACCAGTACTCTGCCTTCCTGTTATTCTTCCCAATATGCATCACCTCACATTTAGCCTGCATTGTACTCCATTTGCCACCTCTCAGCCCAATTCTGCAGTTTATCCAAGTCCCCCTGCAACCTGAAACATTCGTCCAAACTGTCCACTACTCCACCGACTTTCGTGTCATAAGTTACATTACTTCCAGTCATTTAACAAATGTACTGACGTGTGATTTATATTGTGTACATTCAGATTGAAAACAATGATAGGCAATGACATTAGATAATTCATTAAGACAACATTTCCACGTGGAAAGTGAGGGGTTGAATTGATGGCAGTGAGCCAATCCCCACAGGATAGGTGATGGGAACTCTTCTCTGACAGATCACCCTGAGCCTGCTCTTGACCCAGGTCTTGATCCCCACCTCCTTCAGATCAGTTCTTTTGATATTATACCCTTATACTAACAGGAATCAGTCATTGTCAGTTTGAATGTGAAACTGCTCACTCTAGAAGTTACTGTGCTCTTCTGATACTTGTGTTAACCCACAATTACATGAGAGATAACAATATTCTTCAAAGACAACTACACCTTCAAAGCTGATAACAGAACACACTCTTGTTACAATGACAGTCACTGATTTGCTGTACTGTTGGCACAGGCAGTATGTTTTATTCCATTCAAACACAAACATTGACCACCCTGGGATCACAAGGGGGACAGGACCATCCTAGACACAGGAACAAATCAAATACCAGACAATAATTCAGGAAAATATGAAGTTATTCCTGCTTTTAGCAGCAGGGATTTAATGACCTGCCCCAAGGATGAACCATTTCCTGACAGTGCTGTTTGAAAATGCTGCACAGGTCAGAAACATTTCATAGACACACACACACAGACACAGACAGACGCACACACAATCTGAAATAAACTGTCTGAACTTTCTGGCAGCCAAAACCTTGTCTGTCAACATGTTTTGTTCAGATGTGTTTCAGAATTAATCAAGGGGACTTTGACTCCGATGGCTGGGTCAGAATTTACTGCCCTTGAGATTAGGGCGGTAGCTGCTTTCTTGTGCCACTGTCCTGATGATGTGGGAACAATTGGTCAGTGGTGTGGAGGGAATGGTGGGAGAGGGATGTTCCAGGATTGTGACAGAGGGACACCGAAGGAATTGCCCTATTCAAATGGTTATTCTATCTTGGAGAGAGGTAGAGAGACAACTGATGGTGAATTTAACCAAAGTACCACTTCGCCTCTCTACATCTCACACCAGCAAACTGCTAATTTACCACCCGCAATGGTGGGGACTGGACGGCAGGTTTGCAATGGAGAGTGACACCAACATCCTATTTTGGATTTGGTGCTTGGCAACGAACCAGGTCAGGTGTCAGATCTCTTGGTGGGAGAGCGTTTAGGTGATAGTGATCACAACTCCCCCAGCTTGACGATACTCATGGAGAGGGATGGGAGCATATGGTATAAGAGAGCATTTAAGTGTGTGTGTGTCGGGGGTGGGGGGGGGGTGGAATTACAATGCTCTTAGACATGAACTGGGGCATCTAAATTGGGAACAGATTTTCTCAGGGAAATGCACGACAGAAATGTGGAGATTTTTTAGGGAGCACTTGCTGATGGTGCTGGACAGGTTTGTCCCACTGAGGCAAAGAAGGGATGGTAGGTTGAAAGAACCTTGGGTGACAAGGGATGTGGAACATCTAGTCAAGATGAAGAAGGAAGCTTACTTCAGGTTGAGGAGGGCAAGGATCAGACAGGGCTTGAGAGGGTTACAAGGTAGCCTGGAAGGAACTGAAGAATGGACTTAGGAGATCTAGGAGGGTGCATGAAATATCTTTAGCAGGTAGGATTAAGGAAAACCCTAAGGTGTTCTACACTTATGTGAGGAACGGATGGCCAGAGTGAGGGTAGGACAGCAGAGGGAACTTGTGCCTAGAGTCGGAGGAGGTAGGGGAAGTCCTTTATCAATCATTATTCACGAGGGTGAGGGACCTTGGCATTTGTGAGGACAGTGTGAAATAGGCCGATCTACTCAAACAGGCTGATGTTAAGAAGGAGGATGTGCTGAAAATTTTGAAAAACATAAGGATGGATAAATCCCCAGGGTCAGATGGAATATGCACTAGGATATTACAGGAAGCGAGGGAAGAGATTGCTGCACCCTTGACGACGATGTTTGTGTCCTCACTGTTCACTGGAGTAGTGCCAAATGATTGAAGCATGGCAAATGTTATTCCCTTGTTCAAGAAAGGGAATAGGGATAATCCTGGGAATTATAAACCAATCAGTTTTAAGTCTGTGGTGAGAAGGTTATTGGAGAGGATTCTGAGAGACAGGATTTTCGATTACTTGGAAAACTGAAGCTTGATTAGAGATAGTCAGCATAGCTTTGTGAGGGGCAGGTCATGCCTCACAAACTTTATTGAATTCTTTGAGGATGTGACAAAACACATTGCTGAAGTAAGAGCAGTGGATGTCGTGTAATTAGATTTTTGCAAGGCATTTGATAAGGTACCCCATGGTAGGCTCATTCAGAAAGTAAGCAGGTATGGGATACAGGGAAACTTGACTGCCAGATATAGGATTGACAGACTTATAGAAGATAGAGGGTGGTAGTAGATGCAAAATATTCAGCCTGGAGCTTAGTGACCAGTGGTGTTCCTTGGGGATCGGTTCTGGGACCTCTGCTGTTTGTGATTTTTATAAATGATGAGGAAGTGGAAGAGTTGGTAAGTGCGTTTGCCAATTGCATGAATGTTGGTGGAGTGGTGAATAGTGTGGAGGACTGCTGTAGGTTGCAACAGGACATTGACAGGATGCAGAACTGGGCTAATAAGTGTCAGATGTAGTTCAACCTGGAAAAGTGTGGAATGATTATTTTTGGAAGCTTGAATTTAAATGCAGAATATTGGGTTAAAGGCAAGATTCTTGGCAGTGTGGAGGAACAGGGGGATCTTGGGGTTCCATAGATCCCTCAAAGTTGCCACCCAAGTTGATAAGGCTGTTAAGAAGGTGTAGGGTATGTTGGCTTTCATGAGCATGGCAATTGAGTTTCAGAGCCATGAGGTTATGCGGCAGCTCTATAGAGTCCTAGTTAGACCACGGTTGAAATATTGTGTTCAGTTCTGGTCACCTCATTATAGGAAGGATGTGGTAGCTTCAGAGCTGGGGCAGAGGAGATTTACCCAGATGCTGCCTGGACTGGGGCACATGTCTTATGAAGATAAGTTGAGGAAACTCAGGGTTTTCTCATTTGAGCCAAGATAGATGCGAGGTGACTTGATAGACGTGTCCATGATGACAAGGTACAGAGAGAGTGTATAGCCAGAGACTTTTCTCCAAGGCTGGAAATGGCTATCACGAGACGGCATATATTTTAAGGTGATTGAAGGAAGATTTGAGGGGATGTCAGAGGTCGGTTCTTTACACAGCCAGAGGTGGGTGGGTGGAATGCACTGCCAGCAGTAGGAGTAGAGTCAAATACATGAGGGATATTAAAGTGACTCTTGGATAGACACATGAAAGGTGGAACAATGAAGGGCATATAGATTCCTTTGATCTTGGAGGAGGATAAAAGGTCAGCAGAACTGTGAGGGCTGAAGGGCCTGTACTGTGCTTTCCTGTTCAATGTTCTACATTAACAGCACAGGTTCAATTCCCACGCTGGTTGAAGTTAAAAATCACAGAACATCAGGTTATAGTCTAACAGGTTTATTTGGAAGAATGAACTTTTGAGGTGTTGCTTCTTCATCAGTGCTTCAAAATCTAGTGCTTCCAAATAAACCTGTTGGACTATAACCTATTGTTGTGTGATTTTCGATCTTGTCCACCACAGACCAATACCAGCTCCTCCAAATCACGCTGGTTGAGATCACTATGAAAATCCTCCCTTCTCAAACCCCCGTTCCCCTGAGGCATGGTGACACTCAGGTTAAACACACGACCAGTCATGTCTCTGAGAGATCAGCCCTATGGTCCAATGGGACTATAGCGACTTTACTGAAGGGATATATATCAAAATCAGGATGGTGAGAGGCTTGAAGGGAACATGCAGCTTGTGGTGTTCTCATGTATCTATTACCTGTTTCTTTAGGAAGGGAGTGGTCACAGATGTTGAAGATGCTGTCGACAAAGCACTGGTGGTGGATGGAATGAATGTTTGTAGATGTGGTGCCACAAAAACTGGTTACTTTGTCGTAAAAGAGAAAATGTTGGAGAAACTCAGCAGGGTTGGTGGAACTGTCAAAAGGGAAAGAGAATGAATGTTTCTAGTCCGACGTGCCTCCTTGTCAGCACTGTTCTGAAGAAGAGTTATATTGGACTCAAAATATTAACTTTATGTTTCTCTTCACAGGTGTTGCCGGGTTTGCTGAATTTCTCCAGCACTTTCTGATTTCATTGCGGATTTTGAATGTCTGCAACATTGTGCTTTTATATGGCTGCTTGGTCATGCTGGGATCCCATTTCATGAGGGATCTTGGAGATATTTCCATCCAGGCACGTGGGGAGTATTCCATCACAATCCTGACCTGTGCCTTGGAGATGGTGGAGAGGCTTTTGGAGCCATGAGGTACATCCCTCACTGCAGTGTTCCTGCCCCCTGAGCTGCTCTTGTACCCACAGTACTTACATTGTAAATCCATTTCATTTTCAGCTCAATGGGAACTCCCAGCTTGTTGATCTTAGGGGATTCAGCAACAGAAAAGCCATTGAATGTCAAAAGGCGTTATTTATGTGATTTATTATTGGAGGTAGTAATTGTTTCACATTTGTTTGGCACGGATGTTAATTGCCATTTGTCAGCCCAGGCCTGGAACATAGAACATGTCAGCGCAGTACAGACCCTTCAGCCCTCAATGTTGCGCTGAGCTGTGAATCCAATCTGAAGCTCATTGAACCTGCACTATTCCATTATCATCCATGTGTTTATCCAATGACCATTTAAATGTCCTTAAAGTTCACGTGTCTACTACTGTTGCAGGCAGGGCGTTCCATGGCCCTAATATCTCTGAGAAAATAAACTACCTCTGAAATCTGTCCTATATCTGTCACCCCTCAATTTAAACTATGTCCCCTCATGCTAGCCATCTCCATCCAGGGGAAAAAGGGTCTCACTGTCCTCCCTCTCTAATCTTCTGATCATCTTGCATATCTCTTTTAAGTCACCTCTTAACCTTTTTTCCAACAAAAAAAGCCTCAAGTCCCTGAACCTTTCCTCATAGGACCAGGTCCACACCAGGCAACATCCTGGGAAATCTCGTCTGCGTCCTTTCCAATGCTTTCATATCCTTCCCATAATATAGCGACTAGAACTATACACAACATTTCAACTGCGGCCTCACGAGAGTTTTGTACAGCTGCAACATGGCCACATGGCTCTGAAACTCAGTCCATCTCCCAATAAAAACTAAGGCACTGTACACCTTCTTAACGACCCTATTAGCCTAGGTGGCAACTTTCAGGGATCTATGTACATGGACACAGAGATCTCTCTGCTCATCCACACTACCAAGAATCTTCCCATTAATCCAGTACTCTGTGTTCTTGTTGCACCTTTCAAAGTGAATCACCTCATACTTTTCTGTATTAAACTCCATTTGCCACCTCTCAACCCAGTTCTGCAGCTTATCTATGTCCCTCTGTAACCTGCAGCATCTTTCCACACTGTCCAAAACTCCACCAATCTTAGTATTATCCGCAAATTTAATGAATCTATCGTTCCACACTCATCCAAGTCATTTATAAAAATGACAAACAGCAGTGGACCCAAAACAAATCCTTGCTGTATACCACTAGTAACTGAACTCCAGGATAAACATTTCCCAGCAACCACCACCCTCTGTCTTCTTAGAGCTAGCGAATTTCTGATCCAAACCACAAAAACACCCTGAAACCCATGCCTCCTTATTTTGTGCAATGGTCTACCATGGATACCCTTATCAAATGTTTGACTGAAATTCATATACACCACATCAACAGCTTTACCCTCATCCACCTGTTTGGTCACCTTCTCAATTAGGTTAGTCAGGCACGACCTCCCCTTCACAAAACCATGTTGACTATCCCTAATCAACTTGGTCCTTTCTAGATGATTATAAATTCTAACTCTTCTAGCCTTTGCCAACACTTTACCCACAATTGAATTAAGGCTCACTGGCCTATAATTACAGGGTTGTCTCTACTCCCCTTCTTGAACAAGGGAACAACATTTACTCTCCTCCAGTCTTCTGGCACTATTCCTGTCGACAATGACAAAATAAAGATCAAAGCTAAAGGCCCTGCAATCTCCTCCCTGGCTTTCCAGAGAGTCCTCGGATAAGTCCCATCTTGCCCAGGGGACATATCTATTTTCACACTTTCCAGAATTGCTAACAGTTTCTCCTTATGAACCTCAATCCCATCTAGTCTAATAGTTTGTACCTCAGTATTCTCCTTGACAAGATTGTCTTTTTCCAGTGTGAATACTGATGAGAAATATTCATTTTGTACCTCTCCGACTTCCTCGGACTCCATGCACAACTTCCCGTTACTGTCCTTGACTGGTCCTAATCTTATTCCAGTATTTTTTTGTTCCTGACATCCCTCCAAAAGCTTTCCAGTTGCCTCGTTCCCACCTGCCAAAGCCTTCTCGTGTCCCCTCCTGGCTCTTCTTAGCTTTCTCTTTAGATATTTCTTGGCTAATTTGTAAATCTCAAGCACCCCAACTGAGCCTTCACATCTCATTTTAAGCGTTCTGGACAAGAGACACAACTTCTTTAGTAAACCACGGTTCCCTCCCCTCCCTGCCTGACAGGTACTTACTTATCAAGGACATACAGTAGCTGTTCCTTGAACAAGCTCCACATTTCAATTGTGCCCATTCCCTGCAGTTTCCTTCCCATCCTATGCATCTTAACTCTTGCTGAATTGCATCATAATTGCCTTTCCCCCAACTATATCTCTTGCCCTGCAGGATATACTTTTCCATTTCCATCACTGAAGTGAATGTAACCGAATTGTGGTCACTATCACCAAAGTGCTCACCTACCTCTAAATCTATCACCTTGCCCAGTTCATTAGTCAGTACCAAATCCAATTGTCCTTGCCTCTTGTTGACCTATTTGCATAATGTGTCAGGAAAACCTCCTGCAGACATTGGACAAAAACTGACTCATCTAAAGCACACAAACGATAGTGTTTCCAGCCAATATTTGGAAAGTGAAAGACCTCATAACAATTACCCTGTTACTTTCTCTCCTATCCAGAATAATTCTTGCAATCCTTTACTCTACATCTCTGGAACTTTTTGGAAGCCTATACAAAACACCCAACAGGGTAACCTCTCCTTTCCTGTTTCTAAACTTTGCCTGTTCTACCTCAGGAGATGGGTCCTCATCAAACATCCTTTCTGCCACCTGTAATACTGTCCTTGACTAACAATGCTGAAAATGTGTTGCTGGAAAAGCGCAGCAGGTCAGGCAGCATCCAAGGAGCAGGAGAATCGATGTTTCGGGCATGAACCCTTCTCCTGAAGAAGGGCTCATGTCCGAAATGTCGATTCTCCTGCTCCTTGGATGCTGCCTGGCCTGCTGTGCTTTTCCTGCAACACATTTTCAGCTCTGATTTTCAGCATCTGCATTCCTCACTTGCTCCTTGACTAACAATGCCACACCTCCCCCTCGTTTACTCCCTTCTGTGTTCATACTGAAACGTCTAAACCCAGGAACCCGCAACAATCATTCCTGTCCCTGCTCTCTGCATGTCTCTGAAATGGCCAGAACATTAAAGTCTTAGGTACCAACCCATGCTGTAAGTTCACCCACCTTATTCCGGAATCTCCTGGCATTGAAGTAGACACACTTCAAACCACCTTCTTGCCTGCCGCTGCACTCCTGTGACCTTGAAAGCTTATTTATGACCTCACTACTCTCAACCTTCTGTACACTGGAGCTCCAATTCAGGTTCCCATCTTTTGCTGAATTAGCTTCACCATTCCTGAAGAGCATAAACAAATTGCCCCCCAAGGATATTGGTACCCCTCTGGTTCAGTGTCGACCATCCTGTTTGTAGAGGACTCGTCTACCCCAGAATGAGCTCCAATTATCCAGGTATCTGAAACATTCCTGTAGCCACGTGTTCAACTGCTCTCTCTCCCTATTCCTCACCTCGCTAGCAAGTAACATGGGTAACAAACCAGAGATAACAACTCTGTTTGTTCCATCACTAAGTTTTCACCCTAGCTCCCTAAATTACTGCCTTAAATCCCCAGACCTTTTCCTACCTATGTCGTTGGTGCCTATGTGGAACATGACTTGGGGCTACACCCCTCCCCCTTAAGGATACCGAAAAAAAATCAGAAACATCATGAACCCTGTCACCTGGGAGGCAACACATCAACCGTGAGTCTCTCTCGTTCCCACAGAACCTTCTATCTGTCCCCTTAACTATGGAGTCCCCAATGACTAATGTTCTGCTCCACTTCCCCCTTCCCTTCTGAGCACCAGGGACATACTCTGTGCCAGAGACCTGTACCCGATGGCTTACCCCTGATATGTCAACCTCCTCAATAGTATCCAAAACTGAGGGGAGCAGCTACAGGGGGTCCCTGCACTGTCTGCCGGTTCCCTTTCCATCTCCTGACTGTAATCCATCTACCTTTCCCCTGTACCTGAGGTGTGACTACCTCCCTGTAACTCCTCTCAATTACTCCCTCAGCCTCTCGAATGATCCGAAGTTCATCCACCTCCGACTCCAGTTCCCAAATGCCGTTTCTGAGGAGCTGACATTGCCAGGATCTTGCTGCAGAGCCACATGGAGGGCTTCAGTATCTGAGGAGGGAAGAATGCTGCTGAACATTGTGTGAGTATTAGCGAACTCTCGGACTCATGACATTCTGACTGAGGGAAGGTCAGTTATACAGTTACTAAAGATAGTTAGGGCTAGGACACAATCTTGAGGACATCCTGCTGTGAGGGCCTGGAGCTTAGATGGCTGACCTCCACCAACCACACCAATTGCTGTGGGTCTGGAGTCACATGTAGCCCAGACAAGACCAGGACAGCCCTAATCCCTTAAAAGGCATTAGAGCACCAGATGGGTTTTAACAACAATTAACAAGGATTTTGTGGTCAACACTAGAGTCGTAATTCCACATGTTTATTAAATTGAATTTCTGACATCTGTCATTGATAGGATTTGACCCAGGTTCAGGATAATAGTTGGGAAGTATCTGAATATGGCCTCCTGGCTGATTTAGAATCCAACTTGACATTTCTGTCCCAATCACAAAATAAAAGTTGACGTTTTATTATGTCTCATTGAGTGTAATATTATTTTGTCTCTATTTGGTCCCTTGAAAATGGGAACACAGATAGATTGAGTGTGGGCTGTCAACGATATGAACTTGAATCCTATCTGAACAATTGTGAGATTACCCAAGTTGAAATCAGTTAAGGAATTCACTCAGTACAAAGTTGAAATGAACTATAGATGAGCAGAGTGAGTTGGTTTTCAATAGGATAGGAAGGTATTACTTGATTGTGTGTGGTGTATATCATGTGTGTGTGAGTGAGTGAGAGAGAGAGAGACAGAGAGAGAGAGAGAGAGAGAGAGCAAGAGAGAGAGAGAGAGAGAGACAGAGAGAGAGACAGAGAGAGAGAGAGAGAGAGAGAGAGAGAGAGAGAGAGAGAGAGAGAGAGCAAGAGAGAGAGAGAGAGACAGAGAGAGAGAGACAGAGAGAGAGAGACAGAGAGAGAGAAAGACAGCAAGAGAGAGAGAGAGAGAGAGAGAGATAGATAGAATCATAGAGATGTACAACACAGGAACAGACCTTTGGCCCATTTCACCCAGACATCCTAAATTAATCTCGTCCCATTTGCCAGCACTTGGCCAATATCCCTCTAAACCCTCATTGTTCACATATCCCTCCAGATGCCTTTTAAATGTTGTAATTGTACCAGCCTCCACCACCTCCTCCGTTTATTCCACACACGCACCACCCTCTGCATGAAAAGTTGCCCCTTAGGTCCCTTTTAAATTTCTTCCCCACCCAGGGAAAAGTCCTTGTTTCCTTATCCTATCCATGCCCCTCCATATAAACCTCTATAAGGTCACCCCTCAGCCTCCAAAGCTCCAGGAAAAACAACCTCAGACTTTTCAGCCTCTCTCTCCAACTCAAATCCTCCAACCCTGGCAACATTCTTGTAAATCTTTTCTGAACACTTTCAAGTTTTACAACATCCTTCTGATAGGAGGAAGACCAGATTTGCACACACTATTCCAAAAGTGGCCTAAACAATGTCCTGTACAGATGTAACATGACCTCCCAACTACTTTACTCAATTCATTGACCAATCAAGGAAAGTATACCAAATGCCTTCTTCACTATCCTATCTACCTGCGACTTGATTTTCAAGGAACTATGAACCTGCACTCCAAGGTCTCTTTGTTCAGCAACACTCCCCAAGATTTACCATTAGTGTATAAGTCCTGCTCTGATTTGTTTTTCCAAAATGCAGCACCTCACATTTCTTTAAATTCAACTCCATCTGCCACTCTTCAGCCCATTGGCCCATCTGAGCATGATCCTGTGTATTCTGAGGTAACCTCCATTTTGATGTCATCTGAAAACCTCTGAACTATACCTCCTACGTTCACATCTAAATCATTTGTATAAATGACGAAAAGAAATGGACCCAGCACCAATTCTTGTGGCACACCACTGATCAAAGGCCTCCAGGCTGAAAAGCAACCCTCCATCACTACCCTCTGTCTTCTACCTTTTGAGCCAATACTGTATCCAAGTGGCTTCCCTGAATTCCATGAAATCTAACCTTGCTAACCATTCCACCATGAGGAACCTTGTTGAACACCTTACTGAAGTTCATGTAGATCACACCCACTACTCTGCCCTCATCAATCTTCTTCATAAACACAAAGTCATGCTGACTATCCCTAAACAATCCTTGTCTTTTCAAATATATTCCCTCCAACAACCTGCCCACCATCGATGTCAGGCTCACCGGTCTATAGTTCCCTGGCTTTTCCTTACCGTCTTTCTTAAATAGTGCCACTACATTAGCCAACCCTCAGTCTGCCAGCACTTCACCTGTGACTATCAATGACATAAATGTCTCAGCAAGGAGCTCAGCAATCCCTCCCCGAGTTTCCCACAGAGTTTGAGTGTACACCTGATCACATCCTGGGCATTTATCCACCTTTATGCATTTTAAGCCCAGCTCCTCCTCCTCTGTAATATGAATATTTTTAAGATGTCACCATTTCTTTCCCCACATTGTATTGTCTTTCATGTCCTTCTCAACAGTAAACATTGATGCGAAATATTCATTTAGTATCTCCTCAGTCTCCTGTGGTTTTAAACATAGGCTGTCTTGTTGATCTTTGAGGGGCCCTATTCTCTCCCCTGTTACCCTTTTGTCCTTAATGTATTTATAAAATCCCTTTGGATTCTCCCTAATCTTATTTGTCAGTGTTACATCATGTCCCCTTTCAGCCCTCCTGATTTCCCTCTTAAGTCTACTCCTACTGGGCCTCTTAAGTATTCACTGGGGCAGCACGGTGGCTCAGTGGTTAGCACTGCTGCCTCACAGCACCAGGGACCCGGGTTTAATTTCCACCTCGAGCAACTGTCTATGTGGAGTTTGCACATTCTCCCTGTGTCTGCGTGGGTTTTCTCCTGATGCCCCAGTTTTCTCCCACAGTCCAAAGATGTGCAGATCAAGTGAATTGGGGGTGCTAAATTGCCAGTAGTGTTCGGTGCATTAGTCAGGGGTAAATGTAAGGGAATGGGTCTGGGTGGGTTGCTCTTCGGAGAGTCGGTGTGGACTTGTTGGGGCAAAGGGCATGTTTCCACACTGTAGGAAATCTAATCTACTGCATTTATACTCTTCTCGTGATTCACTCACTCTCTGTTGTCTGTACCTGGCATATGCTTCCTTCTTTTCCTCAACCAAAACCTCAATTTCTCCAGTCATCCAGCATTCTGGTAATCCAAGATGGAGGACGGGAAAAATTTCTGGCTGTAACAGCTGCTCCTTTTTTTGAGGTATTTTAGGTGCTGGAGGTGATTTCCTCGAATTCCAGGAGCAGCACTTACTGTTTTAGATGCTGTTGCATTGTTTTGGAACTTTAGAAAAAAAAGTCAAAACAACAGCAGTTTTGAAAAGGAGAATAACAGACAAAGGAAGCACATTGTGAGGGCAGTGCAGGAGAGAGAGAGAGAGAGAGAACCTACACAGTTACTGCCTTTGCTGTTTTTGAATTGATGTGTCACTGAACATCGGAGTGCATCTGGGAAAATTAACAAACTGTGAATTTCACAACTAATCTTGGAGGAACTGGTTTGGGTGAAGTTCACAGCACAGAATCAGATAAGTGAATTGTTGTTTTAAGTCTGTCCAAGAGAAAGGCTGTATGAGTGAGTACAGTGGGTTCTTTCTTGATTGTATGTTTTTTGAAGATAAGTCTCTTGTTTAAACTTAAAATATAAGCCATAGCTATTCAACCTGGTGCAGTGTTTTGCAGAGGAATAAGACGGTGTTATTTTCTGGGTCTGTAGATTGCAATGGAGCAAATATGGCCTTTGCAATGATATGTACTTCTTGTCAGATGTGGGAGTTTAAAGAGAGTTTAAGGGTTACTGCGAATTATATCTGCCATAAATGCTGTTGGATGCGAATCTTACCAGATTGAGTGGATCGGTTGGAGAGACAGATAGAAGCGATGAGGAATTTGCAACAGCAACAGTATGTGATTGATGGCAGTTATAGGAAGGGAGGAAAGTCTCAGATACAGTCACATAGATGGGTTAACTCCAGGAAGGGTAACAGAGATAGGCACCTCGGGCAGGAATCTTTTGTGGATATACCCATTTCAAACAGGTATGCTGTTTTGGAAAATGTAGGGGGTGATGGATTCTGAGGGGAACGTAGCATGAACAGCCAAGTTTCTGGTATTGAGACTGACTCTAATGCAAGGAGGGGTATGTTGGCTTCCAAGAGATCAATTGTATTAGGGGATTCTGTAGTCCGAGGTACAGACAGATGTTTCTGTGGCCAGCAAAGAAAAAAGCAGAATGGTGTGTTGTTTCCCTGGTGCCAGGATCAAGGATGTCTCAGAGAAGGTGCAGAATGATCTCACAGAGGAGAGGGACCAGCAAGAGGTCATTGTCCACATTGAAACCAATGATATAGGAATGGAAAAGGTTGAGATTCTGAAGGGAGATTACAGAGAGTTAGGCAGAAATTTACAAAGGAGGTCCTCAGGGGTAGTAATATCTGGATTACTCCCAGTACTACTAGCTACTGAGGGCAGGAATAGGAGGATAGAGCAGATGAATGCATGGCTGAGGAGCTGGTGTATGGGAGAAGGATTCACATTTTTGGATCATTAGAATTTCTTTTGGGGTAGAAGTGGCCTGTACAAGAAGGACAGATTGCACCTAAATTGGAAGGGGACAAATAAACTGGCAGGGAAATTTGCTAGAACTGCTTGGAAGGATTGAAACTAGTAAGGTGGGGTGGGGTGGGTGGTGGGGGAGCCAGGGAAATAATGAGGAAACAGATCAATCTGAGACTGGTATAGTTGAGAACAGAAGTGAGTCAAACACTCAGGGCAGGCAGGGATAAGGTAGGACTAACAAATCAAACTGCATTTATTTCAATGCAAGGGGCCTAACAGGGAAGGCAGATGAACTCAGGGCATGGTTAGGAACAAGGGACTGGGATATCATAGCAATTACAGAAACATGGCTCAGCAATGGGCAGGACTGGCAGCTTAATGTTCCAGGATACAAATGCTACAGGAAGGGTAGAAAGGGAGGCAAGAGAAGAGGGGGAGAGGGATATTTGATAAGGGATAGCATTAGAGCTGTGCTGAGGGAGGATATTCCCAGAAATACATCCAGGGGAGTTATTTGGGTGGAACTGAGAAATGAGAAAGGGATGATCACCTTATTGGGATTGTATTATAGACCCCCTAATAGTCAGAGGGAAATTGAGAATAAAACTTGTAAAGAGTTCTCAGCTATCTGCAAGAATAATAGGATGGTTATGGTAGGGGATTTTAACTTTCCAAACATCAACTGGAACTGCCATAGTGTTAAAGGTTTAGATGGAGAGGAATTTCTTAAGTGCATACAAGACAATTTTCTGATTCAGTATGTAGATGCACCGACAAGAGAAGGTGCAAAACTTGACCTTCTCTTGGGAAATAAGAGAGGGCAGGTGACTGAGGTGTCAGTGGGGGAGCACTTTGGGGCCAGCGACCATAATTTTATTAGTTTTAAAATAGTGATGGAAAAGAATAGACCAGATCTAAAAGTTGAAGTTCTAAATTGGAGAAAGGCCAATTTTGACGGTACTAGGTAAGAACTTTCGAAAGCTGATTGGAGGCAAATGTTCACAGGTAAAGGGACGGCTGGAAAATGGGAAGCCTTCAGGAAGGAGATAACAAGAATCCAGAGAAAATATATTCCTGTCAGGGTGAAAGGGAAGGCTGTTAGGTATAGGGAATGCTGGATGACTAAAGAAATTGAGGGTTTGGTTTCAGAAAAAGAAGAAAGCATATGTCAAGTATAGATAGGATAGATTGAGTGAATCCTTAGAAGAGTATAAAGGAAGTAGGAGTATACTTAAGAGGGAAATCAGGAGGGCAAAAAGGGGACATGAGATAGCTTTGGCAAATAGAATTAAGGAGAATCCAAAGGGTTTTTACAAATATATTAAGGACAAAAGGGTAACTAGGAAGAGAATAGGGCCCCTCAAAGATCAGCAAGGCACAGAAAATGGGGGAGATACTAAATGAATATTTTGCATCAGTATTTACTGTGGAAAAGGATATGGAAGATATAAACTGTAGGGAAATGGATGGTGACATCTTGCGAAATGTCCAGATTACAGAGGAGGAATTGCTGGATGTCTTGAAATGGTTAAAAGTGGATAAATCCCAAGGACCTGATCAGGTGTACCCGAGAACTCTGTGGAAAGCTAGAGAAGTGATTACTTGGTCTCTTGCTGAGATATTTGTATCATCGATAGTCACAGATGAGGTGCCAGAAGACTGGAGGTTGGCAAACGTGGTGTTTAAGAAGGGCAGTAAAGACAAGCTAGGGAACTATAGACCAGTGAGCCTGACCTCAGTGGTGGGCAGGTTGTTGGAGGGAATCCTGAGGGACAGGATGTACATGTATTTGGAAAGGCAAGGACTGATTCGGGATAGTCAACATGGCTTTGTACGTGGAAAATCATGTCTCTCCAACTTGATTGAGTTTTTTGAAGAAGTAACAAAGAAGATTGATGAGGGCAGAGCAGTAGATGTGATCTATATGGACTTCAGTAAGGCGTTCGACAGGATTCCCCATGGGAGACTGATTAGCAAGGTTAGATCTCATGGAATACAGGGAAAACTATCCATTTGGATACAGAACTGGCTCAAAGGTAGAAGACAGAGGGTGGTGGTGGAGGGTTGTTTTTCAGACTGGAGGCCTGTGACCAGTGGAGTGCCACAAGGATCGGTGCTGGATCCTCTACTTTTTGTCATTTCCATAAATGATTTGGATGTGAGCATTAGAGGTTCAGTTTGCAGATGACACCAAAATTGGAGGTGTAGTGGACAGTAAAGAGGGTTACCTCAGATTACATCAGGATCTGGACCAGATGGGCCAATGGGCTGAGAAGTGGAAGGTGGAGTTTAATTCAGATTAATGCGAGGTGCTCCATTTTGGGAAAGCAAATTTCAGCAGGACATATACACTTAATGGTAAGGTCCTAGGGAGTGTTTCTGAACAAAGAGACCTTGGAGTGCAGGTTCATAGCTCCTTGAAAGTGGAGTCGCAGGTAGATAGTATCGTGAAGAAGGGGTTTGGTATGCTTTCCTTTATTGGTCAGAGGATTGAGTACAGGAGTTGGGAGGTCATGTTGCGGCTGCACAGGACATTGGTTAGGCCGTTGTTGGAATATTGCGTGCGATTCTGGTCTCCTTCCTATTGGAAAGATGTTGTGAAACTTGAAAGGGTTCAGAAAAGATTTACAAGGATGTTGCCAGGTTTGGAGGATCTGAGCTACAGGGAGAGGCTGAACAGGCTGGGGCTGTTTTCCCTGGAGCGTCGGAGGCTGAGGGGAGACCTTACAGAGATTTACAAAATTATGAGGGGCATGGATAGGGTAAATAGACAAAGTATTTTCCCTGTGGTCAAGGAGTCCAGAACTAGAGACCATACGTTTAGGGTGAGAGGGGAAAGATATAATAGAGACCTAAGGGGCAATGTTTTCACACAGAGGGTGGTACATGTGTGGAATGAGCTGCCAGAGGATGTGGTGGAGGCTGGTAGAATTGCAACATTTCAGAGGCATTTGGATGGGTGTATGAACAGAAAGGGTTTGGAGAGATATGGGCCGGATGCTGGCAGGTGGGACTAGATTGGATTGGGATATCTGGTCAGCATGGACGGGTTGGACTGAAGGGTCTGTTTCCATGCTGTACATCTCTCTGACTTTATGAGTACTTTGCATCAGTATTCACAAGGAGAGGGACATGACAGATGTTGAGGTTAGGAATAGATGCTTGATTACTCCCGTCAGGTTGGCATAAGGAGGGAGCAAGTGTTGGATATTCTAAAAGGAATTAAGGTGGACAAGTCCCCAGGTCTGGGTGGGATCTACCCCAGGTTACTGAGGGAAGTGAGAGAGGAAATAACTGGGGCCTTAACAAATGTCTTTGCAGCATCCTTGAACATGGGTGAGGTCCCAGAGAACTGGAGAATTGCAAATGTTCTCCCCTTGTTTAAGAAGGGTAACAGGGATTATCCACGTAATTATAGACCAAAGAGCCTGACATCAATGATTGGGAAGCTGCTGGAGAAGATACTGAGGGATAAGATATATACCCATTTGGAAGAAAATTGGTTTGTCAGTGATAGGCAACATGTCTTTTTGCAGGGAAAGTCATGCCTTACCAACTTAATAGCATTCCTTGAGAAAGTCACAAAGTTGATTGATGAGGAAAGGGCTGTAGATATCATATACATGGACTTCAGTCAGACGTTTGGTAAGGTTCCCAATGGTAGGTCGCATGGAGTCCAGGGCGTGTAAGCTAGATGGACAGAGAATTGGCTGGGCAGCAGGAGATGAAGTAGTGGTTGAAGGAAGTTTCTCAAAATGGAGAACTGTGGTCAGTGGTGTTCCACAGGGATCGGTATTGGGACCACTATTGTTTGTGATATACATAAATGATCTGGAGAAAGGTATGAATTGTCTGATTAGCAAGTTTGCAGATGACACTAAGATTGGTGGAGTAGCAGATAGTGAAGGGGACTGTCAGAGAATGTAGCAGAATATAGATAGATTGGACAGTTGGGCAGAGAAATGACAGATGGAGTTCAATCTGGGAAAATCCGAGGTGATCCATTTTAGAAAATCCTATTCTAGAGTGAACTATACAGTGAATGGAAAAGCCCTGGGGAAAATTGATGTGCAGAGAGATCAGGGTGTTCAGGTCCATTGTACACTGGAGATGGGAATGCAGGTCTATAGAGTGGTCAAGAAGGCATACGGCATGCTTTCCTTTATTGGACGGCGTATTGAGTACAAGAATTGGCAAGTCATGTTACAGTTCTATAAGACTTTGGTTCAGCCACATTTGGAATGCTGCGTACAGTTCTGGTTGCCACATGACCAAAAGCATGTAGATGGTTTGGAGAGTGTGATAAGGAGGTTCACCAGGGTGTTGCCTGGTATGGAAGGCACTCGCGATGAAGGAAGGTTGAGTAGATTAGGATTATTTTCATTAGAAAGATGGAGGTTGAGGGGTTACCTGATTGAGGTTTACAAAATCATGAATGGTATCGATAGGGTGAACAGCAAGAAGCTTTTTCCCAGAGTGGGGGTCTCAATTACTAGGGGTAATGAGTTCAAGGTAAGAGGGGAAATGTTTAAGGGAGGTATGCGTGGAAAGTTATTTATGCAGAGGATGGTTGATGCCTGGAAAGAGTTGCCAGTGAAGGTGGGAGAGGTGGGCACAATAACATCATTTTAAGATGTATCTAGACAGATACATGAATGGGCAGGGAGCAGAGGGAGACAGATCCTTAGAAAATAGGCGACAGGTTTAGATAGAGGATCTGGATCGGCGCAGACTTGGAGGGCCGAAGGGCCTGTTCCTGTGCTGTAATTTTCTTTGTCTTTATCCTTTGTAGTTTTAAAGTAGTGATGGAAAAGGATAAACCTGATCTCAAAGTTAAGGAAGGCAAATTTTGACAGTATTAGGCAAGATAGAATTTCCCAAATGAATTATAAAACTGAATGAACAAGGAAAGCTGGGGGATAACAGCGTGTAGTAGAACAGCTTTCAAGGAGCTCTCCAACATGAGGTATTGAATGTCTGAATAGCCTCAGCAGGGTGAAGGTCATCACTGAAAAGGATATCAAAAGGTATTGAGATATTGATGTGGCTAATAGTGCTTGAAATAATTTCAGTATTGTTGTTTGAAGACAAGTTGGAATTAACGGTTGAGACCAGGATCAGATTAGTGCAATCTTTGGGGTATTCAATTACAGATTAAATCTCAATGACATCACATCATTAAAATAAAGCTATTGTTCAAAATTATAAAAAAGCCTGAAGGTGTAAACACAATTTCCCAGTGGAGATGCAACACAATATAAAATAAAGTCTCTGGAAATGTCTCATCTCCAATTCTGAGAGGATTCTCCAATTTGGACAGATTGCCAGCAGCAGGAAGGGGGAGGTGGTTTCACAAACAACAGAATGTATTTTCTAAGACTGAGGATCGCTACAGTATACTACACCACCCTTGCCATTGTTGGTGTTCCTGGTAGGCTTTGTTATAACTTTAAGTTGTATAAGTCGCTGCATTGAAACATAGTTATTTCTACTTACGACTGATAATTGTTATATTTCCATTTAGCAAAGCAAATCCTGATGTCAGACAGTAGTGTCCTCACTTATTGTGTTTAAAGCGAATAGTTTGTCAGTTTGGAGGTTCCTCAGTAATGTTCAGCATTGTGTGTTTCCCTTTACTGTGCAGAATGAGTTTACACTGAGGCCACATTGATGGGGTTTGGCTGAGCACCAGCCCTGGCTGGTTTAGAAAGGGTTTCGGAAGACCACCCTCTCTCTGTGGTAGTTCACAGCCTGCTATCGGTCAGACGGGTTTTGTAACAACCCACCTCACAGTGACACCTGGTGTTTCCCATTCCTTGATGGAAAGGGATTGTGTTGGTGGATCTTGCTCAGGCAGCTCGCTCCAAATGGGAGCCCAGATACAACAGGGCAATGGGTGGGGTCAGCAGGTTATTATGGAGTGAAAAGTGAGGGTCAGCAGAGACGGCTTTGACCATCTTGTGGGTATTTATCAGTCAGTGGATGTATGGGGTCATGATATTGTTGGGGACAGATCACTGGGTTAATGCGAGTTTCCATCGTGTGAGATCAACGTCTGCAGTTAACATTTCCAAACTTACTCTGTGGTGTAATTCCTCAGCTGAGGAAAGAAACTCTATCTGTAGCTCACAGAGACTCTGCATTATCCAGAGATTGATTGGAATGTTGTGTACTGTTGATCCAGATCTCCAGGAATCACTCTGAGTGAAGGTATTCCTGATCATGGAATTGTACTGAATGGAGATCACAAACCTCAGGCTGGACCCTCATGTTGCTGGGAGGATGTGTCATTGTAGAATTGTACAGAATGGGGTAACTGCACAGGTATGAACTTCTGAGCCAGTATTCTTGCTTTTCTATGGGTATCTGTAAATGCAGCATTGGAGTAAATGGGGAGCACTAATAGCAGAATACCAGTGACCTCAATTGCAAGTCTTACAGGGAACGTCTTTAACTGTGGAACTGTATTACATGTGGGTCAATAGGAATACCAGGTTCCAGTGGCAATGTGATTCAGTCAGCATCTTTCAGTTAGAATTTGACCGAGTGTGGGTTCCCAGCCAAAGGGGAACAACTAACCCCAGTGTCCAAGTGTTACTGGGAGAATCTCTCAGAGTAAAATTACACTGAGTAGGGGTTACTGACTGGAGGGGAACAACTTACCCCTGTAGTTTTGCACAGGGAGGAGTAACCCAGACTACAAACTTTAATTGTTTGTGAGGAATTGAATGCAATGGAATATCTGACCGCAGTGGGAGATAGGATGATAACTTGATTGAAACCATGTGATGATTTATTTGTATTATATTTCTCATTTCTGATCTGTTCACAAATGGATCTGTGAATGTAGCTTGGAAATATGATGGATAGCATATGGGAAAATCTTCTCAGTTGGGTGAATATGTTTGGTCCAAAGTTTCCAAAGTTAAAAGATCCGTTGGAGATAAACAAATATAAGTCAACAATGTGGAGCTGGAGAAGCACAGCAGATCCGTCTGCATTGGAGGAGCAGGGAAGTCGATGATGTTTGGGGCTGGGATCCTTCATCAGGGCAGGGGACGGCAGGGGAGCAAAGAAATAAATAAAGGGAGGGGGTAGGGCTGGAGAAGGGCAGGTAGGATGGTGATAGGTGGATGCAGATAGGAGGTAATCGTGATTGGTTCATGGGGAGGGGTGGAGTGGACAGGTGAATAGGAGGATGGACATACAGGAATTTAAAAAATGATATGGAATAAAAGTGTTTGTTTCAACAAATAACTGACTTTAGTATCTGCAATATTATGACTCTGATTAATAATTGAGTTTAAGAGCATTACAGAGAATTAACAGTACAGAATGCAGTATCTAGGCCATTAAGTAGAGAAAATCATGAATGAGACATTTGACTTAAGACTTTACAACTCGATCCTGCCCACCACATTTAATGTCACTAACAGAGCTCACAAATCCAATTTCTTAAGTTGTGGGCATTTCTCTTCTTTTTGTATGGTAATGACAAATATTCTGACTCGACCGGGTCTCCAGACTGTCACACATTGCCCATTTTTTATTCCCAGCTGCTGATCTTCCAAAGAAGCAAGTGTTAACTCTAAAGTGTGACAAACTCAGGACTGTTTGACTTGTATTTACAGAATATCTGTTCCTTAATCAGATCTTAATCACATCATAGAACACCAAGTTATAGTTCAACAGGTTTATTTGGAAATACAGGCAGTCAATCCTTTATTCAAAATCCTGAAATCCGAAAAGCTCCCAAATCTGAAGTTCCTTTTGTGAAGTTTTTTTCTCATTTACAAGGTTGTTTGGCGTGCAAACAGTTAACCCAACTCCACACCCACTCGACCCACATCAGATGTGACGTGGGGGCCTGACCCAGCACCCAGCAATTCTGTCTCAGGGCCTGTAGTACTCACCAATGAGTCTGCTGTTTGGTACAATTTTTTTAAAAATCACCATTAAACTGTCACTTATTCTGAAATGCGAAAACTTCCGAATTCCAAAAACCAACTGGTCCCAAGGATTCGGATAAAGGATTGTGTACCTGTAGTAGCTTTCGGAGCACTCCTCCTTCGTCAGGTAGCTCATGGGGCAGGTTCATCAGACACAGAATTGAGAGCACAAGATCATAGTGTCATGCAACTGATACAATATACTGAAGAAATCTAGATTGCTGTTAAGTCTTTCTTTTCGAATAGGTTGCGGGTTTTAATTCATTAATATGTAAATCCCAGAATTTCTTCCAAGTCATATTCCCGAGATAACTTAAGGTTTTATTTGAAAAAGTGACATTCCTGCTCAAACAATGCATTAAATGTGTGAGGTGAGAGACTGCATGTATTCCATCCTTGAGTCAGACTGGTTCTAGTTCCAATGTAGGAATTTATAAAATGTTACATAGATTGACTGCCTGCGTACACTGCCTGCAGATTGTGTACTTTCTGAGCAAAATAGATTGTATCTACAAGTACAATTCTGCCAATGCAAATTCAGCCCATTGACTTAAATGTCTGTGTGTGTACATGTGAGGGAGAGGAGTGTATGTGTGTGTGTGTGCACGTGCGAGCGAGACTGTGTGCTTGGTAAAGTGATGGAGTATAAGCCTGTGAGAGGGTGTGCTTGTGGAGCTTGTGTATGTGTGTAGCTGAGAGAGAGAATATGTATGTGAAAGAGTCAATGTGAGTGTATGAGCATATATATGTGTGTGTGTGTGTGTATAGTGGAGTCAACTGTAGTGTGACATAAACCCCAGATCCCAGTTGAGGCCATCCTCTGGGTATCAAATGTGGCTATTGACCACTCCACCTATACACACTCCACTAAACATGCACACACTCACACTCTGTCCCTCTCCCCCACCGCCCCAACACATGCTCTCTCTCTCTCTCTCCTTCTCATACACACACACATGTCAATGAGGTGAATTTGCATTTGCAGGATTGTATTTGCAGATACATTCTATACTATATTATTGACCAGAGACAAAGTAATTTGTATTTTAACCTCATCCATAAACACACCCTTGGCGAAAGCAAATTCAACAAAATTGTGTGATTCTCATTGCGGTCTTCTCATTCTAAGGCGGCAGAATAAAATACTGAAAGAACCCTTTCAACAACTGAGAGAGTCCTCAAGATTTTCTGTAGCAGCAGAGAGAGAACTGTATTGACCAGTTTCAACTCCAAAACACAAAGTTCAACAACAGAGAGCAGAAACTAAAACCCTGGGAGTTTGTGAGCCGAACTCCATCCACTCAGGTGTTTTTCATGTAAAATTAAAAAATAACAAAGCTATTTAACCTGCTTTCCATGGAGCAGACTCCTCACCAATAGTTGACAATAGCTCTCTTCAAGAGAACAGGATAAAATAAATCCCTCTTAAAGGCATATTTCCAACACACTGTAGTCCCATGTGGCCCAGACCATGTTAGAATGAAAGCTTACCTCCTCTGAAAGACATTTGTGAAGGAGATGGGATTCTTTTTCCTGACAACTGATAACAATTTAGTAGTCACCTGTTAAGTCTAGATTTGTATAGAATTCACCATCTGCCATTGTGGATATCGAACCCAGCTCCCCTTGAACTCTGAAATCATTGTTTCACAAGACCAAAACCCCATCATCTCCCCTAATCTTTGACACTGGACTGGATCCACAGCAGCAGTCCCTGATACCAAGCTCCAAGAAGGCAGCAGAGTAGGATGTTCCAGCCAGAACTCATCCGCTCCACGTGTTCTTCTTTCTCTTTTCCTGCTCCTTTTCTTCCTGGCCGCTGGTGAGCAATGATTCCTTGCCTGCAGAGATGATTCCCGACCGCTGGTGATGACTCCTGGCCTCTGGGAAGTGACGATGTTTTGTCTACAGAGATGATTCCCAGCCGCTGGTGACGACACCTGGCCTGGCACAGCAGCCTCCGCTCACGGTCTCCTGGCCTGGCACAACAGATTCCTGGCAATTTGTGGCAGCTTTCTCGCTTCCCATAGCAGCATTCCGGTGAGGCATGGTATCCTCCTGGCCTGTTGTAGGGGCCTCCCAGCCTAACACAGCAGCCTTCCGGTGTGGTGTGCCATCCTCTATTCTTGGCGCAGTGACCTCCCAGTGTGGCAACCTCCTGACCTGGTACAGTGGTCTTACAGCACAGTGACCTCCCTGCCTGGTGCAGCAGCCTCCCGGGGTGACATGGCAATGTCCTAGTCTGGTGTAACAGCCTCCTTGCAAAGCGGCTTCTTGGCATGGTGTGTCATTGGCGCGGACTGAAAACTAGCTGCCAGCGTGGTCTGCTGTCCTGAACTTTTACTTTTGTACCTCAGTTGGCACTGTAATTGGTGAGGTATAAACTCCTCACTGTACTCATTGAGTTTATGTGACAATAAAGACTATTCTGTGTTTGGTATCCTCGAACAAGTTGTGGTGCAATTCTGGTGATCTCCACAGAGAGTGCTGGTTAAACTGTGAAGATTCCTAGCCCTAGTTTGTGCTCCAAATCTGGGAGGAGGATCTCCATTCACAAGGAGAGAGCCTAGGAGAGGAGTTTTGGAGCGTGAGCCTAGACATCAGGCAAGAAGCTTTGCTTAATCCCACATAAAGTGTCTGATTTCTAAAGATGCAATGAATGATGCTGCATGGATTCAGATTTTATTTATGTGAAGACTACGGTTTACAGGCTTGAACATGTGGGGGAATTCCATCACAAATATTGGAAGCTGGATGGCATGGTTGCTCAGTGGTTAGCACTGCTGTCTCGTTGCACCAGGAAGCCAGGTTCAATCCCAGCCTCTGGTGACTGTGTGCCATTTATATATTTTCTCTCAGTCTGTTCTGGGTGCTCTGGTCTCCATACACAGTCCAAAAATGTGCAGGGTCGGTGGATTGGCCATGGGAAACACACGGTTACTGGGATTGGGTAGGCACGTGTTTGAGTGGGATGCTCTTCAGAGAGTTGGTGCAGACTTGTTGGGCTAAAGAGCTTGTTTCCACACTATACAGATAAAAAAAAAACTCTTGTATATGATGCTATCTAACCTGGGACATGATGGTTGGATTCACTGCTGAATACCTTCATAATTCAGATTGTCAGTATGTTCAGTCCTGTGCATGAGGGAGTGACTCAATGTCCAATCTTTTATCTGTCCATATTGTGGAGGGCATCCATTCCTGGACACTGTGGAGTGATTCAATATCCTGCACTATCTGTCATATAGCGTGGACATCCAATACTGGAGGCAATCTGAGCTGCGGAAACTCCAAAGCTGAATGCAAACATTTTGCAGTCAATGTCCATGTCAGGTGTCTCCTATTCTTTATTTTCTTGATCCCAGGTGTCTTCTTGGGGATGTTGTGGTCTTATGGGAAACTCCTGCCAGTCACAGTAACCTATAAAGGAGAAGAAACAACTTCTGCCTTCCCCAAAAAATACTGATTACATTTTGTCTTTCTGGGAGTAATTTGCTAATCATGTGATTAATCATGTGATTGTGTCTCTAAAAGTGCAATTGATTCATTTGAGAGGTATTACTATAGTGGTTCTGATGATAAGACACAGAACAACAAATATGTTTGTGCTAAAATCCATCATGCATAGAGAATATTTGATCAGTAACTTTGTCTTTTTTTTTCTCTCTCTCTTACAGTTAGTCTAACAGCAATTCTATTCTTGTCTGGGGGCAAGTGTGGTCTTTCGACATGCACCACCCGTTATCTGGTAACCATGGCAGTGTCTGATCTACTGTATGTTACTTTTGATATCATGCTTCATAAGTTTACCTACTATTATTATCCACGGTGTTTCCTGGACATCACTCCTATTTGTAGAGCCATCTATGCCCTGAGCCGCTTGACCATTGATTGTTCTGTCTGGTTCACTGTCGCTTTTTCTTTTGATCGATTTGTTGCCATTTGTATTCATCAGATGAAACCTCAGTATTGCACAGAGAAAACTGCAATGAGGGTTCTAGCAACAATCTGCATTTTCCTTTCTTTAAAGAATATTCCCAACTATTTTCGATTTGAAGCTGGAAGGATCATTAACAATGTTCCGTGGTACTGTTACACCACCTACAGATATTATAATGATGCTCATTGGCTGAGTTATCGATATATTGAAACATTTTTAACACCACTTCTCCCATTCACTTTTATTCTCTTTCTGAACATCATGACTGTCAAACACATTTTCGAAGCAGTTAAGACACGTAAGGGACTGAAGGGTCAAAGGAAAACAGAGAATGACCCCGAGATAGAGAGCAGAAAGAAGTCTGTGACTTTACTCTTTGCTGTATCTGCCAGCTTCATACTTCTCTGGCTGGGGTATATTTTATATTTCTTCAATGTTGGTTATTATTTGGATGATTTTTATCTCTTCGAACTAATCACATTTATGCTGCGGGATTTAAGTTGCTGCACAAATGCATTTATTTATGTGGTGATGCAGAATAGTTTCAGAGACCGGTTAAAGTATGCATTGAAATATCCCCTGATAAAAATAATTCAATTGATGAATAGATCCACGTAGCTGAGAGTCAACATTGGATGCAGCAGATAATGGAACGAGGAGTCCACGTGAGGAATGGACTGAAAGGAGAAGGAGGAGCAGCAACATGATAACACTCCTTTCCTCATGGGCAAGGAATGACTCCATCTGAGGAGCAAAATGAAAGAGTCTGGAGGTGTAAAGCCAGGGTAAAGTGCTGTTTGTAATGAGCAACAATTCGTAGGAAGTGGAGGAACAAAAGCCGAAACAAAAAAGGAATTAAATATTCTTCCGCAGTGAAGTCTCTGATATATACATCTGGAAAAAGTGAAAGAAAAGTTCCTGTTATAAAGACTAAATAATGTGATGTGTAAACAGAAAAAAAGTCTGTCTTTTTATTGCAAATATATTTTTAGCGATAATTTACTTTGCCCATTTCCACACTGTCTGCCCTGCCCTGAGACTGATCTCACTCCATTTCATTATTCATTTCTTTACACAATCTTTGGGAAAGACGTTGGGAAACTCCAAGGCCCAATTAGAGGGCTTGGTGGCAGATGTGATCCGAAACTTGGGAATGGGGTCGGATATGGCAAATGAGGCAACATCTCATCATGAACACATTTGGTGGCTCTCACTGTCTCCATGGAGCTCACTGTGAACTGACTCTGGATGAACCCTGTTTGCTTGTGGCTTCATATTGAAGGGTGTGATAAATTCAAAATCATATTTACATCATCATGAAGAATTGAATTGTTTCCATCTGCAGAACAGCTCCTATATCCCTACCTCAGTTCATATTTGGTGAAACAGTAATATATTCTGTTGTTATATCTGGACCTTTGTAGCACGCACCATATCGGCTGGAGACCAGATTAGAAACTCCATACCTCTATTTTGTCCAAATGTCTTCCGCCATCCTGCCTTGGCAAATCCCAGCAAATCCCAATATTCCATGATCATCCAGTGACTGCAAAAACCAGCACAGGCATATTGTCCTCCAAATTCTCGATTTTAAACTCTCACTCGTGTATCCAAAATGTTCCATGTTCTTCCACTGATTTCATTTCTTTTTCGGATTGTGTGAGTCTTGTTGCATAAACTCAAGATGAAATTGTTCGATGTTCTGCTATGCTGTAAATGTAACCAGCTGGTGTGATGGTCTAAAAATATTACAGGTTTTGTTGCAGAAAGTCAAATGAAATGGCGGATAACAATTCCAGAAACAATAGTAAGCCTGATGATTGGGAGCAATTTAGGATCCCGCAGCACATGACCAAGAAACTGATCGGGGAGGGACAGAATATGAATGCAGCCTTCCCTTGAAGCCAAGATGCCACTTACATTCCCAAGCCATTTCTCATCTCGATTATCACCTCCCCAACAGCACTCACAAACCTATTTGGGGGAATTATATGGATGTTCATTCCAGTCCTACCAAGATGTAAACTGTCCATCTTATTGAGTTCTAGCCTGCTCTAGAGCTGGTCCTAATGCCTTGAAACATGCTGCCTGACCTTCTGAACCCGTTTTCCAGACACATGTTCAATCATCCAATTATTCTGCTTGGATTCTGATCAGCACATGGGACTGGCAGTGATTCTGAGAATACTGTGTTCCACATCCTGCTTTTCAATCTCATTCCTTGCTGCCCCAAATCTGTTTCATGGACCACATCCCCACATTCCCACCGAGGTCTTTGTCACCAACATGGAGCAATACCTCTGTCATTTGATCCTCCTGCAGCAGCAGAATTTCCTGCAGCTGTTCTGTGATATCCTTGACCCTGGTAGCAGGGAGGTTATCATCGCATGCTGAAGGTATGTTTATAACTGTCGAAACTCGACTCTGTTCCCCTAACTAAAGAGCCCATTATCAGTACGGTGTACCCACTGTTCCTATCTTCCTGACATGACTCTGTCTACATTCCTCTGATGAATCCTTTCCATTACAAGCTTCCAAAGCAGGGAACTGGTGTGTGAGCTCGATCATCTCAGGGGACCCCTGAGATACCTGGCTGTCACTCATTCCTTATTTCCCCATACACACTAAACTGTGGTGGAGCCAACTCCATAAATGTGGTATTCCCCTCATCCTCAGCCCCGCATGATGGCCCACAGTTATTCCCATTCTGGAAAACAGAGCTCCAGTTTATGCACACTGTGACATTTCCAGGAGATATGTTTATCTCTGACATATCGAACCTCCTAGAATCCCACATTCCACAGGTTGACCATTTCCTTGCTCAGAGACAAAAAAAAACTGCAGATGTTGAATTCCAAGGGAGACAAGCAGGAGGCTGGAAGAACACAGCAAGCCAGGCAGCATCAGGAGGTGGAGAAGGCAATATTTTGGGGGTAACTCTTCTTCAGGACTGGGGGTGGGTTTGTGGGGAGCTGCAGATAAAGGGGGTGTAAGGGGCAGGGTGTTGGTGGGGATAGGTGAAGTCAGGTAGAGGGTATGACCTGGTTGGTCAATGGAAGGAGTGAATCTGGTTGGTGGCTGGGAGGAAGGGTCGATGAGAGGAATGGAAGGGAGGGGGAGGGGCTAGGAAGGGAATCAGGGGATGGGAAAGGAGGTTATTTGAAATTGTCTCACCTGTCAGGACTGTTTGGGGCATTGGATGGAGGTGAAGGGGGTGGTGTGCTGGTAGGTTTTGCATCATTGGTGAGACAAAGGTTCACATGCCTCTCCTCCAGCCTAGTTTACTGTACCCAGTGTTCCCGGTGTGGTCTTCTCTACAACAGGGAGACCAAACATAAACTTAGTGAACAGTTTGCCGAGCATCTCGGCCAGGCCCACAGAGGGCGAGCAGACCTCCCAGTCACAGCCCATTTTAATTCCCCTTCCCACTCCCTTTCTGACATGACCATCCTCGGCCTCCTCCATTGCCACTACAAATTGGAGGAACAACACTTCATCTTCCACCTGGGCAGCCTGCAGTCCTGAGTACTCAACATTGAGTTCTCCAATTTCAAACAACCCCCCTTCCCTTCCCCTGACTCCATTCCCAGACTCTCCCCTCTCCCTTCTAGCCACCAACTGGATTCATTCCTCCCATCGACCAAACAGTTTGACCTGTCTTCACCTATCCCCACCTCACCACCCTGCTCCCCCCCCACCCTGTTTACCTGCAGCTCCCCTTACACCCACCCCCAGTCCTGAAGGAGGGTTACACCCGAAACATTGCCTTCCCCACCTCCTGATGCTGCCTGGTTTGCTGTGTTCTTCTCGCCTCCTGCTTGTCTACCATTTCCTTGCAGCAGTGCTATCTAATCTTATTTTGAAGTTACTGACCAGTTATAACATGTTGAATGGCTTACCAGTTTGTCCCAAAAATCTCCTTCCTTTTCACTGTATGAGGAACCAAGCACTTGGCATTGCTACTCAATGAAAGCAAATGAAAAGTGGAGAAGAGTATTCCGTTCCCTCTTTCACCCAATCCATCATTCACCAAGTTCACTCTCTGTGAGATCACAGCTTTGAGCTCTGTCAATCCCTTCCTGTCCCTACATTGTAACTGCTTCAATGACACAGTGTACAGGCTTCATTTTGCTTCAGAAACACACACTGCTTGCCATTTGGAAAGTTGAATGCAGGTGCCTGCCTTGGGAAGGTTGGAGATTTCAAACCAGAAGAGTCTGACACTTTATGGAATTCTAGGCTGGACCTGTCCTGGGAATGTCTGATAGTGATATTGCAGGGGTTTTTATTCTGTAACCAGACTATACTCTACCCGATGTAGGATTGCTTTATTGGGAAGTGTTGTGGGATCGTGCTTTGTATCTAACCTCTATTTTACTTGGCCTGGGCATGTATGAGGGGACCTTAAAGAGAGAGTTTGTATCCGAAACCAACAATTGCATGAAATTTGGTAACGTCTAATTTCCCTGTTCTAAATAACATTAAATGTAACATTCAAGACAATTGCTAAGTTGTAGCATGCATTCACCTGTTACCTGTCTCTGTGGTAGTTACATGATCATTTCCGGATACATTGGCAGATGTACAATGTGTGTCCCTGCTCAAACCTGTAACAAAGAACACTTAAAAACCTCTCCAATTTCATTGCCACCACCACCCCAACTTGTTTCTGAACACTCACTGCCGATTGATTGTTCACTACCTGCACTTCCAAATCACTTGGATGATCTTGAACCTCAATAAGGTAAAAATCACACAATACCAGATTTTGGTCCAACAGGTTTATTTGGAAACACTAGCTTTCAGACCACTGCTCCTTCATCAGGTGGTTGTTGGAGTGTCACTCCAAAAGCTAGTGCTTCCAAATAAACCTATTGGACTATAACGTGGTGTTGTGTGATTTTTACCTTTGTACACCCCAGTCCAACACCGGCACCTACAAATCTAATTAATAACTTCTTGATTCTCAATTCTCGTCAAAACTTGAGACATTTTAATACAACATGATCTGATGGTCAATGTGATATATAACTGGGTATGCTCTTTGTGAATTTGTGCAGGATCTCCACCTTTGTAACTCAGCAACATTGCACAATTTATGCAAACTTGCAATTCAGGGAGTGGCACTGAGGGTGTTGGATACAATCAGAGGATCAATAGTGACAGAGCTCTCTGATTATAGCAGAGTACCCAGGAATGTGCAGGCTCGATGGATTAGACATGGGAAATGCCGGGTGACAGGGATATTGCAGGAACGTGGGTCGGGCTTGATACTTTTCGGAAGGTCGGCCTGGACCCGATGGGCCGAATGCCCTGCTTCCACACTTTCGGGAGTCTATGCTTCTACAAATTGCTCAGTTGGGCAGAAAAGTGACAAATCGAACTCAAACTGGAGAAGGGTGAAGTCATTTGTTTGGGAAGGGAATGTTGAGCCTGTGCAAGAACAGCAAAGCACATCATTGTAGGGGCAGTGCAAGATGATTTTTGGGCAGGTACTGTGTACAATAGACAGAGACAAGCAGAGAAATACAGACAGCTGGAGAGAGAGAGAGAGAGAGAGAGAGAAAGAGAGAGACAGCTAGAGAAAGAGGGAGAAAGAGATAAAGCGTAAAGTCAAGCACAAGGATGAAGAGACAGATGAAGTCAAACGTTCTTACATCGAGGTCAAGAGAGAGGAAACAAAGATAAGGACAGGCAGAAACAGTGAGAGGAGGGCAGGCACAGAGAGAGAGAGAGACATAGAGACTTACTTGATAAGTCTGTGAGACCACACTCCTAATTTTGGCACAAGCCCCAGGGAGGTTTGCAGGGTCCACAAGGCTGATTCTAGCATTATCTTTTTTGGTACCAAGACCATGCCAGGTTATCCATGTGGTTTCATTTCTTCATTGAGACCTTGTTAGTCATTGATACAACTTGCTATTTCAGAGAGTAGCTAAGAGTCAATTGTGTTGCTGTGAGTGTGGAGCCACATGTTGGCCAGACTAGGTGAGAATGGTAGATTTCCTTTCTTAAAGGAGATCAGTGAGCCAGATGGATTTTTCTAACAATTAACAATGGTTTCATGGCCATTAGTACATTCTTAATTCCAAACCTTTATTAATGAATTCAGATTTCACCAGCTGCTGTGATGGGATTTGTACCTGAGTCCCAGAGCATTTGCTGAGGTTCTGGATTAATCTGCAATCCAGCCCCCTGAGCCCCCATGACCCCCCCACCCCTCCCCCAATTTGATAAACTCCAACAGCATGTAAACTCCTCCAGCCCCTATACCCCTCCTTGCCTCTAAATGACTCCAGGCCCTACACCCCTCAATATCTCTGTAACTTCCTCCAGCCCCTACACTACTATCTCTGTAATCTCCTCCAACTATCTCTATAATATCCTCCAGCATCTACTTGCCTCCCCAGATCTGTAATGAGCTCCAGCCCAACATACATCCCTATCTCTGTCAGCCCCGACTCTCCTCCTTGTCTGTAATATTCTCCATGGGCCGACAGAATGTCCCCACTCTCTAAACTCCTCCAGCACCTCCACTCGTCCCAAGCTCAGTAAACTTCTCCAACCCCTACAGACTTCCATATCTCTGTAAAACCAGTATCTTTCCATTTGTCTATCACTTCATCCAGCCCCAACTCACCATCCTGTCTCAGAGCCCTTTCAAGCACATACACTCGGCATATCTCTGTAACTTCCTCAAGCATCGACACCATTCCCGAGTACTATAAGCTCCTACAGATCTACACCCTCCCTATCTCTGTAATCTGCTCCAGCCCTGATATCCCTCCCTATTGCTGTAACATCCTCCATCCCCTACACTGTGCTCTATCTCCGTTAGCCCCTCCAGCCTCTACAGCCCTCCCTATCACTGTTGCCTCATCCAGCCCCAACACAACTCCCTGTCTCTGTTACCTCCTCCAACACTTACAAAGCTCCCTATCTCTGAAAACTCCTGCAGCTGCTACACAGCTCCCTATCTCTGTTATCTCCTCCTGACCACACAGCTCTCTCTATCTCTGTAACCTCCACTCAACCCTGCACTTCTCGATATCTCTGGAACTTGCTCCAGCCCCTATACTCTTTCCTATCATTGTTATTTCCTCCATTCCCTCCAACTCTTCCTAATGCTGTGTCATCCTCTAGCTCATGCACTGCTCACTGTCGCTGTAACCGCTCACAGCAACTGCATCCCTCCCTGTGATTTCCACCAGTGATGTCAGGATTGGCTCGGTCAGAGGAGAGGAATAATATTTGGAATTTAAGTTTCTGACCCATGTTAAGAATCAATTCTGGATATTTTAAACAGTTTAACTAAGTTCTAAAATTCCTCAGAATAAGTCTCTGAGAATTTATTCCCCATTCTCACCAAAACCTCAGTTAGTTCAAGAGAAAGATTTTTTTGAGAGAATTTTCAAATCTCACTACTTTCTGTCTGATCACCTCGTTAATGGGATTTACACAACACAATGTGGTGTCTGTGAAGCTGTTTTGATCTTCTTGCTGATCACATTCACTCTCAGACAGATCAGCCAGAGACACGGTCAGTGCAGTGACCTAGCCTTCCCTGTGTTTCCTGGAGCAGCCTGGTGTCTCCGATGAAGCCAGTTTATAAACCAATTGTGATGTCTGAGCTCTCTCTGTGATGTACACGGTGAGGTCACACTTTGAACTGTCCGGTTCAAGAGGCCTCACTGTGATCAAACAGGGAGTTACTGAAACCCTCACTATAACGTCCCTCAGCCCCAGCACCCCTCCCTATCTCTGTAACCTCCTATAGCACCGAGAATCCTTCCATCTCTGTCACTTCCATTAATCTCTATAAACCTCCCTATCTCTGTAAATTCTGCCAGCCCCTAAACTCTTCCCTACCTAGCACCTCCCTAGGTCAGTCACCTCCCAGAGCACCTACAACCCTCCCATCTCTGTTATCTCCTTTAGCCACAACAAGCCTCCCTATATCTGTGAACCTGCTCCATCCATACACCCCTCATCTCTCTAATGTCCTTGAGAAACTACAAACTCCCTATCTCTGTCAATTCCGCCATCCATCAAAACTCATCCCTATCTTTGTAACATCTTCCAGACACTATATCTGTACCTATCCCTATCTGTTCCAGCCCCAACATCCCTTCCTCTTTCTGTGTCACCATCCAGCAGTTACAGCCCTCCCTGTATGAGAAGCCATCTTGACTATTGACATTATTCCATATCTCGCCAACAGCCTCCAACCTCTATTCCACTCCCTACCTCTGTAAACCCCTCCAGCTCCAACACCCCTTGCTGTCTCTGTAATCTCCTCCAGCACCTAAACCCTCCTTATCTCCTTATCCTCCTCCAGCCCCTTCACTATCCCTACAGGATATAGACACTTCAGACAGGACAGGGAAGGAAATAAAAGGGGGAGAGGAGTTGCATTGCTGGTCAGGCATGATAGCATGGCTTTGCTGAAGGAGGGCACCATGGAAGGCTTGAATAGTGAGGCATTATGGGTGGAGCTGAGAAAGAAGAAGGGCACAGTTACGTTGTTGGGGCTGTATTACAGGCCTCCCAACAGTGAGCATGAGGTAGAAGAATGAATAGGTAAACAGATTATGGAATGATGTCGACGCAACAGGGTAGAGATGATAAAAGCAAATTACTGTGGATGCTGGAATCTGAAACCAAAAGAGAAAATGCTGGAAAATCTCAGCAGCTCTGGCAGCATCTGTAAGGAGAGAAAAGAGCTGATGTTTCGAGTCTAACTGACCCTTTATCAAAGGGTAGAGATGATGGGAGATTTTAATTTTCCCAACATTGACTGGGATACACCAATGGTCAGAGGTCTGGATGGGGCATAACTTGTAAAACGCATCCAGGAGAGTTTTCTAGAGCAGTACCTCAATAATCCGATGAGGGATGGGGCCGTATTGCACCTGGTGTTGGAGAATGAGCCAGGCCAGGTGGGGGGAGTTACAGTGGGGGATTTCTTTGGGAACAGTGACCACAATTCTGTAAGCTTTAGAATACTTATAGACAAAGATGAGAGTGATCCGAAGGGAAGAGTACTAAACTAGGCCAAAGCCAATTATATCAAAATTAGGCAGGAGCTGGGAATGTGGATTGGACACAGCTATTTGAAGGGAAGTCCGCTTTGACATGTAGTTAAAGATAGTGCAAGATCGGCATGTCCCATTGAAGGCAAAGGATAGGAAGGGCAAGATTCGTGAACCGTGGATGACAGGAGAAATTGTACGACTAGCCAAGAGGAAAAGGGAAGCGTACATAAGGTCCAGGCAGCTCAGAACAGAACAGGCCCTGGAGGAATATCGGGAGAGTAGGACCAGTCTTAAACAAGGAATCAAGCGGGCTAAAAGGGGTCATGAAATAGCTTTAACGAGCAGAATTAAGGAGAACCCCAAAGCATTTTATTCTTAAATAAGAAGCAAGCGAATAACTAGAGAAAGGATTGGTCCACTAAAGGATAATGAAGGAAGGCTGAGTGTCAAACCTGAGAGAATGAATGAGTCCTTTACATCAGTATTCACTGAGGAGAGGGACATGATGGATTTTGAGATTAGAGATATACGTTTGATTAGTCTGGATCACGTTGCCATCAGTTGGGAAGTTGTGTTGGGTAGGCTAGAGGTTATTAAAATCCCCAGAACTGGACGGGAGGTGAGAGAGGAAATAGCTGGCGCCCCTGGCAGATATCATTGTGGAATCCTTAAACACAGGTGAGGTGCCAGAGGACTGGAGGGTTGCTCATGTTGTCCCCCTGTGCAAGAGGGTTATTAGGGATATTCTGGGTAACTACAGACCAATGAGTCTGATGTCAGTGTTGGGAAATTTGTAGGAGAAGGTACTGAGGGATAGAATCTATTTATATTTAGAAAATAATGCGCTTATCAGTGATAGACATCATGGTTTTGTGTGGGGGAGATCGTGCCTTACCAACTTAATAGAGTTCTTTGAGGAAGTGACAAAGTTGATAGACGAAGGAAGGGCTGTAGATGTCATACACATGAACTTTAGTAAGACATTTGATAAGGTTCCCCATGGCAAATCAATACAGAAAATGAAGTCATATGATGTGTGGGATGTTTTAGCTAGGTGGATAAAGAACTGGTTGAGCAACAGGAGACAGAGAGTAGTAGTTGAAGGGAGTTTCTTGGAATGAAGAAAGGTGACCAGTGGTGTTCCACAGGGATCAGTGTTGTTTGTGATATACATAAATGACATAGAAGAGGTCACTGTTGGTATGATCAGCAAGTTTGCAGATGACACGAAGATTGGTGGAGTAGCAGAAAGCATAGGGGATTGTCAAAGAATACATGAGAGTATAGATAGTCTGGAGAGTTGGGTAGAGAAGTCGCAGATAGAGTTCAATCCAGGTAAATGTGAAGTGATGCATTTTGGGAAGTCTGATTCTAGAGCGAATTATACAATGAATTGAAGAGCCTCGGGGAAAGTTAACAGCAGAGAGATCTGGGACTTCAGGTCCATTGTACCCTGAAGGTTGCTGCACAGGTGGATAGAGTGGTCAAGAAGGCCTTCATCAGACGGGGTATTGACTATAAGAGCTGGCAGATCATGTTACAGTTGCACAGGACTTACGTTTGGCCATATTTGGAATACTGCATATAGTTCTGGTCACCACATGACCAAAAGGATGTGGACACTTTGGAGAGGGTGCAGAGAAGGTTTACGAGGATGTTGTCTGGTACAGAAGGTGCGAGCTATGAAGAGAGGTTGAATAGGTTGGGTTTGTTTTCATTTGAAAAAAGGAGATTGAGGGGGAGAATCTGATTGAGGTTTACAAAATCATGAAGAGTATAGACAGGGTGGATAGAGATAAGCTTTTTCCCAGGGTGAAGGATTCATTAACGAGAGGTTATGCTTTCAAGATGAGAGGTGAAAAGTTTAAGGGGGATATACACGGCAAGTACTTTACACAGAGGGTGGTAGCTGCCTGGAACACGTTGCCAGCAGAGGTAGTAGAGGCAGGTATGGCAGATTAATTTGGGATGCATCTGGACAGATGCACGAGTAGATGGGAAGCAGAGGGATACTTAGGAATTGGGCGACAGGTTTAGACAGTTGATTTGGATTAGCTCAGGCTTGGAGGGCTGAAGGGCCTGTTCCTGGGCTGTAAATTTTCTTTGTTCTTTGTTCACAACCAGCTATATCGATATCGTCCAGTGCTCATGTAGGAGATTTGTCATGTCAACAAAGATTGCTCATCAGTGACAGACAGAGTGGGTTTTTTGGTTTATACAGAATTCTCGGGATGTAACATTGCCCTGAGAAGACGGGCCCATTGCATCAACAGCCAGAGGACATTTCCCTGTGTCCTCCCACTGAAACTGGGTTGGAACAGACTTTCTGTAAAACCAATGAATTGGTCACTTGACTCCAGGTCCGTTTCCTGAAAACTGAGAGTAAATGGCCATATTTGAGTTAACAATGAGAAACCGACAGAATTTATTCAGAATCTGACAGTAATCATGCATCCTGTAAACAGTGAAGGGGACATGGCAGAGTACCTCCCTTTGTTATCACTGTCACAGTTTTCTTTTGTTTTGATTCCTTTCAGATGACAGTTGGTAAGGATCCTGTAATTTACATCCCCATCTTCTGCTTTTTCTCTTTTCCCACTGCACCCTCCACCCTGTTCCTTGCACCATTTTGGTCAATATTGTTACTCTGTCATTTCAGCCTCTCCTGCTCTCCAGCCCATCACAGCCTTTCCCTTCTGCTCTTCTTCCCACCTCCCAGCTGAGAGACAAGTAACAATGCGGGTAGTTCCCTCTCTCACACACTCACATTATCACTGACAGAGATACAGAGACACAGAAGGGTCATCACTCCCAAAGGCTCAGACAGAGACAATGTTCAGTCTCATGCTGATCCCATGTTCTGGTGATATATTTTTATTCTAATACTCAAACAGAGTGAGAGAGAAAGAAATGATTTATATTTCTCTCCAAACTGGTCTGGAAACAAATCCCAGCCTCCAAATCACAGCATCTATAAGATCAATAAGAACTGTGTTAATCTCTCAATAGTAACCTACAACAACCAATTGAAGAGTATGTTTATGCAGATTTATAAACTGAAAACTATATACTCCAGATGCTGTGAACATTAAATAAGAACAACGACTATTGGAATGAATCGATAATTTTCTCTGATGAGAGGTCATTGACCAGAAACATTCATTATGTTTCTCTCTCCACAGATGCTGTCTGATCTGCTGAGTATTTACAGCACTTTCTGTTTACTTCATGTAAGTTTCCTCCATGTCCAGAAGGCACACAAGTTATTTAATTCAAACAGATATTCCCATAGAGTTCAGGTTATTTATAATTGATATACCACATAGAAAACGATTTGTACATTACAATATTAAAGATATAATTACAAACAAAAATATGGAGATAAACATTAAATATGTGATCATAATCTATCAGACATATAAAGAATAACAGATCTGAGTGCTGAGTGACCTTACTCCTATGTACAATATCAAAGGTTGGGAAACAAACTCTACAAATCACCCTTACAGGCTGTAATATCCAGAAACTGAATTAATCCCACTGTCAGCTCCAAAGTTTTTAACCTTTGGATCAGGCAGATCCTTTTCCACAGCTATTTTAAAACTGATAGAATTGTGGTAAGTGTTTCCCCACTAATACCTCAGTGACTTGCCCTGCCTTATTTCCCAAGAGATGGTTGGGTTTTGACCCTTCTCTCAGAGGGCCATCTACATATTGATTGAGAAAGATTTATTGAATACACTTAACAAATTCCTCCCTGCCATTACCAATCTGTGTTTGGAAAGTTAAGAGCCCCTTATTATTCTAACAGCTATCAGTGACTTCCCTAAATATTTGCTCCTCAATATCCCACTGACTACTGGGATATCTATAATACAATCCCATCAAAGTAATAACACCCTTTTTTCACAAGTCAGATAGCTTCACTGGACGATCCATCAGGAATACCTTCTCTACATACTGCCGTGATGTTTCCCTAATCAAAATAGTCACTCCCTCCTCCTTTGTTGCCTCCCCTTTCATCCTTCCTATGAACAGTTCATTTGAGCTCGATTTTGGAGCACCCGATCTTACTACTTCTGATGAAGGGTCACTGATTTGAAATGTTAACTATTTTCTCTCCATAGGTGTTGCCAGACCTGCTGAATTTCTCCAGCAGTTGTGGTTTACCCAGCTTCAGCAGCAAGTCAAATTCCAAGTTATTTCTTCATTCCCCTTTCTCCTGTTGTGACTGTCATGCTCGGGGTGTCCTGGTATTGGCTCATTTAATTGGTTTCAATGACATCACTATCCTGTTTCAAGCCCATCCCCAGATGTCATCTCTCTGCTCCTCTCGTCAAGATTACGGTTGAAGAAATATGTGCAGCTGTCTGGGGTGTTATTTCCAAATGCCGTATCTTCATAGTCATTGTAACAATGGGACACAGTTCTCCAATACAGTGTTTATGTCTTGATTATCTTTGATGCAGTTCCTTGGTCAGGGAAACATTTCTACTTCAAAACCAATTCATGAGATGATGCCTCAGATAAATCTTTCCCACAGATCTTCACCACAACAGGTTTATATTCATTAACATGGAATACATCACAAACATAGTAACATGATTCATTGTGATTAAAGTAATAAAATACTAAGTGATACATTGGATTATCGTTTGTGTATGTGCATTAGTGTGTGAATGTGCAGTGGCAACATTAATCACCTTGCACTTGACCGCCCTATAATTTTCATAGTTATCTTTTTGCTCTTAATTTCATTTTAAACCACTTTTTCTTTTTGATCTTACCCACTAACATTGCCCTGTCCTTCCTTGGCCATTCCAAGTGTTTTTTTTAGTTTTCAGTTCACCCATTTAGATTCTCGGCTAAACTTCCCATAGTTTTTGAATTGTTTTGTCAGGATCAGTATCTTTCTTTTACTGTTTCCTGTCACCTTGTCTGCTTGGGGACACCTATGGGGCACTAGATCTGGAAGCATAATGATTTCTGTTGTTGGGTCATGTTTATACTGTGTCTCTAGAATCTCACTTTTGAAATCCTCCCACTGGTTTGTCATTATTTTATCTTCAAATATCTGCATCCAGTTGAACTTCATCAGATAATCTCTCAGATTCATAAGATTTGTTACCCCAGACATCAACATTTTAATCTTGTTGTCTTTGCCTTGTTCCATATTTATGCTAAATATATTATTGTCAGCAGCTCATAAAGAGTCCCTCTCTCTCAGTTCATCCAGAAGACCAGCTTCATTTCAGAAGATCAATTCCTGAATTGCTCTTCCTCTCACTGGGCTCTTGTGTGCTAAAGAGGTTAGTTAAATATGATTCAATGAATGTTTTGCTCTCAGTGCCTTTCACTCTGTTCATATTCCAATTTGTATTTCAGAGATGAAATCACCAACTACTCAAAGTTCTATTGTTGAATATTCAGAAATGTCTGACATACTACTCTTCTATTTTCCTCTAGGATTTGGTAGTCTACAGTAAACTACTAGCAGTGCAGCTGCCACCTTTTTAAAAGTTCTCAGCTGAACCCTTATCACCTCTTTTATTGATTCATTTAGTATATCAGTGAGGGCCCTGTTAACCAGAGTGGAAGAGGAGAAACCTCAGTTAAGGACAAAGTGACGCAAAGAGTCATAGATTAGGTCCTGGGGAATGTTGCTGAATAAAGAGACCTTGGAGTACAGGTTGATAGTTCCTTAAAAGTTGAGTTGCAAGTAGATAGGAAAGGTCAGAGCATTTAGTACAGGAGTTGGGAGTTGTGCCTGTACAGGACATTAGTTAGACCACTTTTGGAATATTGTGTGCAATTTTGGTCTCCCCCTTATCAGAAAGATGTTGTGAAAGTTGAAATGGTTCAAAAAAGATTTACAAGGATGTTGCCAGGGTTGGAGGATTTGAGCTATAGGGAGAGGCTGAATAGGCTGGGGTTGTCTTCCCGGGAGTGTTGGAGGCTGAGGGGTGACCTGTTAGAGGTTTATGAAATCATGAGGGGCATGGACAGGATAAATAGACAATGTCTTTTCCCTGGAGTGAGGAAGTCCAGAACTAGAGGGCATTGGTTTATAGTTAGAGGGGAAAGATATAAAATGGACTTAAAGGGCAACTTTTTCGCACAGAGGGTGCTGTGTATATGGAATGAGCTGCCAGAGGAAGTGGTGGAGACTGGTACAATTACAGCATTGAAAAGGCTTCTGGATGGGTATGTGAATAGGAAAGGTTTAGAGGAATATGTAGATTTAGTTAGGATACCTGGTCGGCATGGACAAGTTGGACCAAAGGGTATGTTTCTGTGCTGTACATCTCTATGACTATGCTGGGGAAACCGCTGGGATTAAAGGACAATAAATCCTCGATGATCATAAAATACATAGAACATAGAAGAATACAGCGCAGTACAGGCCCTTCAGCCCTCGATGTTGCGCCGATCAAAGCCCACCTAACCTACACTAACCCACTATCCTCCATATACCTATCCAATGCCCGCTTAAATACCCATAAAGAGGGAGAGTCCACTACTGCTACTGGCAGGGCATTCCATGAACTTACGACTCGCTGAGTGAAGAACCTACCCCTAACATCAGTCCTATATCTACCCCCCCTTAATTTAAAGCTATGCCCCCTTGTAATAGCTGACTCCATACGTGGAAAAAGGTTCTCACTGTCAACCCTATCTAACCCCCTAATCATCTTGTACACCTCTATCAAATCACCCCTAAACCTTCTTTTCTCCAATGAAAACAACCCCAAGTGCCTCAGCCTTTCCTCATAGGATTTTCCTACCATACCAGGCAACATCCTGGTAAACTTCCTCTGCACCCGTTCCAGTGCCTCCACATCCTTCCTATAGTATGGCGACCAAAACTGCACACAATATTCCAGATGCGGCCGCACCAGAGTCTTATACAACTGCAGCATGACCTCAGGACTCCGGAACTCAATTCCTCTACCAATAAAAGCCAGTACGCCATATGCCTTCTTCACTGCACTATTTACCTGGGTGGCAACTTTCAGAGATCTGTGTACATGGACACCAAGATCCCTCTGCTCTTCCACACTACCAAGTAGTCTACCATTAGCACAGTAATCCATCTTTTTATTACTCTTACCAAAGTGAATCACTTCACACTTAGCTACATTGAACTCCATTTGCCACCTTTCTGCCCAGCTCTGCAGCTTCTCTATATCCCGCTGTAACCTGCCATATCCTTCCTCACTGTCTACAACTCCTCCGACTTTCGTATCATCCACAAACTTGCTCACCCAACCTTCTAACCCTTCCTCCAGGTCATATTCTATGATTAGCCAAGGTGGTTTACACAGATTTTTTCCGGCATTGACAGAACCCATAAAATCTTGGTCTTATGTGCCTTCCTCGATGTACACCATTCTCTTTGTGAAAAAGTTACCCCTCAGGTCTTTTTTGAATCTTTCCCTTCTCACCTTAAACTTTTACACTCTAATTTTGGACTCACCAACTCCAGGAAAACAAATCTTGGCTCTTCAACCTATGCATGCCCCTCATGATTTTATACACCTCTATACGGTCACTCCTTCGCATCTGATGCTCCAGGGAAAATAGCCCCAGCCTATTCAGCTTCTCCTGATAATTCAAACACTCCATTCCAGGCAACATCCTTGTAAATATTTTCTGCAACGTCTCAACTTGAACAATATCTTTCCTACAGAAGGGGGACCAGAATTGCAAGCAGTAATTGAAAAGTGGCCTCAAAAATATCCTATACAGCTGCAAATTTACATCCCAACTCCGAATCTCAATATTCTCATCAATGAAGGTCAGCAGGCCAAAACCTTCTTCACCAGTCTGTCTACCTGCGACTCCAGTTTCAAGGAACTGTACACCCGCACCACTAGGTCTCACAAAGGCCTAACCTTTAACGTTAAGTCCTGCTCTGGTTTGCCTTTGCAAAATGCAATAGCTCACATTTATCTAAATTAAACTCCACCTCCCACTCCTCAGCCCATTGGCACACCTAAATAATGAAGAAACATTAACTAAATGGTGAAGTTGTAGAGTTCTGCGATGCAGAGAAATCTGAGTGTTTTATTTGCCAAATTGCAGAAGGTTAACTGATAGCTGCAGCAAGTAATCAGGAAGGCTCAGAGAGTATTATGAGTGAAAGCGAGGACTGCAAATCATAGTCAAAAAGCTCTGTTACGTCAGTAATAAACCCCATCACTCTACATGTTAACACAGTGATAAAAGCTGTGTTACACCAGTAATGAACCCTATCAGTCTGCACTCTAACACTGTAATATACCTCCATTATACCAGAAATAAACCCAATCAATCAACTTACTAAGAAAGTGTAACAAAGCTCTGGTAAACCAGTAATAAAACCTATCAATCTAACTTTTGAAATGATTTGGAGATGCCGGTGTTCGATTGGGGTGTACAAAGTTGAAAATCATACAACACCAGGTTACAGTCCAACAGCTCGAATTGGAATCACTAGCTTTCGGAGCGCTGCTCTTTAATCACCCACCTGATAAAAGACCTGTCCTCCGAAAGCTAGTGTTTCCAATGAAACCTGCTGGACTATAACCTGGTGTCGTGTGATTGTTCACTTTTGACAGTTCTTGCCTAATACCATCAAAACTGGCCTTCCTCCAATATAAAAGTTTAACTTATAGATCCGGTATGTCCTTTTCCATCACTTTTTTCAAACTAATAGAATTATGGTTGCAGGCCCCGAGATGGTCCCCTACTACCACCTCAGTCACCTGCTCTGCCTTATTTTCCAAGACAATAGATGCTGCCCTTCGAGCCAGCACCACCGTTCATTATGATCATGGCTGATCATCCCCAATCAGTATCCTGTTTCTGCCTTATCCCCATGACCCTTGATTCCACCATCCTTAAGAGCTCTATCCAACTCTTTCTTGAAAGTATCCAGAGACTTGGCCTCCACAGCCTTCTTGGGCAGAGCATTCCATACACCCACCACTCTCTGGGTGAAGACGTTTCTCCTCAACTCTGTTATAAATGGCCTACCCCTTATATCTAAACTGTGCCCTCTGGTTCGGCACTCACCCATCAGCAGAAACATGCTTCCTGCCTCCAGAGTGTCCAATCCTTTAATAATCTTATCCGTCTCAATCAGATCCCCTCTCAGCCTTCTACACTCAAGCGTATACAAGCCCAGTCGCTCCAATCTTTCAGCATAAGATAGTCCCGCCATTCCGGGAATTGACCTCATGAACCTATGCTGCACTCCCTCAATAGCCAGAATGTCTTTCCTCAAACTTGGAGACCAAAACTGTGCGCAATCTTCCAGGTGCGGTCTCACTAGGGCCCTGTACAGCTGCACCAGGACCTCTTTGCTTCTATACTCAATTCCTCTTGTTATGAAGGCCAGCAAGCTATTAGCTTTCTTCATTGCCTGCTGTACCTGCATGCTTGCTTTCATTGCTTTCATTGAATGAACACCTAGATCTCGTTGTATTGCCCCTTTACCGAACTTGACTCCATTTAGATAGTAATCTGCCTTCTTGTTCTTGCCACCAAAGTGGATAACCACACATTTATCCACATTAAACTGCATCTGCCATGCATCCGTCCACTCACCTAGCCTATCCAGGTCACCCTGTATTCTCCTAACATTGTCCTCACATTTCACCCTGTCACCCAGCTTTGTGTCATCAGCAAATTTGCTAATATTACTTTTAATACCTTCATCTATATCATTAATGGTAGGTCAAGTTTTGCAGCTTCCCTCGTAGGTAGATCCACATACTGAATCAGAAAATGTTCTTGTACACCCTTAACAAATCCCTCTCCATCCAAGCCCTTAATACTATGTCAATCCCAGTCTATGTTTGGAAAGTTAAAATCACCTACCATAACCACCCTATTATTCTTACAGATAACTGAGATCTCCTTACAAACTTGGTTCTCAATTTTTCACTGACTATTGAAGGGCAATTGTAGTGCAATCCCAATAAAGTGATCATCCCTTTCTTATTCCTCAGTTCGACCCGAATAACTTTCCTGTGTGCATTTGTAGGAAGATCCGCCCTCAGTACAGCTGTAATGTTATCACTAATCAGAAAAGCCCTTCTCCTTCCTCTCTTGCCCACCTTTTTATCCTTCTGGTAGCATCTATACCCTGGAACATTAAGCTGTCAGTCCTGTCCATCCTAAGCCACATCTCTATAATTGCCTTGCTATCCCAGTCCCATGCTGAGGTCATCTGCCTTACTTGCTAGGCCCTGTGCATTAAATAAATGCAGTTTAATTTACCAGTCTTATTTCGTTCTCTGCATGGTTCCTGCCTCCCCTGATAATTTGATTTGCTCCTTTTCCCAATTTTTATTGAGTCTAGGAATCCTGCAGCGAGTAACTCACCTCCTGAATCCCCAAAGCCTGTCCCACCATCGAGAAGCACAAGTCAGGAGTGTGTGATGGAATACTCCTCACTTGCCCTGGATGGGCAACTTTTCTCTCTTTCCTCACTGTCTCCTTGGGTCTCTCCCCACTAGCACTGCCACCCCCCCCCCCCCCCCCCCCGCCCCCTGCCATCCTGGACCCTTTCCCATCCTGCACCAGTTTAAATCCTCCTGCACAGTTCTAGGATATCTCCCTGCCAATATATTCGACAAGTTTGAAAACCTTACAACTTTTAAAAAAATATTTGGATGAGCACTTGAAACATCACAACATTCAAGCCTATGGGATGCAGTATAATTTTGGGTGAATGTGAGGTTATTCACTTTGGAAGGAAACACAAGGAAGCAGATTCCTACCTGAATGGCTGTAAATTGGGAGAGGGGAGTGTGTAGTGGGACTTGGGGGTCCTTGTGTCCCAGTCACTGAAGGTGAGCATGCAGGTGCAGCAGGTGGGAAAGAAGGCAAATGGTATGTTGGCCTTCATTGTAATAGGTTTCAAGTACAGGAGCAGGGATGTGTTGTTGCAAATATACAGGGCCTTGCAGAGGCCACACCGAGAATATTCTGGGCACTTTTGGTCTCTTTTTCTGAGGAAGAAAGTTCTTGATCTCAAGGGAGTGCAGCGAAGATTTACCACTCTGATTCCGGGGATGGTGGGACTGACCCATGGGAAGAGATTGACTAGGGTTAGGATTGTTTTTGCTGGAGCTCTGAGGAATGAGAAGAGATCTCATGGATACTTATAAAATTCTAACCAAACTAGACGGGATAGATGCAGGGAGGATATTCCCAATGGTGGGAATGTCCAGAACCAGGGGTTACAGACTGAGGATTCAGGATGGATCATTTAGGAGGGAGATGAGGAGACATTTCTTCATCCAAAGAATGGTGAGCCTGTTGAATTCATTACCACAGGAAGTAGTTGATGACAAAACATTGAATGTATTCAAGAATGTATACAGCACTTAGAGTGAATAGGATCAAAGGTTATGGGGAGAAAACAAGATTAGCCGATTGAATTGGACAATCTACTGTGACTGATGCATGGCTGAGCAGGCTTGAGGGGCCAAATGGCCTCTTCCTGCTCCTGTCTTCTATGTTTCTCTGTCGCACTGAATGCCACATTGTTTGGAGAAGACATTTCTCTCATACTTCATTGGTCTTAATGATGTCCATCTTAGACTGATGTCATCTCACTTTTATTCTTCATCTGTGGAAATGACTTTTTGAGTCCACATCATCAAATGCTCTCAATTTTAAACATATACCTAAGCAGCTTCCCGTTCTTCCTTCCAATGTGAGTACACCGGCTCTTATAGTTATTTGCCACTGTCCTGCCCATTCTGCTAACCTTCCTGTACTCTGCTACTTTATTACAATCTTCCTCAGTATTAGCCATAAGCCCCAATTTCCTGTCATCCACATAACTGCTATACCTCTGATCTCCAGACACAATTATTTTAGATAATTATTTTCAGGACTAGTATCCTGTGGAACAACACATTCTTTCAGTCTGAGCAACTAGCTTTAAGATTTAGTGTTTATTTGTAGCTGAGCTTTTCCAGCAATTTTTGTTTTTGTTTCTGATTTACAGTATCTGCAGTTCGTTTGGTTTTTAAATGAGTATCCACCATATTGCTATCTATTCTGTTCCTTCTTTCCTGAATCGATGTTGCAACTTTAGTCATGCGTTTACTTGGAGGTACCTTTTAAAGGTCCAGATATAATACAGTCTCTGTCGTACCTTTACCCATCCTGTTATGTCAGCAAACAATTCAATAGGGTTTGACACCAGTGCTGACTTCTCTTCATTGTATTCTCAGTTTTGGATATTTTTCCATTCTGGCTTTAGTAAAGACTGCAATATATTTCCTCCAATCAGCTTTAAACAGGCTAATCTGCAGACTCATGGTGCATTATTACCATGATTGTGATTCAGTCGCTGAGGATGAAGTAATAAGGCCAAATATGCATTGAATATTATCAAACTTATACAAAATCTGTTTGATCAATGAGCTCATCTTGACATAATGATGTCCAAAAGCATTAAAAAAAGTGTTAAATGTCTGCCACCAAAACACTCACTGTTTTGATATCGTGGAAGTAATGGGCAGTATTATCTCTAGACCATTAACCCAGAGGCCCAAATAATTTTCTGGGGATCCGAGATCCAATCCCAGTACAGTAGGAGATGAAATCTGAATTTAACAAAAGATCTGTAATTAAGAGTCATAACAGTGACCATTATCAATTGTTGGAAAAACCCATCTGGTTCATGAATGTTGTTTAGAGAAAGAAACTGCCATCTTTACCTGGTCTGGACTACATGGAACTCCAGACCCCCAGCAATGTGGCTGATGCTTAACTGCCCTGTCCCTCCTTGATGTTGTCATTCCTGCTGGAATTATGGTCTTTATGGGGTTCTTGTCATCCTCAAGGAGGTGACCATTCCTCATCTGAGACTTGGAAGTGGAAAGTACTATGTTATAGAACATTACAGTGTAGTACAGGCCCTTTGGCCCTCGATGTTGCATCGACCTGTGGAACCAATCTGAAGCCTATCTATCCTACACTATTCAATTTTCATCCATATGTTTATCCAATGATCATTTAAATGTTTTTAAAATTGGCAAGTCTACTCCTGTTGCAGGCAATGCGTTCCACGCCTCTAAGACTCTCTGAGTAAAGAATCTACCTCTGACATTAGTCCTATCTCGATCAGCCCTCAAATTGGAGTTATGTCTCCTCGTGCTAGCCATCACCATCCAAGGAAAAAGGCTCTCACTGTCCACCCGTTCTCACCCTCTGATTATCTTATATGTCTCAAGTAAGGCACCTCTCAACCTTATTCTCTCAAGTCCCTCAGCCGTTCCTCATAAAACCTTCTCTCCGTACCAGGCAACATCCGAGTAAATCACTGGGCCCTTTCCAAAGTTTCCCTATCCTTCCTATAATGCTGTAACCAGAACTGTATAATACTCCAAATGCAGATTTCCCCAGAGTTTTGTACAGCTGCAGCATGACCTTGTGGTTCCGAAACTCAATCCCTCTACCAATAAAAGCTAACACACCATATGCTTTCTTAACAATCTATCTCAGCATTGATTAACCTTAATAAACCAGCCGAGACAGTCATCTGTGGCAAATAATTCCATTGATTCATTATTCTTAGAAAGGAAATTCCACCTTATGTGCCTTGAGTGGTGAGGGATTATTTGGGGATTATGCCCTATGGTTCCAGACTCTCCTGCAAGAGAAAATAATCTTTCTGCATCGACCCTATCAGGTCCTCTGGGAATCTCAGATGTTTCAAGAAGGTTGCATCTCATGTGGAAAGGTCCTGACCTGTACCAAATGGTTTCTCTCCACAGATACTGTCTGACCTGATGCAGTTTCCCAGCATTTTGTGTTTTTAATTTCAGATTTCCAGCATAGCCAGTATTTTGTGTTTGTCTCAGGACATCAGACATGAATACAGAACATAGAACATTGCAGTGCAGTCCAGGCCCTTTGGCCCTGAAACCAATCTGAAGCCCATCGAACCTACACCATTCCATTCTCGTCCATATGCCTATCTAATGACCATTTAAATGTCCTTAAAGTTGGTGAGTCTATAACTGTTGCAGGCGGTGCATTCCACACCCCCTACTACTCTCAGAGTAAAGAAACTACTTCTGACATCTGTCCTATATCTATCCCCCTCAATTTAAAGCTATGTCTCCTCGTGCTAGCCATCACCATCCGAGGAAAAAGGCTTTTACCGTCTACCCGATCTAACCCTCTGATGATCTTAGATGTCTTAATTTAGTCACCTCTTAACCTTCTCCTCTTTAATGAAAACAGCCTCAAGTCCCTCAATCTTTCCTCATTACACCTTCCCTCCAAACCATGCAGCATCTGAGTAAATCTCCTTTGAACCCTTTCCAAAGTTTCCACATCCTTCTGAGAATGCGGTGACCCGAACTCCACACAATACTCCAAGTGCGGCTTTCCCCAGAGTTTTGTACAGCTGCAGCCTGACTTCATGGTTCCGAAACTTGATCCCTCTACTACTAAAAGCTAACACACCATACGCCTTCTTAACAGCTCTGTCAACCTGAGTGGCAACTTTCAGGGATCTATGTACATGGACACTGAGATCTCTCTGCTCATCTACACTACCAAGAATCTTACCATTTGCCCAGTAATCTCCATTCCTGTTACTCCTTCCAAAGTGAATCACTTTTCTGCATTAAACCCCATTTGCCACCTCTCAGCCCAGCTCTGCAACTTATCTATGTCCCTCTGTAACCTATAACGTCCTTCGGCACTATCTACAATTGTACTGAGCTCAGTATCGTCCGCAAATTTACTAACCCATCCCTCTCCGCCCTCATCCAGGTTGTTTATAAAAATGACAAACAGCAGTGGATCGAAAACAAATCCTTGCAGTACACCACTAGTAACGGAACTCCATGACAAACATTTCCCATCAACCACGACTCTCTGTCTTCTTTCAGGTGGCCAATTCATCATCCAAACTGCTCAATCACTGTCAATCCCATGCCTCTGTACTTTGTACGGTAGCCTACCATGGGGGACCTTATCAAACCCTTTACTGAAATCCATATACATCACATCAATAGCTTTACCCTCATCCAGCTGTTTGGTCACCTTCTCAAAAAACTCAATAAAGCTTGTGAGGTATGACCTACACTTCACAAAACCCTTCATCCCTTTGGGTGGCAAGGTGGCTCAATGGTTAGCACTGTTGGCTCACAGCACCAGAGCCCTGGGTTCAATTCCAACCTCAGGCATCTGTCTGTTTGGACATTCTCCCTGTGTCTGTGTGGGTTTCCTTTGGGTGCTCCGGTTTCCTCCCATAGTCAAAAGATGTGCTGGTTAGGTGAATTGGCCATGTTAAATTGCCCATAGTGTTAGGTGAGTTAGTCAGGAGTAAATGGAGGGGAATGGGGTCTGGGTGGGTTCATTTTTGGAGGGTCAGCGTGGACTTGTTGGGCAAAGGGCCTGTTTCCACACTGTAGGGAATCTAATCTAATCTAAAAAAAACCTGTGTTGACTGTCCCTAATCAACTTATTCCTATCAAGATGATGATAAATCCTTTCTCTTGTAACCTTTTCCAATACTTTACCCACAGCCGAAGTAAGGCTCATGGGTCTATAATTACCAGGGTTGTCTCTACGCCACATCTTGAACAAGGGAACAACATTTGCTACCCTCCAGTATTGTGGTACTATTCCTGTAGACAATGACAACATAAAGATCAAAGCCAAAGGCTCTGCAATCTACTCCCAGGTTTCCCAGAGAATCCGAGGATAAATCCCATCTCTCCTAGGGTATTTATCTATTTTCACACTTTGCAGAATTTCTGACACCTCCTCCTTGTGAACATCAATCCCATCTGGTCAAATAACCTGTATCTCAGTATTCTCCTCAACAACATTGTGTCTTTTTCCAGTGTGATTACTGACGAAAAATATACATTTAGCGCTTCCCCTGTCTCTTCTGACTCCATGCACAACTTCACATTACTGTCCTTGATTGGCCTGAATCTTACTTTAGTCATTCCTTTATCCCTTCTATACCTGTAGAAAGCTTTAGTGTTTTCCCTGATCCTATCCACCAACAACTTCTCATGTCCCCTCCTTGCTTGTCTTAGCTCTCTCTTTAGATCTTTCCTGGAAAACTTGTAACTCTCAAGCTCCCTAACTGAGCCTTCACATCTCATCCTAATATAAGCCTTCTTCCTCCTCTTGACAAGAGATTCAACTTCTTTAGTAAACCACAGTTCCCTCGCTCAACCTCTTCCTCGCTGCCTGACAGGTACATACTTATCATGGACGCACAGTAGTCGTTCCTTGAATAAACTCTACATTTCCATTGTGCCCATGCCCTGCAGTTTCCTTCCCCAACCTATGCATCCTCCATCTTGTCTTATCGCGCTGTAATTGCCTTTCCTCCAGCTGTATCTCTTTCCTTCTGGTGTGTACCTATCCCTTTCCATAGCTAAAGCAAACATAACTGAATCGTGGCATGTTGGCTCAGAGGTTACCACGGCTGCCTCACAGTGGCTGGGGACCCGGTTCAGTTGAAGCCTTGGAGCTCATGTGTAGTTTTGCACATTCTCCCAGTGTCTGCATGGGTGTTTGTCGTGTGCTCCAGTTTCTTCCCACAGTCCAAAGATGTGTAGGTTAAATGGATTAACTACAGTAAATGTGTGATTACAGGATAGGACAGGGAGCTGGGTTTGAGTCAGTGCAGACTCAATGGGCCAAATGGTCTTTTTCCACATTGTAGAGATTCTGTGATCGGGAATTCTTCCAAATAGTGTCCTCATCTCACCCATTTTCAGCTGTTCCTTCAACAGTCCTCCATTTATCATACAAAGTCACAATGATATTAGCAATTTTACGTCATTCAGCTACATTCCCAATTCATTCCAGAGTAAGGCAGCTCACAAAGCACTTACAGCAGGACCTGGACAATATTGTGTGGCAGGTAGTACTTACTAATGAAGAAGTAACCATTTCCAACAAGAAAATATTCAACTGTCTGATTATTGAGAGTGTGGCAGAGACTAGATACTGAGTGACTGTCAAATTCTGTCCACCATTTACACATTAAAAGGTCGATGCAAGTGATGGAAGTTTGAAGTTTCCTTCCCCAAATAGAAATTGATATTTGATCAGTTGTTAACTCTCAAGTGAAACTAAGATTTCTGTTAAGCAGAAGTACTGAGAGATAGAGAACAAAGTTGGGTAAAAGGGACTGAGCTGCAGATCAGCCAGGATCAGAGTGGAGGAGGAACATGCTTGTAACATTAAACTGCCTCCTACTCTTTCCATGTTCCCAACCAGAAGGACACACAAGAAGCTCCAGAAGAGCAGCCTGCCTGATCGGGGCATCTCGGACACGTTATCATCCACTGCACCTGAACTCTAGCTGTAAGACTGATCCTCAGAATGCATTCCAGCAACTCATTCAAAACACACTCCAACAGTACCAACCAACCAACTCCACATCCGATACCAACAGGAAAAACAAAGACATGCCATCCCACCACGGACATGCTATTCAGTTCCTTCATTCTGTTGGATTAATATTCTGGAATTCCTGACACCTTCATCACTGCGACAGGTGAATATCAATGGGAAGGCCGATGAACACCATCTCAGGGAAACTGGGGCTGGACAATAAATGTGGCCTCACAGTACGGCTCACTCCAGGAGAATAAAGAGGAAGAGAATAAATCAGCGGTCGAATGGTTATACCGAAAACTATCAGAACTGGCTTCAGATTTTACAGGTTAATGCAAAACACAAACACTTACAGAGGTTTAAAACTTGCCGAGCACGGGCGTGTAAGAGATAATAGTTAAAAATGGACAGAACGAACACAAGACCAAAGGAGGAAAGATAAACTGGGTGTGGGAACAAACACAAACTTGGGGTTTTAGTGGAACATTTCCTCTTAAAATCTTAAGTTAAAAAAAGGAATCAATTCTTTTCTCATTGTGATCTTGTTTTGCACATTCAAATGGAGTCATACAGCATGGAAACAGACCCTTTGGTCCAATTTGTCCACGCCAACTAAATATCCTAAATTAATCTATTCCCATTTGCCAACACTTGACTCACATCCCTCTAAAATAATCCTGTTCATCTACAGGGTGCCTTTTAAATGTTGTAATTGGAGCAGCCTCCACCACTTCCTCTGGCAGCTCATTCCATATAAGCACCAATCGCTCCGAGAAAAAGTTGACCCTTAGGTCACTTTTACAGAGGAGCCTTGATTATCCGACATTCGATGAATCGAGTTTCAGATGATCCTGAAATCAGATCCCGAGGTGTGGCTAACGATGTTATCCGGCATTCAATTAACTGAACAAAATACTCCCCGCCTGTGTCCTGTGGATCATTGAGGTTCCTCTGTATATCTTTCCTCTCTCACCCTCAACCTATGCCCTCTAGTTCTGGACTCACCCAACCGAGAGAAAAGACCTTGTCTGTTTACCCTATCCATGTCCCTCAGGATTTTATAAACGTGTATCAGGTCACCCCTTAACCTCCCATGCACCAGGGGATTGAAAACCATCTCCCACTTTTCCGCCCAACTTTCCAGTCTATCTATACCCTCCTGTATTCTCTGACAGTCCCTTATGCGTTCTGCTACTCCACCAATCTTCGTGTCATCTGCAAACTTGCTGATCATACCAACAGTGCCCTCTTCCAGATCATTTATGTATATTACAAACAACAGTGGCCCCCGCACTGACCCCTGTGGAACATCACTGGTCACCTTTCTCTACTCTCTGTCTCCTGTTGCTCAACCAGTTCTTTATCCACCGAGCTAGAACATCCTGCACACCATGTGACTTCACTTTCTCCATTCGTCTACCATGGGGAACCTGATCAAATGCCTCACTTAAAGTCCATGTATATGACGTCAACAGCCCTTCCTTCATCTCTCAACTTGGTCACTTTCTCAACGAACTCTATTAAGTTGGTAAGGCCCAATATCCCCCTCACAAAACCATGTTGCCTATCACTGATAGGCAGTGATGTAAATAGATCCTATCCCTCAGTATCTTCTCCAGCAACTTTCTCACCACTGACGTCAGGCTCACTGGTCTGTAGTTACGTGGAATATCCCTACTACCTTTCTTGTACAGGGGGTCAACATGTGCAACCTTCCAGTCCTCCGGGACCTCATCTGTGTTTAAGGATGCCACAAAGATATCAATCAGCGCCCCAGCTATTTCCTCTCTTGCCTCCCTCAGCAACCTGGGATAGATCCCATCTGGATTTGTCCACCTTAATAACCTCTAGCCTACCCAACACATCTTCCCTACTTATGTTAGTGTGGTCCAGACTAATCAAACTTCTTTCGCTAATCTCAATATTCATCTTGTTCCTCTCCTCAGTGAACACTGATGCAAAGTAATCATTCAGAATCTCACCCATTGTCTCAGGTTTGACACACAGCCTTCCTTCATTATCCTTTAGTGGACCAAACCTTTCTCTAGTAACCGCTTGCTTCTTAAATAAAAATAAAATGATTTGAGATTCTCCTTAATTCTGCTCGCTAAAGCTATTTTATGACTCCTTTTAGACCGCTTGATTCCTCGTTTAAGACTTGCCCTAGTCTTCCAAAATTCCTCCAGGGCCTGTTCTATTCTTAGCTACCTAGACCTTATGTACGCTTCCCTTTTCCTCTTGGCTAGTTGTACAATTTCTCCTGTTATCCACGGTTCACGAATCTTGCCCTTCCTATCCTTTGCCTTCAACGGGACATGCCTATATTGCACTATCTTTAACCTCTCTTTGAAAGTCTCCCACATCTCAGATATGGGCTTCTCTTCAAATAGCTGTGTCCAATCCACATTTCCGAGCTCCTGCCTAATTTTGATATAATTGGCATTGGCCCAGTTTAGTACTCTCTCCTTAGGACAACTCTCTTTTTTATCTATACGTATTCTAAAACTGACAGAATTGTGGTCACCGTTCCCAAAGAAATCTCCCACCGCAACTTCTACCACCTATCCTGGCTCATTCCCCAGTCCCAGGTCCAATATGGCCCCCTGTATGAGGAAACCCGTGTCTTGTAAATGTAATTGAGCTTTTTGAAGAAGTTACCTAAAAGGTGGATGAGGGCAGAGCAGTAGATGTTGTTTACTTGGACTTTATTAAAGTCCTTGACCTGGTTCCACAAAGTAGACTAATTAGTGAAGTTAGATCACATGGGATTCAGAGTGATCTTGCCACTTGGATACAAAACTGGATTAACGTCAGGAGACAGAGTGACGGCAGAGGATTGTTCTCCCATAGACGTCAGTATGTCAGGAGTCTACACTCTGTTGCTGCTGTCCTTGGAAAATAGATGCTGAGTTGTTTCAACTGACAGTAGCTGGAGTAGGTTGAGGCCTAGAGCAGGGAGTCTCTGGTGCTGCAGCCTGCCTGCCTGGAAGCACTCAAACTTGGGATTCTCTGATGCTTTTACTGCCTTTGGAAGCCTGGTGGTCTGTATTTTTCCTCGGTGAGTTGAATACTGCTGTAATAGCACCTCCTATGCTGGGGAGAAAATGCTGAGGATTGGGGCCAACAGCCTGGGCCTTAGGTACTATAGCCTGTGGGGGGGTGGGGGGGACAAAACTTGGGACTTGCTGTCACTGCTGCCGCTGCCCTGAGAAGCCTGAGGGTCTGCAATTCTATTCACCGGTGGCTGGGAGATTTGTTTCTGGAGCCTGGATGTCTTCTTCAGTTTGGGGATTCTGGCCTGGACACTAACTTCTTGGGGGAGGCTGAACACTTACAATGAGTGGCTGTATGTTGGAGGTAAAAACAATGACTGCAGATGCTGGAAACCAGATTCTGGATTAGTGGTGCTGGAAGAGCACAGCAGTTCAGGCAGCATCCAACGAGCAGCGAAATCAACGTTTCGGGCAAATGCCCTTCAACAGGAATAAAGGCAGTGAGCCTGAAGCATGGAGAGATAAGCTAGAGGAGGGTGGGGGTGGGGAGAGAGTCGCATAGAGTACAATGGGTGAGTGGGGGAGGAGATGAAGGTGATAGGTCAAGGAGGAGAGGGTGGAGTGGTAGGTGGAAAAGAAGATAGGCAGCTCGGACACGTCTGGACAAGTCAAGGAGACAGTGCTGAGCTGGAAGTTTGAAACTAGGATGAGGTGGGGGAAGGGGAAATGAGGAAGCTGTTGAAGTCCACATTGATGCCCTGGGGTTGAAGTGTTCCAAGGCGGAAGATGAGGCGTTCTTCCTACAGGCGTCTGGTGGTGAGGGAGCGGTGGTGAAGGAGGCTCAGGACCTCCATGTCCTCAGCAGAGTGGGAGGGGGAGTTGAAATGTTGGGCCACGGGGCGGTTTGGTTGATTGGTGCGGGTGTCTCGGAGAGGTTCCCTAAAGCGCTCTGCTAGGAGGCACCCAGTCTCCCCAATGTAGATGAGATCACATCGGGAGCAACGGATACAATAAATGAGATTAGTGGATGTGCAGGTAAAACTTTGATGGATGTGGAAGGCTCCTTTAGGGCCTTGGATAGAGGTGAGGGAGGAGGTGTGGGCACAGGTTTTACAGTTCCTGCGGTGGCAGGGGAAAGTGCCAGAATGGGAGGGTAGGTCGTAGGGGGGGTATGGACCTGACCAGGTAGTTGCGGAGGGAACGTTCTTTGTGGAAGGCGGAAAGGGGTGGGGAGGGAAATATATCCCTGGTGGTGGGGTCTTTTTGGAGGTGGTGGAAATGTCGGCGGATGATTTGGTTTATGCGAAGGTTTGTAGGGTGGAAGGTGAGCACCAGGGGCATTCAGTCCTTGTTACGGTTGGAGGGGTGGGGTTTGAGGGCAGAGGTGCGGGATGTGGACGAGATGCGTTGGAGGGCATCTTTAACCACGTGGGAAGGGAAATTACGGTCTCTAAAGAAGGAGGCCATCTGGTGTGTTCTATGGTGGAACTGGTCCTCCTGGGAGCAGATACGGCGGGGGCGGAGAAATTGGGAATACGGGATGGCATTTTTGCAAGAGATAGGGTGGGAAGAGGTGTAATCCAGGTAATCCAGGTAGCTGTGGGAGTCGGTGGGTTTGTAAAAAATGTCAGTGTCAAGTCGGTCGTCACTAATGGAGATGGAGAGGTCCAGGAAGGGGAGCAAGGTGTCAGAGATGGTCCAGGTAAATTTAAGGTCAGGGTGGAATGTGTTGGTGAAGTTGATGAATTGCTCAACCTCCTCGCAGGAGCAGGAGGTGGCGCCAATGCAGTCATCAATGTAGCGGAGGAAGAGGTGGGGAGTGGTGCCGGTGTAATTACGGAAGATCAACTGTTCTACATAGCCAACAAAGAGACAGGCATAGCTGGGGCCCATACATGTGCCCATGGCTACGCCTTTGGTCTGGAGGAAGTGGGAGGATTCAAAGGAGAAATTGTTAAGGGTGAGGACCAGTTCGGCCAAACGAATGAGAGTGTCAGTGGAAGGGTACTATTGGGGACGTCTGGAGAGGGAAAAACAGAGGGCTTGGAGGCCCTGGTCATGGCGGATGGAGGTGTAGAGAGATTGGTTATCCATGGTGAAGATGAGGCGTTGGGGGTCGGGGAAACGGAAGTCTTGGAGGAGGTGGAGGGCGTGGGTGGTGTCTCGAACGTATGTGGGGAGTTCCTGGACTAGGGGGGATAGGACAGTGTCGAGGTAGGTAGAGATGAGTTCAGTGGGGCAGGAGCATGCTGAGACAATGGGTCGGCCAGGGTGGTCAGGCTTGTGGATCTTGGGAAGGAGGTAGAACCGGGCAGTGCGGGGTTCCCGGACTATGAGGTTGGAAGCTGTGGGTGGGAGATTTCCTGAGGTGATGAGGTTCTGTATGGTCTGGGAGATGATGGTTTGGTGATGGGGGGTGGGGTCATGATCGAGGGGGCAGTAGGAAGAGGTGTCCTCGAGTTGGCGTTTGGCTTCATCGGTGTAGAGGTCAGTGCGCCAGACGACCACTGCGCCCCCTTTATCTGCTGGCTTGATGGTGAGGTTGGGATTGTAGCATAGGGATTGGAGGGCTGCCTGTTGTGAGGGTGAGAGGTTGGAGTGGGGGAGGGAGGTAGACAGGTTGAGGCGGTTAATGTCTCGATGCCAGTCGGAAACGAAGAGGTCGAGGGCAGTTAATAGGCCAGCGCGGGGTGTCCAGGTGGATGCAGTGTGTTGGAGGTGGGCGAAGGGGTCGTCGGAAGGTGGGCGGGAGTCCAGATTGTGAAAGTAAGCTCGGAGGTGGAGGCGACGGAAGAATTGTTCGATGTCACAGCGTGTATTAAATTCATTGATGCGTGGACGGAGGGGGATGAAGGTGAGTCCATTGCTGAGGACTGACCATGGGATGGAGGTGATTGCACTGGAGGGAGGGGAAAGGACATTCACCAGAACATGGTTTGGGCTGCAGCAGTTTCGCTGTGAAGGGGGAGGCTGGATAAGCTCAGGCTGCTTTCTTTAGAGCAGAGATCGGGGTATATAAGACCAAGGGGGATGTGGACAGGGTGAATGTTAAGCAGTTTTCCCCCTTAACCAGAGGGCAATTAACAAAGTGGTGTAATTTTAAGCTGAAAAGCGAAGGGTTTAGAAGGGACATGCCATCCAGAGGATGGTAGGGGCCTGTGCTGCATTGTCCAGGAGGGGAATTGTGGGAGAAATCCTCAAAACTGTCACAAAGTACTTGGACAAGCACTGAAAGGTCATAACATTCAAGACCATGGACTAAGTGCTGGGGACTGAGACTTGTGTTGCTTTTATAGTAATTTTGGACCAAAGGGGACATTTACCCCGTATGATGCCATCACTTTATTAATTTGAATGTAAGGTTCCGATTTTTGTTTTGTCTTGGTTTTGAGAAAATGTGACCGAGTGGAAGTTCCAGCTGTTGGTGTGGTCGGTATCAGCTTCAGGTTCTGTGTTAGAGTGCTCATTCACAGAGAGAATTTCCCAAATCAGTCGTGAAACTGGATTAACAAGGAAAGCTGTGGGATAACAGTGTGCAGTGGAACAGCTCTCAAGGAGCTCGACAACATGAGATATTAAATGTCTGAATAACCTCAGCAGAATGAAGGTCATCACTGAAAAGAATATCGAAACATATTTCGATGCTGATGGGACTGATAGTGAGTGAAATATTGTAAGTATTATTGTTGAAGACAAATTGGAATGAACATTTGAGACCTAACAGGATCAAATTCGGGCGGCACGGTGGCACAGTGGTTAGCACTGCTGCCTCACAGCGCCAGAGACCTGGGTTCAATTCCTGCCTCATGCGACTGACTGTGTGGAGTTTGCGTGGGTTTCCTCCGGGTGCTCCGGTTTCCTCCCACAGTCCAAAGATGTGCAAGTCAGGTGAATTGGCTATGCTAAATTGCCCGTAGTGTTAGGTAAGGGGTAAATGTAGGGATATGGGTGGGTTGCGCTTCGGCGGGGCGGTGTGGACTTGTTGGGCCGAAGGGCCTATTTCCACACTGTAAGTAATCTAATCTAATCTATGATTAATCCAGTCTTTGGGGTATTCAAATACAGACTTAAATCTTAATGCTATCACTTCATTAAAATAAACCTGTTGTCATTAATTGTTTGATCAAAATGATATGAAAACATATGATCACAGTTTCCCAGTGGAGATACCACACAATATAAAACAAAGTCTCTGGAACTGTGTCAGCTCCATCTCCGAGAGAATTCTCCCATTCCGACAGATTGCCAGCAGCAGGAAGGGAAAGGTTGTGTCACAAACAATGAAATGGATCTTCTCAGGGGAAGGGTGGGTCAGGTGTTTGACACCATCCTCGCTGTCGTTGGGGTTCCTGGTAAGTCTTGTAACAACTTAACTCATATAAAACTCAGCACTGAATCATCCTTATTTCTATCAACAACTGATAATAATATATTTCCATTTATCAAGGCAAACCCACTGTCAGACGTTAGTGTCCTCACTAACTGAGTTTAAAGTGAATAGTTTGTCAGTTCGGAGGCTCCTCAGTAATGTACAGCATTGTGTGTTTCCCTATACTGTGCAGAATGGGTTTACACTGAGGCCACATTGATGGAGTTTGGCTGAGCACTGGCCCTGGCTGGTTTAGAAAGGGTTTCGGAAGACCACCCTCTCTTTGTGGTAGTTCACAGCTTGCTATCGGTCAGATGGGTTTTGTAACAACCCACCTCACAGTGACACCTGGTGTTTCCCATTCCTTGATGGAAAGGGATTGTGTTGGTGGATCTTGTTCAGGCAGCTCGCTCCAAATGGGAGCCCAGATACAACAGGACAATGGGTGGGTTCAGCAGGTCATTAGGAATGAGGAGATAATGGGGACTACAGATAGAGCGTGGTGCTGGAAAAGACACAGCAGGTCAGGGAGCATCTCAGGAGGAAGAGAGTCAAGGTTTCAAGCAGGACTCTTCTTCAGGACAGTTACAGTGACCAATGTTGCATTTTTCAGGTTTTATTTGCTGAAGGCTGTGCTGCACCATCGTGAACAGGTGGGCGGAGAGGGGGGGAGTTCGGTCAAATGTTGAAGTTTTTCTGATTGTGGTAAGTATTCAACCTGGTACAATGTGAATGGATTCACTGCTGAACACCTTCATGGTTCAGATCATCAGGATGTTCAATCCGGTGCAAGAAGGATCACTCCTGTTTGTACTGTTATCTTTGTTGTCAGCTGCTTGACCATTGATTGTTCTGCGTGGTTCACTGTTGCTTTTTCCTTTGATCGATTTGTTGCCATTTGTTTCCACGAGATGAAAACTAAGTATTGCACAGGGAAAACTGCAACCAGGGTTCTAGCAATGCCTTATCATTTATTCATCCTATCATTGTGAAGGCCATCCATTCCGGGACACTGTGGGGTGGTTCAATGCCCTGAGCTGTAGATCATACAGTGGGGATATAGAATTCTGGAGGCAAACTGAACTGTGGAGACTCCAAAACCGAATACAATAATTTTGCGATCAATGTCCATGTTCGGTGTCTCCTATTCTTTGTTTCCCTGATCCCAGGTGTCTTTGTGTGGATGCTGTGGGCTTATGGGTAATGCCAGCCAGTCAGAGTAACCTGGAAAACAGGTGAAATCAACTGCTGCTGAACCAAAAAACCCCTTGAATATATGACTGTGTTTCTGTGAGTAATCTGCTGCTCATGTTTAAAATGCAAATGTTCGTTTAGAGAGAGTTTGCTGCTGTGGTTCAGATTCTTTAAACTTTATATAACATGGAACAACAATTATCTTTGTGTCATTACTTATAGTCTGGGCTCAGGCACAGAGAATGTTTGATCAATAACCTCAAGTCTCTTTTTCCATTCTCTTACAGTTAGTCTTGTGGTAATTGTAATCTTAGCTCGGGGAAAATGTGGCCTTTCAACATGCAGCACTCGCTATCTAGTGGCCATGTCAATGTCAGATCTACTGTTCATTGTTTTTTATATCATTCTTCGTCGATTTAAACATTATTATTATCCACTGTGTTTCCTGCACATCACTCCTGTTTGTACTGTTATCTTTGTTGTCAGCTGCTTGACCATTGATTGTTCTGCGTGGTTCACTGTTGCTTTTTCCTTTGATCGATTTGTTGCCATTTGTTTCCATGAGATGAAAACTAAGTATTGCACAGGGAAAACTGCAACCAGGGTTCTAGCAACAATCTGCATCTTCTTTTTGTTAAAGAACATTCCCAACTCCTTTGTACATAAACCTGGAAAGATCATCAACAATGTTCCATGGTACTGTTATGGCACTTACAGTTATCTTTATGACCCTCAGTGGAGAAGTTTTAAATATTTTGAGACTTTTTTAACACCATTGTTCCCAATCACTTTTATTGTCTTTATCAACATTCTGATTGTCAGACATATCTTCGAGGCCATTAAGGTGCGGAAGGAACTGAGAGGTCAGAGTAAAACAGAGAATGATCCAGAGGTAGAGAGCAGGAAGAATTCTGTGATTTTACTCTTTGCCATAGCTGCCAGCTTCATACTTCTCTGGTTGTTGCATATTTTATATTTCTTTAATGTTGGTTATTCCTTGGATTCTGTTTCTTTTGGTCTCTTTGTTCAGATTGGACACATGCTGAGGAACTTCAGTGGCTGCACAAATGCCCTTATTTATGTGGTGACACAGAAACATTTCAGAGACCAGTTAAAGTACGCCATGACATATCCAGTTAGAACAATAATTCAATTGGTGAATCAATCCAAGTAACTGAGAGCCAACATTAGGTGCAGCAGAGAACGGAACGAGGAGTCCACGTGAGGAATGGACTGAAAGGAGAAGGAGGAGCAGCAACATGATAACACTCCTTTCCTCATGGGCAAGGAATGACTCCATCTGAGGAGCAAAATGAAAGAGCCTGGAGGTGTAAAGCCAGTGTAAAGTGCTGTTAGTAATCAGCAACAATTAGTAGGAAGTGGAGGAACAAAAGCAAACCCAAAAGATGAATTAGATATGCACAAAATCGACATTCATCTCAAGGGATCTGTTCTCAGTGAGTGAAGTGGGTAGAAAAATAAATAATATGGAGAAAGGTGAGTGTTAGATGAAATGAGATTAGATTGCTCAGAGTATGGAAGCAGGCCATTTGGCCCAACAAGTCCACACTGACCCTCTGAAGAGTAACCCACCCAGACCCATTCCCCTATATTTCCCGCTGACTAATGCACCTAACACTGTGGGCAATTTAGCATTACCAATTCACCTGACCCACACATCTTTGGATTGAGGGAGGAAACTGAAGCACCCTGATGAAACCCACGCAGACACGGGGAGAATGTGCAAACCCCACACAGACAGTCAGCTGAGGCGGGAATGTAATCTTTCACTGCAGGTCAGAGAGGGAAATGCAACGACAGGCTCCTGTCCACTCTTCCACACTGAATTCTCTGAGCCACACGTCTGGGCAAATTAACAAAATACATGAGAAGTTTAAAAGGGGAAATAACATAGTGTCAGGACTCTGTGTCATTTAGTTGCACATTTATTTTCAACAGTAACATACTTTGTTTCCATTCAATTCCTCACACTAAACATAGAACACAGAATATTACAGCGCAGGACAGGTCCTTCAGCCCTCGATGTTGGTGAGTGCACTACTGTTGCAGGCAGGGTTTTCCATGGCCCTACTCCTCTGAGTAAATAAACTACATTGGACATCTGTCCTATATCCATCACCCCTCAATTTAATGCTATGTCCCCTCGTATGAGCCATTGTCATCTGAAGAAAAAGGCTCTCACTGTCTTACGTTAACTAACTCTTTGATTATCTTATATGTCTTAATTAGGTCACCTCTCAAACTTCTTGTTTCTAATAAAAACAGCCTCAAGTCCCTCAGCCTTTCCTCCTAAGACCTTCCCTCCATAGCAGGCAATCCTAGTAAATCTTCTCTGAAACCTTTCCAAAGGTTTCACATCCTTCCCACAATGCAGTGACCAGAACTGTAAACAATACTCTAATTGCAGTCGCACCAGAGTTTTGTACAGCTGCAACATGAGCTTGTGGCTCCAAAACCCAATCCCTCCACCAATAAAACCTTACACAGTGTATGCCTTCTTTCCTCAACATCTTTCCTTTCCTTGACATCTCTGGAACGATTCAGAGGCCCACAGACAACACCCAACAGGGTGACCTCTCCTTTCCTGTTTCTAACCTCAGCCCATTCTGCCTCAGTAGATGAGTCCTCAAATGTCCTTTCTGCCACCATAATACTGTCCTTGACTAACATTGCCACGTCTCCCCCTCTTTTACCATCTTCCCTGTTGTTACTGAAACATCTGAACCCCAGAACCTGGGAACAACCGTTCCTGTTCCTGTTCTATCCATGTCTCCGAAACGGCCACAACATCGAAGTCCCAGGTACCAACCCATCCTGTAAGTTCATCCACCTTATTCCGGATGCTCCTGACATTAAAACCATTTTCCTGCTGGCTGGTGCACTCTTGTGACCATGAAACCATATTTCTGACCTCACTCCCCTCATCCTCCTGGACACTGTAACTACAATTTCGGTTCCTATCCCCGGCTGAATTAGTTTCAACCCTCCCGAAGAGCAATATCAAAGTTCCCCACCAAGGGTACTGGAGCCCCTCTGGTTCAGGTGTAGACCATCCTGTTTATAGAGGTCCCACCTACCCCAGAAAGAGCCCCAATTATCTAGGTATCCAAACCCCTGCCTCCTGTATCATCCCTGTAGCCACATGTTCAACTCCTCTCTCTCTCTCTCCCTATACCTTGCCTCGCCAGCACTTGGCACGGGCAACAAACCAGAGATAACAACTCTGTTAGTTCGAGATCCAAACTTCCACCCTAGCTCCCTGAATTTCTGCCTTAAGTCCCCACCCCTTTCCCTACCCATGTCATTAGTGCCTATGTGGACCACACCCTGGGGCTGCTCCCCGTCACCCTCAAGGGGGTCCTTATGGGTGGCACAGTGACTTCGTGGTTAGCACTCAGGGCCCGGGTTCGATTCCAGCCTTGGGCGATAATCTGTGTGGAGTTTGTACATTCTCTCTGTGTCTTCATGGGATTCCTCCAGGTGCTCCAGTTTCCTCCAAAAATCAAAGCATGGGCAGTTTAGGTGAGTTGGCCATGCTAATTTGGCCATAGTTTTCCGGGATGTGTAGGTTAGGTGCATTAGTCAGGGGTAAATATAGGATAATAGGGTAAGGGAATGGGTCTGGGTGGGTTACTCTTCGGAGGATCGATGTGGACTTGTTGGACAGAAGGGCCTGATTCCACACTGTCGGAATTCTATGATTCGGTGATTCTGAAAATATGATCCGAGCTATCACGAGCCCTGGCACCTGGGAGGTAACACTCCAACCATGAGCCTCTCTCGTTCCCACAGAACCTCCTGCCTTTCTCCCTAACAATGGAGTCCCCAATGACTAATGCTCTGCTCATCTTCCCCCTCCCTTCTGAGCAACAGGGACAGACTCGGTGTCAGAGACCTGTACCCCTTGACTTACCCCTGGTCAGTTGTTCCCCCCCAACTGTATCCAAAATGGTCTGCTTGTTATTGAGGGGAACGGCCCCAGGGGATCCCTGCACTGCCTGCTGGTTCCCTTTCCATCCCCGAACTGCAACCCATCTGCCCTTTTGTTGTACCTGAGGTGCAACTACCTCCCTGTAATTCCTCTCATTAACTCCCCCGCCTCCGGAATGATCCAAAGTTCATCCAGCTCCAGCTCCAGTTCCCTAGAGCGTTTTTCAAGGAGCTGCTTTTGATTGCACTTCCCGCAGATGGAGTCAGCAGGGTGTTATGACATGGGATAAACCCCTCTGTTAATTTAAACCCAACACACAGAGATGTTCACCTCTTGTAACCTGTTAAATTTCAAGAGGCAAAGACCATCTCAGTTTTCACTACATCAAATAAAAATTCACAATTTTATTCTTTAAGTTCAACAGAGAACGTTAGACAACTGTTTACAACTCCTTTTTCTTAAACCTGTCATTTACTGCCCACTCCACAATACTGAGCTGATTAAAAAAAACTCGAAATTTTTTTAAAAAGTTACATTTCAAATCCAGTCAGCTTTGTTGATTCTCCTTTTGTAGACTTTCCTCTGTTAAGGTCGGTTTTTCTTCAGTCTTCTCCTGCACAGCGTACCTTACGGACAGGTACCTTTCAGAGAACGATTCGATTAGCAGTCTATTCTTGTTGGGGTTTATGGCAGTGCTCCCCCAAACTGTTCAAAATGTCTGGTTTTATCCCCCAAAAGATCGGATCATTTCATTGGTGTGATGTTATCAAAACACTAAATTCAAATTCGATTGGATTTTGGTATCTGGGGCAGAATTTAAACTGATTGGCTGAATTTGAATTTGTTTTTGTTCCATGGCAATGCAACTGCAGCTATTTGTTTCAACCAAGTGTTCGATTTTTAAATTGTTCAGGACACACTGTGCTTTCAGTCAGGACTTGCGAGCTTCCTCTCTCTCTTAAAGGTACAGGACACACCTACATTTTCATAACACCTCCCCCCTGAAGAAAAAAATGAAACATCATAATGAAAAGTTGGCTTCATTTTTTTCTCTATTTCCGAACCACATTACCATGACGTACATATGACTTTAACTAAAGTTCATATTAACTTCTTCCCATATATATATATAAAACATTGAATAGACACCAATACATTATTAGTTAAATCCGTGATACCGCATCTGTGATTACATTCTTGTGACCTGCAACATGTACGATTTCTTAATTAAAAGCCTGTCACTTAACACCCCAATGAAATAGTCTCTTATTCTTGTCTTTAAAGCTTTCCAAGAATGAAAAAGGATTGTGATCCGTGTGCACAACCATCTCTGACACATTATTTGTGATGTCCACATTAAAATGTCATAAGGCCAGTACCAAACTCAATAGTTCTTTTTCGAACATAGAGTTTTTTATCTGGTGGGTGTTGAGTTTCTTTGAAAAGTAACCACCTGGCAGTTCAATCCCATCCTTATCTTCCTGTAGCAGTACAGCTCCAACTCCTGTGTCACGAGCATCCATGGCAACTTTGAAAGGTTTTGAAAGGTTTGGTGACACTAAAACTGGTGTGATGGTTAATAATGCTTTGACATGGCCGAATGCCTCCTGGCATTGTTCTGCCCACCAAAACGCTGTGTTATTATTCAGCAAATTGGTAAACACTGCCACTACACTGCTGAAGTTTGGAACAAACTTCTGATAGAATCTGCTTAGTCCCAAGAATTGTTGCACCTCTTTGTTCGAGGTTGGTTGTGGAAATTCCTTGATGGCCTTCATCTTTGCTTTCCATGGGGGTCAACCTTCCATGACTGATGTTACATCCCAAGAATGTCACCTCTGCTTTCACAAATTCAGTTTTGTTTTAGTTTGTTACCAGTTTTTGCTTCCAGTCGTCATTCAGAGTTCTGCCAACCGTATCATGTGACTTTTCCAGGACTTACTAAAGATCACTACATCGTCCCCATAGACCGCACAGTCTGTTAACCCAGCCACAACTTTGTTCAAGAGTCTTTGGAATGTGGTGGGTGCATTGTTCATTCCAGAAGGCATTGCATTGAATTGATGTAGCCCATTTGGGGTTACAAACACAGAAATCTCTATCACCATCTCTGACAAAGGGAACCACGCAGTAAGTCTAACTTTGTGATGTAACTGGCTTGTCTGATATGAGTCCGATTTTTTAACGTTGTTCACCTTCTGATAATCCACAAAAAAATCATTGAGTCCCATTTGGTCTGGGAACTGAGACGATTGGCAAATTCCACTCACTCTGGTTCGGTTCAATGCTGTTCTTGTCAAGCATGGCCTCTACCTCCATCTGGACCTGTCTGGCTTTGAAAACATTAAGCCAATAGGGGTGTTGTTTTATCAGAACAGTATTCCCTATGTCCACTTCATGTCCAACAGTATTAGTGCTCCCCATCTGATTCCTACATATGTCTTCAAACTGCAGGAACAAACCTTTCAACTGCGTTCTATGCTCCTGAGACCGACAGCTCACTAACCTGTCCAAGTCCTCGAGGATTTCTTCATTTTTTAACATATTTTGAGACACATCAAAGTTCACAGTATCTGGATTTGATTCCTCGCTCTGTGGGGCAGTAACTAACCCACTTCTCCAGTTTTTTCTCTCCAGCATAATGAGGTTTCAGCATGTTCACATGACATCCCCAGGACAGTCTTTCTTCCATCTGACATCTTTCCTAGATAGATCACCTGACTCAACTTTTTCTCAATCTGATAGGTCCCCTAAACCTGGTTTTGAAGGGATCGCCTATTGCTTGTGACAATACTAACACATCATCCCCTCGGGAAAACGCCTGAGTCTCAGAGGTTTTAATCTGCCACCTGCTTCATTCAACACTGTGCCCTCTTTATGTGCTGTTTAGCTAAATCATCGACTCGATTTAGTGTCTCCATCACCTTTGATACGTAATCTAAATGTGAGATCTCTGACTTTGATCCTGTTAATTTCTCTTTGATTAATTTCAAACAGCCTCTCACTTCATGTTGAATATTAACTCAAAGGGAGTAAAATGAGTAGATTTATTTGGGGCAAACAATATGAATGGGATACCTTTACCCCAGTCATTCGGGTAATCCTGACAGTATGTTGTCAACATGGTCTTCAAGGTCTGATGCCACCTTTCTGAAGCTCCCTGGGATTCAGGATGATATTCACTGGATTTAAAATGCTGTATGCCGAAGCTATCTCTAATCTCCTTAAACAGCCTCGCAGTAAAATGTGACCCTTGATCCAACTGAACCTCTCTGGGTAGACCATACCGTGTGAACAAAGCTACTAACTCTTCTCCCATCTTTTTTGCCTTGATACTCCGTAATGGAATTGCCTCCGGAAATCTGGTTGACACATCCATTATGGTTAACATGCACTGGGTCCCACTTTTATTTTTCGGGAGAGGACCTACACAATCAATTACGACCCACGCGAAAGGGAATTGACAACAGAGGGGCTGGTTTTGTTACTGCCTGGGGCTTACCTACCATTTGGCATGTATGACACGTACAGCAAACATTAACCACATTGTTGTGCATTCCAGGCCAATAAAAATGTGTTTGTACCTTAGCCTGAATCTTTCATACCCCTCGGTGACCTCCCACAGGAAGTTCATGTGCTCACCGTAACACTTCCTGTCTGTATGCTACCGGCAACATAACCTGGTGCACTTTGGCCCATTTCTCCTCTGCACTAACCTGCCGTGGTCTCCATTTCTATTTGAGGATTCTATCTTTCAGATAATAACTCTCAGGAATACACTCTGCCTCCTTTTCAGAGTACACATCCACACATATCTCTTTTATTGCCTTGTCTTGCTGTTGCAAGTCCCTTAGCCTTTCAGGACTAAACGCTTCTGTCTGACCCTCTGCCTGTTCAGGTTTTTCTGCACCATGACATCAAACAGGGAATCCACCAACTGAACCTCAACTCCTTCATCTTTCTCTTCAGTTTTTGCTTCTTGCTGTGACTTATGTTAGTGGGATCTTGTTACGACACAATCTGGGAAAATATCAGGATATTTTTCTTTTAACTCCTCAGTTTCTTGATCTTCCTTGGGCCTCAACACAAGGAGGGATGTCACTCCCACCTTGGATCCTGCCAAATCATTCCGAAGAACTAACTGAATTCCTGGAACCAACACTCTGTCAAACTCTGACTGTTACTCTCCCAGGTCAAACCAAGAACTGTAGATGCTGGAAACCAGAGTCGAGATTAGATAGTGGTGCTGGAAAAGCACAGCAGATCAGGCAGCGTCCGAGAAGCAGGACTGTTAATCTCCCAGCCTTGAGTTGGCACTGCAACCTGATCTTACATCAGGGAATGTTATATTTCTGTCTGTCTATCCCACAGATTACCAAACTCTCGGTTAACAGATCAGGAAGTGTACAAATTCGCTCATCTCTTACACAATCTCACCAGTCTCTAATTGTATTTCTCAAAATTATAACTTAATGTCCTTCTCCTCCTGTTCTTGCTCAGTAAACTTTATCCACAAAGGTGAATTCTTTGTAGAGATCAGATACTAACCCTATACCCAGCCCCTGCCTCGGCTGTGCACTCTCCTGCAGCTCCTCGGCTCTTCTTGGGGTCTCCTTTACTACCTTCACTAAGGTCACTGACGCTCCAGGAAAAACATCTCGAGCCTGTTCAGCCTCTCCCTGTAGCTCAGATCCTCCAACCCTGGCAACATCCTTGTAAATCTTTTCTGAACCCTTTCAAGTTTCACAACATCCTTCCGATACGAATGAACCAGAATTGCACGCATTATTCCAACAGTGGCCTAACCAATGTCCTGTACAGCCGCAACATGACCTCCCAACTCCTGTACTCAATACTCTGACCAATAAAGGAAAGCATACCAAACGTTATCTTCACTATTCTATTTACCTGCGACTCCACTTTCAAGGAGCTATGAACCTGCACTCGAAGGTCTTTGTTCAGTAACACTCCCTAGGACCTTACCATTAAGTGTATAAGTCCTGCTAAGATTTGCTTTTCCAAAATGCAGGACCTCGCATTTATCTGAATTAAACTGCATCTGCCATCTCTCAGCCCATTGACCCATCTGGTCCAGATCCTGTTGTAATCTGAGGTAACCCTCTTCGCTGTCCACTATACTTCCAATTTTGGTGTCATCTGCAAACTTACTAACTGTACCTCTTATGCTCACATCCAAAACATTTATGTAAATGACAAAAAGTGGAGCACCCAGCACTGATCCTTGTGGCATTCCACTGGTCACAGGCCTCCAGTCTGAAAAACAACCCTCCACCACCACCCTCTGCCTTCTACCTTTGAGCCAGGTCTGTATCCAAATGGCTAGTTCTCCCTGTATTCCATGAGATCGAACCTTGCTAATCATTCTCCCATGGGGAACCTTGTCGAATGCCTTACTGAAGTCCATATAGATCACATCTACTGCTCTGCCCTCATCAATCTTCTTTGTTACTTCTTCAAAAAACTCAATCAAGTTTGTGAGACATGATTTCCCACGCACAAAGCCATGTTGACTATCCCGAATCAGTCCTTGCCTTTCCAAATACATGTACATCCTGTCCCTCAGGATTCTCTCCAACAACTTGCCCACCACCGAGGTCAGGCTCACCGGTGTATAGTTCCTTGACTTGTCTTTACCACCCTTCTTAAACAGTGGCACCACGTTTGCCAACCTCCAGTCTTCCAACACCTCACCTGTGACTATCAATGATACAAATATCTCAGCAAGAGGCCCAGCAATCACTTCTCTAGCTTTCCACAGAGTTCTTGGGTACACCTGATCAGATCCTGGGGATTTATCCACTTTTAACCATTTCAAGACATCCAGCAATTCCTCCTCTGTAATCTGGACATTTTGCAAGATGTCACCATCTATTTCACTACAGTCGATATCTTCCATATAATTTTCCACAGTAAATACTGATGCAAAATATTCATTTAGTATCTCCCCCATTTGCTGTGGCTCCACACAAAGGCCGCCTTGCTGATCTTTGAGGGGCCCTATTCTCTCCCTAGTTACCCTTTTGTCCTTAATATATTTGTAAAAACCCTTTGGATTCTCCTTAATTCTGTTTGCCAAAGCTATCTCATGTCCCCGTTTTGCCCTCCTGATTTTCCTCTTAAGTATACTCCAACTTTCTTTATACTCTTCTAAGGATTCACTCGATCTATCCTGTCTATACCTGACATATGCTTCCTTCTTTTTCTGAAACCAAACCCTCAATTTCTTTAGTCATCCAGCATTCCCTATACTGACCAGACTTCCCTTTTACCCTGACAGGAATACACTTTCTCTGGATTCTTGTTATCTCATTTCTGAAAGCTTCCCATTTTCCAGCCGTCCCTTTACCTGCGAACATCTGCCTCCAATCAGCTTTTGAAAGTTCTTGCCTGAAACCATCAAAATTGGCCTTTCTCCAATTTAGAACTTCAACTTTTAGATCTGGTCTATCCTTTTCCATCATTATTTTAAAATGAATAGAATTATGGTCGCTGACCCCAAAGTTCTCCCCCACTGACACCTCAGTCACCTGCCCTGCCTTATTTCCCAAGAGGAGGTCAAGTTTTGCACCTTCTCGAGTAGGTACATCCACATACTGAATCAGAAAATTGTCTTGTACACACTTAAGAAATTCCTCTCCATCTGAACCTTTAACACTATGGCAGTCCCAGTCGATGTTTGGAAAGTTAAAATCCCCTACCATAACTACCCTATTATTCTTACAGATAGCTGAGATCTCCTTACAAGTTTGTATCTCAATTTCCCTCTGACTATTGGGGGGGTCTATAACACAAATCCAATAAGGTGATCATCCCTTTCTTATTTCTCAGTTCCACCCAAATAACTTCTCTGGATGTATTTCCGGGAATATCCTCCCTCAGCATAGCTGTAATGCTATCCCTTATCAAAAATGCCACTCCCCCTCCTCTCTTGCCTCCCTTTCTATCCTTCCTGTAGCATTTGTATCTGGAACATTAAGCTTCCAGTCCTGCCCATCCCTGAGCCATGTTTCCGTTATTGCTATGATATCCCAGTCCCATGTTCCTAACCATGCCCTGAGTTCATCTGTCTTCCCTGTTAGGCCCCTTGCATTGAAATAAATGCAGTTTAACTTGTTATATCTACCTTGTCCCTGCCTGCCCTGTCTGTTTGACTCACTTCTGTTCTCAGCTGGACCCGTCTCAGATCGATCTCTTTCCTCACTATCTCCTTGGGTCCCACACCCCCCCACCCCCACACCCCCACCTTACTAGGTTTCAATTAGACGTCACTTTCGCTTTCAGTCATTTTCTACAAAGGTGCCGTTGATGGCAAATCATATTTTTCCCCATCTTTAGTGGACATTGCCTTTTCTGGTTGGGCTAAGTTAGGAATAAAAACTGTGAAAGATTATATGTTAATGGTGTTTCTGCATCTTTTCAACATCTTAGTCGATACGTTTTTACTTCTTCAAAGCCACTTCCTTAAATATCTCCAAGTTCGCAGTTTTGGCCGTAGTTCATCATGATTCCTGATGATTCTGATTTTGACATCTTTCTAGAACCACTTTCTTCATTAAAGGAGGTTATTTCAGCTAGTTATTCAAACATTCATAAAGTATTGTTATGACACGGGGTAAACTCTCCTGCTTTATTTAAAACCAGCAATACAGAAAAGATTTATCCCATACAGTAATCTGTGAAACTTCCAGTGGCCAAGAACTATTCAAAGTAAAAGTTAACAGCTTTATTTCTTAAAATATAACACAGAATAATTAACTAACAACTATGTATAAGTCCTTACTCTAACCTATCTTTACCTTCCCTTCTATACTAGTCCAATAAAACTCCCAATTAAGATTTACAAAATAACACCTCTTAGCTCAAAACCAGGCAGCTTTTTGTTCATCGATTTGGATCTTCCTGTGTCTTTTCTTCTTCTTAGGAATTTCTGCTTCACAGGTTACTGATTGATAAGGTTCCTTTTTTAAGAGAGCTGTTTTTCTGGGCAATGTGCAGATTTCGTTGGCTTGGCAGTTGTCCTATCAACTGTTCAATTGTTCCCAGTCTTATATCCCAAAGCATCAGATTGTGTCATTGGCTTTTAAGATTGTCAATATACTCAATTCAAACTGGATTGGAGTTTGATATTTTTCGGGATATAATTGACACTGATTGGCCAAATTCAAATTTGTGTTTTTGCCTCCAGGCATCGAGCCAATTGAGTTGTTCGACCGAGTGTTACGTTGTTACCTTACTGAGAGCACTTGGTGCTGTGTCCGGTAGTTCTGCTGCTTTTAACTCTCTTAAATTACACCCACATCTTCATAACATCTCCCCCCTTAAGAAAAAATGAACCATCATAATGAAAAGATGGCTTCATTTCTTTTTCTAGCTTTTAACCACATTACCCGAACATACAGATAACTTTTATATCAGTTCACCTTAATTTATTCCCATATACTGATATATATAAAACATTAAATAAAGACAAATCACATCTAAAAGCTATCAGTTAAATCCACGATAACGCATCTGTGATTACATTCTTCCAACCGCAACATGTCTGATTTTTAAATTGAAAGTCTGTAACATAAGACTCCAATGAAATAGTCTCAGACTCCTATCTTTAAAACATCCCAAGAATGTAAGTGGATTGTGGTCAGTGAATACAACGGTCTCCGACACATTGTTCATGACATCCACATTAACATGTTGGAAGGCCAGTACCAAACTCAATAGTTCCTTTTCAATTGTGGAATGTTTTCTCTGGTGGATGTTGATCTTCTTCAAAAAGTAACCAACTGGCAGTTCAATCCCATCCTCACCTTCCTGGAGGAGTACAGCTCCAACTCCACTGTCACTAGCATCGATAGTGACTTTAAAAGATTTTGAAACACTTGTTGAAGCTAAAGCTGGTTTGGTGGTTAATATCGATTTTAAATGAACGAATACCTCCTGGCATGGTTCTGTCCACTGAAACTTTGTGTTCTTCGTCAGTAAATCGGTTAACAGTGCCACTACACTGCTAAAGTTTCGAACAAACTTCCGATAGAATCCGTTGAGTCCAAAGAATCGAAACATCTCTTTCTTCAAGGTTGGTTGTAGAAATTCCTTGATGGCCTTTGTCTTTGTGTTCTATGGGGTCAACCTTCCATGACCGATGTTACATCCAAAGAATGTCACCTCAGCTTTCGCAAGTTTCATTTTATTTCAGTCTGTCACTAGTTTTGCCTCTCGTAGACATAGAATCACAGAGTCATAGAGACATACACCATGGAAACAGGCCCTTTGGTCCAACCCGTCCATGCTGACCAGATATCCCAACCCAATCTAGTCCCACCTGCCAGCACCTGTCCCATATCCCTCCAAACCCTTCCTATTCTTGTACCTATCCAGATGCCTTTTAAATGTTGCAATTGTACCAGCCTCCACCACTTCCTCTGGCAGCTCATTCCATACACTTGCCACCCTCTGTGTGAAAAAGTTGTCCCTTAGGTGTCTTCTTTATCTTTCCCTTCTCACCCTAAACCTGTGCCCTCTAGTTCTGGACACCCCAATCCCAAAGAAAAGACTTTGTCTACTGATCCTATCCATGCCCCTCCTGATTTTATAAACTTCTATAAGGTTACCCCTCAGCCTCTGACGCTCCTGGGAAAACAGCCCCAGCATATTCAACCTCTCCCTACAGCTCAAATGCTCCAACCCTGGCAACATCCTTATAAATCTTCACTGAACCCTTTCAAGTTTCACAAAGAGCTCTGCCAACTGTATCCTGTGATCTTTTCAGGAATTACTAAAGATCACTACATTGTCCAAATAGACTGCACAGTTTGTGAACGTAGCCACAACTCTGTTCATGAGTCTTTGGAATGTGGTGAGCACATTCTTCATTCCAAAGGGCATCACTTTAAACTACTATAGCCCATCTGGGTTACAAACACAGAAATTTCTTTCACCAACTCTGATAAAGGTACCTGCCAGTGACCACGCATTAATTGGTGATGTAACTGGCTTGTCCGACTTTCTCGATGCAGTCCTCCAATCTGGGAATTGGATATGAGTTGGCGTTGACCTTGGGTAACAATATTAACATGTCATCCCCTTGGGAAAATGTCCGAGTCTCAGAGCTTTTATCTGCCACCTGCTTCATTCTATACTGTGCCCTTTTTAACGTGCTGTTTAGCTACCTCACCTACTCTATTTCATCTCTTCTCTCGTCTCTGATACATAATCTAAGTGTGAGATCTTCGACTTTGGTCCTGTCAAATTTTCTTCAATTAATTTCAAAGGGCCTCTCATTTCACGACTGAATATTAACTCAAAGGGAGTAAACTGAATAGATTCATTTGGGGCAGTTCTAATGGCAAACAACACGAATGGGATACCTTTATCCAAATCATGCAGGTAATCCTGACAGTACACTCTCAACATGGTCTTCAAGGTCTGATACCACCTTTCTAAAGCTCCTTGGGATTCAGGATGATATTCACTGGGATTAAAGTGCTGTATACCCAAAGCTATCCATAACCTCCTTAAACAGCCTAGCAGTAAAATGTGACCCTTGGTCGGACTGAATCTCTCTGGGTAGCCCATACCGTGCGAAGAAAGATACTAACACCCCTACTACCCTTTTAGCTTTAATACTCTGTAATGGAATTGCCCCTGGAAATCTGGTAGACAAATCCATTATGGTTAACATCTACTGGTTCCCACTTTTAGTTCTCGGGAGGGGACCTACACAATCGATTCTAACCTGCGTGAAAGGTTCTTCAAATGCGGGAATTGACAACAAAGGTGTTGGTTTTATTACTGCCTGTGGCTTACCTACCATTTGGCATGTATGACAGGTATGGCCAAAGTTAACCATATCCTTGTGCATTCCAGGCCTTAGCCTGAGTCTACCCCTACATGACCCCCTGAAGGTAGTTCATGTGCTACCCGTAACGTCTCCTGTCTGTATGCTACAGGCTACACAATCTGGTGTACTTTGGCCTATTTCTCCTCTGCACTAAGCTGCCGTTTCTGTCTGAGGATTCTATCTTTTAATCATAACCCTCCGGAATATTCTCTGCCTCCTTTTCAGAGTATGCATCCACATATATATGTTTTATCATCTTGTCTTGCTATTGTAAGTCTCTTCATCTTTCAGGAGTAATCCCGTCTGTCTATCCCTCTCCCTGGTCAGGTTTTTCTTGCACCATTACATCAAGCAGGGGATCCGTAAACTGAACCTCAACTCCTTCATCTTTCTCTTTACTTTTTGCTTTGTGCTGTGTTTTATGAGAGTGGGATCTGGTTACCACACAGACTGGGAAAATACCAGGATATTTCTGCTTTAACTCCTCAGTTTCTTGGTCTTCCTTGGGCTTCTCCACAACAAAGGGTGTCACTCCCACCTTGGATCCTGCCAAATCATTCCCAAGAACAAACTGAATTCCTGGAACAGACACTCTGTCAATCCCTCCCACTGTAACTTCCCCAACCTTGGGTTGGCACTCCAACCTGATCTTACTCAGGGAAACACTGAATTTCTGTCCATCTATCCCACAAATTACCACACTCTCGTGTAACAAATCAGAAAGAATGCATATTCGCTCATCCCTATTATCAGGGACTGGTTAGATCGTGTATCTCACAAATTTCTTGTCCTTCTCCCCCTGGTCTTTCTGAGTAACCTTTACCCACAGAGGTGAATTCTTTGTAGAGATCAGATACTAACCCCATACCCAGCCCCTGCCTCGGCTGTGCATTCTCCTGCAGCTCCTCGGCTCTTATTGGGGTCTCCTTTACTACCTTCACTAAGGCCACTGGCTCAGCTCCTTTTCCCACATCTTTTCCCATAGTGGCTTTCTTTAATGAGCAGCACTGTGTCAGTACGTGTCCCACCTTCTGGCAGTGTAAACACCTTTTCCCAGTGCCCTTCTGAAACCACTGGCACTGTCATTTTCTGTGTCCCACTCCACTATAGTGAGGCCTTTCATCTCCTGTCCACCTCTTGGGATTCTTTATCCTGTGGGGAGATCATACCAGTGTGCTCTCTACTCTGGGTTCGTAGTGTGGGATCTTCTGTTCTCCCAACTTCTATCCCTGACTGGATGAAATTCTGGCCAGAAGCTTGTCTTATGCACCATCACGTACTCATCGGCTAATCCTGCTGCCCTTCTCACTTCCTGAACTTTCTCTACTTCCACGTGAATTCTTACCATCTCTGGAAGCAGGAGAAGACAAAGTCAGTCTGTACTAAACTATTTCTCTGATATCATTCTGTTTCTTTATTTGTTCCTTTCCATGAACCAGCTGATGCATTGCCGGGGAATCCAAGCCCAACCAGAGGGATTTCTGGACTCCCTCTCTGCACCCACCCAATGACCCAGCTCCCTCTCCGATTTCAATGCTCCTTCAAATCTACCTCTTCATATAAGTTATTGTCACCTGACCCAATATCTCATTCAGTGAATCAACATTATCATGACAAACTAAATAGGGTTAAAGGTCTTTTTAAATATCTTTGGGGACTGTGTTGTGGTAAAATGCACGGTGATGGTGCTATCATGGTCAGTGACCTGGGTTAGATTCCTGGCAATCTCAAGTTGAGATTTTTTTACAATAATCAATAGGAAACCCCAAAGAACAAAAGGAATTGGATCATTTTGAAAAAATATTTGGCTTTCATTCCAAGACAATAAAATGCAAAGCAGGAGTAGACAAAGACAGACTGGATGAAACTGTTTACCTGCTGCATTCTCTCACACCTCCTCCCTCCCTCCCCCGTCTAATCCCACTGAGATGGCACTGGCTGTGCTCCATCCCTGGGGGAGGTATGCCCTGGGTAGAGAAACCTGGGACTTGGGCAGAGAGGGTGCTCTGAGTGAGAGACCTGCAGATATTTCAAACAGGTTCTGGCAGCCATTGTCCCTTTCACCGTGTGCACTGAGCAGGGGGTGAGTATCGGTGTGTTTCTGTCTGTCTGTGTGTGAGAGAATGTGGGAAGTGTTTGAATCTCAATCCCAGTTTTGATCCTTTAACCTCACCCCCTCCCAGAACCAGCCCCTCCTGACGCAAGCCCCTGGAGCAGAGTCTGTCCCAAATGGGAGAGAGGAAGTGTGAGAGACCATCAAGAGAACTCAGACCAACCGGAATGGTGAATATCACCTCTTTAATCTCGCTACATCTTTCCTTATCTCCTGGCTGGACCTGTCTGATTTTTCCTCTCCCCCTCTCTCTGTGTCTCACTTTGCCTCTGATTCTCACTCACTGTCTATATCATTCCATCTCTCTCTCTCTCTCCCTCTCAACCTTTCTCTCTCACATTATCTTTCTCTCTCTCTCCTGACAGACTCTCCTTTTTTTCTTTTTCTCTCTTCCTTCTTCCTTTGTCTCTGTTCTTTCCCACTCTCTTGCTTTCTTTCTTCTTCTCTCATTCTCTCTGTCTTTTCCTCTCTTCTTGATTTCTGTCTTTCAATCCTGAATCTACACCCCACACCCCCTTCAATTTTGGACAACCCCCCCACCCCCAATGCAAATTTGGCCCCTGTCCCCCTCCATGGCCCCTGTCTAATTACCCTCCCCTGAGTAGCTCCATCTATCCTGAACTGTCCCTCTGTAGTTCCTCCATTACACACCCATTGCATATAAAAACCCCTCGGTATCTCCGTCCATCAACAATAACCTTGCCCCGTGCTGTGACCCAGCCTCTGGACTGGAGGACAAAGTGAGCGTGTGAAGAGACTAACGTGTCTTTTGACTGCGTACCATAATGTCATGGAGTCAGAGAGTCATACAGCACGGAGACAGACCCTTCGGACCAACCAGGCCACACCGAACATGTTCCAAAACTAAACTATTCCCACCTGGCCGTGCTTGGCCCATATCCCTCCAAACCGTTCCTATTCATGAACTTATCCAAATGTATTTTAAACGTTGTAACTGTACCTGCATCCATCACTTCCTCTGGTAGTTCATTCTAAACGGAAACTACTAAAAACTTTGCCCCTCATGTCATTTTTCAATCTTTGTCCTCTCACCTTAGAAATATCCCCCTTTGGTTTGAACTCCCCACCCGAGGGAAAAGACCCTTGTCATTCTCCTTATCTATGCACCTCAAGGTTTTTTAAACATCAGTAATGTCACTCCTCAACCTCCAACACAACAGTGAAAAAAGTCCTCACCTTTCCAGTCCATGTTTATATCTGAAACCCTCCATTCCTGACAACATCTTGGTAAATCTTTACTGAACCCTCTCCAGTTTAATAATATCCTTCCTATCACAAGGTGATGAGAATTGCATACATTAAACCAGAAGAGGCCTCACCAATGCTCTGTAGAACTTCAATATAGTGTCAGTTCTGACATTACTCCTGTACTCAAAGGTCTGTGCAATGAAGGCAAGTGTGCTAAATACCTCCTTAATTACCCTGTCTACCTGTGATGCAAACTTCAAAGAAATATGTCCCTGAACCCCAAGGTCTTTCTGCTCTGCAACACTACTCAGGACCTACCAATAAGTCCTGTCCTTGGTTGTATTACCACAATGCAATACCTCACCTGTATCCAAATTAAATTCCATCTGCCATCCCTCAGCCCTTTAGCCCAATTGATCAAGATCTCTTTGTAACCTCGGGTAACATTCTTCACTGTCTGTTTCACCAATTTTGGTGTTGTCCACAAACTTATTAACCATGCTCGCATATTCTCATCTAAATCATTCATTTCAATGACTAACAGAAGTGGAGCCAGTCCCGCTCCCTGTGGGACACCGCTGGTCACAGGCCTCCAGTCTGAAAAACAATGATCCACCATCACCTGCTGTCTTCTACCACCAAGCCAATTACATCCAATTGGCAAGCCCACCCTGAATCCCATGTGATCGAACTTTACTAACCTGTCTCCCATGCAGAATCTTGTCAAAGGCTTTACTAAAGGCCAAGCAAGCACCATCTTCCACTCTGTCCTCATTGGTTTTTGTTACTTCCAAAAAACAAACCTAACTAAGTGCGTCAGACATGATTTTCCTCACACAAAACCATACTGACCATCTCTAATCAATCCTTTCCTCTCCACCCTGTGTAAATCCTATCTTTCAGAATCATCTCCAAAAATGTGCCCACCACTGAAGTGAGACTCACGGGTTGATTGTTCCCAGGCTTCTCCTCACATCCCTTCTTAAACAATGGCATATTAGCCACACCCCAGTCCTCCAATTCTTCACCTGTGTTTATTGATGATACAAATATTTCTGCTAGGGGCCCTGTAATTTTCTCCCTAACTTCCCACAGTGTCCTGGGACACACTTGATCAGGTCCTGGAGGTTTACCTACTGTTGTGTTTTTTAAGATCTCCAGCACCTCCTCTTCTGTACTGTAAACTTTTCCCAAAATATCAGTATTTATTTCCCTGCTTTCTCTCGCATCCAATTCCTTCCCAACAGTAAAACAGAATTATTCATTTATATCCCTCCCATTTCTTGAGGTTCAACACAAAGACAACCTCGTTGATCTTTAAGGGGTCCTATCTCTCTCCAGTTGCTCCCTCATTCTTAATGTATTTATAGAATCTCTTTGGAGTATCTTTACCTTCTCTGTCAAGGCTCCCCTCATTGCCTTCCTCATTTCCTTCTCAAGGATGTCCCTTCACTCTTTATACTCTTCAAGACATTCAGTTCATCCCAATTGGCTCTCTGATGGATTTTTTTATTCTTGATTTGAACCTCAACATCTTTATTCATCCATTGTTCCCTAATCTTACCAGCCTTGCCTTTCACTCTAACAGGAACAGAATATTTCTGGACTCTTGTTATCACACTTTTGAAGGCCTCCCACTTGTCAATCATCCTTTTACCTGCGAACAGAGTTGAGAGTGTGGTGCTGGAAAAGCGCAGCAAGTCAGGCAGCATCCCACGAATAGGAAACCCTGCTGTGCTTTTCCAACACCACACTCGTGACTCTGATCTCCAGCATTTGCTTCCTCACTTCCTCCTCGTTCCTTTTACCTGTGACCAGTCTACTCCAATTAACTTTTGAAAGTTCTTGTTTCATACTTGTAAAATTTGCCTTCCTCTAATTAAGAACTTTACCTTTCATGGAAGACCTGTGCCTTTCCATAACTATTTTAAAACTGATAGTTTTATGATCACTGCTCCCAAAGTGTTCCCTGACTAACACTCAGTCACTTGGTCTGTCTTATTTCCCAAGAGAAGATCGGTTTTGATCCTTCTCTAGTAGGAACATTTACATCTTGACAAAGGAAATTTTCTTGCAATTTAACAAATCCTTCACCATCAAAACTTTTTAACACTCTGGCAATCTGAATCAATGTTTAGAAAATTTTAATCCCTTATTATTTCATAGTTATCATTCTTATATATATTTAAGATCTCTCTACATATTTGCTTCACAATTGCCCTCTGACTGTTGGGGAGCCGATAGTACAATCCCATCAAGGTGATCATCCCTTTCTTATTTCTAACTTCAACTCATATATTTTCATGAACTGGTCCCTCAGAAATATTTTCTCAAATTACAGTCATAATATTTTCCTTAATCAAAAATGCAACACTCCTCCTCTCTTGCCTCTCTTTATATCCTTCTGAGAAAACCCTAAAACAGAACATTGAACTGCCAGTCTTTTCCATTCCTCAAGAGAAAGTGAGGACTGCAGATGCTGGAGATCAGAGTCAAAACGTGTGGTGCTGGAAAAGCACAGCCAGTTAGGCAGAGCCAACATTTCGAATATAAGCTCTTCACCAGGAATGGGAGGATGGCCCAAGGGGGGCTGAGACTTAAATGGGAGGGGTCTGGGAATGTGATAGGTAGATGGAGTAGGGTGGAGCAGATAGGTGGGAAGGAAGATGGACCTTTTGGACAGTTCAAGAGGGTGGTGCCTGATTGGACATTTGGCTCTATGATAAGGAGGGGGGAGGTGAAATGAAGAAGCTGGTGGAATCTACATTGATTCCATGTGGTTGGATGGTCCCAAGGCAGAAGATAATGTATTCTTCCTCCAGATGTCGGGTGGAACTCTAACCATCTTGAGGTAGAAAGCCTTATCTTCTACCTTGGGCCTCTCCAACCACACGGGATCAATGTAGATTTCCTCGGTTTCTTCATTTCTGCAACACCATCCTTATCCCAGATCTGACATTCCAACTTGTCACACCCCTCTTGAACTGTCCTACCTGTCCATCTTCCTTCCCACCTATCCCGGTCCACCCTCCTTTCTGACCTATCACCATTACCCCTCTCCTCCATCGACCTATCACATTCCCAGCTCCCTTCCCCCCAGTCCGAGATCCCTCCCATTTATCTCTCCCTTGGGCCATCCCCTCATTTCTGGTGAAGAGCTACTCTCCTGCTCCTTGGATGCTGCCTGACCGGCAGGACTTTTCCAGCACCACACTTGTCGACTCTTCTCCATTCCTCAGCCAAGTTCTGTAATAGCGATGACATCCCAGTCCCAAGTTCCCTTACATGCCTTGAGTCCATCAGCCTTATCAATAAGGCCTCTTGCATTGAAATAAATGCAGTTTAAGTGTTCAGGGTTTCTCTGTTCTGACTTGTTCTTGTCTGTCTTTTCTAAATATCTTGCTGTTTTCTGATTGAGAACCATTGTCGTCTTTCTTTCCATTTTCAATGTTACTTAGGAAGCCCCCACCCACCTCTCTAAATGTTCACAAGCTCCTAATATAGAACTGGCAAATCTCCCCACCAGGATATTGCTCCCCTTCTCGTTCAGGCGAACCCCATCCTTTTTAAATCCCTTCTGTCTGAGAAGAGATCCTAACGATCCAAGAAACTAAATCCCCGTACATTGCAGCACCTCTTCAATCATTGATTTATCTGCCCTATCCTCTTATTCTTTCCCTCATTAGAATTTGGCACCAGAAGTAAACTAGAGATTACTACTTTTCATATTCTGTTTATTAACCTTCTACCTAACCTCTTACACTCACTCTGTAATGCTTCAACCCTTTCTTGAACAATGTCATTCCTATCAATGTGTCCAACAACTTTCAGCTTCTCACTCTCCCCTTTGACAATCTGCTTCAAACATTTTGAGATGTCCTTCACCCTGGCACCAGAAAAGCAACGTACTCTCCTCGATTCACACTCACTAACACAGAATCTCCTGTCTGTGCCCCTCGCATGTGAGTTCCCAAAAAATATTAATCTTTTAAATCTTGACAAACCTATTTAACATAAAATTCATTTTTAGTGCCCAAGATCTGACAACCACTCCTATTTTTCCCATTCAATGATACCCAAAACGGAATATCTGTTTGAGAGAGGAATATCCATAGGAGATTTCGAAACCACCTTCATACCCTTCCTGACGGGCAGTTATCGATCTGAATGATCGTGCTGTGATTATCACACCTCAATGTCATCACACCTTAATGTCTCTTGCAGGCTGTCAGTAACATTAATCCTAAAAAGAAGAAGCTCTCAGTCGCATCTTATATATAAAATTAAATACCTTTCCTTACCCAGAGATTTAAAATGAAGCATGCATAAAAAAGTAAAAACATTAAAGAGAAATCAAGCACTTAACTGAACAAATGAAAAAAGCAATTCCTTCTCAAATAATCCACCATTCAGTTTTCACTGTCCGCATCGAAAATAAACTCTCCAGAGCCCTCCATATGCAGGCCTCTCCATAAGCTCCATGTATAAACAACCTGTCCCTCTTCATCAACCTTTTTAACTTTTTTATCTCAAAACTTACCCACCACTGACAGCAGACTCACAGATCTATAGTTCCCCAGTTTTTCCCTACTACCTTTCTTAAATAATAGCACGATGGTAGCCACTGTCCAGTCTTCTGGCACCTCAGCCTTGGCTGCCAATTATACGAATATCTCAGCGAAAGGCCCAGCAATCTGTTCCCCAACTCCCTCACAGTCTGACATTTTACAAAATCACAGCATCATTTTATTCCAGAATGTGTGATGTGAAGTCAACAAACAGTCTGCCTTCCATCCACCTCTAACCTACACCATGGAGACAGCAGAAAATGGTATGTGGGAGGGTTTGGTCAAACCACTAACCCTGAAGAATAAACCTTCCAGAAACAATGACCCAATAGGTTACATTGGTCTCTATGGGACTCGACCAGCCATGACTCTCCAGTGGTACATAATAGCATGAAACTACCTAACAGCATGGAGAAAGTGAGGACTGGAGATCAGTGTCGAGAGTGGGGTGCTGGAAAAGCACAGCAGGTTGGACAGCATCTGAGGAGCAGGAGAATCAACATTTCGGGCATAAGCCCTTCATCAGGGCTTCATCAGGAATGAGGCTTGAGGCCAGGAAAGATAGATGGGAGGGGGCTGGGGGGTGGTGCTGGGGTGAAGGTAGCTGGGAAAGCGATAGGCAGATGAAGGTGAGGGAGAAGGTGATAGGTCAGGGGGCTGTGGGGTGGAGCAGACAGATGGGAAAGGTGATGGACAAGTCAGGAGGGCGGTGCTGAGTTGGAGGCTTGGGACTGGGATAATGTCAGGGGGAAGGTAAATGAGGAAACTGTTGAAATCCACATTTAACCCAAGTGGCTGCAGGCTCCCAAGGCAGAATATAAGGCATTCATCCTCCAGGGAACACTTCCCCAATTATAGCACTTGGAAAGCATCTGGATGGATATTTGAATAAGAGGGGTTTTGAGTGATAAGGGCCAAATGCTGACAAATGGTACCAGATCTATTCAGGACGGATGGCTTTAATGGAAGGGTCTGTTTCTGTGTTGTACACGTCTATGACTCTAAGCCATCAGTATCGAGAAAACCATGAGGCATGGTTATTGGCAGGTCATTTGGCTAAATATTGAAAAATGTTTAGGTCAGCCCTGTGCCAGTACTTAGTCAGTCTGCCCCATGCACTTCCCAGTTGTTATCGAATCATAGAGATGTACAGCATGGAAAAAGACCCTTCAGTTCAACCCATTCAAGCTGAACAAATATCCGAAATTAATCTCGTCCCATTCACCAGCACTTGGCCCAAATCCCTCTAAACCCTTCCTATTAATATACCCATCCAGGTGCCTATTAAATGTTGTAATTGTGCCCGTTTTCACCACTTCCTCTGGCAGCTCATTCCATACACACATCACTCTCTGCAAGATAAAAACTGCACCTTAGGTCCCTTTGAAATCTTTCCCCTCTAACCTGGAACCTATGACCTCTAGTCTTGGACTCCTATCACCTGGGAAATAGACATTGTCTATTTACTCTATCCTGGCCACTCCTGATTTTATAAATCCCTACAAGATCACCCCTCAGCCTCTGACGTTCCAGGGAAAATAGCCTCAGCCTATTCGGCCTCTCCCTATAGCTCAAACCCGCCAACCCTGTCAACATCCTTGTAAATGTTTTCTGAACCATTTTACGTTTCACAACATCCTTCCTATAGGAGGAAGACCAGATTCGAAAGCAGCATTCCAATAGTGGGCTGACCAATGTCCTTCACAGCCACAACATGACACCCCAACTCCTATACTCAATGCACTGACCAATAAAAGAAACACAGGAATGCTTTCCTTCTCAGTTTTTGTGTTTCTCCGTGCACCTACGTCTTGTACTTAGGTACCTTCGTACCTGAGATGGCACCGTGCTTGATGACATTGTCACACATTTCACTGTACTCCTGCACTTGAGCACATGTGACAATAAAGCTTAAGTCTATATCTAAATACCTTCTTCACTCCCCTGTCTACCTGTGACTCCATTTTCAAACATCTATGAACTAGCACTCCAAGGTCTCTTTGTTTAGTAACACTCCCCAATACTTTACCATTAACTGCATATGTCCCACCCTGACTTGCCTTTCCAAAATGCAACACCACACATTTATCTAAATTAAACTTTATCTGCCACTCCCCAGCCCAGTAACCCATCTGATCAAGGTCCTGTTGTACTCTGAGGTAATCTTCTCCACTGTCCACTACACCTCCAATTTTGGTGTCATCGCAAATTTACTAATTATCCCTCCCATGTTCACATCCAAATCATGTTTATAAATGACAAAAAGTGGTGGACCCAGCATCAATCACTATATCACACTGGTGGTCATAGGTCTCCAGTCTAAGAAGCAACCTTCTATCACCAACCTCTGTCTCCAACCTCCTGTATCCAATTGGCTAGTTCCCCTTGTATTCCATGTGACCTAATCTTGCTCACCAATCAACCATGCAGAACTTTGTTGAACACCTTACCGAAGTACTTATAGATCATGTTCACCATTCTGTCTTCATCAATCCTCTTTGTTATCTCTTACAAAAACTCAATTAAGTTAGTTGGAAAGGCAAGTCAGGGTGGGACATATGCAGTTAATGGTAAAGTACTGGGGAGTGTTGCTAAACAAAGAGACCTTTGATTTCCGACACACAATACCCCATGTTGACTATCCCTAATCTGCGCTTGGCTTTCCAAATATATGTAAATCCAGTCCCTCAGGATCCCCTCTCAACATGTTACCCACCACCAATGTCAGACTCACCGGTCTATAGTTCCCTTGTCTCTCCTTACCACGTTTCTTAAATAATGGCACCACATTAGCCAACCTCCAGTCTTCTGGAACCTCACCTGTGACTACAGATGATACAAATATTTCAGCAAGGGGCAGAGCAATCACTTCTCTAGATTCCTGCAGAGTTCAAGGTACACCTGAACAGTTCCTGTGGATTTACCAACCTTTATATATTTTATGATGTCCTGCACCACCTCCTCTGTAATGTGGACATTTATCAAAATGTCACTATTTATTTCCCCAAGTTCTCTCGATTCCATCATCATCTTCACAATAAACACCTACGTAAAACATTTGTTTAGCATCACCCATATCTCCTGTAGTACCACAGCTAGTCTTGCTGATCCTTAAAGGGCCCTATTCTCTCCTGAATTACCTTTTTCTCCTTAATGTAATCCCTCTGGATTCTCCTTAACCCTGCTTGCCAACACTATCTCATGTCCCATTTTTGGTCCTTCTGATTTCCCTCTTATGTACACTTCTACTGCCTTTATACTCTTCTTGGGATTCTCTCGACCCCTGCTGTCTACATCTGACATATGCTTCTTGCTTATTCTTGAGCAAAACCTCATTTTCTCTCATCATTCAGCATTCCTTAAAGCTACCAGCCTTGCCTTTCACCCATATGGGAACATACCGTCCCTGGACTCTCGTTGTCTCATTTTTTAAAGCTTCCCATTTCCCAGCTGTCCCTTTACCTGTGAACATTTGTCCCCAGTCAACTTTTGAAAGTTCTTGCCTAATATCATGCAAATTGACCTTCCTATAAATTTAGAACTTTAGCTTTTAGATCCGTTCTACCTATCCAATCATTATTTTAAAACAAATAGAATTATGGTTCCTGGCCCCAAAGTGCTCCCCCACTGACACCTCAGTCACCTGCCCTGCCTTATCTCCAAAGTGTAGATCAAGTTTTGTTCCTTTAGAAAGTACATCCACATACTGAATCAGAACATTTTCTTGTGCACACTTAACAAATTCCTCTCCAACCAAGTCATTAAGACTATGGCAGTCTCCGTCTATGCTTTGGAAAGTTAAAATTCCCTAACATTACCAGCCTATTATTCTTACAGATAATTGAGATCACCTTACAAATTTGCTTTTCAATTTCCCCTGACTGTTTGGAATCCATAGTACAATTCAAATAAGGTGACTTTCCTTTTCTTATTTCTCTCTCCACTCTTGCTACCCCCTCCCCCCACCCACCCAACCGCCCCCTCCCACCCCCCCCCCGACCCCCGCCACCCCCGCCACCCCCGCCAGCTGCAAGTCCTGTCCATCCCTGAGCCTGGTTCTGTAATTGCTATGATATCCCAGCCCCATGTTCCCAACCATGCCCTAAGTTCATCTGCCTTACCTGTTAGACCACTTGCATTGAAATAAATATTTTAATTTATCACTCTTATATCGCTGTCTGTTTTTTTTCCTGCCTGCCCAAGTGTAATTGACTTGTCCCTTTTCCCAACTATACCAGTCTCAGACTGATCCCTTTCCCCACTATCTCCCTTGGTGTCAATTCCATCCCTATCACTCCCAACCCAAGCAGCTCTAGAAACTCTCCCCACCAGTACATCAATCCCCTTGCAATTCAGGTGCAAACTTTCCTTCTGATACAGGTCTCTTCTATCCCAGAAGACATTCCTCTAGCCCCCTATTCCTACTCCCACTGGGACACGGCACTGGGAGTAATCCAGATATTACTGCTGTAGGAGTAACGGCTGTTTCTGAGGCAAGAAGACTCTGAAGGCCGAGGCAATTCAGTAGGAACAGCAGTTTATTCCAGCGGGAATCGATTACAGCCAGGAGAGGAACTCAAGACCGTCACACAGGACAATCGAGCTCTCTCTGTCAAACACCCGCACAATACCAATCTTACACTTTCTGACATCAAAGTTATGTCAGGCTACAAATTAACTGTTCGTGTGCAGTTGGTCATATCAAGTCCACAAGTCAATCAACTGGGCGATGATTACATCAGGTCTTTAAATCAGTTGGGGAGGAAGTTAATTCCATCAGGTCTGTAAATCATTTGGGGAGGAAGGTAATTCCATCAGGTCTGTAAATCAGTTGGCCAGGAAGTTAATTCCAACAGGTCTGTAAATCATTTGGGGAGGAAGTTAATTCCATCAGGTCTGTAAATCAGTTGGGGAGGAAGGTAATTCCAACAGGTCTGTAAATCAGTTGGCCAGGAAGTTAACTCCATCAGGTCTGTAAATCAGTTGGGGAGGAAGTTAATTCCATCAGGTCTGTAAATCAGTTGGGGAGGAAGTTAATTCCATCAGGTCTGTAAATCAGTTGGCCAGGAATTTAACTCCATCAGGGCTGTAAATCAGTTGGGGAGGAAGTTAATTCCATCAGGTCTGTAAATCAGTTGGCCAGGAAGTTAATTCCATCAGGTCTGTAAATCACTTGGGGAGGAAGTTAATTCCATCAGGTCTGCAAATCAGTTGGGGAGGAAGGTAATTCCATCAGGTCTGTAAATCAGTTGGCCAGGAAGTTAACTCCATCAGGTCTGTAAATCAGTTGGGGAGGAAGTTAATTCCATCAGGTCTGTAAATCAGTTGGGGAGGAAGTTAATTCCATCAGGTCTGTAAATCAGTTGGCCAGGAATTTAACTCCATCAGGGCTGTAAATCAGTTGGGGAGGAAGTTAATTCCATCAGGTCTGTAAATCAGTTGGGGAGGAAGTTAATTCCATCAGGTCTGAAAATCAGTTGGGGAGGAAGTAAATTCCATCAGGTCTGTAAATTCATTACATCAAATTTACAATCCAATTAACTCGGCATTTTGAGTACATCAGGTCATTGTGAGTTACATATCTCCCAGTCAGATTCAAACACACGGGGCCTGTTCGCTGATGTGGTCACTTGTTTATCTTGTAACCTTTGTCCCTGAATACCCTGTGATCTGCTGAGGTTCTGCCCTGCTCACCCATATCAGTTAATCATTCCCAATGTCTCCCTGGGCTAGCTGGCGTGTCTTTACTGATGCAGAGAGTCAATCACCTTCAAACATCTGATTCTATGGGTTTGTGAGATATTGTACGATATGTTTCTTTATTTTTATATTAAGGCCCTTTATTTGCCAACCCACTCACAATCGCTCGGTATTTACTCCTTCCGCATTTCATCAAACTGTGGTCTCCCCACTCCCCAGCGCACTATCTCACCCGAAATTATGAAAAGATGAGAATACTAATCCCCCTCAGAACCATCTACCGGGACTTGAACAGCTTGCAGGACATCAAACAAGTTGTCTCCATCAGCACGGACCTGTTAGATACAGATTGAATGGGGTCCCTGTCCCCTTTAAGAAAGTTACTGTCAAATCGCGCTTCCGTGAAATGGAATGAATGAGGGAATAAACCAGCAATAGGGAGTGAAATCTCAAAACCCAGCCGCGGGAATCCGTTTACTAAACCCTCTGCTTTTATTAAGTACCTATATAATTTCTGATTTGGTTAAATCATATAACCCTGATATTCTTTCCCGTACTCTCTACCCTAAAAGGACTCACACCCTCACCCCCCTCCTACAACTACCCTCCGGGATCGACTTTTTCAGTTCCTGCCTAAATTCCTATTTTCTCCCCTCAGAACCTCGTCCTTTTCCCATCCTGGATCATGGGTTCCAATGTGTACAGCAACATCCTGCTGGTCCCTCTCCCCTTTGGGAATATTCTGCACCCTCTCTGAGATAGTTCTGAATTGTCTGTAGTGAGGGGGTATTTGAATAATTGCCTGGATCCAGTTTGGAAGCTCTCTGGACAGATTTCAGATCCCATCATTGACTCACTCTTTATTGGAGGGACAGTGAGGTGCAGCAGCACTATATTTGAATTCAGGCCTTTCCGAAGCTGTTTTCAATGTATTTGGTCGGGCAGTGTGTTGGGAGATGACTCAGTTGGTTACTTTCATGACTGAATTGAGAAATAATCGGGTGTGTACTCTGATTATTGAGGCAAACGAGAACTAAATTTAGTTCCGCATGATTTTAAAATTGAAAGAAATCAAGAGGTGTTAACTCTTTCTTGTATAACACTTAAAACTGCCCTGCAGTATATTCCTCACAGACTAATCCAGCAACAATTGAACATGGTCACACTCACAGAATCCCACTTTACAGACAATGTCCCAGACAACACAATGACCATCTCAGGGCAGGTCCTGTCCCACTGGCAGGACAGAGCCAGCAGAGGGAACAGCTCCGTGGGATACAGTCAAGAGGGCTGTGCTCTGGAAGGGCTCAGCATTAATGCCAGACCCCATGAAGCCTCATGACATCAGGTTAAACATGGACACGGAAACATTCTGTGTGTTTTAAAAAGTATTAAGGTAAATAAGTCCCTGGGTCCTGATGGGATCGGTCCCAGAATATTGAGGGAGACAAGAGAACAAATTGCTGCAGCATTGACAGACATCTCTGTATTCTCTCTGGTCACAGGTGAGGTCCCAGAGAACTGGAGAATAGCTGATGTTGTCCCATTGTTTAAGAAGGGTAGCAGGGATAATCCTGGGAATTACAGACCTGTGAGCCTTATGTCAGTGTTAGGGAAATGATTGGAAAAGATTCAGACGGACAAGATCTATATGCATTTCGAAGAAAGTGGATTTATTAGTGACAGACAGCATGGTTTTGTGTGGGAGAGGTCGTGCCTTCCTAACTTGACCATGTTTTTTAAGGAGATGATGAAGATGATTGATGAGGGAAAACCAGTTGATGTTGTCTACATGGACTTCAGTAAAACCTTTGACAAGGCCCCTCATGGCAGACTGGTACAAAAGGTGAAGTCACATGGTATTGGGGTGAGCTGGCAAGATGGATTTTCCTATTTAGAACGACTCAATCATAGGAGACAGAGGGGAGTGGTGGAGGATGCTTTTCAGAATGGAGGGCTGTAACTAATGGTGTTCCACAGGGATCAGAGCTGGGACCTCTACTGTTCATGGTCTTTATCAATAATTTGGAGGAAAATGTGGCTGGTCTAAATTTGCAGACGATAAAAAGATTGGGATGATACAAAGATTGGTGGAGTTGTAGATATTGAGGAGGATTGTCAGAGGATACAACAGTATATAGATCAGTTGGAGGCATGGGTAGAAAAATGGCAGATGGAGCTTAATCCAGACAAACGTGAGGTGATGCATTTGGAAAGACAAGTACAGTTGGAAATTATACAGTGAATGGCAGAACCCTTCGGAGCATTAACATGCAGAGGGATCTGGGTGTGCAGGTCCACAGATCACTGAAGTAGCAGTGCAGGTAGATAAGGGGGTAAAAAAAGCCTATGACAAGTTTACCTTCATTGGAAGGGGCATTGAGTATATGGATAGTACAAAGATGTGCAGGTTAGGTGACATGGCCAAGCTAAATTGCCCATGGTGTTCAGGGATATGTAGGTTAGGTGCATTAGTCAGGGGAAATATAGAGTAATAGGGGAGGGGAGTGGGTCAGCGTGGGATACTCTTCACAGGATCGGTGTGGACTTGTTGGGCCAAATGGCCTGTTTCCACATTGTAGGCATTCTGTGATTTCTATGTCAGGAAAGTTATGCTACGGATTTATAGAACTTCAGTTTGGCTGCACTTGGAATATTGTGTCCGGTTCTGATCACCACACTACTAGAAGGATATAGATGCTTTGGAGGGGGTACAGAACAGGTTTCCCAGGGTATCGCCTTGGTATGGGGGATTTTGAAAAAAGGTTAGATAGACTGGATTTGTTTTCACTGGAATGCAGGACATTGAGGGCTGACCCAGTAGAAGTTTATAAGATTGTGAATGACATTGGATGAAGTGGAAATATGAGGCTTTTTCCCAGGGTGGAGGGGTCAATTACGAGGGACACAGGTTCAAACCACATGGAGGGAAGTTTAAAAGAGATGTTCAAGGCACATTTTTCACACAAAGGGTGGTGAGTGCCTGGAATGTCCTGCCAAAGGAAGTGATAGAAGCAGACACATTAGCAGCATTCAAGGGAATACCTGGACAAATACACAAATAGGAAGGGAATAGAGGGATACGGATCCTGGAAATGAAGACAGTTTTAGTATGGAAAGGTAAAATGTGTCAGCACTGGCTTGGAGGGCCGAAGGGTCTGTTCCTGTGCTCTATTGTCCTTTGTTCTTCTCTGTTCAGTGAGCTCTTCCTGCATTTAAAACACTGCAACAGGGATGCTTTGAAAAGGCAGTAACCAGGAAACAACTCCAGGTCACTGAGATACAGACCCAGATGTGGCTTTCCCAGACTAGTGCACATGAAAGTTTGATTATTAAGTTTATTTTTAAAAAGACCCCTCCCCGGATACTATTGAGATAAAAATATCTATACAATCATATTTTCAGAACTCCAGTGTCTTTCCAGTCAGATCAGTACTCCGAACCCCTTGATTAGATTTCAGTCTGTTACTCACTCCGGGATATTTACTATTCGATATAGAAACGTGTTGGAAAACACAAGAAAGAAACTACTGGAGAAACGCAGCAGGTCAGGCAGCATCTGTGGGGGGATAAGAGAATTAACGTTTCTAATCCAGTGTCACTGGGTATTTGAAACAAGGATCCCTTCCTCCGAGGAAGTGAGACTTCTCTGAACAGCTTCCAATACAAGTATATCCTTTTAGTAAAGGAAACCAAAACTGAACTCAATACTCAATGTGTGGTCTGAACAGTGACTGTGCGGTTGGAAGACCTCCCTCCTTTTATACATTACTCCCTTACATTAAAAGTCAATATTCCATCTGACTACCGAATTCTTTGATGTACCTGTATCCTACTCTTTTAGATTCCTGTACACGAACAGGCTGATCCCCCCCCTCCTACAGAATTCTGTAGTCTGTCTCCTTTTAAATAATGTTCTGCTCTCTGTTATTCCTGTCAATCAAACAACCCCATGCCGCAGCCACATTATACTCCAGGTTCCTTTTCCTTCCCATTTACTCAACCCAGTAGTTTAATGGGATTATAAATAGTTGAGGTCTCAGCACTGATCCCTGTGACCCTCCATTAGTTACCAGTGTGAAACTGAAACATTTATTCTGATTCTCTGTTTCCTGGTAATCAGCCTTTCATCTTCTACCCTGCTTATATATCATCACTGGCAAAATGCAACAATATCTTATGCAGCATCTTTTACACAGCTTCTTGTACAGAGCTTTATAAAATCACGAGGGGCCAGAGACAAGATAAATAGCCAAGGTCTTTTTCCCAGGGCAGGGGAGTCCAAAACCAGATGGCACAGGTTTAAGGTGAGAGGGGAAAGATTTAAAAGGGACCTGAGGGGTAACATTTTCATGAAGAGGGGGTGTGTATATGGAATGGGCTGCCAGAGAAAGTGGTCCAGGCAGGTACAATTACAACATTTCGAAGACATTTGGACAGGGACATGAATAGGAAAGATTTAAAGGGATAAATAAATATTGTCCTGTTTCCAGAACACTGAAAGTAAATGTAATCTTGAACAACTCTATTACAATCCTTGTCCAGAATTGCATGTGAGACAATCTATTTTATTGAATTTGCCTGTACAAGGGATGTGTTTATGGGATGTTACACTATTGGAACAGTTGCTGTTTGAGTTAAATAACCCATTATCCTGCTAAGTTTTCCAATAGTTATTCCAACTCTTCTTTCTTTTGTCTGTAATTTGATTTTGATTTTATTGTCAGATGTACTCAGTACAAAGGGACAGGAACACAGTGAGAATTGTATAATGTCACCACACAATGCACCATCTTAGGGACAAATACTTCGTATAGAATCATAAGAAGAAGGTAGAAAGAAAGAACAAACATAAAAAGTATTTTTTTTTATTTTACAGTAATAATAGTACTGCATAAAATATATGATGTCAGGAGTGTGATGGAATCCTTCCCACTTGCCTGGATGGGTTCAGCTCTAACAACACTCAAGAAGCTTGACACCATCCAGGACCAAGCAACCCGCTTGATTGGCACCACATCTACAAATATTCAATCCCTCCACCACCGGTGCTCAGGAGCAGCAGTGTATCTATCTACAAGATGCTCCGCAGCAATTCACCGAAGATCTTTCGACAGCACCTTCCAAACCCATGACTGCTTCCATCTGGAAGGACAAGGGCAGCAAGTACCTGGGAACATCACCAGCAAGTTGCCCTCCAAGCCTCTCACCACCCTGACTTGGAAATATATCGCCATTCCTTCAGAGTCGTTGGGTCAGAATCCTGGAATTCCCTCCCTCCCAGCATTGTGGGTCAACCCACAGCAAGTGGACTGCAGCGATTCAAGAAGATAGCTCACCACCACCTTCTCAAGGGACAAATAGGGATGGGCTATCAATGCTGGACAGCCAGTGATGCTCAAGTCCCACAAAATGAATTTTTAAAAAATGAAGTGAGGTCAAAAGCTACATGTTGCAGACTTTCCCAGTTTTCAATAGAAAATAAATAAATAAAGTGCAAGTTCAAACATTACAGCCTTTCTTAAGTGCTTAGCCTCGGTGAGATCAGAGGCCTATGCTAAGGCTACAGCTGGCCGAATGACTGCACATGCTGGGCCGAGAGATCATCGTGTCAGGCTGAGAGATCACCACGCCTGGCCAAGAGACAGTCACACTGGGCCGAGAGATAGTCACACTGGGCCAAGAGATCATCGTGTCAGGCCGAGAGATAGTCACACTGGGCCGAGAGATCCGTGGGCTGGGCTGAGCGATCAGGCTGAGAGATCACCACACCAGACTGAGAGATGGCTATGCCAGACCGAGAGATCACTGTGCCAAGCTAAGAGATCCCCAGGCCAGGCTAACAGATCACCACACCGGACTGAGAGATCACCGCACCGGACTGAGAGATTTCCACGCAAGCCTGAAAAATCACCATGCCTCCAAGAGATCACCGTGCCAGGCCGAGTGATGCCACGCCAGGACGACAGATCACCATGCTGGGCCGAGAGATCGCCATGCCAGTCTGAGAGATCCCCATGCTGGGCTGACAGATTACCACACTGGGCTGAGAGATCACCGTTCTGGGCTGAGAGATCATCATGCCAGTCTGAGAGATGTCCATGCTGGGTTGAGAGATTACCATGCCAGGTTGTGAGATCACCGTGCTGGTCCGAGAGATTACCACACTGAGCTAAGAGATCTCCATGTCGGACTGAGAGGTTGCCATACTTGAATAGTTAACAATTTGCAGCATGTTGCTGTGCAGAGAGACCTGGGTGTCCTTGTGCATGAATCACAGAAGATTGGTCTGCAGGTGGAACAGGTTATTAATAAGGCAAATTGAATTTTGTCCTTCATTGCTAAAGGGATTGAGTTTAAAAGCAGTGAGATTCTGTTGCAGCTGTATAGGATGCTGGTGAGGGCACAGTTAATAGACACCTCCACTTCTCACCTTTAAACAACCACCAAAACTTCCAAAGAGATTCTTTCAGTAAAAAGGAGAAAGAATAACGAGAGACATGTGTGTGTAGAACCACAGGAGATGGGTGAGGTTCTCAATAAATATTTCTCCTCTGTGTTTACCGTGGAGAAAACCATGAAGATTGGGAAGTTGGGAATGTTAGTGGTGAAGATGAGCTATAACCGACAGGGTACCCTTCATTGTCCAGTACTTCCCGGGAGTTGAAAGACTACACCATGTTCTTCACAGCCTGCAACACATTATCAATGGGGATGAGCACCTCATCAAGACCTTCCCTTCACCTCCACTTCTCACCTTTAAACAACCATCAAACCTCAAACAAATCATTGTTCGCAGCAAACTGCCCGACTTTCAGGACAACACCATACAATCTTGTCACAGTGAACGCTGTAAGACATATCAGAGTGTTGAAACGGATACCACCATTACCTGTGGGACACCACCCACCAGGTAATCATGTGACTCGGCCAGCGTGGTCTATCTCCTCCGCTGCAGGCAAAGATGCCCCGAGGCATGGTACATTGGCAAGACCGAGCAGAGATGAATAGACACCACACAACAATCAACAGACAGGAGTGTTCCTTCCTTCCCAGTCGGAGAACACTTCAGCGGTCCAAGACATTCGACCTCAGACCTTTGGCTGACCATCCTCCAAGATGGACGTCGGGTCAGGCTACAACACAAAGTGGGTGAGCAGAGGCTGGTAGCCAAGTTTGGTACTCATGGGGATGGCCTCAGCTGAGACTTTGGGGTCATGTCACACTCCAGGTGACTCCACTGCACTACACACACTCTCTCACAAACACATACTCCAGCAGACCCATACACTGACACCGATCCTCTCTCACACACAAGCTCTCTCTCATACACTCATACATACACACCCACACTCACATACACACACCCTCTCATCGACTTATACAGCTTTAACACTCACACTCAGACACATGCGCACACTCTCTCACAGACACTCAAACACCCCCTCCCCCCACCCCACACACACACACACACACACACACACATACAAGTTTGTGGGGTGAACTTGTACTTGCAGAATTACATTTTATTTTGCTCAAAAACCATGTGAGATTCTGAAAATCCTTTTTTTTTCAGAAAAAGAATCAGTCTGAGCATCGGGGCACAGACACCCTCCCACAGGGTACCTCACACCTTCAATGCATTACTTGAGCTGACATGGCATCTACTGGTAAAGTTCACTTGAGAATGCAACTTTAAAAGAAAAGATCTGGGATTTACATATGAAACAAGTGAAAACAACATGGTCATTCTAAAAGATGAGAAACATAACAAACAATCCAGGTCTTTTTCAAAATATAATTTCAGTTGCGTCACACTGTAAACTTTTGTAATAAATTCTGTGTCTTATGATCTTATATTCCACAACCACCTGATGAAGGAGCAGCGCTCCAAAAGCTAGTGCTTCCAAATAAACCTGTTGGACTATCACCTGGTGCTGTGTGATTTTTAACGTTGTTCACCCCAGTCCAACACCGGCATCTCCAAATCAGGATTGATGAAGGCAGTGTGGTGAAAGTGATCGATATGGACTTCAGTAAGGCATTCAACAAAGTTCGACATGATAGATTGGTGAGCAAGATGAGGTCACATGGACCACAAGGAGAATGAGCCATTTGGAGATAGAAGGAAGGAGGCAGAGGGTGGAGATGGAGGTTGCTTTCCAGACTGGAGACCTGTAATCAACGGTGATCAATGCTGGGTTCTCGCTTATTGTCATTTATATAAACAATTTGAATGTGAACATTGGAGGTAGAGTCAGTAATTTTGCAGATGACACCAAAATTGGATATGTAGTGGACAGCAAAAATTCCCACAGAGTACCATGAGACCTTGATCAGATGGGTTACTGGGCTGAGGAGTGGTAGATGGAGTTTAATTTCGATAAACGTGAGGTGCTGCATTTTGGAAAGGCAACTTAGGGTGGGACATATGCACTTAATGGTAAGGTCTTGGGGAGTGTTACTAAACAAAGAGACCTTGGAGTGCTGGTTCATAAATGTTTGAAAATGGGTGGACAGGGGAGTGAAGAAGATGGTTGGTATTTAGATTCAGATGTAAACTTTATTGTTACATGTTCTCAAGTACAGGGATACAGGAGTACAGTGAAATGTGCACAATGTCATCAAACACGGTACGTGTAGTAATACAACAACTAAGTTAGAGGGAAAGCATTACTGTTTTTCTTAGTATAAGTAGAAAAATCAAGAATTAAAGTTAAATGTTAACATTACCATCCTTCATAGTGTTAAGTGGAACAATAAAGTAATAACAGTAAAAGTTGCCCAGGGTTTCTGAAGTGCACTCCCTGTGAAGGCTCGATCCCCTTTGCTTGGGCCCGCTGTTTGGGAAACCTCCATCTCTCTGCTCTCGATGCTGCAGATGTTGGGGGTAGGGGTGGGGGTATCTCCCCCATAGACACTTCGGGCTTGCTCAGGTTTAGGACCATTCGGTGCAGCCATTTTGGTGCCGAGCGATTTGGCGCGGCCTGTTTGGTGCAGCCCATTTGCCGCAGACCCATTTAGGCTCAGAACTATATCAGTGCAGCTCATATTTATTCATTTTCAGGCTTAGTTAAAGCATTACTGAAAACAATAAAAATAAAAATAATGTTATTCTCTTTCCTAAAAACGTTAAAAAGAAAAAATATGAAAGAAACAAGTTAATTCCGAAAAATCTAAAATCTGACGTTTATTCAAAATTATGGGCAATCCCTCGTAAATATTCAACATCATTTCTCTCACTCAATCTTCTGACGAGGGTGTTTGTATTCTAGCGTCTGCTTCCCTGAATTTCTTTAATTTTAACGGACTATCATGCCCTGCTACAAGATGCTCATAGTAAATGTCCCTTCCACTCTGAACTTTTCGTAAACTGTCAATAAATTTCCTCATAACTGGATGTTTCACTCCAAGTTCACATTGTCATCTCCTGTGGGCAGCTTCTGCATGATTGTTTGTTCTGTTCACATTGTTTAAAGTTCTTTCATATAAATTCCACATTCCAACTGGAAAAAGCGGTGGACACCTACCATTTCCTCTGCGTAATCTTCTACCTACATAGTTATCCTCGAACCAGCCCAGCAGCGGCTGCAGTTCATCTGGAAGAGCATCAGCCAAGTGTTCAATGTTTTCAATCGGAATAAATGCAAGACCAATTATCATTTTAGCTCTCAAAGAAAACTCCAAGTCAATCTTATACTTACTCAAGTGTCCCAAACTGGCAAGATGTTTGCTCATATTTTGAGCCAGGTGAAAAAAAATCCCCTGATTTCTGCAGGAGGAAAATGCTGCTGTAAATGTTTGAAATTTGCATGTTCAAAGTCACAGTTGATAATGTCAGGGTGGCATTCAGGCTGTATTTCCAGAACCATTTCAAATAATTTATCATCTGTTGTTTGTAACTTATTTGGGAGTAAAGCACAGTGGGAACACACCTTTATGTATTTCCCCTAAAATAACATAAACTTGTGAAAATAGAGCTGGGGAAGTTTTGAATGTTCCATCAACATGTAACATTTTTGATTGTTTCAGAAACACGACATTCCTTTTTCTTCCAAATATAAGAATTCTGCAGGTGGTGCTACTGCTGTAAAGATAGTATAAATTGTCCTTCAATATATTCCTTAACAGAATATGTTTTAAAGCTATCTGGAATTACAAGTTCTTCTAAATTTCTTGGAATTACTGGGTAAGCAGCAATTTCTTTCCTTGTCTTCAGTGCTCTGTTATTAGGCATCGTTCCTTGGCAAGCTTCCGACATATATTCTAGGCACTTGTTACTCACTTGTAAACTTCCCTCTACAGTTTCAGCAGCTCATACTTTTATCTTTGAAATAACGGTATCTCTTTCTGCATTCTTTAATGGGTTATATTTTATTTTAATAATAACTACAAGCTGCTGGAAACCGTATATCTGCACCAAAACAGTTCTTTGCCTGAATGGGTCTGCAGCAAAATTGGCTGCGCCAAACAGGCCGCACCAAATCGCTCGCGCCAAAATGGCTGCACCGAATGGTCCCACTCCGGGCTTGCTCTGACCATGTTAGGCTCAGGCCCACAGCCACATCCACACCCCAGATGGTCATCCGACAGCACTCAGGACCCACGGCCACTGGCACACTTCCCACAATGCATCATCACTGTTGTCTCTCGACAGAACTCCAGAAATGAAGGAAGTTATAAACGACAAGGAGAGAGAGAGAGAAAGGAATATGGCCAGCCTGGAGCAAAAGGAGCCGAAGGTGCCTGTTCCACTATCTTGGATAACTGGCACACTCACTCCCTCACACTGCCTGCTCCCACTCTCTCTCCCCTTCACACTGCCTGCTCCCACTCTGTCCCCCTCACTCTGCCCGCTTTCACTCTCCCTCCCTCACACTGGCCGCTCCCACTCTCTCTCCCTCACACTGCCGGCTTCCACTCTCTCCCTCCCTCACACTGCCCGCTCCCACTCTCTGTCCCTCCCTCACACTGCCCGCTCCCACTTTCTCTCTCCCTCACACTGTTTGCACCCACTCTGTCTCTCCGTCACATTGCCGCCTCCCACTGTCCCTCCCACACATTCCCGGTGCCCACCCCCTCTCTCCCTCTCACTGCCCGCTCCCTGTCTCTCTCCCTCTCACTGCCCGCTCCCACTCTCTCTCCCTCACACTGCCCGCTCCCACTCTCTCTCCCTCTCACTGCCCGCTCCCACTCTCTCTCTCCCTCACACTGCCGCTCCCACTCTCTCCCTCCCTCACACTGCCCACTCCCACTCTCTCTCTCTCCCTCACACTACTGGCGCCCACTCTCACTCTCCCTCACACTGCCCGCTCCCACTCTCTCTCTCCCTCACACTGCCCGCTCCCAATCGCTCTCTCCTTCACAATGCCCGCTCCCACTCTCCCTCTCCGATACACTGCCCGCTCCCACTCTCTCTCTCTCTCCCTCACACGGCCCGCACCCACTCTCTCTCCCTCATGCTCCCGGTTCCCTACCTCTCTCCCTCACACTGCTGCTTCCCAATCTCTCTCTCCCTCACACTGCCCACTCCCATTCTCTCTCTCCCTCACACTGACGGCTCCCACTCTCTCTCTCCCTTCCACTGCCCACTCCCACTCTCTCTCTCCCTCACACTGCCCACTACCACTCTCTCTCTCCCTCACACTGTCTGCTCCCACTCTCTCTCTCCCTCACACTGCCCACTCCCACTCTCTCTCTCCCTCACACTGTCTGCTCCCACTCTCTCTCTCCCTCACACTGACGGCTCCCACTCTCTCTCCCTCACACTGCCCGCTCCCTCTCTCTCCCTCCCTCACACTGCCCTCTCCCACTCTCTCCCTCCCTCACACTGCCCACTCCCACTCTCTCCCTCCCTCACACTGCCCGCTCCCTCTCTCTCCCTCCCTCACACTGCCCTCTCCCACTCTCTCTCCCTCACACTGTCGGGGCCCACTCTCTCTCTCTCCCTCACACTACCGGCGCCCACTGTCACTCTCCCTCAAACTGCCCGCTCCCAATCTCTCTCTCCTTCACCAATGCCCGCTCCCACTCTCCCTCTCCGATACACTGCCCGCTCCCACTCTCTCTCCCTCATGCTCCCGGTTCCCTACCTCTCTCCCTCACACTGCTGCTTCTCAATCTCTCTCTCCCTCACACTGCCCGCTCCCACTCTCTCTCTCCCTCACACTGCACGCTCCCACTCTCTCTGCCTCACACTGCTGCTTCTCAATCTCTCTCTCCCTCACACTGCCCGCTCCCACTCTCTCTCTCCCTCACACTGCCCGCTCCCACTCTCTCTGCCTCACCCTGCCCGCTTCCACTCTCTCTCTCCCTCACCCTGCCCGCTTCCACTCTCTCTCTCCCTCACACTGCCCGCTCCCACTCTCACTCTCCCTCACACTGCCCGCTCCCTCTCTCTCCCTCACTCAAACTGCCCGCTCCCAATCTCTCTCTCCTTCACAATGCCTGCTCCCACTCTCCCTCTCCGATACACTGCCCGCTCCCACTCTCTCTCTCTCTCCCTCACACGGCCCACACTCACTCTCTCTCCCTCATACTCCCGGTTCCTTACCTATCTCCCTCACACTGCTGCCTCCCAATCTCTCCCTCCCTCACACTGCCCTCTCCCACTCTCTCTCTACCTCACACTGTCTGCTCCCACTCTCTCTCGCTCACACTGACGGCTCCCACTCTCTCTCTCCCACACACCACTGCCCGCTCCCACTCTCTCTCTCCCTCACACTGTCTGCTCCCGCTCTCTCTCTCCCTCACACTGTCTGCTCCCACTCTCTCTCGCTCACACTGACGGCTCCCACTCTCTCTCTCCCACACACCACTGCCCGCTTCCACTCTCTCTCTCCCTCACACTGCCGGCTCCCTCTCTCTCTCTCCCTCACACTGCCGGCTCCCACTCTCTCTCTCTCACACTGCCCGCTCCCTCTATCTCTCCCTCACACTGCCCGCTCCCAATCCCTCTCTCTCACACTGCCCGCTCCCTCTATCTCTCCCTCACACTGCCCGTTCCCAGTCTCTCTCTCTCCCTCACACTGCCCGTTCCCAGTTTCTCTCTCTCCCTCACACTGCCCGTTCCCACTCTCTCTCTCCCTCACACTGCCTGCTCATACTCTCTCACTCTCTCCCTCACACTGCCCACTCCCACTCTCTCTCCCTCACACTGCCGGCTCCCTCTCTCTCTCTCCCGTACACTGCCCACTCCCACTCTCTCTCCTTCACACTGTCGGCGACCGCACTCTCTCTCTCCCCCTCACAATGCCGGCGTCCACTCTCTCTCTCCCTCACACTGCCCGCTCCCTCTCTCTCTCACACTGCCTGCTCGTACTCTCTCTCTCTCACACTGCCCGCTCCCTCTCTCTCTGTCCCTCACACTGCCCGCTCCCATTCTTTCTCTCCTTCACACTACCGGCTCACACTCTCTCTCTCAATCTTCCCGTTCCCACTCTCTCTCTCCCTCACACTGCCCACTCCCACTCTCTCTCCCTCACACTGCCCGCTCCCACTCTCTCACTCCATCACACTACCGGCTCCAACTCTACCCCTCACTCTTCCCCATCCCAAACTCTCTTTCCCTCACACTGCCCACTCCCACTCTCTCTCCTTCACAATGCCGGCGTCCACTCTCTCTCTCCCTCACACTGCCAGCTCCCACTCTCTCTCCCCCTCACACTGCCCACTCCCACTCTCTCACTCCATCACACTACCGGCTCCAACTCTACCCCTACCCCTCACTCTTCCTAATCCCACACCCTCTCTCCCTCACACTGCCGGTTCCCACTCTCTCTCTCACTTTGCCCAAACTTTCTCTCTCCCTCACGCTGCCTGCTCCCTCTTTCTCTCTCCCTCACACTGCCGGCTCCCACTCTCTCTCCCTCACACTGCCGGCTCCCACTCTCTCTCCCTCACAATGCCCGCTCCCACTCTCTCACTCCATCACACTACCGGCTCCAACTCTACCCCTACCCCTCACTCTTCCTAATCCCACACCCTCTCTCCCTCACACTGCCGGTTCCCACTCTCTCTCTCACTTTGCCCAAACTTTCTCTCTCCTTCACGCTGCCTGCTCCCTCTTTCTCACTCACTCACACTGCCCGCTCCCACTCTCTCACTCACACTGACGGCTCCCACTCTCTCTCTCCCACACACACTGCCCGCTCCCACTCTCTCTGCCTCACCCTGCCCGCTTCCACTCTCTCTCTCCCTCACACTGCCCGCTCCCACTCTCTCTCTCCCTCACACTGCCTGCTCCCTTTCTCACTCTCCCTCACACTGCTGGCTCCCTCTCTCTCTCCCTCACACTGCCGGCTCCCTCTCTCTCCCTCACTCAAACTGCCCGCTCCCAATCTCTCTCTCCTTCACAATGCCTGCTCGCACTCTTCCTCTCCGATACACTGCCCGCTCCCACTCTCTCTCTCTCTCCCTCACACGGCCCACACTCACTCTCTCTCCCTCATACTCCCGAATCCCTACCTATCTCCCTCACACTGCTGCCTCCCAATCTCTCCCTCCCTCACACTGCCCGCTCCCACACTCTCTCTCCGTCACACTGTCTGCTCCCACTCTCTCTCTCCCTCACACTGCCGGCTCCCTCTCTCTCTCTCCCGTACACTGCCCACTCCCACTCTCTCTCCTTCACACTGTCGGCGCCCGCACTCTCTCTCTCCCCCTCACAATGCCGGCGTCCACTCTCTCTCTCCCTCACACTGCCCGCTCCCTCTCTCTCTCTCCCTCACACTGCCTGCTCGTACTCTCTCTCTCTCACACTGCCCGCTCCCTCTGTCTCTCCCTCACACTGCCCGCTCCCATTCTCTCTCTCCTTCACACTACCGGCTCACACTCTCTCTCTCAATCTTCCCGTTCCCACTCTCTCTCTCCCTCACACTGCCCGCTCCCACTCTCTCACTCCATCACACTACCGGCTCCAACTCTACCCCTCACTCTTCCCCATCCCAAATTCTCTTTCCCTCACACTGCCCACTCCCACTCTCTCTCTCCTTCACAATGCCGGCGTCCACTCTCTCTCTCCCTCACACTGCCGGCTCCCACTCTCTCTCCCCCTCACACTGCCCACTCCCACTCTCTCACTCCATCACACTACCGGCTCCAACTCTACCCCTACCCCTCACTCTTCCTGATCCCACACCCTGTCTCCCTCACACTGCCGGTTCCCACTCTCTCTCTCACTTTGCCCAAACTTTCTCTCTTCCTCACACTGCCCGCTCCCAATCCCTCTCTCTCACACTGCCCGCTCCCTCTCTCTCTCCCTCACACTGCCTGCTCCCACTCCCTCTCTCCCTCACACAGCATACTCCCACTTTGTGTCCCTCACACTGCCCGCTCCCACTTTCTCTCTCCCTCACACTGCCCGCTCCCACTTTCTCTCTCCCTCACACTGCCGGCTCCCACTCTCTCTCCCTCACACGGCCCGCTCCCACTCTCTCTTCCTCACACTGCCCGCTCCCAATCCCTCTCTCTCACACTGCCCGCTCCCACTTTCTCTCTCCCTCACACTGCCCGCTCCCACTTTCTCTCTCCCTCACACTGCCTGCTCCCACTCTCTCTCTCCCTCACACTGCCTGCTCCCTTTCTCACTCTCCCTCACACTGCCGGCTCCCTCTCTCTCTCCCTCACACTGCCGGCTCCCTCTCTCTCTCTCCCTCACACTACCGGTGCTCACTCTCACTCACACTGCCCGCTCCCTCTCTCTCCCTCACTCAAACTGCCCGCTCCCAATCTCTCTCTCCTTCACCAATGCCTGCTCCCACTCTCCCTCTCCGATACACTGCCCGCTCCCACTCTCTCTCTCTCTCCCTCACACGGCCCACACTCACTCTCTCTCCCTCATACTCCCGGTTCCCTACCTATCTCCCTCACACTGCTGCCTCCCAATCTCTCCCTCCCTCACACTGCCCTCTCCCACTCTCTCTCTACCTCACACTGTCTGCTCCCTCTCTCTCTCCCTCACACTGCCCTCTCCCACTCTCTCTCTACCTCACACTGTCTGCTCCCTCTCTCTCTCTCTCACACTGTCTGCTCCCTCTCTCTCTCCCTCACACTGCCCTCTCCCACTCTCTCTCTCTCTCTCTCTCACACTGCCTGCTCCCACTCCCTCTCTCCTTCACACAGCACTCTCCCACTTTGTGTCCCTCACACTGCCGGCTTCCACTCTCTCCCTCCCTCACACTGTTTGCACCCACTCTGTCTCTCCCTCACATTGCCGCCTCCCACTGTCCCTCCCACACATTCCCGGCACCCACCCCCTCTCACTGCCCGCTCCCTGTCTCTCTCCCTCTCACTGCCCGCTCCCACTCTCTCTCTCCCTCACACTGCCCGCTCCCACTCTCTCTCCCTCTCACTGCCCGCTCCCACTCTCTCTCCCTCTCACTGCCCGCTCCCACTCTCTCTCTCCCTCACACTGCCGCTCCCACTCTCTCCCTCCCTCACACTGCCCGCTCCCACTCTCTCTCTCTCCCTCACACTACCGGCGCCCACTCTCACTCTCCCTCAAACTGCCCGCTCCCTGTCTCTCTCCCTCTCACTGCCCGCTCCCACTCTCTCTCCCTCACACTGCCCGCTCCCTCTCTCTCTCTCACACACTGCCCGCTCCCACTCTCTCCCTCACTCACACTGCCCGCTCCCAATCGCTCTCTCCTTCACAATGCCCGCTCCCACTCTCCCTCTCCGATACACTGCCCGCACCCACTCTCTCTCCCTCTCACTGCCCGCTCCCACTCTCTCTCTCCCTCACACTGCCGCTCCCACTCTCTCCCTCCCTCACACTGCCCGCTCCCACTCTCTCTCTCTCCCTCACACTGCCGGCTCTCTCTCTCTCTCTCTCCCTCACACTGCCCGCTCCCACTCTCTCTCGCTCGCACTGATGGCTCCCACTCTCTCTCTCCCACACACACTGCCCGCTTCCACTCTTTTTCTCCCACACACACTGCTCGCTTCCACTCTCTCTCTCTCTCTCACACTGTCTGCTCCCACTCTCTCTCGCTCGCACTGATGGCTCCCTCTCTCTCTCCCACACACACTGCTCGCTTCCACTCTCTCTCTCTCTCACACTGCCCGCTCCCACTCCCTCTCTCCTTCACACAGCACTCTCCCACTTTGTGTCCCTCACACTGCCTGCTCCCACTCTCTCTCTCCCTCACACTGCCCGCTCCCACTCTCTCTCTCCCTCACACTGCCCACTCCCACTCTCTCTCTCCCTCACACTGTCTGCTCCCACTCTCTCTCTCCCTCACACTGCCCACTCCCACTCTCTCTGTCCCTCACACTACCGGCTCCCACTCTCTCTCCTCACACTGCCCACTCCCACTCTCTCTCTCCCTCACACTGTCTGCTCCCACTCTCTCTCTCCCACACACACTGCCCGCTTCCACTCTCTCTCTCTCTCTCTCACACTGCCTGCTCCCACTCTCTCTCTCCTTCACACAGCACTCTCCCACTTTGTGTCCCTCACACTGCCGGCTTCCACTCTCTCCCTCCCTCACACTGTTTGCACCCACTCTCTCTCTCCCTCACACTGCCCACTCCCACTCTCTCTCCCTCACACTGCCCGATCCCACTCTCTCCCTCCCTCACACTGCCCGCTCCCACTCTCTCCCTCCCTCACACTGCCCGCTCCCACTCTCTCTCTCCTTCACCAATGCCCGCTCCCACTCTCCCTCTCCGATACACTGCCCGCTCCCACTCTCTCTCTCCCTCCCTCACACTGCCCGCTCCCACTCTCTCCCTCCCTCACACTGCCCGCTCCCACTCTCTCTCACACTGCCCACTCCCACTCTCACTCTCCCTCACACTGCCCGCTCCCAATCTCTCTCTCCTTCACCAATGCCCGCTCGCACTCTCCCTCTCCGATACACTGCCTGCTCCCACTCTCTCTCTCTCTCCCTCACACTGCCCGCTCCCACTCTCCCTCTCCGATACACTGCCCACTCCCACTCTCCCTCCCTCACACTGCCCGCTCCCACTCTCTCTCACACTGCCCACTCCCACTCTCTCTCTCTCCCTCACACTACCGGCACCCACTCTCACTCTCCCTCACACTGCCCGCTCCCAATCTCTCTCTCCTTCAGCAATGCCCGCTCCCACTCTCCCTCTCCGATACACTGCCCGCACCCACTCTCTCTCCCTCATGCTCCCGGTTCCCTACCTCTCTCCCTCACACTGCTGCTTCCCAATCTCTCTCTCCCTCACACTGCCCGCTTCCAGTCTCTCTCTCCCTCACACTGCCGGCTCCCACTCTCTCTCGCCCTCACACTGCCCGCTCCCTCTCTCACTCTCCCTCACACTGCCGGCTCCCTCTCTCTCTCTCCCTCACACTGCCCGCTCCCACTCTCTCTCTCTCCCTCACACTGCCGGCTCCCACTCTCTCTCGCCCTCACATTGCCCGCTCCCTCTCTCACTCTCCCTCACACTGCCGGCTCCCTCTCTCACTCTCCCTCACACTGCCCGCTTCCACTCTCTCTCTCTCTCACACTGCCCGCTCCCACTCTCTCTTCCTCACACTGCCCGCTCTCACTCCCTCTCTCCTTCACACAGCAGTCTCCCACTTTGTGTCCCTCACACTGCCTGCTCCCACTCTCTCTCTCCCTCACACTGCCCGCTCCCACTCTCTCTCTCCCTCACACTGCCCACTCCCACTCTCTCTCTCCCTCACACTGTCTGCTCCCACTCTCTCTCTCCCTCACACTGCCCACTCCCACTCTCTCTCTCCCTCACACTACCGGCTCCCACTCTCTCTCCTCACACTGCCCACTCCCACTCTCTCTCTCCCTCACACTGTCTGCTCCCACTCTCTCTCGCTCGCACTGACGGCTCCCACTCTCTCTCTCCCACACACACTGCCCGCTTCCACTCTCTCTCTCTCTCTCTCACACTGCCCGCTCCCACTCTCTCTTCCTCACACTGCCGGCTCCCACTCTCTCTCCTAACACTGCCCGCTCCCACTCCCTCTCTCCTTCACACAGCACTCTCCCACTTTCTGTCCCTCACACTGCCCGCTCCCACTCTCTCTCCTAACACTGCCCGCTTCCACTCTCTCTCTCCCTCACACTGCCCGCTCCCACTCTCTCTTCCTCACACTGCCCGCTCCCACTCCCTCTCTCCTTCACACAGCACTCTCCCACTTTGTGTCCCTCACACTGCCCGCTCCCACTCTCTCTCTCCCTCACACTGCCCGTTCCCAGTCTCTCTCTCTCCCTCACACTTCCGGCTCCCACTCTCTCTCACCCTCACACTGCCTGCTCGTACTCTCTTTCGCTCTCTCACACTGCCCACTCCCTCTCTCCCTCCCCCACACTGCCCGCTCCCACTCTCTCTCTCCTTCACACTAACGTCTCCCACTTTCTCTGCCTCACCCTGCCCGCTTCCACTCTCTCTCCCTCACCCTGCCCGCTTCCACTCTCTCTCTCCCTCACACTGCCCGCTCCCACTCTCTCTCTCTCCCTCACACTGCACCCTCCCACTCTCTCTCTCCTTCACACACCACTCTCCCACTCTATCTCCCTCACACTACCCGCTCCCTATCTCTCTCTCTCCCACACACTGCCCGCTGCCTCTCTCTCCCTCTCCCTCACACTGCCCGCTCCCACTCTCTCCCTCTCCCTCACACTGCACGCTCCCACTCTCTCTCCTTCACAATGCCCGCTCCCACTTCCTATCTCCTTCACACACCACTCTCCCAGTCTATCTCCCTCACACTGCCCGCTCCCTATCTCTCTCTCCCTCACACAGACGGCTCCCACTTTCTCCCTCCCTCACACTGCCACCGCCCACTCTCTCTCTCCCTCACACTGCCCGCTTCCTCTATCTCTCCCTCTCACTGCCCGCTTCCTCTCTCGCTCCCTCACACTGCCTGATCCCACTCTCTCTCTCCCTCACACTGCCCGCTCCCACTCTTTCCCTCCCTCACACTGGCCACTCCCACTCTCTCTCTCCCTCACACTGCCCGCTCCCACTCTTTCCCTCCCTCACACTGCCAGCTCCCACTCTCTCTCTCCCTCACACTGCCGTCTCCCAATCTCTCTCCCCCTCACACTCTCTCTCCCTCACACTGCCCGCTGCCTCTCTCTCTCTCCCTCACACTGCCCGCCCCCTCTCTCTCTCTCTCACTGCCCGGTCCCTCTCTCGCTACCTCACACTGCCCGCTCCCACTCTCTCTCCCTCACACTGCCCGCTGCCTCTCTCTCTCTCCCTCACACTGCCCGCTCCCACTCTCCCTCCCTCACACTGGCCGCTCCCACTCTCTCTCTCCCTCACACTGCCCGCTCCCACTCTCTCTCCTTCACACTGCCTGCTCCCACTCTCTCTCTCCCTCACACTGCCCGCTCCCACTCTCTCTTCCTCACACTGCCTGCTCCCACTCTCTCTCTCCCTCACACTGCCCGCTCCCACTCTCTCTCTCTCACACTGCCCGCTCCCACTCTCTCTCCCACACACTGCCCACTCTCTCTATCTCTCCCTCCCACTGCCCGCTCCCACTCTCTCTCTCCCTCACACTGCTCGCTCCCTCTCTCTCTCCCTCACACTGCCCGGTCCCACTCTCTCTCCCACACACTGCCCGGTCCCACTCTCTACCTCACACTGCCCACACTCTCTCTCTCTCCCTCACACTGCCCACTCCCACTCTCTCTCCTTCACACTGCCTGCTCCCACTCTCTCTCCTTCACACTGCCTGCTCCCACTATCTCTCTCCCTCACACTGCCAGCTCCCACTCTCTCTCTCCCTCACACTGCCCGCTCCCACTCTCTCTCTCTCACACTGCCCGCTCCCACTCTCTCTCCCACACACTGCCCACTCTCTCTATCTCTCCCTCCCACTGCCCGCTCCCACTCTCTCTCTCCCTCACACTGCTCGCTCCCTCTCTCTCTCCCTCACACTGCCCGGTCCCACTCTCTCTCCCTCACACTGCCCACTCCCACTCTCTCTCCTTCACACTGCCTGCTCCCACTCTCTCTCCTTCACACTGCCTGCTCCCACTCTCTCTCCTTCACACTGCCTGCTCCCACTATCTCTCTCCCTCACACTGCCAGCTCCCACTCTCTCTCTCCCTCACACTGCCAGCTCCCACTCTCTCTCTCCCTCACACTGCCCGCTCCCACTCTCTCTCTCCCTCACACTGCCAGCTCCCACTCTCTCTCCCTCAAACTGTGATTCCCACTCTCATTACTTTGCAATGCTGGGGTTGCTTGATTTTATTGTCAATGCATTGAATATAGGAGTTGGGAGATCACATTGTGGCTGAAAAGGTGATTGGTTAGTTCACTCGCGCCATACTGCATTCAATTCCTGCTATAAGATGAAGGTTATAAAACTTGAAAGAGTTCAGAAAAGCTTTACAAGAATGTTGTAGGTTTGACGTGTTTGAGCTCTAGGGAGAGGCTGAATAGACTGGGGCTATTTTCCCTGGTCCATTGAAGGTTGAGGGGTTACCTTGAAGAGATTTATAAAATCATGAGGGACATGGTTAGGTGAAATAGCCAATATCTATTTCCAAGACGAGAAGTTGTCGGTACGATGTGAGAGGGGAAAGACTTAAAAGGGACTTAAGGTGCAGTTTTATTCTTGCAGTGATGTGTGTATGGAATGAGCTGCCAGAGGAAGTGGTAGAGGCTGGTACAATTGCAACATATAAAAGACATTTGGATGGCTATATTAATAGGAAGAGTTCAGAGGGATGTGGGGCAAGTGCTGGTGAATGGGATTAGATTAATTTTGGGTATCTGGCCAACATGGAAGGGTTGAACCAATGGTCTGTTTCTGTGTTGTCCATCTCTATGATGCTATGACTCTATTAAAGGTAGGATGTGCATGGTGCAGACTGTCCAAGCATTAGCACAGGGTTGATCTAAACACTTTTCAACATTTAGACAAATGATCTACCAACAACCATGTCTCACAGTTTTCTCTATGCTGGTGACTGAGAGTTAAATTGTCATAGCACGGACACAAACCACTCCGTTAGACCCATTCACCCTGAACAGATCCATTCCCATTTGCCAGCACATGGCCCCAATCCCTCTGAACCCTTCCTATTCATATAACCATCCGGATGCCTTTCAAATGCTGTCATTGTACCAGCTTCCACCACTTCCTCTGGCAGCTCACTCCATGCACGCACTGACTTCTATTTGAGAACAGTTGCCCCTTGGGTTCATCTTAAATTTTCCCATCTCAACTTAACCCTATGTGCACCAGTATGAACACCTCTTCCCCGTAGAAAAGATCTTGGCTATTCACCCTATCCATGCTCTTCATGATTTAGCAAACCTCTCTGAGGTCATACAGTCAGAGAGTCATAAAGATGTACAGCACAGAAACAGACCCTTCGGTCCAACTTGTCCATGCCGACCAGATATCCCAACCCAATCTAGTCCCACCTGCCAGCACCCAGCCCATATCCTTCAAAACCCTTCACTTACATGTACCCATCCAGATGCCTCTTAAATGTTGCAATTGTACCAGCCTCCACCATTTTCCCTGGCAGCTCAATCCAGCTCTGTGTGAAAATTTTGCCCCTTCGATCTCATTTATATCTTTCCCCTCTCACCCTAAACCTATGCCCTCTAGTTCTGGACTCCCCCACCTCAGGGAAAAGACTTTGTCTATTTATCCTATCCATGCCTCTCATAATTTTAGAAATCTCTAGAAGGTCACACCTCCGCCTCCAATGCTCCAGGGAAATCAGCCCCAGCCTGTTCAGCCTCTCCCTATAGCTCAAATCTTCCAAACCTGGCAACATCCTTGTAAATTTTTTCTGAACCCTTTCAAGTTTCACAACATCTTTCCGATAGGAAGGAGACCAGAATTGTACGCAGTATTCCAACACTCACCAATGTCCTGTACAGCTGCAACATGACCTCCCAAACCATGTACTCAATATTCTGACCAATAAATGAAAGCACACTAAAATTTTTCCTCACTATCCTATCTACCTGCGACTCCACTTTCAGAGGGCGATGAACCTGCACTCCAAGGTCTCTTTGTTCAGCAACAGGTCACTTCTCAACCTCCAATAGCTCAAAACCTCGAGCCTCAGTGACATTCTTATACATTTCATCCGCAACATTTCAAGTTTAACAACACCTTTCCTATAGCAGGGAGACCAGAATTGAATATAGTATTCCCAAAGTGGCCTCACCAATGTCATGTACAGCCACACTCCTACACTCAATGTACTGACCAATAAAGGCTCCTTACTTCTGCCCCCTGGACCAGCTCCTTAATGAAGGTGTTACAAAGGTGATGGAATCCTGCAGCACATCAGGCTTACACTGAATCCCTCATCAACCATATCCAGTGTATGTCAGCTCCACAACTTCAATGTCCATCAGAACTGTGCATTTACATTGATGTCCAGCATAATCCCAGCCAACATGTTTGTGTGTGACTTGAGCCAGAATGTCACTGATTTCAAGATTGTCCTGACCTTCAACAGCAAAGTCTAATTATTGAAAGTCATAAATCTTTTGACCATATCCAAAAAAACCTGCAGGTGCTTTAAATCAGAAAAAAACACAAAACTTGCTGGAAAAGCTCAGCAGCATCTGTGCAGAGAAATCAGAGTTAACCTTTCGTGTCCAATGATTGTTCTTCAATACTAACGGTGTCCACTTTAATTGTCCAATAAACACAGGTCCACCCATTTGTTTGGTTTAACTTTCAGACTGAAATCTGTTGAACACAAAGTGCACAAATGTGCCTGGTTATCACACCCAGATCAAATTATCATGAAGTTCAAGCACTTTGAAAATATCCAACTTGGAAATACCTTCCTTACCAAATTGTTTTCATGACAATATTTTTAACTGTGTTTCCAAATATTCTTCAGTCCAGATACAAATATATTTTAAATTGCTTTCACCTCTCTCCCGTGTGAGTAATCTGGTATATGAATGTCAGTGTCTGTGTGGTACTATGTATGTAGGCCATGCCTCTGAAAGACTGACATATTGTTCCAAACAGCATTTCTCTTCAGGTCTTCATAACAAACAGGTTACTGCCTGGAGCCAACCAGCTTACACTCACAAAACCTAAAACCCAGTGCCCACCATTGGTTGTGATTGGGTAACATTTTAAATGAACTCTAATCCATTCCTGGGCATTGCTGGTTGGGCCGGCAATTATTGCTCATCCCTAGTGGTTGTTGAGAATGTACTGTGGGTTTGGAAAGTGCTGTCTAAGGAGCTTCTGTGAATTTCTGCAGGGCACCTTGTCGCTGGTGCACATTGCTGCTCCTGTGGGTCAGTGGGGAAAATAACATGGATGTTTGTGGATGTCGTGGCAATCAAGTGGGGTCTTTTATCACGGCTGGTGCCAAGCTTCTGAAATACTGTTGGAGCTGCCCCCGTCCAGGCCTGTGGGGAGTATTCCATCATAATCCTGACTGGTGTATTGTAGATGGTGGACGGTCTGTGGGGAATCAGGAGGTGAGTCATTCACTGCAGTATTCCGAGCCTCTGACCTGCTCTGTTGTCACTGTATTTATATCACTGGTACAATTCAGTTTCTGGTCAATGGTAACCCCAAGATGTTGATAGTTGAGGATTCAGCAATGGTAACCCCATTGAATATCAAAGGATGGTGGTTTGATTCTCTGTTGTTTTAGATGATCAGTGTATGGTATTTATGTGGCATGAATATTCTTTGTCACTTTTCTTCCTAGTCCTGGATATTATCCAGGTTTTACTGCACTTGCCAAGGGCTGCTTCAGTATCTGAGTAGTCACACATGCTGTTGAACATTGTGTAAACATTGGCTAACATCCTTAAGATGGAGGGATGTACATTTATAAACGATTGAAGATTATTGGGCCGAGGACATTCTCCTGAGGAACTCCAACAGAAATGTTCTTTCGTTGTGATGATTGACCGCCAACAATCACAACCTTCTTCCTTTGTGCCAGGTCCAACTCCAACCAGCAGAGAGTTTTCCTCAATTTCCATTGGCTCCAGATTTGCTCAGGCTCCTTGATGTCACACTCAGTCAAACACAACTTTAACATTAAGCCCAGTCATACTCACACCACTCTCTGGTATCATCTCTTTTTCTCCAAGGCCATGGTCACACACCACTCCCTCATCGGAGAGGGGCAACTGGTGCTGAGTGTAACCTTGGGGTCACCATGGCTCAGGCCAGGGTAAGAAGAAGAGTCCTTCATGGTAACATCAGCTAATGTGGGAATAGGGCCAATGCAGTTGGTGTGCCTCTCCATTGTAAACCAGCTAGCCAGCTCACTGAGGGAACGAGTTACTGAGTGGGCATTCTTGAGAGAAGGATACCTTTGGAACACAATGAGATTTAGAGATGGGAGTGTTTGATTGGAAAACAATATTGCTCACAGAATGAAAATTCTCATTTTATTAATTAATCTGATCAGAATTGTCCAGTCTTTAAAACTTAATTTTAGAAATACATGTAGATTTATGTGAGCACTTAATGCGTCTTGTCATGATCTGTTTGTTCACATTTGAATGAAACACTAATGTGAAGCGTGGGGGCACCTCACAATCCCCTGGGGACCCTCCATGGTATCGGTTAAAGGGCTGGGAAATGGGGGACATCAGTGTTTGATGGAGAGAGATTGACTGCAGCATGAAAACACAGATTACCTCAATGCTGAAAACATTTGGAATTATCAATAAATTATTCAAAATGATTCTTGCCATGTTAGTATTCCTGATAAGTGATTCAAACTATTGAAGCTTTGTAAATCTGGGTGAGAGTTGCTCCCTGCACTTTGTGATGGAAGATGTTACATTCTGGTCCAGTGATCGCCATTATACAGACACTCGAACATTGATGTCAGGTGGTATGAAGGTTCTCTGTAGTTTAATTCTGATTTGTGAGGGCTTTTGTGGTGCAGTGGCAGTGTCCCTACCTCTGAACCACAAGGTCTGTGTTCAAATGCAAACCTGCACTGAAGATGTGTTTATAGTAAGGAGAGGCAAGAGAGAAGGGAAGTGGTGTTTTTGATAAGGGAAAATGTCGTGGCAGCACTTAGAGAGGATATTCCTGATGGATCATCCAGTGAAGTTGCATGGATGGAACTGAGAAAAATGAAGGGTGTGATCACATTGTTGGGATTATACTCCCGCCACGCTCTGCATCCCCCAATAATCAGCTGGAAATTGGGGAGAAAATATGCAGGGAGCTCGCCAAAGGCAGTAAGAATGATAGGGTTACAAGAAAAGGGGATTTTAACCTTCCAAATATAGACTGGGAATGGATTGGAGAACTTACTAGGTGTATTCAGGAAAACTTTCTCAATTAATATGAAGATGGCCCTCCATGACAAGGGGCAAAACCCAATCTTCTCTCAGAAAATAAGGCAGGGCAAGTGACGGAGGTATTAGTGGGGGAGCACTAACTGTTATTCGATTAGTTTTAAAATAGCTATGGAAAAGGATAGACTGGTCAACAATTTAAAGTGTATGGAGTTGACAGTGGGGTCTTTGGACATTACAATCTGTAAGTGTGATGTGTAGAATCTTTTTCTGAGTCTTTGATATTGTAAATGAGAGTGAGATTCACTCTGCATTCAGGTCTCTGTTATTCTTTACAAGCCTGATGGATTATGTTCATATATTTAATGCTTATCCCTATTTGTGATTGTAATTGTATCTCTAATATTGCAGTGTACAAATAATTTTCGATGTGGTATATCAATTATAAAGAACCTGAACTCTAACGGGAGTATCCATTTGAGTTAAATAACTTGTGTGCCTTCTGAACATGGAGTGAACCTACATGATGTAAAACAGAAAGTGCTACAAATACTCTGTAGGTCAGAGAGCATTTGTAGAGAGAGAAACAGAATGAGCGTTTCTGGTCAATGACCTTTCATCAGAGAAAGTGACTGAATATTTCCAGCAGTCTCTGTTTTTATTTAATGTTCACAGTATCTGGAGTATACAGATTTTCAAATTATAAATCTCCATAACGTACTATTCAGTTGGTTGCTGTGGGTTACTATTGAGAGATTAACACAGTGTTTTGCAATCTGATAGTCAATGTCATTTGGAGACTGGGATTTGTTTATAGACGAGTTTGGAGAGAAATATAAATCATTTCTTTCTCTCTTGTTCTGTTTGAGTGTTCGAATAAAAATGTCACTGGAAGGTGGGATCAGAGTGGGACTGAACAGTGTCTCTGTCTGAGCCTGTGGGAGTGATGACCCTTCTGTGTCTCTGTATCTCTGTCAGTGATAATGTGAGTGTGTGTGAGAGGGAACTACCTGTATTGTTACTTCAGCAGCATTCTTCCCTCCTCAGATACTGAAGCACTCCATGTGGCTCTGCAGCAAGATCCTGGCAACTTCAGCTCCTCGGAAACGGTGTTAGGGAACTGGGGCCAGAGCTGGATGAACTTCGGATCATTCGGGAGGCTGAGGGAGTAATTGAGAGGAGTTACAGGGAGGGCGTCACATCTCAGGTACCGGGGAAAGGTAGATGGATTACAGTCAGGGGGCGGAAAGGAACAGGCAGACAGTGTAGAGTTCCCCTGTGGCCGATCCCCTCAATAACAAGCGTACTGTTTTGGTTACTGCTGGGGAGGGGACAACTTACCAGGGGTAAGCAATGGGGCACAGGTCTCCGGCACAGAATCTGTCCATGTTGCTCAGAAAGGTAGGATTAGAAAAAAAGAGATTGAGGGGGGACCTGATTGAGGGTATGAAGGGTATAGACAGGGTAGACAGAGATAACCTTTTTCCCAGGGTGAAGGATTCAGTAATGAGAGGTCACACTTTCAAGGTGAAAGGTGAAAAGTTTAAGGGGGATACACACGGCAAGTACTTTACACGGAAGATGGTAGGTGTCTGGAATGCATTGCCAGCAGAGGTAGTACAGGCGGGTATGTTAGATTCATTTAAGATGCGACTGGACAGATGCATGAGTAGGTGGGGAGCAGAGGGATACAGATGCTTAGGAATTGGGCGACAGGTTTAGACAGTAGGTTTGAATTGGCTCAGGCTTGGAGGGGTAAAGGGCCTGTTCTTGGGCTGTAAATTTTCTTGGCTCTTTGTTGTTTGAAGTGAAAGAGGAGCAGAGCATTAGTCATTAGGGACTTCACAGTGAGGGGACAGATAGGAGATTCTGTAGGAATGAGAGAGAATCAGGGTTGATGTGCTGCCTCCCAAGTGCCAGGGTTCATGACATCTCAGATCGTGTTTTCGGGATTCTTGAGGTGGAGGGAGAACAGCCCCAACTCATGGTCCACATTGGCACCAATGACATGGGTAGGACAAGGGATGGGGTTTTAAAGCAGATATTCAGGGAGTTAGAGTGGAAGTTTAGAGCTGGAACAAACAGAGATGTCAACTCTGGTTTGTTACCTGTGCCACATGCTAGCAAGGAATAGGGGGAGAGAAGAGTTGAACATGTGGCTACAAGGATGATGCAGAAGGGAGGGATTTAGATATCTGGATAATTCGGGCTTATTCTGGAGTAGGTGGGTCTTCTACAAACAGGATGGTCTACACCTGAACCAGAGAGGTACTCTAACCTGGGGGCAGGTTTGCTAATGCTCTTTGGGAGGGTTTAAACTAATTCAGCAGGAGATGGGAACCTGAATTGTAGCATCAGTGCACAGGAGGTTGAGAGCAATGAGGTCCTGAATAGGGTTTCAATGTTGCAGGCATACAGTGGCAAGCAGCAAGTTGGTTTCAAGTGTGTCTACTTCAACGCCAGGAGCATCCAGAATAAGGTGGGTGACCTTGCAGCATGGGTTAGGACTTTGATGTTGTGGCCATTTCAGAGACCTGGATTGAGCAGGGACAGGAATGGTTGTTGCAAGTTCCGGGGTTTAGATGTTTCAGTAAGAACAGGGAAGGTGGTAAAAGAGGAGGAGGTGTGGCTATGTTCGTTAAGGACAGTGTTATAGTGGCAGAAAGGACATTTGATGAGGACTGGTCCACTGAGGTAGAATGGGCTGAGGTGAGAAACAGGAAAGCAGAGGTCATGCTGTTGGGAGTTTTCTGTAGGCTTCCAGAGATGTAGAGGAAAGGATTGCAAAGATGATTCTGGATAGGAGAGAAAGTAACAGGGTCGTTGTTCTGGGGGCCTTTAACTTTCCAAATATTGACTGGAAACACTGTAGTTCGAGTACTTAAGATGGGTCAGTTTTTGTCCAATGTGTGCAGGACCGTTTCCTGACACAGTATATAGACAGGCCAACAAGGGGCGAGGCCACATTGGATTTAGTATTGGGTCATGAACCCAGGCAGGTGTTTGATTCGCAGGAAGGTGAGCACTTTGGTGATAGTGACCACAATTAGGTTACGTTTACTTTAGTGATGGAAAGGGACAGGGATATATCGCAGGGAAAGTGATATAGTTGGGGGAAAGGCAATTATGCTGTGATTTGGCAAGAATTAGGATGCATAGGATGAGAAGGAAACTGCAGAGGATGGGCACAATTGAAATGTGGAGTTTTTTCAAGGATCAGCTACTGCATGTCCTTGATAAGTATGTACGTGTCAGGCAGCGAGGAGATGGTGGAACAAGGGAACCATGGTTTAGTAAAGAAGTTGTATCTGTTGTTAAGAGGAAGAAGGAGGCTTATGTAAAGATGAGACATGAAGATTCAGTTAGGCACTTGAGAGTTACAAATTAGCCAGGAAGGACCAAAAGAGAAAGCAAAGAAGGGCCAGGAGGGGACATGAGAAGTCATTGGCAGGTCGCATCAAGGAAAACCTTAAAGCTTTCTATCAGTATATCAGGAATTAAAAAATGACTAAAGTAAGATTCGGACCAGTCAAGGACAATAATGGGAAGTTGTGTGTGAAGTCTGAGGAGATGGGAGAGGAGCTAAATGAATATTTTGCATTCGTATTCACACTGGAAAAAGACAATGTTGTCGAGGAGAATACTGAGATCCAGATTATTAGACAAAACGGGATTGAGGTTCATAACGAGGAAGTGTTAGCAATTCTGGAAAGTGTGAAAACAGAGAAGTCCTCTGGGTTGAAGGGGATTTATCCTAGGATTCTCTGGGAAGCCAGGGAGGAGATTGCAGAGACTTTGATCTTTATGTCATCATTGTCTACAGGAATGGTGCCAGAAGACTGGAGGACAGTAAAAGTTGTCCCCTTGTTCAAGAAGAGGAGTAGAAACAACCCTGGTAATTATAGACCAGTGAACCTGACTTTAATTGTGGATAAAGTGTTGGAAAAAGTTATAAGAGTTCAGATTTATAATCATCCTTCAATCATCCAGAAAGGATGAAGTTGATTAGGGCTAGTCAACATGGTTTTGTGAAGGGTAGATTGTGCCTCACAAACTTTATTCAGTTCTTTGAGAAGATGACCAAGCAGCAGATTAGGTGGTCAATGTGGTCGATATTGGTTTCAGTCAGGCTTTTGATAAGGGTCTCCATGATAGGCTATTGCACAAAATACGGAGGCACGGAGACTTGGGATTGAGGGCGATTTAGCTTTTTGCATCAGAAATTGGCAAGCTGTAAGGGTGGTGGTTGATAGGAAATGTTTATCCTGGAGTTCAGTTACTAGTGGTGTACCACAAGGATCTGTTTTTCGTTCACTGGTGTTTGTCATTTTTATAAATGACTTGGATGAGGATGTAGTAGGATGGGTTCATTAAATTTGTGGATGACACCAGGTCAATGGAGTTGTGGACAGTGCAGAAAGATGCTGCAGGTTACAAAGGGACAAAGATAAGCTGCAGAGCTGGGCTGAGAGGTGGCAAATGGAGTTTAATGCAGAAAAGTGTGAGGTGATTCACTTTGGAAGGAGGAACACAAATACGGAACACTGGGTTAAAGGCAAGATCTTTGGTGGTGTGGTGAGCATAGAGATCTTGGTGTCCATGAACATAGATCCCTGAAAGCTGCCACCCAGGTTGATAGGGCTGTTAAGAAAGCGCACAGCTTTTATTAGTAGAGGGATTAAGTTTCAGAGCCATGAGGTCATGTTGCAGCTGTACAAAACTCTGGTGCGGCCGCACTTGGCATATTGCGTACAGTTCTGGTATTAAAAGTAGGATGTGGAAACATTGGAAAGGATGCAGAGAAGATTTATCAGGATGTTGCCTGGTATGGAGAGATGGTCTAATGAGGGAAGGCTGAGGGACTTGAGGCTGTTTTTGTTAGAGAGAAGATGTTGAGAGGTGACTTCATAGAGACATACAAGATGATCAGAGGATTAGATAGGGTGGACAGTGAGAGCCCTTTTCCTTGGGTGGAGATGGCTGGTACAAAGGGACAGAGGTTTAATGTCAGAGGTAGTTTCCTTACTCAGAGAGTAGTTGGGGCATGGAACGCCCTGCCTGCATCAGTAGTAGACTTGCCAACTTTAAGAACATTTAAATGGTCATTGGATAAACATATGGATGATACTGGAATATTGTAGGTTACATGGGCTTGAGATTGGTTTCACAGGTCGGCACAACATCGAGGGTCGAAGGGCCTGTACTGTGCCGTAATAGTCAATGTTCTATGTTCCATGCCTGGGCTGACAAATGGCAATTAACATCTGTGTCACACAAATGCAAAACAATTATCACCTCCAAGAAGAGATCACATCGATAACGCCGTGTGACATTCAATGCTTTACTATTGCTGAATCCCCCACAATCACCAAGCTGGGAGTTCCCATTGAGCTGAAAATGAAATGGACTTTCAATGTAAGTACTGTGGGTACAAGAGCAGCTCAGGGGGCAGGAACACTCATGGCTCCAAAAGCCTCTCTACCATCTCCAAGGCACAGGTCAGGAGTGTGATGGAATACTCCCCACTTGCCTGGATGGAAATAACTCCAAGATCCCTCAAGAAATGGGATCCCAGCATGACCCAGCAGCCATATAAAAGCACAATGTTGCAGATACTCAAATTCTGACATGAAATCAGAAAGTGCTGGAGAAATTCAGCAAATCTGGCAACACCTTTGAAGAGATACATAAAGTTAAACTTTTGAGTCCAATATCACCCTCCTTCAGAACAGTGCTGACAAGGAGTCATGTTGGACTACAAACATTCATTCTCTTTCTCTCTTCATAGTTCAACTAGGCCTGCTGAGTTTCTCCAACATTTTCTCATTTACGAAGAAGTAACCAGTTTGATCGGCACCACATCTACAAACATTGTCATTCCACCACCGGTGCTCATTGGCAGCACTGAGTATCATTGACAATACACATTGCAGACACTCACCTTCAATATCTATGACCACTAACTTCCTTAAGACAAAGGCAGTAGATGTATGAGAACACCATGACCTGCATGTTCCCTTCCAAGCCATTCACCATCCTGACTTGGGTATATATTCCTTCAGTAAAATCACCATAGTCCCAGTGGACCATAGGGCTGCTCTCTCATTAGTAAGAAACAACTGGCCGTGAGGTTAACCTGAGGGTCACTGTGCCTCAGGAGAACGGTGAGGTTGGGAAGGTAGGACCTTCATGATGATCTCAGCCAGTGTGGGGATTGAACCTGTGATGTTAACATAGAACATACTATAATACAGCATTGTACAGGCCCTTCAACCTTCGATGTTGTGCCGACCATTTACCTGACTCTATTGTTCTCTCCTCTATGTGCCTATCCAAGAGTCACTTAAATTGCACAAAATACAGAGGCATGGATTGAGGGTGTTTCAGCAGTTTGGATCAGAAGGTGGCTAGTTGAAAGAAGACAGAGGGTGGTGGCTGGTGGGAAATATTCACCCTGGAATTCATTACTAGTGGGGAATCACAAGGATTTGTTTTGGGTCCACTACTGTTTGTCATTTTTATAAATGACCTAGATGAGAGTGTAGAAGGATGCGTTAGTACATTTGTGGATGACAATAAGGTCGGTGAAGTTGTGGGTAGTGTTGAAGGATGTTGCAGTCTACAGAGGGACATAGATAAGCTGCAGAGCTAGGCTGAGAGGTGGCAAATGGAACTTAATGTGGAAAAGTGTGAGGTGATTCACTTTGGAAGGAGGAACAAGAATACAGAGTACTGGGCTAATGGTAAGATTCTTGGTAGTGTAGATAAGCAGAGAGATCTCAGCGTCCAGGTACATAGATCCCTGAAAGTTGCCACCCAGTTTGATAATGTTGAGGCTCTTTTCGTTCGAAAGAAGAAGGCGGAGAGATGACGTAATTGTGAGATACAGATAATCACAGAGTTAGATAGGGTGGACAGTGAGAGCTTTTTCCTCGGATGGTGATGGCTAGCATGAGGGGACATAGCTTTAAATTGAGGGATGATAGATATAGGACAGATGTCGGAGGTAGTTTCTTTACACAGTGTGTAGTAGGGGCATGGAACGCACTGCCTGCAACTGTAGTAGACACCGACTTTCAGGGCATTTAAATGGTCATTGGATAATCATATGGACAAAAATGGAATTGTGTAGGATAAATGAGCTTCAGATTAATTACACAGGTCGGCACAACATCAAGGGCCGAAGGCTGTAGTGCGCTGTCATGTTTATGTTCTATATTCTAATTGTTCCTAATCTATCTGACTCTGCTACCACTGCTGGTAGTGTATTCCACACACCCACCACTGTCTGTGTTAAGAACCTACATCTGACATCTCCCCTAAAAGTTCCTCTAATCACTTTAAAATGATACCTCCCTCATGATGACCATTTCCGCCCAGTGAAAAAATCTCTGTCTGTTCCCTCTATCTGTGTCTCTCATCACCTTGTACACCTCCATCATCTCAGCTCTCATCCTTCTTCACTCCAGTGAGAAATACCCTCACTCCCTCAACCTTTCTTCATAAGACATGCCCTCCAGTCCAGGCAGCGCCCTCTCTAAAGCTCCCACATCCTTCCTATAATAAGGCAACCAGAACTGAACACAATATTCCAAGTGTGGTCTAAGCAGGGCTCTTTCGAGCTGCAGCATAACCTCACGGCTCTTAGCCTCCATCCCTCTGCTAATGAAAGCAAACACGCAATAAGTTGCCTCAACAAATTTGGGGGGGGCACTGGGTGACTTTGAGGGATCAATAGGCATGAACCCCAAGATCCCTCTGTTCCTCCACACTGCCAAGAATGCTGCCTTCAACCCTGCATTCTGCATTTCAATTTGACATTCCAAAATGAATCACTTCATGCTTTTCCAGGTTGACGTCCATCTGACACTTATCAGCCCAGTTCTGCATCCTGTCAATGTCCTGTTGAAACCTAGGGCAGTCCTCCACACTATCCACCACTCCACCAACCTTCATGTCATTGGCAAACTTACTAACCCAACCTTCCACTTCCTCATACAGGTCATTTATAAAAAATACACAGAGAGCAGAGGTCCCAGAACCGATCTCTGTGCAAATCACTGGTCACCAAGCTCCAGGCTGAATACTTCCCATCTACTACCAGCCTCTGTCTTCTATGGACCAGCCTGTTCTTTATTCAGACAGCCAAATTTCCCAGTATCCCTTGCCTCCTTACTTTCTGAATGAGCCTCCCATGGGCAACCTTATCAAATGCCTTGCTAAAATCCATGTGCTTGACCTGCCCTCACAAAGCCATGCTGACGATCTCTAACCAAGTTATGGTTTTCCAACTAAGCATAAATCCTGTGTCTCTGCAATAATTTGCCCAACGCATATGTAAAATTGACTGGTCTGTAATTCCTAAGATTTCCCTATTCCCTATCATGAATAAGGGATTAATAACATTTGCCACCCTCGAATTATTTGGCACCACTCCAGTGGACAATGAGGACCCAAAGATCATCATCAAAGGCACAGCAATCTCTTCCCTTGCTTCCTGTCATAACCTTGCGTATATTCCTTCCTGCCCAGGGGAGTTAGCTATCCTTAAAACTTTCAGCTCATCCTCCTTTTTAACACCAACCTGTTTGAGCATGTCAGCCGGTTTTATTCTGTCCTCACAAACATCAAGTTCCCTCTCAGTAGTGAATAATGAAGCTAAGTATTCATTGAGGACCAACACTACCTCCTACTCCGACTCCAGGCACAAGTTCCCTCCACTGTCCCTGATTGGCCCTACCCTCACTCTGACCATCCTCTTGTTCCTCACATCAGTATAGAACGCCTTGGGGTTTTCCTTCATCCTGCCTCCCAAAGCCTTTACATGCCCCCTCCTAGATGTCCTAAACCCATTCTTCAGTTCCTTCCCGGCGATCTTGTAACCCTCTAGAGCCCTGTCTGATGCTTGCCCCCTCAACATTCAGTAAGCTTCCTTCTTCCTCTTGACTAGGTGTTCCACATCCCTTGTCACCCAAGGTTCTTTCACCCCACCATCCCTTCCTTGCCTCAGTTTGACAAACCTGTCCTCCTAAACAACCTCCACATTTCTGTTGAGCAGTTCCCTGAGAACATCTGTTCCCAATTTAGATACCCCAGTTTCTGCCTAATAGTGTTATAATTCACCCTCCCCCAATTAAATACTTTCCCAGACCATCTGCTCCTATCCCTCTCCATGAGTATAGTGAAGGTCATGGAGTTATGATCATTATCACCGAAATGCTCTCCTACAGAAAGATCTGACACCCGGCCTGGTTCATTGCCAAGCACCAAATCCAACATTGGATGATGGTATCACTCTACATCACAAACCAGCCATCCAGCCACAAGTGCTGCAGGGGCTCAGTTCGCACAGTTGGCTGGATGGTTGATGTGAGATGTAGAGAAGTGAGGTGGTACTTTGGTTAAACTCACCATCAATTGTTTCTCTACCTCTCTCCAAGACAGAACAGCCTTTTGAATTGTGCAATTCCTTCAGTACCCCTCTGACACAATCCTAGAGAGAAGGCTGAGAGGCAACTTAATTGAGACATACAAGATAATCAGGGGTTCAATAGGGTGGACAGTGAGAGCCTTTTTCCTCGGATGGTGATGGCTTGCACGAGGGGACATAGCTTTAAATTGAGGGGTGATAGATACAGGACAGATGTCAGAGTAGTTGGGGTATGGAACACCTTGCCTACAACAGTTAGAGACTCACCAACTTTAAGGGCATTTGATGGTGGTTGGATAAACATATGGATGAAAATGGAATAGTGTCGGATCAATGAGCTTCAGATTGGTTCCACAGGTCAGCGCAACATCGAGGGCCGAATGTGCTGTACTGTGCTGTAATGTGCGATGTTCCAGTTTAGTGACCAGTTGATCTCTAAAACTCTGAAGGGTGAGAGCAAAGGAGAGACCCGCAGAGACCCAGAAATGGAGAGCAGAAGGAAGGCTGTGCTTCTGCTCTTCACCATCTCTGGGAGCTTCACCCTCCCGTGGTTCATCAATGTTGTAGATTTCTGATATTATGTCAATCGAGGCATCAATCCTGATGATTACCCACCGTTTCTGTTAGTGTTCAGTGTTGTTGGTTACATGCTGCAGAGGTTACGTTGTTGTACAAACAGATTTATTTATGCAGCAACATTGTCTATCTTCAGAGGGAAGATCAGTAACACAGTAAAACCTCTGGCTGCACAAATTCATTACGTTCTGAATAAATAAAACTCTTCATTGAAGCCAAAGGGACAGTCCCATTGTTCCCAGACTGTGGAATGATATTTTTCATTGACCCGTGGGATATGGGCAGAACTGGCTGGGCCAGTGTTTTCTGCCTGTCCCTAGTTGCCCCTTGAGAAGCTCCTCAAGAAGAAGGAGCTGTCTTCTTGAACTTGCTGCACTCCATGTGATGTAGATAGACACACAATGTGCCCTTTAGGGAGGGAGTTCCAGGACTTTGACTCAATGACACTGAAGGAACAGCGATATGTTTCCAAGACAGAATTGAGAGTGTTCTGGAGGGGAACTTGTTGGAGATGGTGTTCGGATATAGCTGCTGCCCTTTTCCTTCCAGATGAAAGTGATCCAGTGGAGAGCAGACTGACCCCACTGTGTCTGGGTCACTGACCCAGGGGAGAGCAGACTGACCCCACTGTGTCTGGGTCACTGATGTAGGGGGAGCAGACTGACCCCACTGTGTTTGGGTCACTGACCCAGGGGAGAGCAGACTGACCCCACTGTCTCTGGGTCACTGATGAAGGGGAGCAGACTGACCCCACTGTGTTTCACTGACCCAGGGGGAGTAGACTGACCCCACTGTGTCTGTGTCACTGACCCCAGGGAGGGAAGGCTGACCCCACTGTGTCTGTGTCACTGACCCCAGGGAGGGAAGGCTGACCCCACTGTGTCTGTGTCACTGACCCCAGGGAGGGAAGGCTGACCCCACTGTGTCTGTGTCACTGACCCCAGGGAGGGAAGGCTGACCCCACTGTGTCTGTGTCACTGACCCCAGGGAGGGAAGGCTGACCCCACTGTGTCTGTGTCACTGACCCCAGGGAGGGAAGGCTGACCCCACTGTGTCTGTGTCACTGACCCCAGGGAGGGAAGGCTGACCCCACTGTGTCTGTGTCACTGACCCCAGGGAGGGAAGACTGACCCCACTGTGTCTGTGTCACTGACCCCAGGGAGGGAAGGCTGACCCCACTGTGTCTGTGTCACTGACCCCAGGGAGGGAAGGCTGACCCCATTGTGTCTGTGTCACTGACCCCACTGTGTCTGTGTCACTGACCCCAGGGAGGGAAGGCTGACCCCACTGTGTCGGTATCATTGACGCCAGGGAGGGAAGGCTGACCCCACTGTGTCGGTATCATTGACCCCAGGGAGGGAAGGCTGACCCCACTGTGTCTGTATCACTGACCCCAGGGAGGGAAGGCTGACCCCATTGTGTCTGTGTCACTGACCCCAGGGAGGGAAGACTGACCCCACTGTGTCGGTATCATTGACCCCAGGGAGGGAAGGCTGACCCCACTGTGTCTGTATCACTGACCCCAGGGAGGGAAGGCTGACCCCATTGTGTCTGTGTCACTGACCCCAGGGAGGGAAGGCTGACCCCACTGTGTCTGTATCACTGACCCCAGGGAGGGAAGGCTGACCCCACTGTGGAGGTATCACTGACCCCGCTGTGTCGGTATCATTGACCCCAGGGAGGGAAGGCTGACCCCACTGTGTCTGTATCACTGACTCCAAGGTGGGCAGACTGAACCTTGTCCCTTTAAGAAGGATGTGTTCTGTTTCTCTTGATGAGGGATGTTATCAACCTGGTGCCAAGGTGTTCCATGGAAAGCAGAGTAAATAACTTTGGGTTTTCTTAAATTACGACCAAAGCAGCATGAGGAAGTGGAGTCTTGCTCTCACCGATCCAGGGGCTCAGTGCTGCTCTCAGTTATTGAAGTTGCATTATTTGGTGTTGAAGCTATTAGTCACAGCTGTCACCTCTCTCTGCTGTAGGATAAAAGCTTGAACTCTCTCTCTCTGCTGTGAGATTGTTTGTTTTGGTGTTCCCATCTTTTGGATTGGAGGAGATAGGAAGTGAGGGAAATCTGTTTTGCTGATTTTGCCTTTTCTATGGGTCTGTTTATAGGATGTGGCTGTAATGGAACAGTTGATGGGTAGAATTAAATAATATATTATTTTGTTCTGTATTCCGACAGGTTCAAGTTGGTTTTTTTTCATTGTTTGCATTTTAATTGTGGTATAAGAATTAAGTGTGTTTTGTGTAAAGCTCAACATTCTGACCCATCGAATTCCATCCAGTAGAGAACACTCTAGAACTGTCCATGATGCTACCAGCGATGTCTAAGGTTCAACATGACCATTCTCAAACTCACTTGAAATATTGGCCAACAGAGTTCTGTACATTCTAGAAGGGATGTGAGTGCTTGGAGAGGGTGCAGAGGAGATTGACCAGGACATTCCCTGGGCTGGAGAGTTTTAGTTCTGAAGAGAGTTTGGACAGACTGGGATTGTTTTCATTAAAGCAGAGGTGATGGAGAGAAGACATGACTGAGATGTATAAAACTATGATGGGCGTAGGGTATACAGGAAGAGAACATTTCCCATGGATGGGGGGATTAAGGACCGGGGCGTAGATTTAAGTGAAGGAAACTGAACCCTTTAGTTGAGGGTGTAGCGTGTCAACAACTAAATGGCTGGAGGATAAGAGAAAGAGCTGGAAAGTGCAGCCTAAATGGTGTGAGAGGTGTGAACCCTAAAGACAATTCGGAATTATATGAATGATATTTTGAAATGCCACAGTGGACAAGGCTGCAGACTGATGTAGACAGTGAAGCAAGAGGATATGACAGATAAGGAGTGAAACCCACACCTCTCTGTATAGTGGGCCCAGACCCATACCCTCCCTGGCCTCACCCCTTCATCTCCCTTCAAACTGCTCCATCATCAGTCAGCTGTTTTGGGTTTCTTCACTGAGCATGCCCAGAACACTGCAGGGAACAAAGAATGTGATTCACCCCGATTTGCTGCTGTACAGATCGTGTGTGTCTCAGAGTCAGCTCTGAGACATCTCCTGGGCAGCCTCAATCTGTATCTGTGTGTCTCTGACTCCGTGACATTGAGCATCACCCGTACACCCTAATGTCTATGTCTAGAACTGCTTTGTATGTTCTGGAATATGAACACATTGTAACCTGAGAAAGGTGAGGACTTACTCCCTGTTTGATCGCAGTGAGGCCACTTGAACTGGACAGGTCAAAGTGTGACCTCACAGAACAAATGTGACCTCACCATGTACATCACAGAGAGAGCTCAGACATCACAATTGGTTTATAAACTGGCTTCATCGGAGACACGAGGCTGCTCCAGGAAACACAGGGAAGGCTAGATCACTGCACTGACCGTGTCTCTGGCTGATCTGTCTGGGAGTGAATGTGATCAGAGAGATCATCAAAACAGCTGGACTTTACAAAGAGAAAACAAAGCTTTGAAAACACCGTCAGCAATCTGATCAGGCAGAAGATGGGGAACTTTGAAAGGTTTTTTTTAGATATTAGATTAGATTCCCTACAGTGTGGAAATAGGCCCTTCGGCCCAACAAGTCCACACCGACCCTCCGGAGAGTAACTCACCCAGTCTCATTTCCCTCTGACTAATGCACCTAACACTATAGGCAATTTAGCAAGGCCAGTTCACCTGACCCGCACATCTTTGGACTGTGGGAGGAAACGGAGCACCCGAAGGAAACCCACGCAGACACAGGGAGAATGTGTAAACTTCACACAGACAGTTGCCCAAGGCTGGAATTGAACCTGGGACTTGTACTGTGAGGCAGCAGTGCTAACCACTGAGTCACCGTGCCGACCTAAAAAAGGTTAGTGTAAAATTCTTCCCCTTGCACTGACTGAGGATTTGGGAGTAATTGCAGAATAATGCTCTAGAGATTTATTCTGAGAAAGTTTAGGGCTTATTGAAACCGGCGAGATACACAGAACTGATTCTTAACAAGGGACAGAAGCTGTCCTGAATGGACCTCGGCCGATCCCTATGTTCAGCCTTTTGAAAAGCATTAAGGGTGATAAAAATTGTTCAGTAGAGAACTGATGTGCCAACAATTTGAGGAGACCCCAGAGACAATGCATGTGACTGGGAGGAAGACGGGTCAGAAATTGAGTTGGAGAGAGATTGATTGAAGGGGAGCTCCCTGTGAGAGAGTAGGGTGGGAGAGGTGTCTGATCGTGAGGATTAGAGGGGAGGGCATTGTGGAGAGATGATGCCCTGCTTCACATCATCATTGCCCTCAATTCCACCAAAATTACCAAGGGTGCCAACCTCAAGAGTTTGCAGAGATGCAAACCATTCTCAGCATGTGGCCATAATGCCCAATAATCCTCATTAGCTTTAAAAAAGATGTTTGATCTTAATCTTGAGATTTGTTATTTAATTGGATGGAAGTTGCCATGGATTTGAAAATCTGCACTTTCTCTTGTTTCTCATCCTGCAGACTTGATTTGGAGGTGCCGGTGTTGGACTGGGGTGAGTGGACAAAATTATAAATCGCATAACACCAGTTTATAGTCCAACAGGTTTATTTTGAAGCACTAGCTTTCGAAGCACTGTTCCTCATCAGGTGGTTGTGATAAAGGAGCAGCACTTCAAAAGCTAGTGCTTCCAAACAATTCTGTTGGACTATAACCTGGTGTAGTGTGATTTTTAACTTCTTGCAGACACATTTCATAGTCAAAGAACAAAGAAAATTTACAGCCCAGGAACAGGCCCTTCGGCCCTCCAAGCCTGAGCCGATACAAATCTACGTCTAAACCTGTCGCCTAATTGATAAGCATCTGTATCCCTCTGCTCCCCACCTACTCATGCATCTGTCCAGATGCATCTTAAATGAATCTACCGTGCCTGTCTCTACCACCTCTGCTGGCAACACATTCCAGACACCCACCACCCTCTGTGTGAGGTACTTGCCGTGTGTATCCCCCTTAAACTTTTCACCTCTCACCTTCAAAGCATGACCTCTTGTTATTGAATCCTTCACCCCGGGTAAAACCTTATCTCTATCCACCCTGTCTATATCCTTTATGATTTTGTAAACCTCAATCAGGATCCCCCTCAATCTCCTTTATTCTAATGAAAACAAACCTAACCTACTCAACCTCCCTTCATAACGAGCACCTTCCAGACCAGACAACATCCTCGTAAACCTTCTCTGCAACCTCTCTAAAGCGTCCACATCCTTTTGGTAATTTTAACATGACTTGCCAGCTCTTATACTGAATACCCCATCCAATGAAGGCAGGAATACTGTATGCCTTCTTGACCACTCTATCCACCTGTGCAGCAAACTTCAGGGCACTCCCAGATCTCTCTGCCCATCAACTTTTCCTCAGGATCTTCCATTCATTGTCCAATTCGCTCAAGAATTAGTCTTGCCTAAATGCATCACCTCACATTTGTCTAGATTGAACTCCATCTGCCACTTTCCCGTCCAACTCTCCAGTCTATCTATATTCTCCTGTATTCTTTGACAGTCTCTTATGCTTTCTGCTACTCCACCAATCTTTGTGTCATCTGCAAACTTGCTGGTCAGACCAACAGTGCCCTCTTCCAGATCATTTATGTATATTACAAACAACAGTGGCCCCAACACTGACCCCTGTGGACCACTGGTCACCTTTCTTCATTTTGAGAAACTCTCTTCAACTACTACTCTCTGTCTCCTGTTGCTCAACCAGTTATTTATCCACCGAGCTAGAACACCCTGCACACCATGTGACTTCACTTTCTCTATTAATTTTTCCATGGGGAACCTTATCAAACACCTTACTAAAGTCCATGTATATGACATCAACAGCCCTTCCTTCATCTATCAACTTGGTCACTTCCTCAAAGAACTCTATTATGTTGGTAAGGCACGACATCCCCTGCACAAAACCATGTTGTCTATCACTGATAAGCCCATTCTTTTCTAAATATAAATAGATCCGATCCCTCAGCACCTTCTCCAGCAACGTTCCCACCATTGATGTCAGGCTCACTGTTCTGTAGTTACCTGGAATATCCCTACTACCCTTCTTGCACAGGAGGACAACATGAGCAACCCTCCAGTCCTCGGGCACCACACCTGTATTTAAGGATGCCAAAAAGATACCTGTCAGGGCCCCAGCTATTTCCTGTCTCACCTCCCTCAGCAACGTGGGATAGATCCTATCTGGTCCTGGGGATTTGTCCACCTTACTAACCTCTAGCCTGCCCAACACATCTTCCCTACTTATGTCAATGTGATCCAGACTAATCAAACTTCTGTCTCTAATCTCAACATTCATCATGTCCCTCTCCTCAGTGAACACTGATATAAAGTAATCATTCAGAATCTAACCCATTCTCTCAGGTTCGACACACAGCCTTCCTTCATTATCCTTTCTCTAGTTACCTGCTTGCTTCTTATATAAGAATAAAATGCTTTGGGATTCTCCTTAATTCTGCTCGCTAAAGCTATTTCATGACCCCTTTTAGCCTGCTTGATTCCTCATTTAAGACTGGTCTTACTCTTCCGATATTCCTCCAGGGCCCATTCTGTTCTTAGCTGCCTAGACCTTATGTACACTTCCCTTTTCCTAGTTGTACAATTTCTCCTGTCATCCATGGTTCACCAATCTTGCCCTTCCTATCCTTTGCCTTCAACAGGACATGCCTACCCTGCACTATCTTTAACCGCTCTTTGAAAGCCTCCCACACCTCAAATATGAATTTCTCTTCAAAGAGCTGTGTCAAATCCACATTTCCCAGCTCCTGTCTAATTTTGATCTACTTGGCCTTGGCCCAGTTTAGTTCTCATTCCTTAGGACCACTCTCCTCTTTATCTACAAGTATTCTAAAACTTACAGAATTGTGGTCACTGTCCCCAAAGAAATCCCCCACCACAACTTCTACCACCTGTCCTGGCTTGTTGCCCAGTACCAGGTCCAATATGGCCTCTTCTATCGTCGGACTATTGAGATACTGCTCTAGAAAACTTTCCTGGATGCTTTGTACAAATTCTACTCCATCTAGACCTCTGACGCTAAGTGTATCCTAGTCAATGTTGGGGAAATTAAAATCTCCCATTACTACTACCCTATTGCCTCTACATCTTTCCATAATCTGTTTACCTAGTTGTTTTCTACCTCACGCTCACTGTTGGGAGGCCTGGAATACAGCCCCAACAATGTAACTGCACCCTTCTTATTTCTTAGCTCCACCCATCTTGCCTCACTACTCAAACCCTCAATAGTGTCCTCCTTTAGCATAACCGTGGTATCATCCCTGACCAACAATGCAACTCCGCCCCACCCCCACTTTGACTTCCCTCGCTGTCTTGTCTGAAGCAACTATATCCTGGAACATGCCAATCATGCCCTTCCTTCAACCAAGTCTCTGTGATTGCAATAACGTCATACTCCCAGGCTCCAATCCAAGCCCTTAAGTTCACCTGCCTTATACACTATACACCTTGCATTAAAGTAGATGCATTTCAGGCCACCAGTTCTTTTGCATTCATCTGGTCTCTGCCTATTCTTCCCTTTATTAATGCTATCTTCATTATTCTTACCATCTCCAGTCTCCACCTCACTGCCTACTTGTTTTCTCTTCTGGTTCCCAGTCCCCTGCCACAATAGTTTAAAATCTCCCCAACAGCGGTAGCAAAACCTCCCCCAAGGACATTGGTTCCAGTCTGGTTCAGATGTAGACCGTCCATTTTGTAATAGTCCCACCTTCCCCAGAACCGGTCCCAATGTCCAACAAATCTGAACCCCTCCCTCCTACACCATCCCTCTAGCCACGTGTTGATCCTGCCTATTTTTTCATTTCTACGCTGGCTAGCACGTGGCACTGGTAGTAATGCCGAGATCACTACCTTTGAGGTCCTTCTCTTGAACTTCTCTCCTAGCTCCCTGAATTCTGCTTTCAGGACCTCATTGTGTTTTTTACTTATATCATTGGTGCTTGTATGCACCAAGACAACTGGCTATTCACCCTCCCCTTTTAGAATGCTCGGCAGCCAATCGGTAACTTCCCTGACCCGAGCACCTGGGAGGCAACATACCATCCGGGAGTCCTGTTTTCGGCCACAGAACCGCCAATCTACTCCCCTCACAATAGAATCCCCAAAGACTATGGCCCTATGAGTCTTTTTCCCGCCATTCTGAACAGCAGTGCCCACCACGGTGCCATGATCTTGGCAACTGCTGCCTTACCCTGGTCGGCCATCTCCCCCAACACTATCCAAAATGGTATACCTGTTTTGGAGGGAGATGAGCTCAGGGGACACCTGCACTGCCTTCCTACTCTTTCTCTGCCTTTTGGTCACCCATTCACTGTCTCCCTCAGCAATCCTAACCTGCGTGTGACCAGTTCACTGAATGTGCTATCCACGACCTCCCCAACATTGCGGATGCTCCACAGTGAGTCTATCCACAGCTCCAGAGCCATTATATGGTCAAACAAGAGCTGCAGCTGGACATACTTCTTGTAAGTGTAAGGGTCAAGACACATCCCTGAGCTCCAACGTCAAGCAAGAGGCACAGGGCATTGGTCTGAGGTCCCCTGCCATTGTAGGCTTAGCTTTATATCAACTAACGAAAACCTAACAATGCCCTTAAATATATGAAAAAGAAAGATAAAGAAAAAATAAAAGCTTTATCTTACAGAATCTTTTGCTTCCGGTTTGAGGTGGGGGGTGGGGGGGTGTGCAGGAGGGAGATATTACCTGTGTAGTATCTCGGGTTTAGCCACTGCCCAAATATAAATTAAGCCTTGACCTTCCCAGCAGCCCTTGCTTCACTCCACCTTCTCTCCTCGCCGCTCTGTCAAAATGGAGGCACAGCAAACTCCATTTTCATCTGTCGCCCCGTGATCAGCTTTTCCTTTCTCCCTGCCTCACAATTATCGGTCCCCTTTATCTGTCTGACTGCTCTTCGGTCTCTTTCTGGGCTCCATCTCCACCTATTGCAGCAGTGAGATGCCTCAACCCCCATCTGCACCTTTTCCTCGCTCCTATCAGTTATGATGAAGGATTACTGGATCTGAAACGTTAACTCTGCTTTAAGTCCACAGAATCTGCCAAACCTGCTGGGTTTCTCAAGCGATTTCTCTTTTCATTCACATTCGCATCTAGACGACGTTCCCAAGGTGGGACCACACTTCCTATTGACTATAAGCTCGAGATGGACAGACTTTCTAACCAATCAGAGCAGAATGGAGAACCAAGGCCCGCCCTGAGGACTCTCACGGTGTCAAGATTAGAGTGGTGTTGGAAAAGCACAGCAGGTCAGGCAGCATCCAAGGAGCAGGAAAATCGACATTTCGAGCAGGAGTTCCTTCGTCAGGAATGAGGCTGGGAGCCTTGGGGGTGGAGAGGTAAATGGAAGAGGGGTGGGTAGCTGAGAGTGCAATAGGTGGATGGAGGTGAGGATAAAGGTGATAGGTCAGAAAGAAGGGTGGAGCGGGTAGGTGGGAAGGAAGATTGACAGGTGGGACAGGTCATGGGGACAGTGCTGACTGGAAGGTTGGAACTGGGGTAAAGTGGGGGGAGGGGAAATAGAAACCAGTTCCACCAGAGAACACACCAGATGTCCTCCTTCTTTAAAGACTGTAATGTTAACTCCCATGTGGTTGAAAATGCCCTCCAATGCATCTCAGCCATGTCCTGCACCTCTGCCCTCAACATTAGACATCCATGGCTGATGAAGGAACTCAGAAAAAGAGAGAGCCTATAAAGTGGCCGAGAGCACGGGGACATCAGAAGATTGGGAAGACTACAAAAACAAACAGGATAACAAAGAGAAAAATAAGGAAGGAGGGGATCAAATATGAAGATAAGCTAGCCAGTAATATTAGAAATGTGAATGAAAGTTTCTTTCAATACATAAGAAACAAATGAGAAGCAAAATTAGAGATCGGGCTGCTCCAAATTGAAGCAGGAAGGTGAGTGCTGGGAGATAAGGAAATAGCTGAAGAACCTAATAAAGACTTTGTGTCAGTCTTCACAGTGGAAGACATGAGTAATATCCCAACAATAGTCAAGGGGCAGAGTTGAGTATGGTAGCCATTACAAAAGAGAAAATACTTGAAAAGCTAAAAGGTCTAAAAACTGATAAATCTCCTGGCCCGGATGGGCTACATTCTTGAGTTCTGAGGGAGGTGGCTGAAGAAATAGTGGAGGCATTGGTTATAATCTTTCAAAAATCACTGGAGTCAGAGAAAGTCCCAGGTGAATGGAAAATCGCTGTTGTAACCCCCTTGTTCAAGAAAGGATCAAGACAAAGATGGAAAATTATAGATGATTAGCCTAACCATGGTTGTAGGTAAAATTCTAGAATCCATCGTTAAGGATGAGATTTCTAAATTCTTGGAAGTGTAGTATCGATTAGAACAAGTCAGCATGGATTTAGTAAGGGGAGGTCATGCCTGACAAACCTGTTAGAATTCTTTGAAGAGGTAACAAGCAGGTTAGACCAGGGAAACCCAATGGATGTTATCTGCCTAGACTTCCAAAAGACCTTTGATCAGGTACCTCACAGGAGGCTGCTGAGTAAGGTGAAGGGCCATGGTGTTCGAGGTGAGCTACTGGCATGGATTGAGGATTGGCTGTCTAACAGAGAGTTGGGATAAAAGGTTCTTTTTCAGAATGGCAACTGGTGACAAGTGGTGTCCCGCAGGGTTCAGTACTGGGGCTGCAGCTGTTCACTTTCTACATAAATGATCCAGACAAAGAGATTTGGGGCATTCTGGTGAAGGTTGCCGATGATATGAAGTTAGGTGGACAGGCAGGTAGTTCTGAGGAGGCGGGGAGGCTATAGAAAGATTTAGACAGTTTAGGTGAATGGTCCAAGAAATGGCTGATGAAATTCAATCTGAGCAAATGTGAGGTCTTGCACTTTGGGAAAAAGAACAACAGGCATGGACTATTTTCTAAACAGTGAGAAAATTTAAAAAGCCAAAGTACAAAGGTATCTGAGAGTGCTAGTGCAGGATTCTCTAAAAGTTGACTTGCAGGTTGAGTCCGTGGTTAGGAAAGCATATGTAATGTTGTCATTTATCTCAAGAGGGTTGGAATGTAAAAGCAGTGATGTGCTACTGAGACTTTATAAAGCTCTGGTTAGGCCCGATTTATAATACTGTGTCCAAGTTTGGGCCCCACACCTCAGGAAGGAGATACTGGCACTGCAGCGTGCCCAATGGAGATTCACACAGATAATCCCTGGAATGGTAGACCTAATGTACGATGAATGGGTGAGGATTCTGGGATTGTATTCATTAGCGTTTCGAAGGTCGAAGGGAGATCTAATAGAAACTTACAAAATAATGCATGGCTTAGAAAGAGTGGATGCTGGGAAATTGTTTCTGTCAGGCGGGGATACTAGGACTCATGGGCACCGCCTTAAAATTAGAGAGGGTCAATTTAGAACAGAAATGAGGAGACATTTCTTCAGCCAGAGAGTGATGGGCCTGTGGAATTCATTGCCACAGAGTGCAGTGGAGGCCAGGATGTTAAATGTCTTCAAGACAGAGACTGATAAATTGTTAATTTCGCAGGGAATTGGGGATACAGGGAATGTGCGGGTAAGTGGCGTTGAAATGCCCATCAGCCATGATTGAATGGTGGAGTGGCCTCGATGGGTCGAATGGCCTTACTTCCACTCCTACCTCTTATGGTTAGATTAGATTACTTACAGTGTGGAAACAGGCCCTTCGGCCCAACAAGTCCACACTGACCCACCGAAGCGCAATCCACCCAGACCCATTCCCCTACATTTACCCCTGCCCCTAACACTACAGGCAATTTAGCATGGCCAATTCACCTAACCTGCACATTTTTGGACTGTGGGAGGAAACCGGATACCCGGAGGAAACCCACGCAGACACGGGGAGAATGTGCAAACTCCACACAGTCAGTCGCCTGAGGCGGGAATTGACACTGGCACTGTGAGGCGGCAGTGCTAACCACTGTGCCACCATGCCGCCCATAAACATTATAACATTACAGTCTCCCCTGAACTGGGAGGAAGTGTCAGGAGACTGGAGGGTTGCCAGCATTACAGCTTTGTTTTAAAAAGGGTTGAAAACCTAAGGCTAACCCTGGCGATTACAACCTTGTCAGTTTAACTCTGGGGAACAATTATTTGGGATAAAGTCATTTGGAAAAAATATGGGAGGTTAGGAAAAGTCATGAGGAAATTGTGCACATCTGCCATTCCTAGTTACTGAGTTTTACAGCATAGAAACAGGCCGTTTAGTCCATATCCCTCCATACCTATCCCATTCACGTACCTGCCCAAATGTTTCTCAAATAATGAAATTGTTCTCACTTCCACCACGACCTCTGACAGCTCCTTCCTGACACCATCTCGGTGTGAAAAAAAATTGCTCCGCTGGATCCTTTAGTATCTCTTCCCTCTCACCTTATACTTATGCTGTCTAGTTTTAGACTCCCCAACCGTGAGGAAAAGCATTTGGCTATCTACCTTATCCGTGCCTCTCATTTTATAGACCTCTACAAGGAGACCCCTCCTTCTCCGATGCCCCAAAGGAAATGTTTGAGCTTATCCAGTCTTTCTGTATAACTCAAACTTTCCAGTCCAGGTCACATCCTCATAAATCTTTTCTGCACTCTTTCTAGTTTAATAATATCCTTTCTATAGCAGGGTGACCAGAAGTGCATGGAGTACTCCAAATGTGGTCTCACCAATGTCTTGTACAGCTGCAACAAAACGCCCCAATCCCTGTATTCAGTGTTCTGACCAATGAAAGCTAGCATGTCGAAAGCCTTCTTTACCACCCTGTCTATCTGTGACTCCACTTTCAAGGAACTATGAACCTTATCCCCAGATCCCGTTATTGTATAACGCTCCCCCGAGGCCTATGACTGTAATTCCTGCCCCGGTTTGCCCGACCAAGATGCAATATCTTGCACCTGTCTAAATTAAACTCCATCTGCCATTCCTCGGCTCAGTGGACCAGTTCATCAAGATCTCGCTGACTTCCCAGATAACATTCTTTACCATTCACTATACCATCAATATTGGTCTTATTCACAAATTGGTTAACCATTCCTACTAAATTCACATCCAAATCATTTAAATAAATGATGAATAACAGTGGACACACAACCTCCACCACCATCTGTCAAACCAATTTTGGATCCAGTTGGCTAGCTCTCCCTGAATCACATGAGCTTTAACCTTACTCAACAATCTACCAGGTGGTACCTTGTGAAAAGCCTCACTAAAGTCCATATAGACAACACCTCCTACATTGCCCTCATCTACTTTCTTGATCACCTCTTCGAAAACTCAGTCAAATTCATGAGACACGATTTCCTATGCAAAAAGCTATGCTGACTATCCCAGACTATCGTTGCCTTTCCAAATACCTTCAATCCTGTCTCTCAGAATCCCCGGTAGCAACTTACCTACCACAGATGGTAGGCTCAATGGTGGAAAGTTCCCACGCATTTCCCTGCAGCCTTTCTTAAATAATGGTACAACATTAGTCACTCTTCAATCTTCGGGCATTCCATCCCTGGCAGTCAATGATACAAATATCTCCACCAGGGACCTCTCAGTATCCTCCCTAGCCTCTCACAGTCCAGGAAGACATTTCATCAGGTCCTGGGGATTGAAACTTAATTCACGTTAAGACTTCAAGCACTTACTCTTCTGTACTTTAAACTGTCTTTAAGACATCACAATTTATTTCCCCAAATTCCCTCACATCCATGCCTTTCTCAACAGTAGATCCTGACAAGACATATTCATTAGGATCTCATTCATCTCTTGTGACTCTAGCAGGTCTCCCAACCTCCAGTTCCGATCATCTCTATGCCAGGAGAGATCCCAATGATCCATGTACCTGAATACCTGCCCCATCTCTCAAGCCACGCACTCATCAGCCAAATTCTCCTATTCCTACTCTCGCTTCCACATGGCACCGGAAGTAGTCCAGAAATTACTGCCCTTGAGGTCCCACATTTTAACCTTCTGTCTAACTCCCTATTATCACTGGTCAGGACCTAATCCCTTTTCCTACCCATGCAGTTGGTACCAATATGTACAATGACTGCTCACCCTCCCCTTAAGAATTTCATGCAACCACTCAGGGATGTCCCTGACCCTGGCACCAGGAAGGCAACACACCATTTTGGTGTCTCGATTGCTGCCACAGAAACATTTGGTTTTAACTGTCCGTAACCGTTACAGGCATCTAGAAATAATTCTTGACTGCAGAAAAATAGTTGTCACCACAACCTTCTCACGTGGACCTGATCAATCATTATTCTTTTTCCTTTGCATGTAACCTGCCCTCAAAGTTGAAAGATTGAAGTCTGTTTGTGTAACCTTTGTTCGGGACTTGCAATGATGGATCATAAACTGATGGCTTCCTATCAACAAGTATAATTACAAATCAATAAAAACTAGTGCTTATCAGATTGAGTCACCCTTCGTAATTGTAATCAGAGTCTCAACTTTGACCAGGGAGTGGGACAAATTCACTGTAAGGACAGAAAGAAGACTCTCAACCAGTGGAGTTTGGTTAGGCTGTGTGGTTAACATGATACTGTCTACATCCAATTGTGTCACTTTGCACAGTGCTCATTCTAAGGTAGGAACAAAATCAATCAATGAAGCTTGGCTCTAAACACCATGATTCCAGTGAAATTCGACTTGTCTCACTAATTTGAGTAAAAAACAACAATCTGATTACTGCGTCACTTTGTTTCTAATTAAGAATAAATGTGAATGTTATCTATTTCGGGTATTTTCACAGACGTTCAGACTTGTCCTCTGCTCTTTGCAGCCTCCTTCCTAAGCAAGTTGTCAGAAAAAGCTCAGCAGAGAAGATGGAAAAATGATCACATTAATTTCCCAAGCCAGATATTGATGTGGTTGAATCTGCAGCTATTACCGGAGTCTCAGTGTTAAATGGAAGGATATTTGATAGTGACTGAAACAAACAGAAATTGCTGGAAAAGCTCAGCAGTTCTGGCAACAACTGTGCAGAGAAATCAGAGTTAACTGTTCGGGTCTAGTGATCCTCCCTCAGAATGTTTTACACTGTATAAGGGATCCTTTTGAAATTATTGTAACAAAGAGAAGTAGAGAATAGTTCTGAGGACAGGTCACTGAATCCCAAACATTAAGTCTGATTTCGCTCCACAGATGTGACCAGGCCTGCTGAGCTTTTCCAGCAATTCCTGCTTTTGTTTCTGATTTCCAGCATCCCTAGTTCTTTCAATTTTTATTTGATAGTGACTACTTCAAACAACTATAAACATGGCTGCACTTGGAGCATACATTGCCACGGCACTTCTGTTTGTCGATAAGCCAAACAAAACCCAATTCCTAAACTGCTATACCTAATCTTTTGTCATCTCTATACACGACACTGGCTACTAAGGATAGCGGATCATTAGCTGTCTATGTAGTGTACAAAATCCCATGCAAGGACTGCACAAAACACTACATAGGACAAACCGGAAGACAGCTAACGATCCACATCCATGAACACCAACTAGCCACGAAACGACACGACCAGCTATCCTTAGTAGCCACACGAATTCAACTGGGACAACACTACTATTATAGGACAAGCCAAACAGAGAACAGCCAGGGAATTCCTAGAGGCATGGCACTCAGCCACAGATTCAATCAATAAGCACATTGACCTGGATCCAATATACCGACCACTGCAGCGGACAGCTGGAACTGACAACCGGAAGCGGCAGATTCAAATCACTACAAATGCTGGAGGAAAGATCACAGAAGCGCTTCACAGGAGGCTCCCAAGCACTGAGGATGTCACCTAGACAGGGGACGAAATGTCTGCAACGCAAATTCCCAGCTCGGCGAACAGAACCACAACAACGAGCACACAAGCTACAAATCTCCTCACAGACTTTGAAATCCTTTCACATTATTGTAACAAATAGAAGTAAAGAACATTTATTTTGCACAGACGCAGTATTGTTGTATTGTAGTTCTTGAACTAATAGGATGAAAGCTCTAGACAGTGTACCAATTCTGCTGTGTTGGCTGATTGAATTGTTTCAGAGAATATCTCTGGGACACCAGCGCCGACCAACCCCATCCCCCCGAACACTTTAACTCCCCCTCTCACTCCACCAAGGACAAGCAGGTCCTGGTCCTCCTCCATCACCAAACCCAAACCCAAACCACCCGACACCTGGAGGAAGAACACCTCATCTTCCACTTTGGGACCCTGCAAACACACAGGATCAATATGGATTTCACCAGTTTCCTCATTTCCTCTCCCTCTACCTTATCCCAGTCCCTTGCCTCCAACTCAGCACCACCCTCTTGACCTGTCCATTTTCCTTCCCATCTATCCACTCCACCCTATTACCTTTCCCTGCCACTTTCACCTACCTAATACATTTCTAGTTACATTTCCCCCCAGCCCCAGCCTTCTCCCATTTATCTCTCAAACCACTGGCCCACAAGCCCCATTCCTGATAAAGAGCTTATGACTGAAACGTTGACTCTCTTACTCCTCAGATGCTACCTGACCTGCTGTGCTTTTCCAGCACCACAGTCGACTCTGATCTCCAGCATCTGCAGTCCTCCCTTTCTCCCACCCTGCTTTAAACACCTACCGAGTGAAACCAGTAAACCTCCCTGCCAGGATATTGGTGCCTCTCCAATTTGCGTTAAATCCTTCCTTCTTGTTGAGGTCCCAATCGCCCTGGAGGACATTCCAATGATCCACATATTGGAAGTCCTCCATCCGACAGCCTTTTAGTGATGTTTTTCACTGCACTGTCTTCTTATTCCTCGCCTCACTAGCACATGGAATAGTCCCGAGATGTGAACCCAGAGGGATTGCCTATGTTATTCATACCAACCTGTGCCACACTCTTTGGCTACTCAGAGTCATAGAAATGTACAGCATGGAAACTGACCCTTTGGTCCAACTCATCTATGCTAACCAGATTTCCTAACCTCATCTAGTCCCACTTGCCAGCACCTTGGTCCATATCCTTCTGAACCCTTTTTATTCATGTACCCATTCCAGATGCATTTTAAATGCTGTAGTACCAGACTCCACCACTTCCTCTGGTAGCTCATTCCATGCAGGCACCACCCTCTGTGTGAAAACGCTGCCCCTTAGGTCCCTTTTTTTATCTTTCCCCTCTCACCTCACCCCTTCCCCCTCTAGTTCTGGACTCCCCCACCCCAGGGAAAATACTTTGCCGATTGATCCCAACCATGCCCCTTCATGATTTTATAAACTTCTATAAGATCACCCCTCAGCCTGTTCAGCCTCTCCCTATAGCTCAAATCCTCCAACCCTCGCAACATTCCTGCAAATCTTTTCTGAAATGTTTCAAGTTTCACAAATCCTTCCTTCAGGAGGGAGACCAGAATTGCACACAATATTCCAAAAGTGACCTAACCAATGTCCTGTACAGCTTCAACTCATTGCTCCTTTTGACAATGTTCTATGTCCATTCACAGACATCCTTGACCCTGGAACAAGGGAGGCCATGCACCATCCTGGTCCCTTTTGCAGCCACAGAATAGCCTGTGGAGACCCCTATTAGTACTGGTTTTCTGCACTTTGATCCTGCCTGTTGAACAACAGTGCCAGCTGTGGTAGCACTGTTCTGGCAGCTGCTGTTGTTATCCCCTGATCAGGCCCTACCGAACACTCCACTCCTCTCCTCTCAATATACAAAATGGTATTCTTGTTGGAGATGGTTTAGCCACAGGGGTGTCCCAGTCTCCAACTGCCTGTCCCTTCCAGCTACCTGCCTGAACCTTGGTAGTGTCCACGACTCTAAAACTCCTGTCTATGATGTGGGATATAGGTAAATTAATGTTACTTCTGCAATTCCATTTCACAAAGTAAAATAAACTCACATCAGTGTGTAATTGTTTTTGCCACGAGCTGAGTCAACAAGAATGGAAACGATGTGGAGGAAATATATAATTGTTTTTGTATTAGCTAAAATTGTATGTCAGAATGAAATGTGACTGCAAAACAATGGTAGACATTATGGGCAAGTAGATAAGATGTTGTGAGGGGATGAAGTTAAACTAGATATGCCTGTACAAACAGTAGGTATAAACATCTGTTTCCCACTTTTACAGAGACAGAGGAACAAACCCCAATTAAAAGGGTCATAGGGACCAGAACAGCCTCAGGAAAGGCACAGATGAAGGGTGTAGATAATGATGAAGAAAGAATATGCCTAACAATGACCTACAGCAGGATGACGTCAAACAGCCTTGTGAGACCAGAAATAAGCATTTTGTCATAGACAAGGCCGGATAAGGCAAGAGATAAACAGGGGTAATGGGGGCCGGTCTTAGGGAAGTGGAAGATGTAAACAGGGGAGGCGCAATGTAAAACAAAAGAAATCAAATCATATCAATGTTGTGTATGAATTGAATTTGGTGTGTATGTCCTCTGCCTTATAGACACTGGACAACCCACCCACTTGCAAGTGTAAAATAAGTGATACTACTGATTCAGATCTTGTGTCGGACTGAAATTATTGAAGTGAGTGGGCTTTGTTTCTCACAACTGGGGGCTGTCCGGGATGTTCTTCCATCGCTGGGGGGAGTGGCTGGCCTTGGACACTGGGAAGACGCGTCCCGTTCCCCATTGAGGAGCGGTCTTGTGTCCCGGTTTAGTCCGCTCCCTTGGGCGACTGGTACGAATCCCACAAGAGAGACATCTGAATCAGACAGTGAAAGGAGGTCGATAGAAAATATGGCACAAAGGGGCCAGGCAACTCTGTGCACAGACCAAGGTAAGAAACCTGACTTTTAAGTATTGCCTTGGTGGCTGGGATTGAGTTTTAGTAGTTAATAAGGGACTAACGAAGGAACTCAATATGGGTTGTGCCGTGGGTAAGGAAAAACCTCCGGGAAAACAAAAGAAGGAAAAAGCAATGGAATTGGAGGCGGGGTCCCTTACAACATACCTCCAGAAAATCCTTTGGGGAGGATGTTGTGGAATTGGCAAAATAATACTTGTACAAGGGAAAAAGATGATTAAATATTGTTGCTTCGTATGGACCATGGAATCCATTCTTTGTCCCGCCTCTTCTGGCCAAAATACAGGTCGGACAAAGACTGGGTTTGTAAATATCTGGATTTATTTGTCAATGAGTGAGAGAGAGAGAGAGAGAGAGAGAGAGAGAGAGAGAGAGAGAGAATGAAAAGAGCTGTACAGCTGGTAGAAAGTTTAACCCTTTGTGATTTGGTTTGAATGCACATTTGTTTGTTGGTGATTGAATGTTTGCGTTTTATTCCCTGGAGCTTGAGTTCCGGGACTGTTTTGAATCTGATTTTTATTGTGGAAACTTAACATGATTTCTTTTAAGGTTAAGGATTCTATAGAGATTATGAAAAAAAAGAATGATACCTCCTGTTCTTCTTACAGGTCATGACTGCCTTACGATCAGTATCTAACTAATCTCTTTTATCTTTACATAAAAGCGATTTAAGGAGGACAGTTGAAGTTTCAGTTCAACATTAGATTGTAGTAAAAACAAAATTCTATGGTTAATATTTGTGACCTTGGATTCGCCCATTGTTCATGCATTAGAAGTTTTTCTTTTAACTTGAATAGACAAATTCTTTTAAGGCAGCTCTGATTATTTCACGACCTATAGTATTGTAATTGAGCAATGATTGGTCAGCACTACTTAAGAAAACTAATTTTGGATTTAAATTAAGGGACTAAAACTGGGTGATTACAGTGGATTTCAAAATTGAGAAGTGTATGCATTTTACATTTTGAATATTAAATACTGAATAAATGAACGTAAATATATAAATATATTTACAAGTTTGGAACAGGCTTTAAAGTTAGTCAAGCATGAATTGATGAATTGGTGTTTGAAGTTATGGGGAGCTAGAAATATTGCAATATTTCTTTAAAAAAAGAAAAAGGGGAAGAACGTAAAGACTTATCCCCCTCGGGAGGTACCAATAGGGGACAAAGAGATTGGGTTTGTAAGTGTCCCCCTTAGCAGTGGGGAGGTCAGAACATTTAAAAAAGAAATGAAGGTCCTGGTTGAGGATTCGGTAGGGTTGTCTGAACAAATTGATCAATTTTTGGGGCCCAGTCTGTATACCTGGGCTGAGTTAATGTCTATTTTGAATATACTATTTACTGGGGAAGAAAGAGGACTTATACGGGGAGCAGCCATTAAAATATGGGACAGGGAAGACCCCATTGGAGATGGGGATGCTGGACAGGGAGAGATGAAGTTTCCCCTCAGAGACCCCCAGTGGGAAGATCAAAACCCAGAGTACTAAGAAGGAATGAGGGAATTGAAAGACCTGGTTCTAAAAGGAATAAGAGAGGCAGTTCCGAAGTCACAGAATTTGACTAAAGTCTTTGAAGTTAGACAGGAGAAAGATGAGACTCCTTCAGCTTGTTTTGCAGAGATTAAGAGACTCAATGTGGAAATATTCTGGAATGAACCCTGAGGACCCAGTGGCACAGGGTCTTTTGAAAGTACATTTTGTGACAAAGGCATGGCCAGACATACAGAGAAAGATACAGAAGATAGAAGGGTGGAGTGAAAAGCCATTAGATGAATTGTTAAGAGAGGCACAGAAAGTGTTTGTAAAGAGAGAGGATTAGAGATAAAAACAGAAGGTGAAAATGATGGTAGCTACGGTTGATGAGGTAGTTAAGAAAAGAATGGAACAAATATTGAGCAACCAGAGCGGTGGGTGGCAGCATGTCGGACAGAGAGGACAAGAGGGAGCATTTGATAGAGGGTTCGAGCGACAGGGGCAGAGCTGGAGGTCTCCACAGGCAGGATGCTATTATTGCGGAAAGATAGGGCACTTTAAGCGGGAGTGTCCTGCTCTGAAAAGGGAAGAGAGGGCAATTCCGCTTATGAATGTTAGATGAAGAATAGGGGTGTCAGGGGTTCCTGCCCTTGGGGGCCCACCAGGAACCCTTGATAAACCTGAAGGTGGGACCCTGTAGGGAAGAGGTAGTCTTCCTAGTAGATACGGGGGCAGCACGGTCATCGCTGAATTTTAAACCAAAGAAAGTAGGAATGTCAACACGGTCAATTACTGTTTCGGGGGTAAAAGGGCAAGGCTTTACTGTTCCAGTATTTGAACCTATGATGATAGAAGGTCCTAAGGATAGGGTCACAGGGGAACTGTTGTATATCCCTGATATAGGAAGTAACTTATTAGGGAGAGACTTAATTATCCTCTTAGAACGAGAGATTGGAATTCAGGAAAAAGAATTAGTTGTACAAATGGCAAAGTTGGCAGAGGATATGGAGAGAGAGATAGACCCTATTGTATGGGCTAGGGAAGGGAATCGTGGAAAACTACAGATCCCCCCCTTGAAGTAAATTTAAAAAAAATGGAAAGGGGACGTTGTCTGTGAGCGACAATATCCCATTTCCATAGAAGGTAAACGAGGACTGCAGCCAGTAATTGAAGGATTCATTAGAGATGGACTGTTGGAGCCATGTATGTCTCCTTATAATACCCCAATACTACCAGTGCAGAAATCCGATAGAACTTATCGATTGGTGCAGGATTTGAGAACATTAAGTCGAATAGTACAGATCAGGCACCCAGTGGTGCCAAACCCCTATACCTTATTAAGTGAGATCCCTCATGACCACACATGGTTTAGTGTGACAGAGTTAAAGGATGCCTTTTGGGCTTGTCCCTTGGCAGAGGAAGGTAGGAATTTGTTTGCCTTTGAGTGGGAAGACCCTAAGACAGGACAGAAACAGCAATACCCGTGTACTGTGCTCCCCCAGGGGTTTACGGAATCCCCAGATTTATTTGGACAGATGTTAGAACAAATATTGGAGAAATTTAGCAGCCCCAAGGGGACTACCCTGTTGCAGTATGTAGACGACCTCTTAGTAACAGGAAAAAGAAGAGAAAGAATAGTAGAAGCCACTAACAAATTATTGAATTTCCTGGGCCAGCAGGGACTGAGGGTATCTAAAAACAAAGCACAATATGTGGAGCAAGAAGTGAAATACTTGGGACATTTAGTTAGTGAGGGAAAGCGAAAGATAAGCCTGGAACGGATAGAGGGAATAGTGGGAATGCCGCTGCCCATGACTAAAAGGGAGTTACACAAATTTTTGGGTCTCACGGGTTATTGCAGATTGTGGATTGATTCCTATACACAGAAGACTAAGAAATTATATCTCAAACTATTAGAGGGGGAACCAAAATGTCTAAGTTGGGATGATGAGGAAAAAGAGATCTGATCCATGCCCCCGTGTTAGCCTTACCTTCTCTAGATAAACCTTTCCACCTCTTTGCTACCGTGGATAAGGGAGCGGCTTTGGGAGTATTAACCCAGAGGTGGGGGAAGGAATTAGTACATGAAGAATTGATTAAACGGGTCTCGGAATCCCTATTACTCCCCCGAGAAATAGCAGTAGTGCATGTAAATGGTCATCAGAAAGGAAATGAACCAGAGGTTAGGGGAAATAGATTAGCCGATGAAGTGGCAAGGGAAGCCGCCCTGAACCCACAAGAAGTGGTGATTCATTCCCTAATACCTACTGTCCCAGGTCCTCGGGAAGCTCCTATATTTACTGAAAGTGAAGAAAATGAATTGAGAGATTTAGGGGCTGTAAAAACAGCAGTTGGGAATTGGAGGTTACCTGATGGAAGGAGAATGTTAAACAAAATGATGATGTGAGAGATTATGGCTGTCCTACACCAAGGTAGCCATTGGGGAGTACAAGCAATGTGTGATTTAGTTCTTAGGGAATATGGATGTAAAGGAATATATACAATTGCTAAACAAATATGTGAGGGATGTATCATATGCAGAAAGGTAAATAAGAAAGTCTTGAGAAAACAGACCTCAGGAGGAAGAGACCCAGGATTGAGACCTTTCCAGAGTATACAAGTAGATTATACTGAACTCCCCAGGGTAGGGAGACTAAAATATATGCTAGTCATAGTAGATCATTTATCTAGTTGGGTTGATGCATACCCCCTAGCTACTGCCACTGTGAGTGGAGTGTCTAAAACAATATTGGAGCACATAATTCCCCGATATGGGCTAGTGAATCGTATAGATTCCGACCAAGGAACTCACTTTACCTCTAAAGTGTTACAGGGGGTAATGAAAGGGTTGGGAATTTCCTGGGAGTTCCATACTCCATGGCACCCGCCATCATCGGGAAGGGTTGAGAGAATGAACCAAACACTCAAACGACAGCTCTCTAAATTGATAATAGAAACCAGACTCCCTTGGACCAAATGTTTACCTATAGCTCTCTTGTGAGTACGAACAGCCCCAAGGAAAGATTTGGGACTATCCCCCTATGAAATCTTATTTGGATTACCTTACTTGGGAACGAATGGAGAATTGTCAATTCCCGAAACTAAAGATTTGTTTTTAAAGAAGTATATACTGGGCTTGTCCTCCTCTTTGTTTTTCCTCAGGAAACAGGGTTTATTGGCACAGACTCCACCCATTGAATTCACCGTTCATCCCATCCAGCCGGGCGATTGAATCTTAGTAAAATCATGGGCAGAGACTAAATTGCAGCCGGACTGGGAAGGGCCGTACCAGGCTCTTTTGACTACCGAAACGGCAATAAGGATGGTGGGGAAAGGGTGGACTCACTACACTCGGATCAAAGGGCCAGTGGAATCTCCAGTTGAGGAAGAAGTCTGGACAGCCGAATCAACGCAAGATCCGCTAAAACTCAGACTAAAGAGACTTTGAGTAACTAATTATACAGTGGCGACGCGAGCGTGGGATTATTTCTGTAAGATTGTATACTAAGTCTTTTTGTGCTTCAGCATGATGTTTAGAATACTGGGAATGCTGCTAGAATGATGATGCTAGCCCTTTTAGTGTTGGGATTTCGTCAAATATCATTTTCATATGTATTATTAACGGTTCCTGAATCTGATAATCCACAAGTAATAGACGCTGATGTATGCAGCTTAGTAAATTGTGGAGATGTAGATAATCAGAGACAGTATCGCAGCTCTGAGATACATCTTAAGTCCTATGGGGATGGCCTTGGGGATGGTACTTAGTATAATGGTCTCGTCACAGTACACCGGGCCCCCTTCCGGCCCCCCTCGCGATTGTCCTGATAAAAAGTGTAACCCAATATACCTAACGATAAGGAAAACCACATGGCACGAAACAATCCTGGGGGGGGGGGGGCACCTATGAGATACAATGAAATGAAACGTTTGGGATAGAAATGAAAGCAAATGGGAAGGATTTCTTGGGCTATTGTTTTCGAATTAGCAACGACAGGGAAAACGGGTAGAACTACTGGGTAATAAGATACAATCTTTCACCTCTCCCACTGATCCTAAAGTAGTAAAATTTATAGACGTAAAGGACTTGAAACAGACCATTGAAATAGAAACTGGGTACGGGGATGCAAATGCCTGGGTTGAATGGGTAAAGTATACTGTAAAAAGTCTGAACAAAAGCAATTGCTATGCATGTGCCTCCTGTAGGCCAGTGGCCCAGGTGATTTCCTTTCCGCTCGGGTGGAAGCGAGGCAGGAAGGGCATGAAATGTATGAGAGCCCTGTACCAGGATGAGACTGCATGGAATGATACGAATTGTACCTCCCTATCTCTGATGTTCCCTCCCTTGGAGAAGAAAGATGCAAAAGCTCCCCCCCTATTTTCTGCCACAGTTGGAAATCACACATCGTGTGTGCGTAGTCGAGGTACAAGTCGGTCGAAAGATTTGGGGGAGCTGAAATTATGTACAGAGATTAAGAATGTTACTGAAATGGAGAAGGGAGGGAACTACTCAGCACTGAAGGTTCCCCGAGTGGATCAGTGGTGGTACTGTGGAGACAAAATATTGAGACCCACGCTACCTCCAGATTGGAGAGGGATATGTGCAATTGTACAATTGGCAATTCCATTTACCCTGGCATTTGAGAAGGAAAAGATAGGAGGGAAAAAGGGAAGGGGTAAGAGGTTACTGTTAGACACTTCTTTCGATGACAGGATTTATCTCGATTTGGTAGGAGTCCCAAGGGGGGTATTTCAAGGCTCGTAACCAGATTGCAGCAGGCTTTGAGTCAGCTCTCTTTTGGTGGGTAATAGTTAATAAAAATGTAGATTGGATAAATTACATTTTCTATAATCAACAGCAATTTATAAATTATACAAGAAATGCGGTTAAAGGAATATCAGACCAGCTTGATGCGACAAGTAGGATGGCATGGGAAAAAAAGAATGGCCCTTGATATGATTTTAGCAGAAAAAGGGTGTGTGTGTGTGATGTTAGGAGGAAGCTGTTGTACCTTTATTCCTAATAACACTGCACCTGATGTTTCAATTACTCGGGCCTTAGGGGGATTGACTACCTTAGCAATCCAGGAGTAGACACATCTCTCACAGGATGGCTTGAGTCCTGGATTGGAAGGTAGAAGGGGTTGGTGGTTTCTATCCTTACTTCCCTGATAGTAGTAGTCGGGGTATTGGTGGCCATTGGTTGTTGTATCATACCCTGTATACGAGGGCTCACCCAAAGACTGAATGAAACAGCCTTAAGGAAACAGGTGCCCCTCAAAGAAAAATGCAGAAGATAACAAATGGTAATTAAAGGGGGAAATTGTGGGATATAGGTAAATTAATGTTACTTCTGCAATTCCATTTTACAAAGTAAAATAAACTCACACCAGTGTGTAATTGTTTTAGCCAAGAGCTGAGTCAACAAGAATGGAAACGATGTGGAGGAAATATATAATTGTTTTTGTATTAGCTAAAATTGTATGTCAGAATGAAATGTGACTGCAAAACAATGGTAGACATTATGAGCAAGTAGATAAGATGTTGTGAGGGGATGAAGTTCAGCTGGATACGCCTGTACAAACAGTGGGAAAGATCTGTTTCCCACTTTTACATAGACAGAGGAATAAACCCCAATTAAAAGGGTCATAGGGATCAGAACGGCCTCGGGAAAGGCACAGATGAAGGGGGTAGATAATGATGAAGAAAGAATATGCCTAACAATGACCTACAGCAGGATGAGGTCAAACAGCCTTGTGAGGCCAGAAATAAGCATTTTGTCACAGACAAGGCCGGATAAGGCAAGAGATAAACAGGGGTAATGGGGGCCGGTCTTAGGGAAGTGGAAGATGTAAACAGGGGAGGAGCAATGTAAAACAAAAGAAATCAAATCATATAAATGTTGTGTATGAATTGAATTTGGTGTGTATGTCCTCTGCCTTATAGACACTAGACATCACACCCACTTGCAAGTGTAAAATAAATGACACTACTGATTCAGATCTTGTCTCGGACTGAAATTATTGAAGTGAGTGGGCTTTGTTTCTCACAATGACGCTTTCCACTCACTTTCCTGAATGCCACCAAGTGTGTCTGCAAACTGACCCATGTAATCTTACAGAAGCTACAATTGGACAGTTCCCACAGGTTTGGTTGGCATGACTATTCGAACTGTCTCTTACTTCCCACATTCGACATGATAAGCAAACTACCCATTTTAATCTTCTCACAACTATTTCATTGAAAATTAATGTCTATTAAAATTAACTTACAGCAAACTAGAGGGCCCTGGAGTTAGAATCTCATTAAAGAACATTAAATATGCAATTAATTCTAGAAATAGCAGTCTAGATCCCACTCTAAATCCCAGGACTGTACTGCTCCCCCACCAGCCTGACTCCCATTGCCCTTAAACCTGATGGGGAGGGCAAGGTGAATGGAGGTTTCAGGTAAGAATAGTGAGTCATCTGACTGTTACTGACCAATCAGCAGCCCTTCTGTCCAAAACGTTACTTTGGCATTGTGACGTCACTCCCCTCCAGGTTTGGCCCCGGAAGCTCCTTCCGCTGCCTCAGTCCCTCGAGGTGTGTCTTCAAACCCGACCCTGCTCCTTCGGGATTGATCTGGAAGCTCCCACTGAGTGAGACCGTTTCATTGCCGGGTCACAGGAAGCCTTGACTGTGCTGGGTGTTGACAGTGTCGATTAAATATTAATCAACCTGTCACTGAGAGGTGTAAAAAAGGGGATAAATCGGAATCTTCTTCTGTGCTGTCGATATCTACGACAATCATATAATCAGAAGATAACACACTGAGATCTTAATCAAGGTGCAGGAACAAATGACTGCAGATGCTGGAATCGGAACTGAAAACAACAAATGCTGGAGATCACAGCGGGTCAGATAGCATTCACAGAGGGAGAACAAGCTAACGTTTCGAGTCTAGATGACTTTTCATCTTAATCAATACAGTTAAATATTTTTAGTGTCATTGCATTTTGATATCAACATGATCATTTTGCTGTTATTAGAATGTAGTTTGCTTCCATTTGTTCAATAGCAGCAGCAACAAAATTCCGCCAAATTTTGATCAGTCTAACAATGGTACATATTCTTTTGTTTAGCTTGTGAACAAATGCAAAATGACGACGGAGTAAATGTGGGACAAATACAATGTACTTCAATGAAAGGAAGAAATGGAAAAGGTAAAGTTCAAAGATCAGCTGTGTTACTGGCACTATTCCCTGACGAGTATCAGACACTCCAGGATAGAATGTTACAATTTCAGGAAAGGCTGAGAAGTAACTGTGGCTATCAGAATGGTAAACAGCATGGCAAGCATCTCAGGAGACTGCATAGCCTGAGCACAACTTGCAGGTGAATGGTATTTGGTGCTTGGCCACTGGGCAGACCACCTATGAACAAAAACAGTTGTTTTATCCCCTCATACATGATCTGTGGCAGCAGGAGAGATCATCTAGGCTCACAATCCTGCTACATGGAAACACAGAATTCAGTTTACTGAACCAGCTCATAACATCAATTGGATGGTCAGGCTGTTTGTAAGCAGGTCTTGGCAGTGTGGCTGTGGAGGGAGGTAACTATCTGCCCTTCTGTGGTTACATTCAAGCCCGGGTGTCCTTGGAGATGGGGCGCAGAATGTCCATCTCAATGCCTTTAGAGGGATGGAACACCACAGAGGCATACAGTGCTTTATTTCCCGTTCAACTCCATTTCGATTTTATCCCTTCCCTCTCTTCCTACTACGTCCCCTGCCATGTTTATATTTGGTATTGCATTGCCCAGAAAAGGCTGCGCTTGTAAATCATCAATTGGATACACATGTGGCTGCTCGTTATACAAAAAAAACCAAAAGAAATTGCAGTGGGAAAGAACTCATTTTTGTGTGATAACACTTCTGGGTAGAAACATATACTAATAAAACACAGCAATGAAGGACTCCTATGGTGCAGGGTTAGAATTCTTAAGTGTGTTCAAGTTCAGCCTGCTACCCTAAATGTGTAATATCTATGGGCAGAGTGATTAGAAATAACTAATGAGAACTGAAACAATTTAGGTTTTTGACTCTGTCATGTAGGTGGAGAAAGAGACCATTAATGCTTGTGAAATTGCTACATAGAGACAGGAAGAGTCTGCAAGTAAAATCGCACAATTATTTATTGCAAATTAATATTTTGTATCAATGGTTGAAAGTAGAAGGTTTTCGGTGTGATATTTATTTAACTTTTTACATCAGATTTTTTAATTGCATGTTTGGTTCACTTTCTTCTGACAGACAATGATGGAAAAGGAATTAGTCAATTGCTGAATAGTTACAGCGACAGGGAGTTAAACCTGATCACCCAATTCTACTGTGAGAGATTGGAGGATGCAATATTAGACTTGGTGGAGAGCATTGCCCTGACATTAACAGCAACTGATTCATTGAGCAATGGAAATTACGCTGTAAGTTTAACAATAGAATAATGGAAAAATTCTATAATATATCAGTAAAATGATTGAAGTGGGCATGTAATTGAAGGAACCTTTGGAAATTTAAGGAAAAGTAACAAGGTTGTGCATCTCATTAATGATATGAAAAACAATAAAAGTAAGGGTCAGGGGTACAAAACTAAAAATGCACCAGAAAATAGAAAATACTGAAACAATATTTTTTTCAAATAAAAAAAAATGAAGTTGTTTGCTTGAAGGACCGATAACGAACTGAGAGCAAAATAGAAATTAGGGAGGTGGGACCCCATGGCTTAGTGGTTAGTGGATGAAACCATGTGATAATGAAAACCACATGTTAGAGAATGTCAGGATACCAGATTAGTTTTAGTGAAATGGAAGAAATGCCATGATGAATATTTCACTGGGAAGAATAGCTTTTGTGTGCTCTGCAAGCAACAAGATCCTAGCAGAGAGCACAAATAAAAATACCATGGTGGGGAGGGATTGGTGTCAGCAGTTTTAAGGGAGACGCTGGAATACCCAGTGAGTTCAGTTTCCAAATCGATTATGATGGAATTCTTCAGTTTATGTTGTATGCAGCTTTTGGTTTAAGCTCTAACACTATGGTCATTGTGTCATTCAGAACTGAGAGAGCTAAGTTTGGCTCGACCTAGAAATAAGTGAAACATTATCACAGGGCGGCACAATGGTTCAGTGGTTGGCATTGCTGCCTCACAGCACCAAGGTCCCAGGTTCGATTCCAGCCTCAGGCAACTATCTGTGTGGAGTTTGCACATTTCTCTCCGTGTCTGCGTTAGTTTCCTCCGGGTGCTTCGGTTTCCTCCCACAGTCCAAAGATGTGCAGGTCATGTGAATTGGCCATGTTAAATTGCCCATTGGTTAGGTGCGTTAGTCAGAGGGAAATGGGTCTGGGTAGGTTACTCTTCGAAGGGCCTGTTTCCTCACTGTAGGGAATCTAAGAAATATGTTGTCAAGTTTTAAACAGGTCACCTTATGAAGTTCAAGTTCAAGTACCAGTAAGGTGCCACTCATGTCACTGAGGCAGGTAATATTGAGGGACTCTTGAAGAAGTGTCCTGTCCAGATCATTGAAAGTGAGGAATTACAACTCCTTGTGAAGTTTTCTTGACTTGGTAGTGTTCCATGTTATTCATGTCCGGTGAGTTTAGCTGAGAAATCTCTGGTCACTGATCTAATTACTTTTGCTAATCGATGTGCTCCATAGTGTGCTCTATCAAAGTCTGTTCCCATATTTGCCTCTTGTTAATTCTGGATGTTGAATATAAACAGTGCATAAATTCTGGCCCACTGTCATAAATGTATTAAGTAAAATCTGTTGCTGTTTGTTGCTAGAGAATTATTCAGCTTTTTTCGCTGACTAAGTTCCTTGAACTCACTGTGTCTACTTTTGAGATGAAGGTAATTGGTCTCTAGTCAAATCATAATATAGATTTTCCACATGCTCATGTGTCACAATGTAAAACGTACAAAACAAACTGGTAAATGTGACTTGAAATTAACGTACAGAGTTCATTCAAAATGGTTTCTTACAACTACAAAATATTTTTAAACAAAACAAAAGCAAGTTACATGTAACGAATACAGTAAATAGTTTTGCCATAGTGAATATCCCTGTCACCAAGAATGACCACAGTTTGAAAATTTATCAATTCATATTGAAGGGAAGAGCCTTTCATGTTTGGGCAGATGACATACATTTATAAAAGTATATCATGCCAGCTATTCCACAGTAAAAAAAAACTTCGGGAAAATGTTTACAAATTAAGACCAGAGCTGTGAAGGAAATATTTCATGATTCCAAAAACAAATTATTCCTTGGTGGAAGAAAGGCTTCCTTAGAAACATGAACCATCAAGCTAAGTCAGATAATGATTATGACATCACAGTGAAATATAATAACATGCAAATTTATCATTTCATTAAGTTTCCTCCCCAGTGGCTCAGTGAGCATTTGCATTGAGTCATTAATTGTTCTTGCCAAGTTGGGAATGACATGCTTTCATGAAGCATTGCACTCGATTTGATGTGATCTAGCTGAATTCTCGATAGGATTGGGATCCAGGATTATTAAACAACTGCAGTGAATGAAAGGTAGAATATTCCCAAGTCCAGATTGTTTGTAGGTTGAATATCAGGGTTGTGGATTTGGTACGATAGGAATATAAAGATACATAAAGATACAGAATAAAGCAATTCAGTGCAGCATGTCTGCACTAACCAGAAAGAAATTGAAAAAGAAAAGTCGCCCAATTTAATTTTAAGGATGAGAAAGTGAGACTGCAGATGCTGGAGATCAGAATCTCTGGTGCTGGAAAAGCACAGCAGGTCAGGCAGCATCTGAGAAGCAGGAGAGTCGACGTTTCGGTCACAAGCTCTTCATCAGGAATGGGGGGGTCCCAAGGGGACTGAGAGATACGGTTGGGCTGTGGTTGGGGGGGGGGGGATGCTAGCTGGGAATGCAATAGGTAGATAAAGGTGAAGGTGATAGGTTGGAGAGGAGGGTGGAGCAGATTGGTGGGAGGTAAATGGACAGGTAGGACAGTTCAAGAGGGCAGTGGTGAGATGGAAGGTTGGAGCTAGGAGAAGGCGGGGGAAGGGGAAATGAGGAAAATGGTGAAACCCAAATTGATTCTGGGTGGTTGGTGGGTCCCAAGGCAGAAGATGAGACATTCTTCCTCCAGATATCAGGTGGTTAGGGTTTGGTGGTGGAGGAGGCCCAGGACTTGCATATCCTTGGTGGAGTGGATCACTCTGACACAAGTAGGGAGGATGTGTTGGGTAGGCTAGAGGTTATTAAGGTGGACAAATCCCCAGGACCAGATGGGATCTATCCCAGGTTGCTGAAGGAGGCGAGAGAGGAAATAGCTGGGCCCTGACAGATATCTTTGTAGCATCCTTAAATACAGGTGAGGTGCCGGACGACTGGAAGGTTGCTCATGTTGTCCCCCTTTACAAGAAGGGTAGTCGGGATATTGCAGGTAACTACAGACCAGTGAGCCTGGCGTCATTGGTGGGAAAGTTGCTGGAGAAGGTACTGAGGGATAGGATCTATTTATATTTGGAAAATCATGAGCTTATCAGTGATAGACAACATGGTTGTGTGCGGGGGAGATCATGCCTTACCAACTTATTAGAGTTCTTCAAGGAAGTGACCAAGTTGATAGATGAAGGAAGGGCTGTTGATGGCGTTTGCATGGACTTTAGTAACGCATTTGATAAGGTTCCCCATTGTAGACTAATGGAGAAAGTAAAGTCACATGGTGTGCAGGGTGTTCTAGCTAGGTGGATAAAGAACTGTTGAGCAACAGGAGACAGAGAGTAGTAGTTGAAGGGAGTTTCTCGAAATGGAGAAACGTGACCAGTGGTGGTCCACAGGGGTCAGTGTTGGGGCCACTGTTCTTTGTGATATACATAAATGATCTGGAAGAGGGCACTGTTGGTATGATCAGCAAGTTTGCAGATGACACGAAGATTGGTGGAGTAGCAGAAAGCAAAAGGGACTGTCAGAGAATACAGGAGGATATAGATAGACTGGAGAGTTGGGCAGAAAAGTGGCAGATGGCTTTCAATCCAGACAAATGTGAGGTGATGCATTTAGGCGAGACTAATTCAAGAGTGAATTATAAAATGAATGGAAGAGCCTTGGGAAAAGTTGATGAGCAGAGAGATCTGGGAGTGCAGGTCCACTGTACCCTGAAGGTTGCTGCACAGGTGGATAGACTGGTCAAGAAGACATACAGTATGCTTGCCTTCACTGGATGGGGTATTGAATATAAGAGCTGGCAAATCATGTTAAAATTGTACAAGACATTGGTTTGGCCACATTTAGAATACTGTGTACAGTTCTGGTCGCCACATTACCAAAAGGATGATGTGGACGCTTTGGAGAGGTTGCAGAGAAGGTTTACGAAGGTGTTGTCTGGTCTGGAAAGTGCTAGCTATGAAGGGAGGTTGAGTAGGTTAGGTTTATTTTCATTAGAAAAAAGGAGATTGAGGGGGGACCTGATTGCGGCTTACAAAATCATAAAGGATATAGACAGGGTGGATAGATTAGATTACTTACAGTGTGGAAACAGGCCCTTAGGCCCAACAAGTCCACACCGCCCCGCCGAAGCGCAACCCACCCATACCCCTACATCCACATCTACCCCTTACCTAACACTACGGGCAATTTAGCATGGCCAATTCACCTGACCTGCACATCTTTGGACTGTGGGAGGAAACCGGCACACCCGGAGGAAACCCACGCAGACATGGGGAGAATGTGCAAACTCCACACAGAGAGTCGCCTGAGGCGGGAATTGAACCCGGGTCTCTGACGCTGTGAGGCAGCAGTGCTAACCACTGTGCCACCGTGCCGCCCACTAAGCATTTAGAGATAAACTTTTACCCAGGGTGAAGGATTTAATAACAAGAGGTCACGCTTTCAAAATGAGAGATGGAAGGGTTAAGGGGGATACACGCGGCAAGTACTTCACACAGAGGGTGGTGGGTGTCTGGAGTGCGTTGCCAGCAGAGGTGGTAGAAGCAGGCAGAGTAGATTTATTTAAGATGCATCTGGACAGATGCATGAGTAAGTGGGGAGCAGAGGGATACAGATGCTTCGGAATTGGGCGACAGGTTTAGACAGTACATTTGGATTGGCTTAGGCTTGGAGGGCCGAAGGGCCTGTTCCTGGACTGTAAATTCTCTTTGTTCTTTGTTCTTTGTAAGCACACGAGTTGAAAAGGCAACACTTCATGCAGTTGCAGTGATGTTAATATTGTGTCTGTTGGTGAGCTGAAGCATATTTATGACTTCAATTATTGGACTTTCATGATGTTATCAGAACTAGTTACCCAAATTGCCCCAAATACCATAATGACCGTTGATATCCTTTCAATTCTTACTGCAATAAAATCATGGCAATTACAAACTTTTCACTATTTCCTACAAAATGTCTAATTTATTGTTTTGGATTTCCTTTTTGTTTCTTTGGATATAGCAGTGAAACTAGTCCACTTTTAATGTAGGAATTCATTGAAGGTGTTGTGGTTCTAGCATCAAAGGCAATGCACAACAACCTATTAAAGTGACAACACGGATCTCATGTTCGCATCATAGTTCAAGTGTTATGGATTCAAAACCAAACCCCAAAACTTCCACTTCCAATATTGTAGAGTCCGGTTTTGTTTATCACATGACTTGTTAACTGCAAGTTTCATGTCATATCCAATAGATTCCGCTATTCCTGATGAAGGGCTTTTGCCCAAAACATTGATTTTCCTGCTTCTCGGATGCTGCCTGAACTGTTTTGCTTTTCCAGCACCACTGTAATCTAGAATCTGGTTTCCAGCATCTGCAGCCCTTGTTTTTGCCTACTACTAATGTCTCCCTCATAGTACTTCTTCACAAGTGGACGGAAGGTCTCATCAGTGTGCTGAGATGAATATTTTTCACCAATCGAACATCGTTAATGTAACAGCTTTTCACAATTACGACATTGCTGTTTATCATTTTCTCTCTTTCATGGTTTTCCTTTCTATTTCTTCTTTTTCTTGTTTCTTTCTGGTTTATTCCATTGCTCTTTCTTTGTTTCTTTCTTTCCCATCTTTCTTTTTCCCCTCATTTCCTCCATCAATTCATTCTTCCATTCCGTTCCTTCATCTATTGTTTCCCTTTTCCCGTTTCCCTTTCTATTTTACCTGTTCTTCTCTTTTATTTCAGTATATCCGTAATCTGTCAGAGCATCAACAGAGAAAGGAAGCAACAAAACATTTTCTGAACACAGTGACCAAAACCAATAGCTGTGGAGAACGAATATTTTGGGAAACATTGGTGAAAATGCAAGAATCAAAGCCAAAACTGAAACTCATTCTGAAAGAAATTCAGAGCAGAAGTATTGTACAGTCCAAGTATTTCTAGCAATCAAACATGGTTGCCTCTTTAATGGGTGAGGCTGCCATACACTACTAATGAAATGAAACATCTTTCCCAGGTTTTGACTTGCTTTATAATGCAAGCATCAGAGAGGTGGAAGGAGAGCTATCAGATCACCTCAAAAGGTAAGTCAAAATAAAAATAATCGTTAATCATAAAAACGTACCGCATTAATTAAGTTCTAGCATTTTATTGTGTCTCACATTTCACCACTGAAAGGAAACAAACCCTCCAAATTATTACCATGAACTGTTTCTATAAAATACAATCAAAGTTACAACACGAAGCAAATGAACTGGAACTTGGGCATGGACAGTGTTCCATCTGCCACAAATTATATTCCACATGTGTGATATTGAGCTTTGTTGGAAATTGCTGAATGCTCATTTTGATTTTCCCAGCTGCTCTGGAGCAGACTGAGCCCAACTTTCCAGTTTTAGATGCTGAACCGCAAAGTCACATTCAGTTTTGCAAGTCAGTTGGTTTTAAAATCTTCCCTAGTACTTTGTCAGGCCATTATTTCTTTTCCCTTCAGTCACATCAGGGTCTGAATAGAAGTCTTGCTTTTACTGTCAATACTAGGTCTTAGGGAGCCTTTATGCAAATGTAAACCTCAATATCGCCAGAGTCTCGGAGTCTACAAAGTCTGTATTGGGCTGGAGTCACATAGAGCTCCAGACCCAGTTAAAGCTTGAATCAAATACATGACAGACTGAGTAAAGATGATCTCGTTTATAGGATCACAATTGGTTCTAGACTAGTTACTGATGAAGTCAGATCTGGTGAATACAGAAGTTAGAGTGTGGTCTCATAGTGTGGACAGACTGAACTGATATGTGTGTACTGGTTGAAGAAGGTCTTGATTCATATGTCGGCTCCACCCTGGGCAATGACTTGAAACACACATTGACCTAAAGAAGGTGAGGATGTGGGTCACGTATAGAAACAGAATCTTTAAACATCCAAGTGTCATATTTCTACCGACTGCATATGTACCAGAGCGTTTCGAAAAGGAGAACTGTTTTTCATGAGAATCACTTCATTCAGCATCAGCTGAAGTCCAGCAAATTCATTTCAGGATTCATGATGGAGATCTTTGAAAGGGATGACACAGCTAAAAACATTGTGTACACATTTCTCCACATTACCATCCAGGAAGTCTTGGCCGCCCTGGCTCAGAATGTGGTGGAAATGCTTCACTGTGCTTTTAAGAAGGATGATGGTCGGTTTGAGATTTTTATTTGATTTTTAGTTGGTCTTTCAACATCCACTTCATCCTGAAATCTGGAACCATTCCTGGGTCCACTGTCTCATCACACGACCTGTCAGGTAATAGATTGGCTGCAGGCCAATGTTCAGGCAGAAATCAAAAACATGGACAGAGTCACTGGAAAGAGGAAACTGCTGAACACATTCCATTATTTGTCGGAGTCTCAGAATTGAGCTTTAGTTCAGAAGACCATTGGATCTGTGGAATGTTTGAACTTTGGGGACTCCAATCCAAAGAATGCACTGAGATTGAACCCAATGGACTGTTTTGTAATGTCTCATGTTGTACAACTTTGTGAATCAGTGATGGAGTTGAATTTGGAGAAATGTTATGTTCAGGAGGAGGGAATCAAACGATTGGCCCCTGCAATCCACAAGTGCAAAGTTCTAAGGTATGTTTGATTCGGGTGAAATTAGATAACCTGTCAGCAATGACCCATTGATTTTCTCTTATAAATTGCACCTGATATGAATTTCATAGGATCACAGAATCTCTACAGAGCAGAAAACGGTCATTTGGACCATCTAGTCTACGTCAACCCTCTGAAGTGCATCCCATCCAGACCCCTCCCCTATCCCTGCATTTCCCAAGGGACATGAAAGGCTACAGAAAAGATTTAGAAGGATGTTGCCAGGGTTGGAGCGTTTGACCTATAGGGAGAGGCTGAATGGACTGGGACTGTTTTCCCTGGAGCATTGAAGGCTGAGGGTGACCTTATATATAAGAGTTTATAAAGTCATGAGGAACATGTTTAGGGTAAATAGGCAAGGTCTTTTCCTTGGGATCTGGGAGTGAGAGGGGAAAGATTTAAAAAGGTACTTAAGGGGCAACTTCTTCACACAAAGGATGGTGTGGGTATGGAATGAGCTGCCAGAGGAAATGGTGGAGGCTGGTGCAATTACAACATTTAAAAGGCATCTGGATGGGTATATGAATAGGAATCATTTCGAGGGATATGGGCCAAATGCTGGCAAATTTGATTAGATTAATTAAGGATATCTGGTCGGCATGGACGAGTTGGACCAAAGGGTCTGTTTCCTTGTTGTACATCTCTATGACTCTATAACCCATCTAGTCTGCACATCCCTGGACACTATGGGCAATTTAGCACAATCAGTCCATCTAACCTGCACATTAGTTGACTGTGGGAGGAAACCAGAATACCCAGAGGCAACCCCTGCAGACACTGGGCGAATGTGCAAACTCCACATAGACAGTCACCCAGGGGTGGAATCAAACCCAGATCCCTGGTGCTGTGAGGAAACAGTGCTAAATGTTGAGCCACTTGTCACTATAGTAGCTGAATCACAATTACTATTCGTTTTTTTTTCAAGGAGAGTCAATGAGTTTTCCATGCTTTTTATTTATTTTTAACGCGACTACCGCATTGACCTTGATACTGAGTACTCTAACTATAACAAAAAAAAGGCACCAGGCTAACTTAGTTGGTCTTACACTGTGAGACATTCAAAGCCACAAGGGGTCTGGCAGAGTCTTTAACTAGAGCTATGACAAGGAAACAAAGAACTGAGCTAAATCATCGTACCTCTGTGTTCACAACAGAGTAAAATGAAAACCTTCAAAGATTTTAACCTCAACAATTCCTAACTAGACTTTATAACCAATCGCAGACTCTGTTGATAAATGAAACCTCGGCGGTAGGTTAATAACTGAAACAACAAAAAAAAAGCAATTTATTACCAATATAGGAACTTTAGCAGAGCAAAATTAAACAACAAAGTTTGAAACCAATAACCTTGTTTTCAGGGCAGTTCACACAAAAGACAGACAGACAGACAAATAAACACAGTGAAGGGATAATTAAAATAAAGTAACAAAACTGGCCAGATTAAGTGGTTTTCATATCTTATTCTCAATGTATATTTCATGGTTTCTTTGTTAATTTTCTGAAGATATCAATCTGTGCCACCTTTGAATTCACTCTGAGAACTCAAATTCTAAAATAAAGTGGAAGTTTAGGCAGGGAGCATTTAAATCTTCATGCTGTAACGTCAATAGCTAAGTTCATTCTCTCAAAAGCACAGTCCCAAAAACCAACTTAAATCGTGATCTATGCCTATGATTGACCATCTCGTTCTCTCCCAGAAACAAATGGAAATTGCTGTTCTAAGGAAAGCTCATTGGACCAAAATATATCTATCCACAGATGCTGCCAGACCTGCTGCGCTTTTCCCTCAGTTTTTGTTTTTGTTTCTTATGTCCAGTATCCACAGTTCTTTTGATTTTATGTTCTATCCCAGGCTTGTTCACAACAATTCCCAGGTACTGGCCTGATCAATTCCCAAACATTTCTTATCTGGTTCAATGTGCTGCTCTCCCACTGTGCTGAAACATCTACAGGATCCTATTGATCAAGAGCTAACCTGCCATTAACTGTGAAGCCCCACCTCGCGAACAAACAGCAGCTTGTTTGTTTTGTTGAAACATAAGTTGCTGTCCACAATCCAAAAATCATTTCCAGCTCATTGCAGTTCACAGCGACAAAGCAAAATGGATGAAATAATAAATTAAACGAAAAGTTGGCGAAGGTTTGAACACTAATCCTAAGAGGCCCTCAATTAAATGAACAGACCTGGTGTGTGAATGAACACAGTTCACTGACAGAGAATAGCAATGGAGATCAGGTGGCAGATCAAACTGTTGAACCCAACCTCTGTCACCAATTATGTGCCATTGCAGAGATGAATATCATCGTTTGTAGTTTACTTTTACAAACCAAAGCTAATCTGATATTGTATTTGACCCAACCATTCACTAGATAAATAGTAAGTGAATGCTGTACCTAGTTCAATGCAGAATACGTTGCTAACAGCAAGGCTGCCATTCATGTATCTGAAACTGTTACGGGGGAGGGTCAGGGTGGGTTTGAAATAGAGGTTCAACAGTCTGTGATTTACAGGAGGCATGATCTGCCCTTTGTGGTAGCACAAGATTCACCATTCACCTCAGCAGCAGGGAGATTGGGCAGCTCATCACCACATATTTTACATGACTGTTGGGACGAACTATTATCCATTCTGTTTGGAACTGAAAACATGGCTTGTGTATTGTTAAATACATCACAGAAGCATGAATTTATTGATTGATTGATGTCTATAAGTCTTTTTCTTTGTTGTGTTATCCAAGCAGGGCAATAATGCCTCACAATTAACCATTGCTTTTACTCTTTGCTGGATTACATATGGATGAGTTCAATGGAATATAATTGCATAAATGTTTTTAAAAATTGGATATAAGACAATCAATTTTCTGTCTTCCGTTCAACTGTTCAGAGAGTCAAATAACATGAAGAGAGACCCTTTGGTCCAACCAGTCCATGCTGAACGTAATCCCAAACTAAAATAGTCCCACCTGCCTGCTCTAAGCCCATATCCCTCCGAACCTTTCCTTCTCATGTATTTATCAAAATATCTTTTAGAGTCATAGAGTCATAGAGATGTACAGCACGGAAACAGACCCTTCGGTCCAACCTGTCCACGCCGACCAGATATCCCAACCCAACCTAGTCCCACCTGCCAGCATCCAGCCCATATCCCTCCAAACCCTTCCTAATCATATACCCATCCAAATGCCTCTTAAATGTTGCAATTGTACCAGCCTCCACCACATCCTCTGGCAGCTCATTCCATACACGTACCACCCTCTGCGTGAAAACGTTGCCCCTTAGGTCTCTTTTATATCTTTCCCCTCTCATCCTAAACCTATGCCCTCTCGTTCTGGACTACTCAACCCCAGGGAAAAGACTTTGTCTATTTAGCCTATCCATGCCCCTCATAATTTTGTAAACCTCTACATGGGCACCCCTCAGCCTCCGACGCTCCAAGGAAAACAGCCCCAGCCTGTTCAGTCTCTCCCTATAGCTCAAATCCTCCAACCCTGGCAACATCCTTGTAAATCTTTTCTTAACTCTTTCAAGTTTCACAACATCTTTCCAATAGGAAGGAGACTAGAATTGCATACAATATTCCAACAGTGGCCTAATCAATGTCCTGCACAGCTGCAACATGACCTCCCAACTCCTGTACTCAATACTCTGACCAATAAAGGAAAGCATACCAACCGCCTTCTTCACTATCTACCTGCGACTCCACTTTCAAGGAGCTATGAACCTGCACTCCAAGGTCTCTTTGTTCAGCCACGCTCCCTGGGACTTTACCATTAAGTATATAAGTCCTGCTAAGATTTGCTTTCCCAAAATGTAGCACCTCGCATTTGTCTGAATTAAATTCCATCTGCCACTTCTCAGCCCATTAGCCCATCTGGTCCAGATACTGTTGTAATCTGAGGTAACCCTCTTCGCTGTCCACTACACCTCCAATTTTGGTGTCATTTGCAAGCTTACTAACTGTACCTCTTATGCTCACGTCCAAATTATTTATGTAAATGACAAAAAGTAGAGGATCCTTGTGGCACTCCAGTGGTCACAGGCCTCCAGTCTGAAAAACAACCCTCCACCACCACTGTCTTCTACCTTTGAGCCAGTTCTGTATCCAGATGGCCAGTTCTTCCTGTATTCATTGAGATCTAACCTTGCTAATCAGTCTCCCATGGGGAACCTTGTCAAAGCCTTGCTGAAGTCTATATAGATCACATCTACTGCTCTGTCCTCATCAACCCTCTTTGTTACTTCTTCAAAGAACTCTTGTACACCTGCAACAACTCCTGTACTCCATGCTCTGCAATTTGTTCAATTGTACAATAAACCTGTTAGATATTAATTATTTCTTATTATTACTTGTCTTCAGTTGTACATAAAGCTATATTCAACTTGTCATAAACATATGTTGATTACACAAACAACCATATGTTTAAGTGTGTAATTATTCCCAGCGTTCGACTTTAGTGACAGTCTGTGTTTGACACTGGGTCAGAGATTGGTCAGCGCTGTAACTGTTCCCCTGTGGGAATGACAGGGTCTGCATCAACAGTGTGTGTAAAATCAGTCAGGATCAGGTCGTAGTTTTGAACCAGTGACCATCTGCACGTGTGCCTGTCCCACTCTCATCAAATACACTGGAGACCCCGACACTAGCAGAGACCCCGCTAACAAAACTCTGAAAGAAATCACATTTGTAAGGGAAGATTAATTAAGTAATCTCCCTCCCAGTCCCTAAAAGACCATTTTTTGATGCTCTCACTGCATTCACTGTGACTTCACTTTGACCATCTCTGGTCCCTATCTCATGTCGGGTTGCAGGGTCGGGTCGACTTGTCAGTGTCCAACGGTCAATTTGTCTGTTAAATATTTGCCTCTAACACAGATCTCCACAAGGCTCCATTCAGTCTTAGAGTTCAACAAATGGTGCATCGTCCAATGGTAAAGACTGGAAAGGACCCAGCATTTCATTGTGCACCCGTGTGTTCAATTCAGGCTGCACTCAGCTAAATGTTCAGATATCAGTCTCCCACACTGTTGACTATGTATTACTGTAGACAATACAAAACGTACACTCTGCTAACTGTCCACAGGTCATTGTCACACACTGTAGACAGCATATCACTGTTGGAAGTTCACATTTTGCACACTACAGAATGTCCGTATACTAGTTATCAAATATTATAGATGTTGCATTACTGTAGATATTGTATTACTGTAGACAGTGCATACATTGCACACTGTGGACTGTCCATACAGTTATCTCACACTGTAGACATTGTACTCTACGCCAGCACTGCAGCTGTACTGGGACACCTTTATTAGGCATGTGACAATTTTTAAGAGACTGATGTTGTCAGGATGCACAACCTTTGCAGTATACAGTGCGACCAGTCAGGTGATGGCAGCTTAGTGGAACAGGGAGGGTTGAACCTAGACTAAGTGTGGGATATCCAGTGACCAGGACCCAGCCCGTGCCATCCACACACAAACGTCTCTCTCTGTCAGACTGACTTGTTAGATCCAGCCGAGATTGCTGTAGATCTGTTCCAGTCCCAGAGTCACAGCTTCTTGATGCTGTTCAGACTGAGCTGGAGGGAAAGGAATTGCTGGACCCTTCCCTATTCCAGCAATTATTTCACACAATTCCCACAGGATCAACAGAAGGTATGAATGAGACTGACATGAACCTGTAAAGTCAGCAAGTTTTACTTTTTTATTGAGTTTCTGAGGGTAAACATCAATCCTTTTCACAGACGGCCATCTAGTGATTACACAGATTTGTTGTACAAGTTTATTAATTGTACAAATGACCATGAGATTCAGCTCTTCCTTGACAACAAGCTAAGGGGCACTGAGGTAATGCCAATGGTTCTGCAACATTATACAATATTGGGGTGAAGATATAGCCACAACTACTCCTCTGTTTTCATTGATTTGATTCCAGTTTCTTCCATCTGTGGGAAAGTTGGCATGGTGGCTCAGTGGTTAGCATGACTGCTTCACAGTGTCAGGGACCTGGGTTCAATTCCACCCTCTGTCTGTGTCGAGGTTGCATGTTCTCTCTGTGTCCATGTGGGTTTCCTCCAAAGGTGTAGAGGTTAGGTGGATTCACTATGCAGTAGTGTCCAGGTGTGTACAATGCTCGGTGAATTGACCGTGGTAAATTGGGGTTACAGTGGTAGGTTGATGCACTGAATTTAGGTGGGATGTTGTTTGAAGGGTGAGGGCAGACCCAATGGTCCAAATCACCACCTTCTGCATTGTAGGGATTCTATGATTTAGACAGATTGGGCAAAGAGAATGAATGAGCAATTGACTTCCGAAACAGGCTGCATAAGAATAATAACAGAGCACAACTTCACACAGAATTACCACCATCTGAAATAGTTTAAGAGGAAAGAAAAAAAACATTGGAAATTCAGTCTCCTCATTTCAGGGACTGATTCTGAGCTGGCTACCCACAGCCAGTGTACTGTGCACCTGTAGATAAAAGGTGACCTGATAATGGGATACCAGCTCTGTGCAGTTTTTTCAGAATCACAATTATTTTACCATCTACAACACTACCTGCATCCCCCTACACACCATTCCCCAGCAGCATCTCATTTATCCACCCACAAAATCAGCCACTAGAGATATGCAAATGTCAAGTTAAGATATTAATAAACCTTCCATGCTTTGGAAATACTAGGATCTGTATTTGGACACTATTTGTTCATTACAATGCTGATTTATGGAAAAGAACATTTCACTGCTTTCTTGATCTGGTGCCTGAATTTGGACTGTGTTGCCCCACAAATAAATGCATTTGTGCAACCACTTAAATTCACCAAAATAACTCCGACTTGTTCAAATACGTGTAAAGAATGATTTCCATCGATGTGATCAGTTCGAGGAATAGTATTGCAAATGAAATTTATCACATATACGGATCACAAAATAACAAAGCTGCCAGAAATGGTAGAGTAAAATTATAGACCTCCTTCTGCTCTCCATCTCTGGATCACTGTAATTCTCTTCTTTGTTCTGACCCCTCAGTCCCTTACGGACTCGACTGGCTATTATAATATGTCTAACTGTCAGAGCGTTGAGCAGCAGAATTAGATCAAATGGCAACAATGGATTAAGAACTGTAAGGAGCCATTTAAATCCCACCCAGCTGGGATTCACTATAATAGCTCGACTTTGAAATACAAAACCATGGTCGGTTGTTGTTAGAACTACAACAGCATTTCTCTTTGTGCAATATTTAGTTTTTCATTTTCTGGAAGCAAATAGTGACAAAACGATCAAAGCTGAAAGTGACATTGAACCAAACAGAGCAAGAAGTGGCTGTTATTGACAGGACATAGTTTATGCTTCACACAGGAGTTTTATCCAAGAAAAATAAAGGGAAATAATAAACATTGATCTGCCTCAGTATGACCTCAGTGATAACAACCATCAGATCAGATGCTGCCATGGCCACCAGGTAGCAAGAGGTGCAGGGAGACAGGCCGCACTTTCCAGAGACAAAATATTAAGTGCCACTAAATTCACTGTTGCTTGGGAGAGAAAAGAAAATAGACCAAAATAGTTTGAAGCAAACATACTGTCCGAGTCCAGGCTATCATATCTGTATTTTGATACAAAAAGACATGGACTTTGAATTAAACAAATGGTTAAACATCACAACTGTGATCTAATTTAATCTCAGACATGCCTATTCCAAAGTTTAAAACACAGAGAGTTTATGGGATAAACCTTAGTCCACTTCCTGAAAGCTGATTGACATCTTTGTAAGTTTCAATGAGATTTTTGAACCTTGATTTTACAGTTTGAGCATTTCCCAGACTGGTGTGGGAAATCAGGAAGCTGAAAGGAGGCAAACCCAGAATCAGTGAAAATGTAAGCACACTTCTTATCAGGCTGGACAAATGGGAATGGTTTTCTTTGACTTAGCTCACCTATTTTAGAGTCACGAGAAGCTAAAGCTGCACAATGTTGAAGATCGGATCCCATTCCGGTTGTATCTTCAGATCGTACTGGGATTTGGTCAATTTAAGTTTGGTCAGACATTCCTAATTTTAGACATTACCTGGACCAGAATTCCACTCCAGATTCCATCACGTTACCCCATTTCCCATCACACCTCTGGATGATGAGTTGAGTGGCCTCTTGCAGATGAGTATCAGAAGGTCCAAATACGGAAGAGTTGTCTTCTGACCAAAAGTTTAAACCAAAAGAACTATATCATGAGCAGTGATCTCAGTCACCAAAGTGGATCAAATGCAGCTGGACCTCAGTTTGCTCTGGATTCCCTGTTTGGGTAGGGGTGGGAGCAGGAGAGCAAGATGAGCTGGGATGATGAAGCAAATAGAAACAAAACCAAAGCTTTTGGAACAGATTCAATTCTGTAGAAGGGTCACCAGGCTCAAAACGTTGACTTTGCTTTCTCTCCACAGATGCTGCCAGACCTGCAGAGTTTCTCCAGCAATTTCTGTTTCTGATTCGATAATATCAATTTTTCTTTCGCAGGCATTGCTGGTTCAGATATCATTGTACTAAACAGTCATGCCAACTACAGTCAGAACCTCACTTATATCTGAGGCAGTAAATCAAAATTCCAGAGTTAATTGAGACTAACCGACCAGTTTGAAAATATATGATAAAAAGTGACCTGGTATCTGCAGAAAGACGGTCAGTAGTATCAGTCCCACAGTAAAACCAGCATATTTACACAGTTTCTGTACAAACCCACTTACCCGGAATACCAATGATGGCCAGGATCATGTCATATATTTTGTTGACATTGCGAATAATTCCGTGCATTTTCTGACAGCATTACTCTGCCTCGAGCAACCCGACTGAATTAAACTTGGAGTCAATGAAGCCAATTATCTATATTCTTTGGAAATCTCCACAGGGACATTCAGATGGCAGCATTTTCAAAGATTTTGTGTACAGTTTAGAACATACAAAAATACAGCGCAGTACAGGCCCTTTGGCCCTCGATGTTGCGCCGATCCAAGCCCACCTAACCTACACTAGCCCACTATCCTCCATATGCCGATCCAATGCCAGCTTAAATGCCCATAAAGAGGTAGAGTCCACTACTGCTACTGGCAGGGCATTCCATGAACTCACGACTCGCTGAGTAAAGAATCTACCCCTAACATCTGTCCTATACCTACCACCCCTTAATTTAAAGCTCGTAATAGCTGACTCCATACGTGGAAAAAGGTTCTCATGGTCAACCCTATCTAAACCCCTAATCATCTTGTACACCTCTATCTAGTCACCCCGAAACCTTCTTTTCTCCATTGAAAACAGCCCCAAGTGCCTCAGCCTTTCCTCATACGATCTTCCTACCATGCCAGGCAAACCTGGTAAACCTCCTCTGCACCCGTTCCAATGCTTTCACATCCCTCCTATAGTATAACGACCAAAACTGCACACAATACTCCAGATGCGGCTGCACCAGAGTCTTTTTGTTATGTTACTCATACCAAAGTGAATCACTTCACACTTACTCACATTGAACTCCATTTGCCACCTTTCTGCCCAGCTCTGCAGCTTATCTATATCCCGCTGTAACCTGACACATCCTGCCTCACTGTCAACAACTCCACCGACTTTCGTATCATCCGCAAACTTGCTCATCCAACCTTCTAGCCCCTCCTCCAGGTCATTTATAAAAATGACAAACAGCAATGGTCCCAAAACAGATCCTTGTGGAACACCGCTAGTAAGTGCACTCCAAGATGAATCTTTACCATCAACTCCTACCCTCTGTCTTCTTCCAGCCAGCCAATTCCTAATCCAAACCTCTAATGCACCCTCAATGCCATACCTCCGTATTTTTTGCAGTAGCCTACCATGGGGAACCTTATCAAATGCCTTACTAAAATCCATATACACCACATCTACCGCTTTGCCCTCATCCACCTCCTTAGTTACCATCTCAAAGAATTCAATAAGGTTTGTGAGGCACGATCTGCCCTTCACAAACTGGATAAACAAATTCTGGCAGCTATCCACATCAGAACACTGATGAGGTAGAATATGATGATACTGAATTGTTAAGTAATACAAGTGGATAATTTATGTGAATCAATGATTTTTTTGTTGCAAAAGTATGCAGCACTTTATGAAATAATATGTGCAATACAGTCCATTAAAGTCCATTTCAAATCATACAAAACAGAAAAGGCAAAGTGACCATAGTCCTGATCTCTCATTAGACAGAGGTCACTGGTGGTGGTTTAACCTGAAGATCACGACATCTCAGACAAAGGGAAAGGTTGAGAAGGAGAGTCCTTCTTCGTAACCTCAGCCAGGGTGCCATTTGAACTTCTGCTATTAGTATTACAAGCCACCCGCCCTGCCAACTGAGCTAAACCAATGGCTCATAGTGTTCAGGGCTGTGCAGGTTAGGTGCATTAGATTGGGGTAAACGTAGAGTAGTAGGGTAAGGGAATGGGTCTGGGTGGGTTACTCTTCAGAGGCTCAGTGTGGACTTATTGGGCCGAAGGGCCTGTTTCCACATTGTCGGGATTCTGGAAAAAAAGGCAATGTGATTGTTGGCCCTTATTTCAAGGAGGTTGGAGTATAAGAGTAGGGAAGTCTTCCTGTAACTGTACAAGGTGCTGGTGAGACGACATCTGGAGTACTGTGAACAGTTTCAGTCCCTTTATTTAAGGAGAGGCATCATTCCATTGCAGGCAGTTCAGTGAAGATTCGTTCGGATGGTCCCGAGAATGGATGGATTGTCTTATGAATAGTTTGGGACTGTACTTACCAGGATTCAGAAGAATGAGCCGTGATCTCATTGAAACATAGGCTTTGACAGGGAAAATGCAGGGAGGATGTTTCCTCCCATGGGAGGCTTGGCCAGTTCACCGAACCTGCACATCTTTGGAATGTGGGATGAAACTGGAGCATCCTGAAGAAAGCCACACAGACACAAGGAGAACGTGCAAACTCCACACAAACAGTTACCAGTTTGTTGATGGCATTTGGAGGTGGCAGAAATGGGGCTTATGCTGTGTAGCGATACCTAACTCAATTCTGGTTTTCTTCCATTGACCAGTTCCTTCCCACTTACATCTATAATTTCTCTGATATTTTACGTCAGTTTCAGAATTTTCAGTTTGCAGGCTCTAGCCACCTCCCCTTTACCGTGGACAAGCAATCCTTTCCCCATCCATCCCCATCAGGGTGGTCTCAGGGCTCTCTGATTCTTCCTGGAAAAATGGCCTGATGGGCCCTACCCACCACCACCCTCCTCCACCTGGCTGAGCTTATCCTCACCTGAACAGCTTCTCTTAATGGCACTCACCTTCTTCAGGTCAGAGAGGTGGCCATGGATACCCACATAGAGCCCAGTTATGTTGCCTCTTTGTGGGGTATGTGGAGAAGGGAAGAAAAGCAGAATGGAGTGAGGTCTCTCTACACTCCATAAGCCCCATTTCTGCCACCTCCAAATGTCATCAACAAATATGTCCTCCCATCTCCTCTCCTCCCGTGTCAGCCTTCTGCAAGGACCATTCCCTCTGGGAGACTCTGGTGCACTTCTCCTTCATTCTGCAACCCCAGAAGGTGGAATATCTGCCCATTTACTTCCTCCATCATCAATATCTCAGCGGCTAAACACACCTTCTAGATGAAGTCATACTTAGTCTATACTTCACTCGGTTTAGTTTACTGCAATCCCTGCTCAAAATGTGGTCTCTACTAAACTGGGGAAACAAAGCATAGACTGGGTGACTGCTTTGCAGAACATCCATGTTCTGTGTGCAAAAAAATGTCCCTGAGCTTCCAGTTGCTTGAAACTTCAGCATCCCATCTTGCTCTCTGGCCTACATCACTGTGTCAGGCTTGCTGCATTGTTCCAGAACAGTGCCTCATTTTCTATTTGAGAACTCTAGAGCCTTCCAGACTCTTGAGTTCAACAATTTTAGAACTTGAAACACCTTCTCCCATTTCTTGCCCCAACCCCAAGCCTTGTCCTTGCATGGTCTGCTATTATATACAATCCATTATTAGCCATTAATTTATCCCCCTATTAGCTATTTGATTTCCCAGGCTGCTCCACTTCGCCGTCTGCCCGACTGTTTATCTCTTCTCTCTGGGCTCCATCTCCACTTTACTCCTTCCCTCCCCCACCCCCAACCCACTCTATCTTCTGCATAAAAAAAAACAATGCTTTCCTAGTGACTAGCAGCTCTGTGGAAGAGTCACTAGACCCAAAATGTTAAATCTTGATTTCTCTCGACCTACCAAAGCACAACCCACCCGGACCCATTCCCCCCCCACTTCACCTCATACTACAGGCAATTTAGCATGGCCAATTCACCTAACCTGCACATTTTTGGACTGTGGGAGGAAACCGGAGCAAACCCACACAGACACGGGGACAATGTGCAAACTCCACACAGACAGTCACCTGAGGCGGGAATTGAACCTGTGTCTCTAGCGCTGTGAGGCAACAGTGCTAACCACTGTGCCACCATACCGCCCAGACTTGCTAAAGTCTTCCAGCAAATTCTGTTTTTGTTGGTGATATGTTGTGATTTGTTTAATTAAATGCTGATTGGAAGCTGTTGCTGTTCCAGACCAATCATGTGATGCTCAGTGACCGAGGGGCATCGCGATTTGCTGAAACACTGGGGTTTCCCGAAGTCCCAATGGAGGCTTTGATTACAGAATGTTTAGGGGATTGATGGCAGCGAAACGTCCAAGCAGCTTCCACCCCAGTGGATTTGCAAATGGGAGTGTATTTAATTCTATCTTATTTTGTTCATTAAACTATACCTTGTACAGAATCCTGTACAATGATTTTTATTGACCTCAGTATCATTACGGTTATGGGGTTTTAGTGAGGGCTCATTTGATATAATTAGCATTTCTTACAATATGGTACTTGTTTGAATCAAGTTGCCTGTTACCTTCCCTGTTTTACTGTCGTGTTAGATGTGGAGCTGGAGTTGAGCATGATTTTCTGAATTCCCATATCTGCAGAATCTGAGCCAAAATGTAGAAAGAAGCACGAGCCTGGATTATGGCCAGAGCTACTTTTACACTTGGATGTTATTCATTCACCCTCCATTTGCCTAAAATAGTCACATTCGCAATAGTGTTATACACATTGTACACAGATCGTCAGAATACGGTCACCGGGCATGTGATATCAGAGTGAATCACTTATACTTGCAGTAACCAGCAGTTTCCTTCTGCTATGTTAATGTTTTAGGTGAAAGTGAGGACTGCAGATCCTGGAGATCAGAGTCAAGATTAGAGTGGTGCTGGAAAAGCACAGCAGGTCAGGCAGCATCTGAAGAGCAGGAAAATCGATGTTTTGGGTAGGAGCCCTTCATCAGGAATGATGCTGGGAGCCTCCAAGGTGGAGAAATAAATGGGAGGGGTGTGGGGATGGGGAGAAGGTAGCTAAGCATGCAATAGGTCAGAGAGGAGGGTGGAGTGGATAGGCAGGAAGGAAGATTGGCAGGTGGGACAGGTCATGAGGAAGGTGCTGAGCTGGAAGGTTGGAACTGGGGTAAGGTGGGGGGAGGGGAAATGAGGAAATGGTGAAGCCCATATTGATGCCCTGGGATTGAAGTGTTCCGAGACGGAAGATTAGGCATTCTTCCTCCAGGCGTCGGGGGGTGAGGAGGCCCAGGACCTGCATGACCTTGTCAGAGTGGGAGGGGGAGTTCAATTTCTGCCGTCACTCATAAAAGATTTTATCTTTGTTGTACAGAAATGTGAGCATAACTTCAGTACACCATGCAATAACTTCATGACCCAAAGTTTGACTGTCTGCGAATAATATTATGTCATAATTGGAGCATTAACACTTGCTTCAGTTCAAGTGGACAAGTCGAGGTCATTTTAGCCTAGTTGCTGTGCTTAATTGTTTAAAGTAGTTTAATACTGAAGAGCTGTGCACTGATACTTCATATATGATTTCCAATTTCTTAAGCTTCATTTTTTGCTAACATAGTGACCATGTGCTATTGCATGAGACAGTTTTGGGAATGTGGCCTGTACTACCTCCACTGGAGGCCTAACCAACACCTTGGTCGGCCAGATTGGTGATAGCCCCTGCATAGGTAAGCAATTCCTCTTGTTGCTTGCATGGTATTCCTAACTTATCTGCTTTTGCACGCTCTATCCATGCAGTCACAGAGCAAGAGAAACCAACTTCCATTCACTGAGGGTGGAGCAAAGGGGAGGTTGGAGGGCTTGAGGGAGACTGGGGGGAGATGTGGAGGTCAAGGAACTATCGGAAGCAGGAGAAATGGAAGGATTGGTGAATGGTGGTTGGGGGGGGGGGGGGGGGGGGGGGAGAATAGGGAATGGGGCTGAATTCTGCCTTGGGAAAAGATAAATGGAGATGGAGAAGAGGGACACTTGGAGGGAAGTCCCATGTGGAACCAAACCACCTTTTATCAACTATCATTCCTCCATCAAATACATGCACTGGCCATTCATCCTGCTGTCAGTGGAGCCTGTTTCTTTTACTATAAATCGTTTCTATCAAATCTTCCCTTCACCTACTCTGCTGTAAGAAGAATATTCCTAGCGTCTCTTGATTCCAACTATTCTTGCTATCATTCTTTATCCTCAATACCATTTCAGTGAATCCCCTTTTTGTGCGTTGCCATTTGTCCTATATTATGTTACCCAGTGTTGAGCAGAGTTCTCTGAATGGGACTTAACCAATGATTTTTCAAAATCGGGAGAAAATCTTTTGCTTCATTGTAATCTTTGCATCTATTTGCTCCTTCATAATGTCAGAGGTGAGAATATTTACTGATGACCGTACAATGTTAAGCACCATGTGCAGCTCCTGTCCTTACTGTATCCTGGATCCACTTGTCAAACTGTTCCTTCCAATTCTGGAATCTCCATCATTGAAAAGGACAAAGTTGACAGGTGCATTCATATTCATGTCCTACCTTAATTTAGAACTAGATTGGTATTCCTGCATTGTCACTGAATCAAAGTCATGAAAATCCCTGCCTAACATCAGTATAGACGCATCTTCACCGGAAAGACCAGTTGTTCAAGTCAGCAACTCACCAGCACTGTCTCAATGGAAGTGAATGACAAGCCTTGCTAGTGTTGGCTCTGTTGCTAATCTGTAAGTTAAAAACAAGATTGCTGGAAAATCATGTATCCATAACCTGTCAACACAAATGGAGCTCCATTTCAGGTGCATTGTTTGTAGATATGTTCTATGTTCAAAGTTATTGCACATCTCTGGAGCAGATGGGATTTGATCCCAGGCCTCCTTGACAAGACACACACATTTTACCATAAGAGATCTTCAAATTATGGATTTATGAGGTGCAATTTTGGATTGATTGTCTAATCTATGTTACAACTCGGTCTGTAGATGCGCTATTTAATTCCTGTAGAGGGAAGTAAATGTTTTGCCTTGGGAGCAGAGCATGATAATTGGAGCTGTTCTGGGAACGTCCTTAAAACAGGTAAACATCTTACAACTCCGACAACTTTTCATAAGACACAACAGGTTTCGAAACTAAATTGGTTGGTCAGTTTGTCCGAAACATCCTACAAAAGCAATAAAAATCATACTAAATATGAAACCTTTCTGCCTTCTCCCCATGCTCAGTAATTGGACTGCATTTTGCAGCTGAGGATGATGTAAAAATGCTGAAAATGTGTTGCTGGAAAAGCGCAGCAGGTCAGGCAGCATCCAAGGATCAGGAGAATCGACATTTCGGGCATGTGCCCTTCTTCAGGAATGGACACATTTTCAGCTCTGATCTCCAGCATCTACAGTCCTCACTTTCTCCTGGATGATGTAAAAATGTCCTGTACTAAAAACTTTTAAAATTGATTAATAGCTTTGCTGCTTTTTGTTTAGAATTTTTCAGACACATCAATGTCAGCAGCGCTTCCACTGACTGCCTGATTTTACAATATCATCTCAAAGGTCTCTTCTGTTTTGAGCAACTGACTATGCAGTGATTGGGGGGGGGAAAAAATGATGTTTTGCAGTGCCCTTCCTGAGTGACTTCTGGATTCTCACCAGAAGTGAAATTCATTTTGAGTATATTCTGTCTTCATTTAGATCTCCGTCTAACCTGCACCTTTATGTCCAAGACCTTTTCAAATGCTTGTTCCTTTTCAAAAAACATTGAGCAAAGAGAGTTTTAACTACTTCAAGTTAAAGTAACAGTGGTGCAATATAGTTTGTATTTTGAAATACTTCCATTGGAAGCTTTGACGAAAGAAAGAGTAACAGGGATTTTAATGCTTGGCTTTTTATTTAAAACCGAAGACAATTCTTGGAGAAATCTAACCTAATCTAAAAATAAAGTGACAAAGTTGATTGATGAGGGAAGGGCTGTAGATGTCATACTCATGGACTTCAGTAAGACATTTGATAAGGTTCCCCAAGGTAGGCTGATGGAGAAAGTAAAGTTGCTGGGGCTCCAGGATGTATTAGCTAGATGGATGGAGATCTGGCTGGGCAACAGGAGACAGAGTAGCAGGGAAGGGAGTTTCTCAAAATGGAGAACTGTGACCAGTGGTGTTCCACAGGGATCAGTGTTGAGACCACTGTTGTTTGTTATATACATCAATGATCTGGAGTGATGTACAGGTGGTCTGATTTGCAGATGACACTGAGATTGGTGGGTTAGCAGATGATGAAGGGGACTGTCAAGAGAATGCAGCAGAATATAAATAGATTGGAGAGTTGGGCAGAGAAATGGCAGATGTAGTTCAATCCGGGCAAAATGTGAGATGATGCATTTTGGAAGATCCAATTTGAGAGCGAACTTCACGGTAAATGGAAATGCCCTTGGGAAAATTGACGTACAGAGTGTTCAGGCCCTGAAGGTGGCAATGCAGGTCGACCAGGTGATCAAGAAGGCGTACGGCATGCTTTCCTTCATCGGACGGTGTTGAAGAAAATCTCAGATGCAGACCTTGGAAATTGACCAAGCTTATTACATAATATGTCATGGGTAGCAGCCAGTCCATAAAACAAATGGATCACGACTGCGCCGAAAAGCTCCAGTTGAGTGGGGATTTATAAATGGCCCAACGACAATTTGCTTAACTAGACTCAGTACCACAAATTAGCCACTAGATGGCCGACTTACACTTGCATGCAGCAGAGTTGAGACCTTGCCAAGAGTGGGTATTAATGGTGCATTGTTCTCAGGACTTGTGTCAATACTCTGTATTCACATGCTCATTAGCGACAGTCTCCAGATAAGGCAGTTCATGAGTCATGCGAGAAAGCATTCTATCTCATAGGTAAGGCAAGTCTATTTCTGGAGCAAATTATACAATGATGGAAGAGAAAGTTAAAAATCAGACAACACCAAGTTATAATCGAACAGGTTTATTTGGAAGCACTAGCTTTTGGAGTGCTGCTCCTCCATCAGATGTATAAGATAATAAGACACAGGTCTTTTTCAATATATCATTTCAGTTGCATCACACTGTCAACTTTTGCTATAAATTCTGTGTCTTACGATTTTATATTCCACGAACATTGAAAGCACTACGAAGGCTAGTGCTTCGAAATAAACCTGTTGGATTATATCCTGGTGTTGTGTGATTTTTAACTTGGAACCGAATGAAATATTCTAAGTATGGCTTAACCAACATAATATAAAGCTGCAACATGACATCCTGACTCTTGGACTCAATGTCCTGACCAATACTGGAAGTACGACACACACCTTCTTAACACCCGATCTACATGTGTGGCCACTTTCAGGGAGCTACAAACTTGAACCCTAATATCCCACTGTACATCGATATGTTCAGGGTTCTGCCCTTAACTGTATACTTTTCCTTAACATTTGATCTCCTAAAGAGGAGCACCTCACACTTAGACAAATTAAACGCCCTCTGCCACTTCTCCGACCATATCTGATCTATATGCCGCTCCATCCTCTCACAACCTTCTACGATATCCACAACTCTACTGATCTTTGCATCATCTACAAACTTACTAACCCACCCATCTACAACTTCAAGTCATTTATACCTGTTACAAAAGCAGAGGCCCCAGTCTGATTCCCTGCAGAACACCACTAGTCACCATTCTCCAGCCAGAAAAACACCCTTCCACAACTACTCTCTGCCTTCTATGGGCAAACCAATTCTGAATCCATGCGGCCAAGTTACTGTGGATCCCATGCATTATACCCTTCTGGATGAGCCTACCATCAGGGACCTTGTCAAAAGCCTTACTAAAATCCATGGAGACAATATCCACCCGCTCTACCCTCATCGATCACCTCCTCAAACAATTCAACCAAGTTAGTATGACACGACCTGCCCTACACAAAGCCATGCTCACTGCCCCTAATTAGGCAGTGCTTTTCCAAATGTGCTTAAATCTGATCCTGGAGAATTCTGTCAATAGCTTCCCAATGACTGATGAAAGACTCACCAGTGTATAATTTCCTGGATTATCCCTAATTGCAGTCTTGAACAGAGGAACAACATTAGCTGCTTGCCAGTCCTACAGTACCTCTCCAGTGGCTAGTGAAGATACAAATGACTTGGTCAAGGTCCCAGTAATCTTCTTTCTTGCCTCACTCAAAAACCTGGCCTAGATAGCATCAAGCCCTTGCGACTTATCAACCTTAATGGTCTTCAAAAAACCCAATAACGCTTCTTTCTTGATCTCAAAATGCCCTTGCATATTAGCATGCTCCACACTAATCTCACTATCCTCTAAATCCTTCTTCTGAGTCAATACTGACACAAACTACTCATTTAGGATTTTGCAAGCCTCCAAGCACAAGTTACTCCTTTATTCTCAAATGGTCCTACCTTCTCCCTCATTATCCTCTTGTTTTTATTTTTTAATGTATGCCTAGAATGCCTTGGAATTCTCTTTAAACCTATTTGTCAATTTCATGGTCCCTTCTTGCTCTACTAATTCCCTGCTTGAATTCTTTCCTGCTTTCTTTATATTCTTTACAGTCCTTGTCCAATTTTAGCTTCCTAAACCTTCAATTTGCTATTTTTTTCTTTTTGAGTAAATTCACAACCTCCCTCTTTGTCCATGGTGCCCTTACCTTGCTATCCTTATCCTTTCTCCTTACAGGAACATGCCGGTCCCAATATTGACCCGTTGGGAACTCCACTCCAAACCTTCCTCCAGCCAAAAAATATCCACTGACCATTGACTCTCTCTTTCCTATCACTCAGTTAATGTTGTATCCATGTTGCCCGTGCCTCTTGTACCATGACTGTAATCTTCCGCACAATTTGTTGTATGCTATCTTCTGGAAATCCATGTTAATCTCATCAGTAACATTGCCCTCATCGACCCATTCTGTTAAGTCATCAGAAAACTTTAGCAAGATAGTTTACACAATTTCCCCTTGACATTTTTAAACCAACCCACCTTTATCCATGTGATTATCAGTTTTATCACAATAGTTGTTTCCAGAAGCTCTCCCAACACCAGTGTTAAACTGACAAGGCTGTCAATTCCAGGATTAACTTACAAATCTTCACAGAACAAGGTCATAATGTTGATAACCCTCCAGTCTCCTGACACCTCCTCTCAGTCCAGAGGAGACTGTAATGTTGTGGCCAGTGCCCCCTCTCACTTCAATCAGGATCCTTGGATGGATCTCATCCTGATCTGGTGTCCTGTTAACCCCGAGTGCCAACATCATTTGGACAGGTAATTGGATAGAAAACCTTTCCTCCTCAGTGTATCCGCACATTAACAATTTACTGATTAGTATCATCGCTGTTTTCTCACCTTCACTGGAAAGATTTAAAAATAAACTCGCGCAGAGTCGGTTAAACGGCCGCGCCTCGAGACCCCGCGTGAGCCCTGAGGGCGGGCCTTTACTCACATCCAGCTCTGATTGATCAGAACATCTGTCATTCTCGTGCTTATAGCCAATAGAAGTGCGGTCCCGCGTGGGGACGTCATCGGGAAGTGAATGTGGATGAAAAGAGAAATCGCTGGAGAAACTCGGCGGGTTTGGCAGCTTCTGTGGAGTTAAAACAAAGGTAACGTTTCAGATTCAGTGACCCTTCATCAGGACTGAAAGTATCTCGGAAAAAAAAGTGCAGTTAGTGGCTCTCACTCCTGCAATAGGTGGCGATGGAGCCCAGAGAGAGAGAGAAGAGACGCAGATATAAAGGGGATGGATAATTGTGAGACAGGGAGAAATAAAAGCTGATACAGGGGAAAATGTAGGAGCAGATTACTGCAGATACTGGAATCTATTGAAAACAAGTCACATTCCTGATGAAGGGCTTATTTCCGAAATGTGGACGGCACAGCATTTCTGCGTTTTTAGGGTTTCGCTTGAGGGAAGGATAGGATTGATAAATCAATGGCTGAAAAGGTGGTGCAATGTGCAGGGATTCAGTTTCTTGGATCGTTGGGATCTCTTCTGGGACATAAAAGATCTGTTCATAAAGGATGGGTTTCACCTGAACTGGAAAGGGACCAATATCCGACTGGGGAGACTTGCTAGTTCTAGTTTCGGATCCTGTCAACATTTTGAGTGGTGAGGTGGGAGCTTCTAAGTAACAGTACATAGACAGAAATATGAGGATGGTTCTGAATCAGAAAAGAACAAGTTAATTCAAAAAGACAGACATGAGTGGTCAGAGAATGATTTAACTCTCAGGTAAGGCTGATAAGCTCAGCGCATGTATGGGAATGTGGGTTTGAGATGTCAAAGCTACTACAGAAGCTTGGCTGAGGAATTGACAAGAGAGGCAGCTCAACATTTCAGGCTTTAGGTGTTAAAGGAGGGATAGTAAGAGAGGAGAGGGAATGGTATATTTAATTAAGGAAAACATTACTACTGCAATTAGAATAAAATTAAAAATCACACAACACCAGGTTATAGTCCAACAGGTTTAATTGGAAGCACACCAGCTTTCGGAGCGTTGCTCCTTCATCAGGTGATTGTGGAGGGCTCAATCGTAACACAGAATTTATAGCAAAAATTTACAGTGTGATGGAACTGAAATTACACATTGAAAAATTGATTGTCTGTTAAGCCTTTCATCTGTTAGAATAAAGTGATAGTTTCATTTCTTTCATGTGTAAATCACAAAACATTTTTTAAAAGTTGCATTCTCGGGTTAGCTGTTAACAATGGTGATAGCTAGACAATATGTTGAAGGTGTTAGCCCCCTGTGTTCTCTGTCTATGACCTGATGTTTAGATTGATTCTAATCTAAAAAGTAAGATAACAGAGTTTTACATAAATTCATGCAGTTTTTGAGCTCAGAGTTCTACATGAATGTATGCAGTTTTTGAGCAAAGTGCAATGTAACTCTGCAAGTACAAATTCACCCCACAAAATATATGTGTGCATGTGGGTCTTTGTCTGTCTGTGTGTGTGTGTCTGTCTGGGGTGGGGGTTGTAAGTGTGAGAAAGTGTGTGTGTGTGTGTGTGTAGTGAGTGCAGAGTGTCTTAAGTCTGTGAGGGGGTGCATGTGGGAGTGTGGGTGTGTGTGTGTCTATAAGGGTGTGTGTGGGTGTCTGTGTGCACATCTGTGTGTACCTGTGTCTGTCTGTGTGTGTGTGTGTGTGTGTGTGTGTGTGTGTGTGTAGTACAATGGTGATCACCTATAATGTGACATGAACCCAAGGTCCCGGTTGAGGCCCTCCCTATGGGTACCGAACTTAGCTATCAGCCTCTGCTCGGCCACTTTCCTCTGCTGCCTGTCCCGAAGTCCACCTTGGAGGATGGTCACCCAAAGGTCTGAGGCTGATGGTCGGACCTTCAGGTGACCATCCTCCAAGGTGGACTTCGGGACAGGCAGCAGAGGAAAGTGGCCGAGCAGAGGCTAATAGCTAAGTTCGGTACCCATAGGGAGGGCCTCAACCAGGACCATGGGCTCATGTCACATTACAGGTGATCACCATTGCACTACACACACACACAGATATTCCTACACACACACACAGACACACACACTCTCTCACATACACATGGACACAGGTACACACAGACGCGCACACGACACCCACACACGCCCTTATAGACACACCCACTCCCACACTCACACATGCACCCCCTCGCAGACTTAAGACAATCTGCACTCACTACACACATACATTCTCACATTTACAACCCCCACCCCAGACAGACAGACATCTTCAACATATTGTCTAGCTATCACCATTGTTAACAGCTAACCCGAGAATGCAACTTTTAAAAAATGTTTTGTGATTTACACATGAAAGAAGTGAAACTATCACTGTATTCTAACAGATGAAAGGCTTAACAGACAATCAATTTTTTAATGTATAATTTCAGTTACATCACACTGTAAATTTTTGCTATAAATTCTGTGTTAGGATCGAGCCCTCCAGTATCACCTGATGAAGGAGCATTGCTCCAAAAGCTCGTGTGCTTCCAATTGAACCTGTTGGACTATAACCTAGTGTTGTATGATTTTTAACTTTGTACATCCCAGTTCAACACCGGCATCTCCAAATCATGGTAATTAGAATAGATATTTCTGAGGGACTGTCGTAGTGTTAAAGTTTTGGTTAGTGAAGAATTTGTTAAATGTGTTCAAGAAAATTTTCTTTATCAATATATAAATGTTCCTGTGGAGAATGAGCAAAACTTGAATATCTTTTGCAAAATAAGGCAGAGCAAGTGACTGGAACTGGTGATTGTAATGCTGTTAGTTTTAAAATAGCTATGGAAAAGGATAAATCTTGCAAAAAAGTTAAAACTCTTAATTAGAATAAGGCAAAATTTAAGGGAATGATGCAATAACTTTCAAAAGTTGATTAGAGCAGACCGTTTACAGGTAAAAGTATGACTGACAAGTGGAGTCTTTAAAAGTGTGATAATGAGAGTTCCTGTTGGTTGAAGGGTAGAAGAGGGTAGGAACATGCTTAAAAAGGAAATCAGAAAGGCAAAAATGGAAAATTAGATAACCTTGGCAAGTAAGATTTAAGATAACCCAAAAAAGATTCTATAAACACTTCAAGAACAGGAGAGCAATGAGAGAGAGTAGGACCCTTTAAAGATCAACAAAGTTGTCTTTGTGTTGAACCTCAGGAGGTGGGAGAGATGGTAACTGAATATTTCACATCAAATTTTACTGTTGAAAAAGAAATGGGGGCGAGAGAACTCAGGGAAATAAATATTGATATTTTGAAAACAGTTCACATTACAGAAGAGGAAGAACTGGAGTTCTTAGAAAACATAAAGATAAATAAACCTCCAGTACCTGATTATATTTGTCCCAGGATGTTGTGGGAAGTTGGGTAGGAAATTGTGGGGCACCTAGTAGAAATGAAAAGGAAAGGGGACTAATTGGAAAGTCTATGTCAACTTAACTGGTTCTACAGCCTGCGCTGATCATTCAGCAAAGGGAGGAGACATTATCTTGCGAAGGAAGATAAGGACAACCTTTCACATTACCTCATAGTAAGGAATGCATAGCCAGCAAAGTTCTGGCTGGGGACACAAAATGGAACTCTCAGCCGAATCAGGAAAATGGCTTCTGGGCAAATAATGTTAACTTTTCCCCAACACATAGATAAACAAATATTTCTACTAGGTGGAGAAAGTGAGGACTGCAGATGCTGGAGATCAGAGCTGAAAATGTGTTGCTGGAAAAGCACAGCAGGTCAGGCAGCATCCAAGGAACAGGAGAATCGACGTTTCGAGCATAAGCCCTGCTTCAGGAATGAGGAAAGTGTGTCCAGCAGAATAGAATAAAAGGTAGGGAGGAGGGACTTGGGGGATGGGCGTTGGAAATGCGATAGGTGGAAGAAGGTCAAGGTGAGGGTGATAGGCCGGAGTGGGGTAGGGGCGGAGAGGTCGGGAAGAAGATTGCAGGTTAGGAAGGCGGTGCTGAGTTCAAGGAGTTTGACTGAGACAAGGTGGGGGTAGGGGAAATGAGGAAACTGGAGAAATCTGAGTTCATCCCTTGTGGTTGGAGGGTTCCTAGGAGGAAGAAGAGGCACTCTTCCTCCAATCGTCGTTTTGCTATGGTCTGGCGATGGAGGAGTCCAAGGACCTGCACGTCCTTGGTGGAGTGGGAGGGGGAGTTGAAGTATTGAGCCACGGGGTGGTTGGGTTGGTTGGTCCGGGTGTCCCAGAGGTGTTCTCTGAAACGTTCCACAAGTAGACAGAGGGAATTATCAATTGTTTCTATTATCCAAAGCAGAATTATTTTTCTGTGCTGGTTGGGTCGGATTTGACTGTTTTGATTGGGTTTTAATGTCCTTGGTTCCATACACTTTAATTCTGTCGCTCAGTGCTGACAGTGAGACATATTTTTGTGACAAGTCGGGCCCATCAGAGACTGAAGGGCCATAGCAAAGGAGAGAATCCCAGTGACCCAGAGTTGGAAAGCAGAAGAAAGTCTGTGATATTACTTTTGTGGTTATCCGACACTTTCATCATTCTGTGGTCGGTGCAAGAATTATAGAATTCTTTTATTATAACATTCGGGGAACATACCTGAGACATTACAACAGTTCAGAATTTATATTTGCAATGGTTGGCGTTTCACTGGTGAATTTAAATTGCTGCATAAACACTCAGTTCAAGTTCAGACTGCAAGTCAAAGAAATGATGAAGTATCCTGTCATATTAAATATCCAATTAATAAATAAACAACATATCTGAGAGTAGTCTAGAGAACCCAGTATATACATCACATGAATGAAAAAAAAACTCACGAAGGCTATTGCGAATAACTGGAATCCAAGCATAGATCTTTATACTACCCAGTGTCATTACCTTCCACTCCAAACAATACACGTGCTGTTTGCTATGAATTCTCAATTCAAGTCAGTATATTATCCTGATCCCATTTGCTTTGATGTTGCAAACTAACTTTTTATGTGGAGCTTTGTCAAAAGATTTCTGAAAATCCAAGTACCCCCGTCCACTAGATCTCCCTTATCTATTCTCTGAGATAATACCAACTTAACAGAATTATTTGAGGAAGTGCCAAAGTTGTTTGATGAGAGAAGGGCTGTAGATGTCATATACGTGGACTTCAATAAGGCGTTTGATAAGGTTCCCCAAGGCAGGCTGATGGAGAAAGTGAAGTTGCGTGGGATCCAGGGTGTACTAGCTAGATGGATAGAGAATTGGCTGGGCAACAGGAGACTGTGAGTAATAGTGGAAGGGAGTTTCTCAAAATGAAGAACTGTGACCAGTGGTGGAGTAGCAGTTAGTGAAGGGGACTGTCAGAGAATGCAGCAGAATATGGATAGATTGGAGAGTTGGGCAGAGGAATGGCAGATGGAGTTCAGTCTAGGCAAATGCGAGGTGATGCATTTTGGAAGACCCAGTTCTCAAGCAAACTATACAGTAAATTAGAATCCCTAGAGTGTGGAAACAGGCCATTTGGCCCAACAAGTCCACACCAACCCAGTCCCCTACACCAATTACTCTAGACTTCCCCTATCTAACGCACCTTGCTTACATATCCCCGAACACGATGGGTAATTTAGCAAGGTCAATTCACCTAACCTGCACATCTTTGGACTTAAGCCTTGGGGAAATTGACATATGGAGAGATCTGCGTGTTCAGGCCCATATTTCCCTGAAGGTGGAAATGCAGGTCAATAGAATGGTCAAGAAGGCATACGGCATGCTTTCCTACTTCGGACGGGGTATTGAGTACAGGATTTGCCAGGTCATGTTATTGTTGTATAGGACTTTGGTTCGGCCACATTTGAAATGCAGCATACAGTTTTGGTTGCTACGTTACCAGAAGGATGTGGATGCTTTGGAGAGGGTGCAGAGGAAATTCACCAGGATGTTACCTGGTACAGAGGGTGCTAGCTATTAAGAGAGGTTGAGAAGAATAAGATTATTTTCATTAAAAAGATGGAGTTTGAGGGGGCGATCCTGACTGAGGTCGACAAAATCATGAGAGGTATAGACAGGGTGGATAGCAAGAAGCTTTTTTTTCCCAGGGTGGGGGACCTAATTACTAGGGGTCACAAGTTCAAGGTGAGGTGGGAAAGGGTTAAGGGAAATATGCGTGGAAAGTTCTTTATGCAGAGAGGAGGTAGAGATGGACATGATGGCATCGGTTAAGATGTATCTAGACAGCTACATGAATGGCCGGGGACAGAGGGATACAGATCCTTGGAAAATAGGCGACGGGTTTTAATTGAGGATCCGGATCAGCAGAGGCTTGGAGGGCTGAAGGGCCTGTTCCTGTGCTGTAATTTTCTTTGTTCTTTTTTGTTAGCGTGGTTTTGTCAGAGGGACAAAATGCATCACAAGTGTGGTGAAATTTTTCGAGGAAGTGACCAGGTCTTAGGATTTGAGTAGGACAATTGATGTAGTTTATATGGATTTTAGCAAAGCCTTTGACAAGATTATATTCAATTCCCTACAGTATGGAAACAGGCCAACAAGTCCACATTCAGCCTCCAAAGGTTAATCCATCCAGACCCATTCCCCTGCCTAATGCACCTAATGTCTATGGGCAATTTAGCATAGCCAATTCACCTAACCTGCACACCTTTGGAGGAAACAAGCACCGAGAGGAAACCCGCACAGACACAGGGAGAATGTTTAAACTCCACACAGACAGTCACCCAAGTCTGGAATCGAACCCAGGGCCCTGGAGCTGTGAGGCAGTCGTGCTAAGCGCTGAGTTACTGAACTGTCCCAAAGCCACACATAGGAGATTGACAACTAAAGTAAAAACACATGGAATTCAGAATAAATTAGCAAATTGACTCAGTCAGAGGAAGCAGAGGCAAAGCTGAAAGAAGGCTGTTAGTGTGATTGGAGACTGGTATCCAATGGGATCAATTTTGGATCTTTTATTATTTGTGATATTCGTAAATGATAATAAAGAGTGTGTGTGTATGTGTATGTGAGTGAGTGTGTGTACGTCTGCATGTGTGTGTGTGTGTTCATGTATGTGGGTGAATGTGTGTGTTGTTGGGGGGTGGCGGTGGTTGGGGATACTAAGTAGGTTTGTGATGACACAAATCTTGACTGGGTGATTAGATTAGATTAGATTACCTACAGTGTGGAAACAGGCCCTTCGGCCCAACAAGTCCACACCGACCCGCCGAAGCGCACCCACCCACACCCATTCCCCTACATTTACCCTGCAGCTAACACTATGGGCAATTTAGCATAGCCAATTCACCTAACCTGCACATTTTTGGACTGTGGGAGGAAACAGGAGCACCCGGAGGAAACCCACGCAGACACGGGGAGAATGTGCAAACTCCACACAGTCAGTCACCTGAGGCGGGAAATGAACCCGGGTCTCTGGTGCTGTGAGGCAGCAGTGCTAACCACTGTGCCACCGTGCCGCCCTTGTGGTGGTTGGCGGTGAGGAAAATATTCTTAGGCTACAAACAAAAATAGGTAGATTGGTCAAACAGGCAGATCAACGGCAGATAAAATTTAATCCTGATAAACCCTGACGTGATACATTTTGCCAGAAGTTGCAAGACAAGGCAGTATCAGTGAATGGGAGGACACTATGCTGCATAAAGCAACCAAAAGATCTTAAGGTGCTTGTTAACAGATCTCTGAAGGTGGCAGGTCTGGCTAATAGGGTAGTTAAGAAGGCGTAGAGGATATGTGCCTTTACTAGTCAAAACGTAGGTTATAAGAGCAGGGAAGTGCTGTTGGACTTTGTTTAGGCCATAGTTGGACTATTGTGTGTAGTTCTGGTCACTGCAGCATGGGAAGGATGTGTTTGCATTGGAGGGAGTGCAAAGGACATTCAGCAAAATGTTGCTTAGGCTGTAGCAATTTAGCTGTGAAGAGGGAGGCTGGATAAGCTCTGGTTGCTTCACTAAGAACAGAGATCGGAGTAACTATGAAGACCATAGACAGGGTGAATAGAAAGCAGTTGTTCCCCTTAGTCAAAGGGTCTATAACAGGATACTATAATTTTAAGCTGAAAGGCAGGAGGTTTAGAGGGGACATGAGGAAAATTCTTCCCACCTAGAGGTTGGCGAGGGGCCTGAAATTGAAATCGGAAACCTCATGAAAGTACTTGGAAGAGCACTTGAAATGTCATAACATTCAAGGCTATGGGCCAAGTGCTAGAAAATGGGACTGATGTAGATTTAGTGTCATTTTGGTGGGACAAACAATGGTCCAAAGGGCCTCTTCTGTTCAATGTGATTCTGTCATTTGAGAATTCTGAGGATAAGGATCTGAATTTGTTCCTGTTTTTCTTTGTATTTATTTTAAGAAAGTATTGCCTAGTGTGAGTTCTAGCAGTTGTTGTAGTCAGTATCAGCTTTTGGTTCTGTACCAGGGTGCTCATTGACAGATAGAATTTCCGAAATGAGTTACAAAACTGAATGAACAAGAAAAGCAGTGGGATAACAGTATTTAGTAAAACAGCTTTCAAGGTGTTCTACAACATGAGGTATTGATTGGCTGAATAGCCTTAGCAAAATGAAGGTCATCACTGAAAGGAATATTGAAAGATATTTCAATATTGATGGGACTGATAGTGGGTGAAATCATGCAAGTCTTATTGTTTGAATACAAATTGGAATGAGCATTTGAGACCTAATAGGTTCAGATTAATCCAGTCTTTGGAGTATTAAAGTACAAACATAAATCTCAAATGATATCATATCATTAAAATAAACCTGTTGTCATTCAATGATTTTAAAAATAATGAGATACCACACAAGATAAAATAGTCTCTGAAACTGTCTCTTCTTCAATTATGAGATAATTCTCCAATTCTGAGACATTGCCAACAGCAGGAAGGGAGAGGTTATTTCACAAACAACAACATGTACTTTCCAAAGCTAATTATCTTGAAAGTATGCTACATCATCCTTCACATTGTTAGTATGCCTGGTAAATCTTGTAACAACTTATGTTACATAAATCTCTATATTTCCACTGTACACCTGATATGCGAAATGACTGTGTGCTCACTAACTGAGTTTAAAGTGAATAGTTTGTCAGATAGGAGGCTCCTCGGTATTGTGCAGTATTGTGGTTTTCTCTATGCAATACAGAATGTGTATACACTGAGGCCGCATTGATGGAATTTGGTTGAGCACTGACCCTATCTGGTCAAGAAAGTGTTCAGCAAGACAGTCTTTCCCTGTAGTAGTTTAAAGCCTGCTATTTCTCAGATGTGTTTTGTAATGACCCACTTCTCAGTGACATCTGGTGTTTCCCATTCCTTGATGTAAAGAGATTTTGTTGGTGGATCTTGCTCAGGCAGCTTACTCCAAATGGGAGCCCAGCTACAATATTAGCAAAAGGTGAGTTGAGCAGGTCGTTATGGAGTGACAACTGATGGTGAGCATGGATGGCATTGACTATCTGTGTGTTTTCATCAATCAATGGATGTGTGGGGACATGATATTTTTGAGGACAGGTCACTGGGAGCGGTGTTAAGCACAAGGTTCCATTTATGATGTGTATTGTTGAATGATTTGTTTGTCAAAAAGACATGAGTTATGCTATTTGTAGAAAGTGGCATAGTGCTGTGGTGTACAGTTTAACAGGACAAACACTGAGATCTGGAGTGTTGTGATAGCAGCTGTCCCAGAGAGGATCAAACAATTTTGTCAAACAGGACGTTTCCCATCTTGCCCTTTGTTGCTGTTATCCTCTGGTGTTCCACAAATGATAATGGTCTATGTGAAGATACTCCCATGTACATTTGCTTGGGATTGTTATTTCATTTTAGGCTATTAATTTGCATAAGTATTTATTATTGCTATTATTATTTTGTTAGTACTGACATTTTAGAGATAAATGTCTGGATATATTTTGAGACCAATTCACTGTGAGGCCATAGTGTTACACCTTGATGCATCTGTTATTCGACCTGGTCCAGAGGCCTCACCACTGTGGAAATTGGTTGGTCCAAAAGGATTTGTCACAGATGAAAGCCAAGTTGGTTTATGATGACTGACATGTGATTTAGGATATTTGATATTTTTGTGCTGCTCCAAGGCTCCAATCAGGATCAAGAACATTTGGCCCGACAGAGTGAAAGTCAGTGCTGCTATTGTGTATTCCTGATGAAGAGCTTATGCTCAAAATGTCTATTCTCCTGCTCCTCGGATGCTGCCTGACCTGCTGTGCTTTTCCAACACCACACTCTTTAATTTTAATCTCCAGCATCTGCAGTGCTTTCTCTCTGTTGTGCCCTCCAGTTGAACTGAAATTCAACATTGAGAGACTCGTGAGTTGGAAACTGTAAATGGATCACCAGTTGATTCATAGTCCATCAGCAGCACACTGCTAAAAGAATATGAATCATCTGTCAACCGTGTTTTACAAGATGCTCTTTGCTTCATGGGACATCATTGCACCAATTGTCACACGGGATGTCTGTCCAAGCAGTGATGGTGATTCACACCACAGAGGCAGAATTATATAGATATATAAATTCCAACCGTTATAATTGCTGTAGTACAAGTCAGTTCAAGATCTTGTTGGGCAATTTTAGCCAATCTGCTTCTTAGAATGTTTATTGCATCTTCCTTGCATTCTGGATGATTGGAATGGAGGAGAGTGGGAATGACTGCTCACCTGTGTTCACTTTATGACTAGTTGTTCATGACTAGACCCTTTGCTGGTTGGGGATGGCTATTCAGGGAACTTGCCTCACATAGGGCAGTTTAGTATGTTCAGCTCCTGTTTGGATGACAGTTCTGAGGTAGGACCACTTAAATTGAAATATTACCTCTGATTTCTCTCCACCAATGCTGCCAGACCTGCTGAGCTTTTCCAGCAACTTTTGTTTTTGTTTTGATTTACAACATTCGCCGTTCTTTCAGTTTTTATCTGTCATTTTTCATGTTGTTTGAATCACTGTGTGAAAGTGAGGTGATTTATTGAAGATCACATTTAGGTGCTGAATAACCCCAGATTGCTTTGTGGTTATTGATGGTTGGAAAGTATATCAGGGTGGGAGTAAGGTAATATTGAAGGGACTTGTTGTTGCCAGCTAACAATGGAAAGTTTATAAATGTTTGCAGTAATAACAACACTGAGCAGAACATTCCCCCAGTACATTGTATATGTCAGGGCAGCTGCTGGCACAACATGTTTTACATCAAGGGAATAATGCAGTGGATCAGACGTTTTGATGGAATAAGAACCTGTTACTTCAATTCCAAAAAAGTGCACCTTGAAGGAAATGCTGTTGATGCTTGTGCAATGGCACGGGGTGTTCAGCAGAGGGGATCATTTTAAACACAAGAGAAAGAGAAAGAGGGAATTAACCCCCAAAACAAAAGAGACTCCATTGGACAGAGACACAGACACAGAGATTACTCACAAATATACAACACACTGATACATTCCCAGGCTGAAGCAAACCTCATGGGAGAGAAGGAAAATGAGAAACCATCAAGAGAGCTGGGACTAACTGGAATATGAGTATCACCACTTCAGTCTGTCCATGTCTTAACTTCTGTTTGTCCCTGTCTGACTTTTCCTCTTCTCTCTCTCTGTGTCCTTTTGTCTGCCTCCGTCTTTCTATCTCCTTCTCACTGTCCTTCTCTTTCTCTCTGTCTCCATCTTTCTCTTTCTCTCTCTTCCCTATCTCTCGCTCTGCCCTATGCATTATCTCAGTGATCAGAGCTACCTCTTTCCATCTGAAATGAACTGATTACTCCATAATCTAAGAATGAAATAAATGATTAATAACCAATCAATTAATAAGGTTAAAATTACAGAATCATTTGTATTTCCAACTGAAGTGCACACATTTTGAAATTAAACTGTAGCAGCTACACAGTAACAAATGGCGTAAATGGTGGGGGAGAGAGAATTGAATGAGCTGCTGCATACACAGACAGTGCTGTAGGAAACTAAGGTGTTGATATTTGAGGAATAATGTAAATTATGATGTAGTTGGACTGGGGGATCTTCACTGGACTTGTAATGCAGTGACCCAGGATACACATACCAGCAATTGGCAGAATTTAATCTCAAATAATTTAATCCATCTGGAATTGAAAGTTAGTTTCATAGTCTTATTGCAGAACCAAACACCAATTGCTGTAAATACACATCTGCTTCACTCATGTCCTTCACCAAAGAGAGTCTGGGAATCTTACCTGGTCTGGCCCAGAAGTGTTTTCAGAAGACATTAAATAGTTCTGACTGATATATAATGTATGGTTAAAGATGTATGTTTCAGACATGAGTGAGGAACGAAAACAGGAATGCTATTCGGTTTCAGCTTCGACATTGAAATTGGCAACACACAAAATGAACACAGTAAAGTACTTCTTCCTAACAACTAGTAGCAAGACAGACATGGTCAAGATTGTTTTTACTGATTACATTTACTGATTACATCACTTCCCTCCTAAACGTTGATTCCCCTTTAAACACCACCTCAAAGACATGCTTCAAATGGCAAGGACGGAGAACAGATTCTGACTGGGGAGCATCAGATTCGCAGTTGCAGCACTAGGGACCAAATTCGTCACTTTGTCTGGACATTGTCAACCAGACTAGACCTGAAACTCACATGAAGGGAACCAGTAAGAGAGAACAACTTACTTGTGTCCCACTCCTCCAATAGATGGAGCCCAGAAAGAGAGAGAAGAGCAGTCTGGCAGACAAAGGGATGAATAATTGTGAGGCAGGGAGAAAGACAAGCTGATCATGGAGCTACAGGTGAAAATGGAGTTGGCTGTGCCTGAAGCAGCCCGTGTCATGACCAGGGCCTGGGTTGTGGAGGGTCGATGCAAACTCAATGGGCCAAATGGTCTCTTTCTGCAGTGTAGGGATTCTATGATCTTTGCAAGTTGAGTACCTAATGCAATTAATCATTAAAGCAAACATTAAAAATTAGAGGTATACAAACCCTGTTAATTGAGCTAAATGTTGAACTGGGAACTGAACTGAACTGCATTGCCAAAGAATTCATCAATCTTGGAGAGTTGGCACAGGAAGATTACCAGGAGGGTACCAGAACTGGAGAACTTTATTTAAATTTGCTCACAAATGGAAGCATCATTGATTGGGCTGGCATTATTGTCCATCCCCAGTTGCCTAGAGGGGTAGTTAAAGGTCAAGCACATTGCTGTGGGTCTGGAGTCACATGTAAGCCAGACCAGGTCAAATGGCAAATTTCCTTACCTAAAGCACATTAGTGTATCAGACGGGTTTTCACAACAATGTTGTAATGGGGAAGACTCCTTCCTTTTCCCCTGAAATTGAATTCAATTCCCACGATCTGCCGCAGTAGGATTCAAACTCATGTCCCCAGAACATTGACTTGATTTTTTCTGCCCTTGCCCAGTCCCTTCCCACTTCCATCTGTGATTCCTCTGGTTCTGGATGCTGCCAGGTTTATAGTGTTGTCAATCACAGGGACCTTGTTTCAAAAACTCAGTCAACTTCCATGACAGAATAGTCATCTCAATCCTTGTGCTCCTCATGTTGTGGCTCAGACTGGGAACACTTCACAGTTCCCATCTTCATATCCCACAGTTTGACCTACACTGCTGTCCCACAGGGACAAATCACCTTTGGGTGTAGAAGGATGGACTGGGCAAGGAATGGGAATTTTAATCAGTCACTAAATTAGTTTGGAAATATCTGCTGCACATTATATTCCATCTGATAATTCCTTCCTCACTCAGCGAAGTCGCCTATATCTTTGGTCATCCCCACAGCTTTCTTTCCCACCCACCGTAGGTCTTTTCAGTGAACCTGGAAACATTACATTTGTTCCCTTCAGTTACTCATTGCTATCAATTGTAAGTGCCTGTGTCTTTAGCAGTGACCCTACAGGCAGCCCCACTTGGTACTAGCTCGGAGAAAGTGAGGACTGCAGATGCTGGAGACCGGAGTTGAAAAGTGTGGTGCTGGAAAAGCGCAGCAGGCCAGGCAGCATCTGAGGAGCAGAAGAATCGATGTTTTGGGCATAAGCCCTTCTTCAGGAATGAGGCTAGTGTGCTAAGCGGGCTGAGATAAAAGGTGGGGGGGAATTTGGGGGAGGGGCGCTGGGAATACGATAGGTGGAAGGAGGTGAGGGTGAGGGTGATAGGCCGGAGAGGGGGTGGGGGCGGAGAGTTCGGGAAGAAGATTGCAGGTCAAGACGGCGGTGCTGAATCCGGGGTTTGGGACTGAGATAAGGTGCGGGGAGGGGAAATGAGGAAGCTGGAGAAATCTACATTCATCCCGTGTGGTTGGAGGGTTCCTGGGCGGAAGATGAGGCGCTGTTCCTCCAGGCATGGTGTGGCCAGGGTCTGGTGATGGAGGAAGGCCAAGGACCTGCATGTCCTTGGCGGAGTGGGAGGGGGCGTTCAAGTGTTCAGCCACGGGGTGGTTGGTTGGTTGGTGTGGGTGTCCCAGAGGTGTTCCCTGAAACGTTCTGCAAGTAGGTGGCCTGTCTCCTCAATGTAGAGGAGACCACATCGGGTGCAGCAGATACAGTAAATGGTGTGTGGAGGTGCAGGTAAATTTGCAACTGATATGGAAGGATCCACTGGGGCCTTGGAGGGAGGTGAGGGGGGAGATGTGGGTGCAAGTTTTGCACTTCTTGTGGTTGCAGGGGAAGGTGCCGGGAGTGGAGGTTGGGTTGGTGGGGGGGGGGGTATGGACCTGACAAGGGAGTCGCGGAGGGAGTGGTCTCTCCGGAACGCTGATAGGGGTGGGAAGGGAAATATATCCCTGGTGGTGGGGTCTGTTTGGAGGTGGCGGAAATGACGAAGGATGATACGATGTATCCGGCGTTTGGTGGGGTGGAAGGTGAGGTCCAGTGGGGTTCTGTCCTGGTGGCGATTGGAGGGGCAGGATTCAAGGGCGGAGGTGCGGGAAGTGGAGGAGATGTGGTGGAGAGTATCGTCGACTACTTCGGAGGGGAAATTGCGGTCTGTGAAGAAGGAGGCCATTTGGGCCTTTCGGTAGTGGAATTGGTCCTCCTGGGAGCAGATGCGGCGGAGGCGAAGGAATTGGGAATATGGGATGGCGTTTTTACAGGGAGCAGGGTGGGAGGAGGTGTAATCTAGGTAGCTGTGGGATCAGTCAGTTTGTAGTAAATTTCTGTGTTGAGTCAGTCGCCCGAGATAGAAATGGAGAGGTCTAGGAAGGGGAGGGAGGAGTCTGACACGGTCCAGGTAAATTTGAGGTCGGGGTGGTACGAGCTCACCAAGCTGGAAATGACCTTGTTTTCTGCCCACCAGCTACTCCTCCATCCTCCAGGGCACACCAAACACTGTGACATTCATGGTACAGTCTCTCTTAACATCGCAATGGTGTCACGAACCCACAGAAAACCCACAGAAAGCAGCGATGAGGGAGGGAGGCAGGGAAGTGAGAGGCAACGAGAGAGAGAGACAGGAGAGAAATGGGGAGACAGAGGAGAGACAGACACAATGTCTATGCTTATGAGGGAGAAAGAGCGGTGAGGGCTCACTGGGCTGAATACATGCCTAAATGATGAAACAAAATTCAGAGACAGATCTATAGTCCTATGACAGTGTGGAGACGTCTTTTCAAACCCATAGCCAAAGGAACAATGATGGGCACATAGTTGAGGTGTGTTCTTCCTCTGTACCTAACACCATTCTGTCTCTGTCCTGGGAGTGTTTGATGAGGATGGAGTGGAGGGAGATTTACTCTTATCAATCCCAGGATTGTTCCTACCCTGGATGTATACAGATGGCATTACATGTGGCATCACAGTGGCAGCATTTCTCTTTGTATAGCTTCTGCTGTCATTGCCCTGTCAATTTTGGTGGGAGATGGATAAAATGGAGATGTCTGAGTCCTTGAAGTATGAAGCAAGCTCCATTAAACAATCCCTGAATGTTAGACTAACACAGGACATTCACGCACATAGGTCAGCTTCCGTCATTTGTACAGAAACCACCCTGAACCCCTTGATTAGATTCCAGTCTGAAAGTCACTCCCGCATATCTGGTATTCTTTATACAAACCACCCCGAGACCCTCAATTAGATGTGGACATTATTACAGTGTTCTGATTTCTGTTCATTAAACAGCCATAATCATCCTCACTCAGTCCCATTTAGTTCCCATTTCTACAAATAGATTCTATCTCATTTGTTTTCTTTTTGACTGTTTTAATTTCTATCTGCATCCAAATGATATCCAGTGTCACTATTTCCGGTGTTAGTGTCTATAGTTAAAACATCTGACATCGCAATGTCCAGCATTACACTGTCCAGGGTCACAGTCTGATCTCACAGTAACTAGTGATAGTGTCCAGAGTTACAGTGTTGTAATCTGAGTGACAGTGGAGTGTCTGGACTGACAGTGTCATACAGGGAGTGACAATGTCCCGAGTTATTGTGCCCGGAGGTACGGTGTCCAGACTGACTGTCACTCCCTGTATGACACTGTCAGTCCGGACACCGTACCTCCGAGCACAATAACTCTGGACATTGTCACTCCCTGTATGACACTATGTCCAGAGTTATTGTGCCCGGAGGTGCGGTGTCCGGAGTGACACAGGAAAATGAAGCTGAACCAAAACCAACCTCCCAATCACTGGATTTGCAACACAGTGACATTCAACCATTCAATGACCCTCAAAATCGTTCACTTGTTCCTTACCAGAATTTACAAATAACAGATCTTGGATATCAAGTTTATAAGTTAATAAATTGTTAATTTCTGTTTATGTCACTTTAGCAGAATACAGATGATCATAAACCCATGCAACCCCCCGCCCCCAATTCGCACACCAGCAGACAGTTAAGAGATAAACTTGTTTAAAATTTTAGTTTCAATGATAAATAGAGGCCATCATGAAATCCTTTGATGCTGGGTTGTATTACAGGCACAAGAACTGTATACCATGTTTGAACTTAAAGTCACCAGTCAATGCGAACAAATTCTGAAGACCTGTGGAGACTAATACTCATTCCCGAAGACTCACATTCTCATTCTCATTCTCATTCTCATCTCAGACCTTTTAACAAGTTAACAACTGGGGAAATAACTAGACAAAGTCAAACCAAAAAGAAGACCAGACCAGTCCAGCAACTTCCAAAGAAGCACTTCCTCCAAGCCCAAAATCCAGTCAGAGCGAGGTCACTCATGGTTTTTGCTTTCTTTCTCACCATTCTCTGTGGTTACCTGCCCGGCAGCATTCCTCTTACTGACTGACCCATTCACTATCCATCCAGCTGTCAGTCCCTGAGCAGAACTACATCTCGGTGCTGAAGCGTCTGCTGTGTTCAGAGAGCAGTAATTCACCTGCATTATCTTTCCTGGCCAGATCCTAACAGCAAACATCAGTCTTTTGTCTCTCCACTTTTTTTAAAAAGAGGAACTAGCCACTGTTCAAAGTTCAATTCTCAATTTGGACTCACAGTTCCAAACCAAAATGAGAAAAATAAAAAAAAGTGATGGTCACAACACTGGTCTTGCAGTGTCCAGCTGTAGAGTGCCCACTCGTGCAGTGTTCCAGTAATGCAGTGTCCACTCGTGCAGTGTTCCAGTAATGCAGTGTCCACTCGTGCAGTGTTGAGTATTATTAGTGGATGTGTCCCTGTGAGACTGGGCACAAGTAACCCCATTGACCTGTAGCCAACCACTTCAACTCCTCCTCCCACTCCACAATGACACTTCCTGCACCACCAAATCCAAGCTATCTGACGATTGGAGGAAGAACACCTCATCTTCTGCCTTGGGACCCTCAACCACATGGCATCAACATTAACGTCACTAGTTTCCAAATCTCTCCTCTTCCCGCACCTCATCCCAGATCCAATCCTCCAAATCTGCTCTCTCCTCTTGACCTGTCCATCTTCCTTCCTAACTATATGTTCGACCTTCCCCACCGACCAATCACCATCACCCCCCCCCCCCCACAACACCGATGGATTTACCGAGCACCTTCCCAGCTACCTTCCCCAAAAGCCCCACCCTCCCTCTATTTATCTCAACCCCCTTATTCCCCCACATTCCTGATGAATGGCTTATACCTGAAACATCGGTTCTCCTGCTCCTCGGATGCTGCCTGCCCTGCCATGCTTTTCCAGCACCATACATTTTGACTCTCACAGTAACTAATGTTACAGTGCTAAGTCTCACAGTGCCCAGTGTTACAGTGGATAGTATTAAGGTATCCAATCTCAACAGTGCCCAACACTACAGTGCCCAGCCTCTCACTGTCTAGTGTTACAATGGCCATGTTACAGCATGCAGTCTCACTGTGCCTGGCCTCCACAGCACCCAGTGTTGTAGTATACAATCTCACAGTGCCCAGTCTCTCAGTGTTTCCGATGTCTCACCCACCACCCCTACCACCATTACTGAGGTTTACTCTGTCCCAACCTCCAACCCAGCCCTAATATTACCAAGTGTCCTGTTTCGGAGATATTCCTCCATGCACTGTACTGCTGTGTTGTCCATATTGGGGTCAAACTTATTTGCAAAGAAACATCTCTGACGGACCACCCACTGTAGATCTCCTGCCCCGTACACACAAACCAAGTGGCGATACCTTCCCGTGCAGGGAGGGTATAGGGCACCCCTCGCAACGTCACCAGCCTCAAAGGACCACTTTACTGCCCGGCCAAGTGTCCTGGTGGCTCCTTGGGTGTACGGGATGGAGCCGGGTACATTGGGCATTCTGTGCAGGGTAGCCCACACATGCTCGTCCGGGCTGTAGGTGTCCTCCGACCACTTGAGGAAGGCCTGGATCTCGGCACTATCAAACACATGGCTGACAAACTCTCTGGAGGCCATGAAGTAGGCGCTGCCCACGAAGATGGAGGTGCTGATGTTCGGCTGGTCTTTCAGTTGCGCCGTCAGGACGACTTGGTCGAGGGTATCATGGTGGTATTGCCAACGTTTCTAAAAGGCAGGCACAAGTGAGAGTGAGAGAGACGAGAAAGCAGAAATGATAGCTTTTCAACTTTGCCTATGGCTTTTTCCCTCCCCAACTCCTCTGCACTCTCCTTGCCCCCAGCTCCAGCAAGATCCATGCACACTCCTTCTCTCAGTTACTCACCTTACAGTGGAGAACAAGGCCATTCAGCCCCTCAGGCCTTTCTCACTCCTATTGCCTAGTGCCAGTCACCTGCCTACT